>NC_071467.1:22389444-23040277 GCF_028500815.1 Rissa tridactyla | reverse complement strand
AAAAAAAAAAACACAACCAAGAAAACCAAACAAACACCAATGATTCCCTTTGGGATTTTATTCCCTACTACCTTTTCTTTCCGCAGAAAAGAGCTTTTCAGGACATTTCCCCCCCCCCCGTTTCCAGTTCCCAACAAAACCAAAAAAGGTTAAAAAAAAGTACAGAGAGGTGTCATAAGAATACTTCAACACGTATATATATTTTAACCAAATGAGTTTTAAGTTCACTCTTAACTGGTCAGAAAATCATATTTGGATAACTTACTTTACAGCACTGAAAGCTTCAATGCTCTTAGTTTTTCTAGTAGATATATACAGAACATTAACAAGCTTCTCTATTCTTAAACTAGTGTCAGTTTCTACTGTAACAGCAAAAACTCAAGTATTTCAGATAATCAGGTAGAACAGATACCTTTTCACTGTTTCAAGCTATAAATCTACCAGATATTTTTTAACCTTTTTACATTTTTACAAAACACCAGCTGGGTTTCTGTTTTGTTTTTACATCTGTATAGAGGAATAGCAGTGGAATGAACGAAGAAATTAAATACTTTCTACTACTGATGAAGTGGAAGAACCAACTTCTCTATATTATACCACAAGTAACTGAAAAAACAGCTTAGTCTAATTCAGCAACCAGCATACATCTCATACCTTGTTATTTTCAGTGGCAACAGTTGCTCTAATACTATTTGCAGAAAGGAGCACTATCTTCTCATTGGTTAATCCCAAGAACATGGCTCGTGGATGATGTAGCGAAGGATTCTTTGGAAACAAAAAAATATTTTAGATATTCAAAGCATATAAATAATTCTGAAGGTAAGCATTTAAAGATGTACCATACCTGTGCATTTCTGTAAGGCTCTGATTCACTCCACTTCCACTGATAGAGTTCTCCCTTACTGCTAACAGCCACGAGCTCAGAATACAGAGCTCCAATAGAAATAAACTTTGTTCCATCCTACAAACACAGAAATATGAAGTCTAAGACAGCAATCTTATAAGTGCATATATAAATATATACATGCAAAAAACCTGAACTTGTAACTGTTTTTTTCAGAGTTCCCATGAATGTTGAACTTGACAATAAAGATATATCCAGTTTGTCTGAAGTTCATCATGCCCTCAAACATTATTTCTTCTGACAAAGTGAGAGGAGAAAGAAATAGATATTATTTTCCTAAAATTTAGCAATATTGTGGCAATTAACATGGACAGTTCATTAAGAGCTTCCACAATATTTTAAGAACACAACATCGCTCATAGAATTAAAGATGGGAAGATCTCGACTTCTGATATTTAAAAAGAGTTTCCCTCTAAAATTCTGGCTTTTGAAATTAACAAAAGAGCAACATTATTCCATTCCTAAGTATACTCATGAAGTTATCTTCCAACTATCTGAGAAATTAATTGATGATGTACTGAAATTGATGATTGAACAATTCATATCTTTCACTTCTGAAGTTAAGTACCTGCAAACAAGATCAAGTTTAAAAAAAAAACAAACATAAAAAAACCAGCAGGCTACATGTCACATTAATGCATTATTATTACCTGCTATGCTGGAAAAACTTCTAATTATGGATTATTCTCCCCCCTCTCCCCCTGTCTTTTCTCCTTTTTAACATTTTCCAAAAACTCAATGCGGCACCTCTCTACTACTGAGATAGCACCACTTTGCTCAACTGCCTCATCCTGTACCTCACCCAGATCTCACTGGCCCGTTTTCCCCATCTCTGAAATTTGGGTTTATGTCAATGTTGCAGCAACTACGTAACAGGTACAATCTCACTTTTTCAAAGTTCCTGTTCCCCCTTGCATTGAAACGAATATCAAACTACAGACCTGTGAATTTGGGTGATTCCACAGAACATTTACAATACAGCACAGAAGTAGCACAAATGCTAATCTGTGTCATGATTAATACTTGACATCATATAAATATTGCATATTCTGAGAAAGAACCACCATCAGAGCCTACTGTAGTCTAATGAGATGCATCTCTACTTCATCGGCATAAATGAATCTTCAGAAGTTATCTGGCCTAATGCCTCAAACACAAGTATGGAAAGCAATGAATTTTTGCCCCAAGACAGTATCATTATGACCTTTAATCCTGCTAATATGTTTTACAACTTTTTATAAACAGTTTTATACCAAAAGCTCAACCCTAAAGAGACTTGCCATTCAAAGTTTTTCTCTCCTTTCCATCAAAATATTAGCAGTTGTGATCTAAAAATCAGGACCAATGCTACATACACCCCCATGAGGCCATTCAAAAGACTAATGGCACAAAGATGCACGAACAACATGACAACGCTGGCTCTGTAACCGCAGTCTTATATGTTCAACTATAAATTCTGACTTCAGACCAGAGAAATTACATACTTGAAGATGACACAGATTGCTGACAAAAATCTTTATATCTCAATAGCTAAACAGCATATACCTACTTGAACAAAATAAAGGCTCAGCTACAGACTAGCAGGAAAAAACCGGGCCATACTTGCCATACTATAGAGTGTCTCTGATATGCATGGCAAAATGTTGATACATGGCAGTGTACGCTAACGGTACTACATTCCGATGAGATTTGAACTATCAGAAGAACACATTCATTGACTTGAATTCTTGAGCAGCTGATTTCACTTATTTTGTGGAGAAAACTCAGTACCTATGCATCATGTCCCAACATCATCAGCCTCAGACTGTGCGTGAAACTGATGTATTTGGGAACATAGTTTTCCAAATGTTTCATCCATTCCTCTCAGGTTGGTACTTTACCTCCCATAAAAACAAGTTAACCATCCTCAACATGGACTGTTTTGAGTCCATTTTGAGCTAAACGTCAAAATAATGAAAAATAAAGGAAAAATATTTGCATGCAAGATTGGTTATTTTGTAGTGAATCCTTTAACTCTCCCCTAGCTTACTGTCTTTTCCATTAACACTTCAAGATCTCCTTTCCAATTTTAAAAATGGAAGAAACATCTGAACTGGCATCTCAGCTAAATCATCTCCCTCGGGATTTACCTTGCAGAATTTCTGTTGGAAAATACCACCAACAAAAACTTCAGAGTGGGGCTATAGCAAGAAAGATGCAGAACAATTTTTTATGACTGTTCAGCTGAAGGACAGGATGAGAAGTTTAACTACTTTTGGATAAAGATAAAAGGCCTTTCCAGTAAGACACCTTCATTTAACTGGAAGCTAGGGTTTATATGAGTGCATATGCAAGGAGGTATCTTGGAAGAAGTTCAGTATATTTAAATTGAACAAGCATGCAATTAGATATCACAGCAACTTAGTTCCATAAAAGATGCCCAACAAAAGACTGCAATAACTGTCTTTGGGCAGAATCTGATGGGTTTGCAAATAACAAAAAACCTCATCCGGGGGGGGGAAAAAATCCCAACCCCTAATTTAGTAACTAAATTTGAGGGCCTGACAGAAAAACGGGGTTAACAGGAAAAAAATTCCCAAAGTAGTAAAAAACCAGAACAAAACAAATAATACAACAGTAATAATGGCCATAATAACGTCACCAAAACGCATTAGTGGAAATAAAGATAAGTTAGTATTCCAAATCTAAACTACATTTATTCTTTGATGCTAAGACCCCTGAAATCTCTCTCTACTCAAGGTAGATGACTCTCTCATTCTACTATTATGGCAAAGCAAGGGGGACAAAAGCTGCCAATTTTCACTGACGCAGAAGTTCAATGTTACTGGCTGAAAAAAATAAAATCACACTTTACACATAAAAGGTCTGGTTGGGTAAGCAATTAATAGACAAACATTCTTTTTAGGTATCTTCATTTCACAGTTTGAATGCCCAAATGAAGACGATAGCAGCCAAAGGTGAGCTGCTGTAAGCAGAAATAAGCCTCTAAATTCGCCTCCCTCTTCAAACTCTCTATCTATATTTAGTCTGAAAGGAAAAATACAGAGACATAGAAAACAAAAGCGTGACATACGAAAATAGCAACCTCACAGATACCGTGGACAGACAGAAATGGGAACACTAGAAAGAGACCCCAAGTTCATAAAATTTGGTCTAATAAACATAGATAATCACTTCCATTCCCTGGATTTTTTTTTTTGTTTGCTTGGTTAGCTTGAGTTCAGTTTGGTTTGTTTTTTAAAGTCATTTCCCCAAGCATCTAGGTAATTCATAAAGAAAATGACTACAGATACCCAGTTAGTAACATAGAGCTGGTGTTCCTATTGTTCTTATATCTCATATGGGAATTACTTCTTGCCTTAAAAATGGAATTAGGGTTAAAAGAAAACCAGCTAACCTAAGCCAAAGGGATTCTGAAGGAGCAGAAGTTATTAACTCATGGAAGTTATTGGTCAATTCGAAACACAACTGCAAATAAATATAAACTTTCACCATTGTCGCTTAAAAGCCCAATCCACTCAAATGGAAAGTGCCTCTGGAAATAATAATGCTAATCAAAAAAAGGTTTCCTTGATGAAGTATAGTTTAAATTGTTTCATGAGTTTCCTATTTCCTATTAAATGCTTTGAGCACCTAAGTAAAAAAAGAAAAAAGAAAAACCCCAAACCTCATGATCTACCTTCAAAACACATGGAGAAGAAAATTAAAACGGTAATAACAGAAGTGCAGCTATAAGGGTGTAACTAGTTATTCATAATTTTCCTAAGTGCATAATAAAGACTATCCTTTATTACATTATCTCACATAAACTAAGATGTGATGTTCAATAGTGAAACACACAGTATTAATTTGGAAAAAATAAACAGATCTACTGCACAGCATACAAATAAAATAGTAAAAAAAAAATTCAGTACCTTATCTGGCCACCACTGCAAGTCTTCTCCTAAAGAAACAGGACTTTGAACAGGCGTATTCTTCTTGTCCAGGTTTGGTTCCCCCTCTTTACTTGTAGAGCCTCTTTCATTATCAAATGAGGCTCCATCAAGCCACCTTCGTTCACGCAAACGTAAAACGGACTCACGTTCACGCAACAGCTCAGAGTCTCTCTCTAAGGGAAGAAGGAGAACTGGTATGCAATTGGGTCACACCAGTGGGATAAAAGTAAGCCACTCTCTAGTAAAGACCCTTCAGGATGCAACTAACAGCAGTTAAATCTACTCACACAGATTAAATTAAAGTCCTGACATGCAACATTCAATACATTGACCCTTTCAAGCATATGTACTTTAGAATTCCTAAACATAAACATAAGCTAGAAATAAAGTCTTACAGTTTTGTGCACTATAAAAAAATGCCAAAGCATTTTCACTTACACCATGAGGCCAAATACATTTAACATTGCGATTTAAAGTTTTATAATACAATATGCAGATTTTTGTAGTGTTTTATCAATGTAGTAATAACAACAAAAAAAATCTAAGTCTATATAGTCTGTGAGATATCTTTATGCAAACCAAAAAAGAGTATTTATTAGAGAGTTTCACAACAACTTTCCCAAAAAAAAAAACCCAGTCATTTGAAAAGGTTAAAGAAAGCAAGCATTAAAAAAAGCTCTCGTATACATGTTTGATAATCCAACCCCTTTTGTTTAAAGCAATATTCCATAGGACTGGATTTAATAAATTAAAGTGTATCTGTTTTGAGTAGATCAAATGAAAACTTTTCAAGAGTCAGACAAGTTTTAAAAAGGATCCTTGTAGGAAAATGTTCCTTACCAAAATGCTTCCCCTCCAATTGGCCTACAAACTGTCTAAAGCCAGTACTCTGCAGTTCGCTCATGCAGATAAATTTTTTAAATCAGGTAATCAAACTAACTTTCCAAGAGTCAACTATGCATGGAAAATAAGGATTATAAAATTCGTGGTAACGTCTTATATAGAATAACCTTAGGAAAGGAAAAAAAAGGAGGAATTTAGAAGGAGTTACGTCAGATGCTGAATATTCGTACATGCACATAATGCATTTAACCTATTAAGTACTTCACTTATGCTCACAAATATCAACTGGAATTACATGTATGAGATGACCACATTATTATATCATAGTTTCAACAAATTACGCCAAGTCTTGGGTCTTTTGCTGTATTAGACAAGTGGGAAAGTTTTTACATAAGCCAAACGCAACAGCTTGTCTTACAGATACATTTCATAAAGTACAGTACTCATTTTCTAGCAAACATCACACTGACCCCAACTAAATTTTGTAACAGGAACATATGTGTTCAGAATTAATATACTAAAACATGTTCATGAAAGGCAACAAAACTGTACTAAACAAACAATCACAGCAGAGGTTGGATTAACAGTTTGGAAATACTCTAGGCATTTGTGCAACAGCTTCAAAAAGATAGGAAATTGCTGCATGGTTGGTTATAAATCTTTTAACTGTAATATGCTTTTTTTAAAAAAAAAAAAAAAGTAAAATGCCTTAACACTGCTCAAGGAGTTGGTTTGGTTTTGGTTTGGTTTTTTATCAGCTGCCAATAGTTCGCCTTATCCAACTATAAAAATGCTGCCAAAAAGTAAAATTTAGATTTCTTCTGCCTCCTTAGTAGCTAAAGTTCCTCATTCCATAAAGGTAACTTCTGTCACGGAACAATTAAGAAAATATGAAGAACAGTGAACAAAGAGCAACCCAAAAAAAAAAAAAAAAAGAAAAAAATGGAAGATTAAGAATGCTGCATGTCATCAATCATTACTCATTTTTGAGCCAAATTAAATATTTGTAATGCAATACATGAATTAGTAGGTACTTATGCTACTGTTTAAAATAAACTTACATGCAAAAATTTTATAACACCTTCCAACACCAATGATCAACAATTAGATTTAAAATACATGACTATCAAGGTTCTTGCAGAACTTACCTGCTAATATTCAGAATTCATTAATAATTTTGATAGAGTAACAGTCTATTTGTCTACTCTGTATTTGACAACATATCACAGTCTACTTTCATATTAAATCAGAATCTAAACCACCAGTGTGTACTATCACTAGCTTTTTCCACAGCAAACTACTTATTACAAAGAAAAAAGGTGCAAAATTACCTCTGGATGAGCCTAGCCTGGAAAGTGATGAGCGCCGAAAGGATGGATAACCAAAGTAACTAATATCTTCTGAAAACATAGCATCAGCATCAATAATGACACTTGGGTGAGCAGAATGTATGTCAGCATCCAGAAGAGACATAAGATCCTCTATAAGAGGAGACAAGGGTCTTAAGTGAATAATCAGCTACTTAAAACATCAGCTAGAGAGACCATCAACTAAACAAATATCAAAACAAAAAAATTCCTATCTATTATTTGAATTTCTGCTCTTCAGATTCACCAGTGCAAACTCATGTGCCTCCTATGCAACCACATTTACAATCAAGCTTGACAGACTAGTAAACAAACCAGCTTCCCTACAAGAACTGCTCTGTCACTTGTCTAACCACGTTTCCCAAACAAGACTTGCCCAAAACACATTTTTCTGTGACCCGGAAATTCAAACTTTAGCCTGTCACTTGAAAGAACAAAGCGCTAGGGCAAGATAGATACACATACACACATGTGCACACACACTCATGCACGTAACGCAGAACTCCAGAGATGACCTAGAATTAAGGGAGGACAGAATTGATGGTGAAAGCTGGCCTTCACAAAGCCCTATCTTTGATGTCAAAGACTATGTTCTCCATGGAACGTTTCTTTCAGAGATTGACATGCTTGTTTAATTCACAGGCTAGCAGCTTGCAGCTCTCAGTACAAAGCTTTAAATGGTAGCTACATTAAGAACAACAACAGTTATCTGGAAAAAGCACCATTTTTTAATATCATGCAATTAAAAAAAAAAAAACCAAACCACAAAACACAACCAAAACCAAAAGATGAACTTAAATACTGTGACTGCCCTAGCTTCTGTGTTAGAAAACTTGAGTTCCTCTGAAGTACTGATTGTCATTAAAGTGTAAAACAACTTCCTTCCGTTTACTAAACTATAGCTACTATCCACATACGAAAGAGGCTAAGGAAAATTCATTTATTGAAGTCCAGCAGTATGCCTGACTACCATCTTGCCGCCACAGAAAGGACAGTCCTGCTTCCCTCCTTCATCCCTGTGGCAGGCACCTCCTTGGGGGAAGGTGGGATTTCTAAATCTACAACTAGAGCGTTCACCTGGCTGGAGACAGTACTTCAAAGGGTACAGAAGTAAGGTGGGAAGCAATCTTCAGACTGACTTAACTCAAACAGAGCCCCAAAGGTGATGCCTCACCACATGCAGCAAAGCTGACTGGACCCTACTGCTGCCAAAGGAGAAGTTTTGCCCCTTCCCAAGCTTTCAAGCAAATCTGCCTGAAAAAAAGTCAGGCTCCCCATATTAGGTTTCAGCTAACCCACACAGGCACACAAACCTCACCACCATGCAAGGGAATGGCAGGCTAGCTCCTTCTGTCAGCAGGACAACTTCATCTGCTTAAAGCACTGGTGAAGCCAACATGAGGCTATACACAGAGTCCCTCCAGGAAACACAGATGGAGCACAGATAACTTCAACACACCCGGTTCACAGCCTCTACCTCATCGTAAGCATGAAACAAAACAGTGGCTAGAAATCAAGTCTGAAGTTAAATAAAAGCATTCTTAAAAGTAGGAACTGATTATTATGGGTCTTTTTCTGTGTCTGGAATGAAGGAGGTGGGGGGAGGAACTCAAAGGAGAGTGTATCCAAAACTGAAAAGAAGCCAGAAGTCCACACTTGCAGCCAGTATTAATTCACTTAACCATTACACTTACTGATATCGAAAGCATTAAGAGACTTTCACATCCCTGCACATCAGAACATTCATCCTTAAATTTCTAAACTCTCATCTCCAGGAAATGTAAAACATACCAACTACAACCAGCTGTCCCCAGAAAAAGCAGCGCTGTAACTAGTGAGTGCTGTGGATTTCAAAGCGAGACCTGCATGAATGCTTTTTGCATTAAGTAAGTAATCCACTCAAGTGTAGCCTGTGCTTCTAAAAGTACACCATTTGGGACTCAATGGTTCATGCAGTACATTTTAGGAAGTCATCCATGACAGACTGCTTGGAAGTACTAGAGGGGAAAAGAAAGGGGAAAAGAAAGGGGAAAAGAAAGGGGAAAAGAAAGGGGAAAAGAAAGGGGAAAAGAAAGGGGAAAAGAAAGGGGAAAAGAAAGGGGAAAAGAAAGGGGAAAAGAAAGGGGAAAAGAAAGGGGAAAAGAAAGGGGAAAAGAAAGGGGAAAAGAAAGGGGAAAAGAAAGGGGAAAAGAAAGGGGAAAAGAAAGGGGAAAAGAAAGGGGAAAAGAAAGGGGAAAAGAAAGGGGAAAAGAAAGGGGAAAAGAAAGGGGAAAAGAAAGGGGAAAAGAAAGGGGAAAAGAAAGGGGAAAAGAAAGGGGAAAAGAAAGGGGAAAAGAAAGGGGAAAAGAAAGGGGAAAAGAAAGGGGAAAAGAAAGGGGAAAAGAAAGGGGAAAAGAAAGGGGAAAAGAAAGGGGAAAAGAAAGGGGAAAAGAAAGGGGAAAAGAAAGGGGAAAAGAAAGGGGAAAAGAAAAAAAAAAAAAAATCGGATTTGGCAAACAGGCTCCGTCTTACTAAAACACTTCAGATCACCCAGAGCGGCCTTATCCTGCCTGCTACTTTATCTACTTTGCGCTGGCTTTCTGCACCGATAAAGCAGCAGTACACCTGACCTTATGAGTGTCAACTTTTAAGTACCAGACTTTAAGAGCTGGAAACACAGCTGAGACTCTGTTGTATCTCCCAACGTTCACATGCTGCTCCTCTTCCCTCCTCCCACAGACACCATGACCTTTTCTTCCTAAGTAAGCTCCAACCTCTCTACAGTCTAGCAACTCATCTAAATTTTTTCTGGTCAATATTCAGACAAAAATTGCAAAAAACTTGGATCTCTTTTTAGGAACAGGATTGGCCAGCAAAGAAAAGAACTCTCCAGCTTCATTCCAAATGGACAGTATGGGTTGTTTTTTTTTAAGGTAAGCTAAGACAGAAATCCTGTTGACAGACAATACACACTAACTTGTGACACACACACACACACACACACACACACAAACACCCTTCCACCATGTTAGGTAACTTGAGTTTAGCTGTATTTCCAAAAAGTAAAGTAAAAATTCAAGCCATCAGACTTAAGAACCAAAACTATGTGGGTTGTGGCTAAATGTGCATTAAGACAAGTGAGGAAACAAAGCCTTTTCTTACCCTCTTATTTCAGCTTCAAATCAGATTTTAATTTTCTTCCAATATTTCTGCAAGAGATCTCCCTTCTTCTATTTTCTATTCAAGCAAACAAAGGTGCTAAAACCAGTAGGGATAGGAGCCAAATCCACTCCCCTTCAAACATCACTGGAATTTTTTTAGTGCTGTGAAAACACAGATACTGCAAGGCTACATCCAGTTTAAGAATTCAGGGGAAAAAAAAAAAAAAAAAGGCAAAAAAACCCCAAAAACATTCTTTATAACTTTATTTTCCTGCTCTTCAGAGAAGTCCCATGGGATGATATCATTCATCTCTTGTGCCATGTCAGACCAGAATCAGACCGCACCCTTCACACTTAAGATGTGATAATTCTGATCAACCTATTTAGGTAAGAAAATACCTATGATTCACTAGTAAATACCATTAAAAATTGGAAGGAAATGGATATCCAGCACAGAGGAAAGGAAAGGAAAAAAACAAACAAAAAAACAAAACACAAACACCACCAACCCCTCCCCAATAAAAAAAAGTCTCAGTACGCGCATAAGCAGAAATTCAAGGACTGAGAAAATTTTTATTTTCAATAGCTCCATGCAAAGCATTATGACTGGACTCATTAACTGAAGGCGCTGCCTACATCAATTCCGATGTCAAGTTGAGCTCACATTAAACCTTTTCCCTTAAGGGGGCAATCATTAAGTTCTCTCCTCTCTTCTCAGCTGCGTATTTTTATGAAATATTCAAGAATTCAATGTCTTCAATATCTCCTCTCTTTAAAGTTTGGATTAAATTGGCGTAACTGTGACAGTGAAGGGAGAGAAACATGTACTTTGGTTTCCTAGGAAACCAGACTCAAACAAAACTCCAGAACTCATTTCTTGATAAGATATATTTATTCAAAACATTGCCTAATGTGAAGTTCATCTTCAAAAAAAAAAAACAAAACCAAAAAAAACCCCCAAAAAACAAACAACAAAAACAACCCCCACAAACAAAGAAAATCAAACCACACCAACAAAACCACAGAAAAACCACACACCTAATCGTTTTCCCCAAAGGCAAGCCACTGAACTGATCCTATGCTAAGCTCTGGTTCTCATCTCCCCTCACTGCAAGCCCATACAACAAGTACTGCTGCAATACTGGCCCATCTCTCTCCTCTCCTTTAAAAAAAAAAAAAAAAAAAAAAAAGATTTTGGATTTTTAAACAAGCTTCTCTCAATTCCAAAAGCCAAAGTAGTCTGGATGTTGCCAAACCTATGTTTCACAAGTCCCAGCAGCGAGAACCCACTAACTATATCATGCAGAAGTTACTGCGCACACACGCACGTATCTGAACTATAAAAACAACAAAATATTTTAACTTTTACAGAATCTCTAGAGAGAAGATTAATAGAACATAAAGCTCAGAAGAAGCCTCAAATACAACTTGGTATGAGCTGGAAAATTAATCTATAGACCTTCCAGTCTTTTCTGTGCTAAGTGATCTTGTTCTACGTAGTTTTTACCTTGACTATTTTCCTTACGTGCTTGTTATGTATCAAACGAACCACATTCCTCTCTGTTAACTAGCATAAAACAAAAGCAACAGGACTAGATTAGAGAACTCAAAATCAAAGTACATAAGCGTCCAAAAATAAATATCTAAGAGACACTTATTGAAGAAAATCTGTAAAGAAAAGTAAAGCTCTGCTGTTCACCGAAGACATTTTGAAGAATTTGTGAAGAACTGAGACACATTTTTTGTTACCTTAAAAAAATCCAGATGCGTAATGTTTACGGTACTAACTGGAATTATCACAACTGAGACATTAATGAAATTGTGATGTATTAAACAAGAATTTATTAATTTCACCATGGTTGGAAAGTACCTTAGCTTTAAAAAAAAAAAAATCAAGGGTAAATTACTCTCAGTGTTTTAAAAAAAAAAAAAAAGCTTCTCTGTCTTGGAAGGCTTAGAGGAGCAAGCCCTAAATTTAAGGGTCACAAAGCAGCAGACATGCAGAAGGGAGAAAGTAAAAATTAGCATATGCTTTTAATCAAAATGCAAGAGCCTCAAAAGTCCTGAGGCAAAAGCAGTCTTGTCATTTGCTTTTTTTGTGCTTAGAAGGAACAAAATCAGAACGCTTTAAAGCATTTGACATAATTTTTTTTAAAAAAAAAAAAAAAGGCCCTAAGGATTGAATGCATATAAGATTTATCAATTATCTACAGTTTTCTTTTATGAACTGTGATGTTATAGTTCCAAAAGTACATCCAGGGGCGAGATGACAAGTGAAAGCAAGAGCATGCAAAGTGTCTAGAGCAAGAGACTTTTAAAAAAGGTTCTACATAGTTCAGATGGACAGAATGTTGGTATTTTTCCAGACAGCTACAGGCAAGTTTCTTTGGCTGTCACATCTTCCTGAAAACTAGCCTGCATGGTTATGTGACACAAGCGAGGACTGGTAGTTTTTACTATTTAATGTACCAAGAGTAGATCCGTAACAGTACTGACTAATGTTCATCTACTTTTCCTACTGTTTTGATCACATTCAGATACCAAATTAATACATTTCTGTGCAACAAACTTATTTTTGCCCATAAAACTGAAATAACTTAAGACAGAGAAGGCACCGCATGTTCTACGAACTGCAAATTACACATTTCAAGACTGGAGTTAAGACAACCAAGTTTCATTTCAGTTGTCCACATGTTTTCCCACAAGAACTGGGGAAAAGCTAGCCCAGTTTCTTTGGGGGGTAAAAGAAAAAAGGAAAGAAAATACTAATATTAGGAGGTTGCAATCCCTTATAGGAAAAATTAGTCTAAACAGGGGAGAAGCTTTAAAAATTAAGCCAAGGACAAAACTGTTTTCTGGACGGCGAAACTGCATGCTCCTTTAACCTATCTCAAATACAAAAGGCTCACAGGCTGTAGCACAGGCACCTTCAATAAAAGTCACCAGCCATAGGTTGTCAGACGGTCCCTATTAACTAATCCTTATGACCTCAAGAGGCACTAAGAGAACAGTTAATGCTGCAGAAAGCTGGTTAGTACGGTTAAAAGGAACTTCTACTGCAAGCAATTACTAACAATGATATATCTTCTGAAGGCCGGTTCTGGAGGAATGCATTCGGGTATGCTTCAAGTAAGATCTCCTGCTTTGAATACTTGAAAAGAGTTAGAAGAATTTACTTCCTCCAATGCATCTGTCTAATGCTATTAAGCTGACCACTAAAAAACAAGACTAAAATTAAAGATTTTTCACCCCTTTCACCAGAGGATTCTTGATTCTACAGCAAAATAAAGAAGCTTGACAGATGCAACTAAAACTAGAAGAGGCAAAATGAAATACAAAGCCTTTGCTGCAGAACAAAAAAACCTTTGTCTCATTACATGACTGACAAGATAAAGATGGAGGAAGCCCATGAACCTTCCTGGTGAACCAGATGAGCAGAAAAAAAAAAAAAAACATTTATTAGAAAAATACCAAAAAGTCATTTTGACACACAGAAAGAAAAGCTAATATGTAGTCAGAGTTTAGATGTGTTCTTTTCATGCAGTGCACCTAACACAAACATTAGATTTTGCTGCTATGTTTTCAAATATGTTTACTCAGCAAGAAAAGATTACCTAAATTATTCAGCCATTGCAAAAGAAGATTTAAAGTTTTTTATAAAAAGCAATTGTATGGGATAGACAGTATTTCAAAAATAGCTGGACTTCAATTACAGCATTTTACCAGTACAGCCATAATACTAGAGCATTTGTGAGGGGAACCTGAGATCAAGAATAAATTCTCAGTCTAAACTGTAACAACTGTAAGTCATTTTGCCCTCGCTTGAGGCAATTTGATTTAAAAAAAAAAAAAAAAGCTGTATAATTTTTGCCCTAAAAACTGCTGTATCTTAAGAATATATGTTAGTAGTAAAAAACATGCAAGTCACTAGAAGGTTTTAGAATTAGCTTTTATGAGCAAGCCACACAGCAGCCTCAGCATCTCGTTGAGCAGCAAAATACAGATGTAAGTAATGCTGATGTTACAAAGCTTGGAATCCTAAAAAAATAACTTTCGTGCCACCCACAAACAGGGTCAACAGTTATACTTCAATACCTAACCTAATCCCTCAAGACATCTCACTGCATCTTTTGTTTTGCGCATCTTTAGACTTTGCTCCTATAAGCAAGAACTGTCTTTGCTGCATACCTTGCACAGCATGGACCACATTGTCAGTGCTTAAATACAGAAAAATAAAAACTGGCATCTACTTATCAAAAGTTGCAGGATACAAACCTCCAGGAAGATACGATTCACTTGCTGTGTCATCCCCATCATCTCCATCTTCATCATCACGACTCAACAAATTATTTACAGCAAGGTTTACATCAAGATTTGTTCGCTGGAGTTCCCGAATAATAATACTTCTGGACTTCCCTTGTAAAACAACTTGTGCCTGTAAGAGCAGAGTATATTGGTTACTGGTCATTCTCAGCTCACCAACCACCATTCATAAGAAAAGAATGCTTAATTCTAAAAGAAGTCTAATAAAAAACAAAAGTAAATCACAGTACATACAGACAAAGGCTCACATGGATTTTTCACAATATCTTGTACTAGATGGTTAACCTTCTCTTAGTTCAAGTTAGGCCACCGAATTCCAACTTTGGCGCTAAATTTTCTAATAGTATCTTAGAATCTACTTCTTGTAATGCTTAAAGCTGTAGTTAAAGGATAAGTAAAATCTGTTTTTGAGAATGTTCTATATGTTTCTATAAAAGCTTAAACGTACTATGTCAATCAACAGAGTTTTGCAATCAACTGTTGTTCCAAAACTACAGCTCAATCCCTGCTTTTTTTACACTGGTTTCTCTTTGCATTGCCCTTCAACACGTAACCACCTTATTTCCTCTGTTTTTCTAATAATTCTATTTCTAAAGGCTTCTTTTCAGCAGTTTCTGAAACATTAGATTTTTATTAGCAAAGTGCAAATGCAGAAAAAACCTTCCGAATGTTGAACAGATGCAATGAACGTACAAAAACTAGAAACATTCTGGTCTATTCCACTAACCGTAGGACTCAGAGCATTTTGTTTTTACAGACAGACTACCCTCTACCGAATGCCACAGAAGACTGTGGAGTTCTACATCACAAACTGCGTGAAGAAGTAAGAAACTAGTACTCAGTGTTTTCATAACACAGTAAAAATGAGGCACCAAGTAAAATTGTCTATTGACAACCAAAAAACGAAAGGGACATTTTAATTGCACATAAAGTTTAAATTTTTGTCATAACGTTCTATGCCGGAAGTTTAGAGATTTTTCGAGACACAGTAGAATCTATATATACCATATAGAATCTATATAGACCAGCTGTAAAGATTCTTTCCCATTGATCTGCTTTAGAGCTATCCCAGAAATGTTTTAGACACCTTCCATTTTAAAGGCAGACAAAGTATGCTATTTTTTTAAAAAAAGGCAAAACATGACAGCAAGGTAAGCAAAGTTACAACTTAACCAACAAACCATACTTTAGATTATAGAATGGAACTGCCTGGACCAAGGGATACCGGTCTGTTTTTTCTATTTCATGTAAGATATCAAGGATGTCAGTAAACGCTCTCAAAAAAAAAAAAAAAAAAAAAAACAACCCAGAGGTGAACAATGAGTCAAAAAAACCCTACCACTCCATAGTTAAAAAAGACCGCTGGAGGTCATCTAACCACACCGTCTCCTGAAAGCAGGGCTAACTTCAGAGTAACCAACACCTCCAGTATCTTACCTCTGTGGAGGCAGAAGCCCACAGCTTTTATGTGAGGTTTTGAATTCAAAAAGCAAAAGGTACTAGAAGCCACTGGTCACTGGTGGGTCTGTAGATACCTTGCCCACTAGTTCCTATCTTGTGCCAGTCACACTGTAGGCCATTCAAAGCATACAAGCCGGTTATCTTTGGCCTAGCAACTAACAACTGTATTCCAAATGGAGATCAGCAACTGGTTTTGAACTAAGTATTAAAATGCATTAACTAGTCACATATTTTGGATGTATTATTTTCTTCAAACATGTTTGTTAAACAAGTTTTGTTAAAACATTTTAACAAACTCCATTTAATCACACATTGCAAAGTCTGTCAGCTTACTCAGGCTTTAGTGCATTTAGAGGCAAAACCAGAGCAATTTATACCACACATTCATTAGTTACATTTATAACAAAAGTAAGTAGAGATGTCCGTGAATAAGAATTATTAGTATTTAAAGAGATTAAATAGGTTTAATGTCTTTCATTTAAATCTAAAATGGATCACTCCTTTTAACAAACAAGAAAAAAAAAAAGTCAACCTGCCCCCCTTCCTTATACTCTTTCAAGAAACTTAACTTTATTAGCTACATGCTTCGGACAATTCTCAAATATTTTATTTTCTCACTACATCTTCCATCTGCAAATGCACAATGCCTGACATTCCTCATCTAGTTAAACACATACCTCATCTTACTGGAACTTTGGGAAACAAAAATTCTAGAATTCAGAACAAATCTATCGCACTAGGCATTTAAGAATAAAAGCAATTCAGCTAGAGAAAGCTAATCTTTTCAATTATATGCCATTACTCCTTGGAGAAAATGCACTACTACTACAAAACATTCCTGTTCACATGCTATGAGAAGCTCTCCAGGTTTTTGGCAACAAGCAGTTTCTAGCTCACGTACCTGTGAAATGAGTTCCTCTGGAATGACTGATGCTGGAATCACTGGTTGTGGCTGACTCCCCAGCAATCCAGATCCTCTATCACGACCTGTGCGTATAACTCTGGTCTGCCTTCGTGAATCTCGAGCTCCAGCAGACGATCTCCCAGAAGATCCTCCTCCACTTCCACCAACCCCTGAACTCCAGCGACTCCTAGAAGATTCAGATTACAATTTTTTTTATATAGAGCAGCATACTTTGGGGACTACTTGAAGAAGTAAGGCTTTAGTTTTATTATTAATAACTTGTAGACAGTCTCTGAAAACTACTGCAGATTGACTGCGTAGACAAACACTATTAAAGTCTCTCTCAAAACTAGTAAGAACAAGAGCACCAGGCAATTGATAAAGTTCTGAATTACACAGAATATAAAACAGGACTCCAAATGGAAGTTGCGCTCTTTCCTACTCATACAGTTGTGTGGATGCATAGACATACATAAATATATGCACACACCATTTCCCAGAGTTTCTAAAAGCAACAGTATCAGCAGCATAACATCTAATACTCGTCTGTTAATTTCCTGCTCTAAAAGCATATATGCAGCAGCTTTGTGGTCAGTGGACTCTGTTTGACAGAAGGGTCTCCTAAAATTTCTGAGACTTCATTTACTTTAAGAAATTGCTTAAGATTATACGAGAAAAATCAAGTAATCTTTACTGCAAAACAAATATTACACTAGATAGTTCTCTGATCCTCATGGATGGTTTTCAAGAGATACCCTACTCTGGATGTATATTTCTATTGGAGAAATCAACATCAACTGTATACATGGCAAAAACATGCCTAAACTGACTGAACAGGTTTTTCATTTCTGTAAGTCAGTATCAAAACAAGGGAGTAAAACGGCAGCAATTTGTAGAAATAGACAACTCACCATCATTACAACTTCCCACTAATCTTAACACCACAGAACTATCTCAACTGAATCTGTTCTGGACGTAAGACCAGATATTCTGTTGTCATGAAAGGCTAGAAGACTCTAGTTTGTTCTTCAAGGTTAACTAAACTTTGTTGTACAAATCTACCTTAAAGGATACTGGATATGGTGTTATTGCTATTTAATAATCAGTATCAGCAGAACTTTCCTTCTCTCAACCACCTTAATCCTCACTCTCCTTTCAAGAAAAAGTAAAACACTTAAAGTAAGACAAGAAAAAGAAGGTATGTTCTCTGAAACCGTATCTAATAAATTCATGTAAAAGTATACCCCATGTAGCTATAAAAGCTAAGTAAGAATACTTGTCTTAATTTTATGGCTTAAGTTGATTACTAACATCCTTCTGTTGTTCTTTTTTTTTTTTCCTCCTGACAAGACCATGCAATCACAGAATAACTTAACTTATCTGCCTAAGACAAGGCCCCATCACAGAAACATTTACATTTTCAGGATTCCAGCCAGCGACCACACAGGTAATGACAAGACAAAAAGCAATTAAAGGATGGGTTCAGGAAAAGTCCTGTCTCATGAGTTAGAAAGAGTTCAAAAAAAAAAAAAAAGACAATACTGAAAATGGAAGAAAACAACAAATCCAAAACCAAACCAAAGAAGAATGGGACATTTTAAATAAAAGGAGACAGTTAATCTGTTTCTAAAGATGGGAAGGGGGCTGAGGGGAAGTCAAATTCTTCCTACACAACAATTCCCAATCCAACTCTCAGCAGGGAAGATGTGGGTTTAAAGAAAAGATTAAGTGTTAGATTTTAATACTTAATTATAGACGTATTTTCTACTTTAGATATCTAACAGTTAAAAACCTTTATATTCATATAATTCGAATATTCCAGTATGTCCTAACTTGGTCCTGTTATAAAGGGAAAAAAAAAAAACAACTGTTAAGGACACAGCTATTCCTATTAAAGCTGTCTAAACCTAGAATAAACATGAATATTGAATGAAAATCTTTCTGCTCACGTACCAGTTTTCCACATCTCTCCACTGCCCACTAACATGCTAGCAATTTTCCAAATCCAGTGATCTAATCTAACGGGCCCACGGTTTGAATGTTTTTAGACTCAGTTTATTAAGTTAAGTATTCCCTTCATTTAACAGCAGTTATACTGTCTACTGTTACTCTACTAATTCGGTTACTTTCAACTACCTAGTTCTGAAACATACAAGGGAAGAAATAAGGAACTCTTCAGGGTTGGTCTCCTAAGCAAATAGCTTCAAACAATTTTAACCGGTTATGCTCAGGTAAAAATAACAAGGAAAAAAAAAAAGTCTCGTGCTTTCCACAGTAACATTTTAAACATGACAGTACCACTTTGCCTTTAAAGTTTAACACATGGATTTTAGGTTCAGATGCACAAAGGTTTCACAAAACATTTAGGGGTGCAATGGGGTGGGTTATCTTTCATGTAGCTAAACCCCAGATGAAATTAGCTTATTTGTCAACATAAGCAACAAATTCACTTCTGTGGAAAAGCTGCAGTTCCTCCCTCTTAACAAATCATTCACATGCAGAAACCAGTTTGTATACATAATTCTCCTTACTATGGTTAGTAACCTTAGGAAGCAGCACTGTTCAACATGTCTTCCAAAATCATATAATGAAGAGTTCACAGTGATCATGTAAGGAAGATTAATTTACGTTGCCATATAAAGGGACACCATCAATTTTAAAGCTAATGATAGAAAAACTGAATCTGTATAGTACATTTAGTATATAGTACAATTTTAAAGTTCTGAGCGACAACCTTTTCCAAATGTTCCCTTCGTATTACTATGTAAAAGATGCCAACTAAGAAAACACCGCTCATTACTTGAGGCAGGGGAGAGGAAGGCACAATAAAACTGAGCACACAAAGGTCTGCAAACAGATAACGAAGATTCTTCCTGCATAAATGCACTCATTTTACTTTATACTGATAGCCTATCAGGGTTTAAATTGATAGCGTCCCTCTACAAAAATTGCTTTTCAAAATCAAGTAAAAAACGTTCAAAAAAAGACAACACAGCCAAAACCAAATTATTCTTCCCACATATATGAAGAACGCTCTGTATCCTAGGTATTGAAGGGTCACTTCACATCTGTTATTTTAACCAAGTCAGTAAAGTTTTTTATTATACCCTACCTACACAATGGCTGTAATTATACGTTCCCTTACACATACTGCATACAATTTATATATGTGTATACACATATACTCAAATATGGAACAAACAGATTGCAGCCTCAGTCCTATCAAAACTTACCCAAGGGTGTTGCCTGCCAGTCTGCCCAGAGTTTCAGAACCAGACAGAAACCATGGGGAGTCACTAGTCCTGCCTGGCCTGGATGTCCTTCCTGCCCCTGAGCCACTGCTCAACTTTGAACTGAAAGTAAAAGATGGTAAATCAGTCACAAAACAATCCCAAATGGGTTAAGAACAAAACCTGGAATCCCAGGTCTAAATTCTCAGGGACTTAGTCTGGTAACATACCAGCTTAAGCAACACCCTTGGGGAATATTCCAAACTAATCTAACTGTATATTAAGAGGTACACTGGAAAAAGAAAGTGGAAAGCATGCCTAACAGATCTTATGTACATCGGCTATCCATAATAGCACAGTTGCAAATACATATTAAGCTAATTAGTGATTGGAGTTAGCCACTGTGCTAAGTTTTCAGTTAGCGTATGTGAACAAATTGTAATCACCAAGTGTTCTATCCATAAACCTGAGCCTGAGTACGCTACTTCAATATTAAGAAGCAGTTTACATCCAAATATGAACCATTAAATAGTCCTATTAAGGGGGACTTACCTGGACGGAAGTTAACAGGTCTAAAAAAATGAGCCTCTCCAAATGGAACCATTTTCAGAGTGGATTTTACATGAAGCTTAACAATTGAATGCAGTTTCTTTCATAAGGATTATTTTTAGAAGGGTTTGTTTCTTGAAGTTACAGAGATCCTGTCTCACTTCTTTGAGAATCACGTCTACTATTTATTCCTACACCAGTCTGTAAAGCTAGGCTGTTTGGCTGCATCACCATAACCATTATGTATCTACACAAATTACCCATTCCAAAGGCAATCTAGTTTAAAAACAAACAAAAACAAAACCAAAAAAAGCAGCCAAGCTGCTTACCAGTTTAAAAGAATGATTTAATATGAAGAAAAATGTTTCTTACCCATCATTATTATCAGGTTTACCCAATTCCAATCTGTCTGGTTGAACTGAAAAACCAATCCTGCAGACTCTACCATCCTATATTTAAAACAAGAAAACCAAATGTCCAAAATTGAAATATAAGACAAGTTACAGAAAAAAAACACAAACAAAAACAAGTCTTCAGTTACTGAAGAATGTTGATCAGTTTGATGTTAGAACAAGTAATTTTAACAGTATGGTTTCAAGTTTGTTAGCAGATTCAGGTAATTTACCTCAAGAAGAAATGCAGCATGATTTGGTCCCACCACGCACTGTTTAATAGTGGCCTGTTCCAATACATTCAAAGGGGGGTGGCTGAAAACAAAAAGTGAGCATGTATAACATTTCTAAAGTTTTAAAGTCTGAAAAAAATAAAAAACAAGTGGTATATGGAAGGAACAATGTGTAGTGACTGTTATCGATATAAAAACATTCAAGAATGACTAAACACATGCATTAGTTGAAGCAACTATGATGCATTTTCAGTCATTAAGCCCAGAAAATGCAAAACAAAACCTTAAAAGGTGATAAGAGTTTTCATTTCATTTCATCAGCAATAAACAACAAGGGTTATACTTCAATTTAAGTAGTCATTTAATATGAAGGGTATTTAATAACATTTATCATGACTGAAAACCTAACACTTTTTTCCTTAGATAAGAATTGTGTTATCTGAAGCATTTCTGAACTTTAGTTATTAGTAATATTGAGGCTTTCTAGGACTATATCTACAGTATAATCATTTGCTTCTTGTTGCTGTTAGAAAAATTGTACTTTCCTAAATTATTTACAGCAGCATGTGATACGCCTTACCTGTTTAAATTATATTTGTTCAGCTTCTCTGAAACTTCCCTTAATCTGAAACAAAAAGAAATGAAGCTGTTGTTTGAAAGACATCCTCCACAGTACACAACATCCACGTAAGCAGCACATTTACGACATTATGGGAATAACTTACCACCACATTTAATGAAGCTTGATACAAATACTACTTGGTGTTGGGAGTCTGTATAAGAACTGGATGGTGTTCAGCTTCAAATCAGGTTTTTGTTTTGAAGGTATTTTGCTTTATGGTTTTACCTTTACACCTACTCACTTGACACAAAACCCATGTTTTCTTGCATTTCTATGTGTTTTACACTTCTGTGTTTACTCCTGTGTTGCTACCACCATTTACAACTTTACATACAAATTAAGGAAATGACGCAATGAGCACTAACTGTAAATATACTTGTGTTTCCCTCATATAAGCTTGAATACAGTATCCCAGAGCACACAAAATTATTGTTTTTTAGGAAATCCAGGAGCCAAAATATGACAGTAAGTTCCACAAAACAGAAAAGACAGGAAAACAGATGCACAAAAGCCAGCATCAAAAGGGAGGAACAACAAACTTTGACTAGTAGAAGAAACAATCCAGAGAAAATTCACTATAAATAGGGTTATGTAAAATATCGCCTTTACTGAAAGGGAAAGAATGTTTCCAAAAGTACTTCCATCTCACTTTCATGGTACCTCACCAAAATGAAGATCAGAACCCAAAAAAAAGGGCCAACGCACAGACCACCCCTGCTTAGAGGGTATGGTGTCCAAAAGTAGAAACCAACACAGTAATTTCTAAGGTAATTTCTAATCCACCTAGAAAAGATCCTGTCCAGGCAACAAAGATACTCTCGTAATATCAGGTAAGCATTTCAGGGAAAACTCAGGCTCGTTTCTTCCCAAAGATGACAAGCAATCTGAAAAAGTCCCCAAATAGCTTCCAATTTTAGTCAAAAATTTTGCATTATATTAAGATAGAAAAACCAAGGAGTCCTGTAAAAATAATACAGGGTCTTCCTTGTATTATATTCCTTCCTAATGCAGAAAAAAAATCCCAACTTTGGTACCATGTTCATCCTAGCATTCCACAAATCTCCTCCTTAATCAGTAACATCTTTCCAAACCTGACAAAAAGAAATGTGCACCAGCACCACCTTCCTCTGTCTTAACCCACGTCTTTAAACCCTTTCTTTTTACTTGCTTCACTTCAGTTTCTACACACAGACTGCTACAGACAACAGACTTCAGTTACTTGCAAACCCTGAGCATGAGAAAGAATACAGATTAGAGGTCTGAACAGCCAAGTCTTCATGTTATCAACAGTGTTTAACTCTTAACACGCTTGTCCTGAGGGGAAAAAAGGAAAAAAAAGATATATGTCTGTTTGAGAAACAGGATACTTAATACTGACAGAAATAACTTTCAAGCACAAGAAGAAAGGACCGCAGTGAAAGGACAGCAGGAAGGAAGGGAACATGCTTAGAACCTCCTTTTGCTCTCCAAGCCAAGCTGCTGGTTTATAAGTAGGCAATTTCACGCTCCCAATTTCCAGCCACAACTGCTTCGCACAAGCCAACAGTACATACATAGATAAGGCTTCTGTGAAGACGACCCGCAAAAGGTAAAGAGAGAACACAAACTTCACAGGCAATCTGCGTGAAAGGTACCCCACAAGAGCAAACTACTGTGGGAGAATGTGGAATGAACCCCGAAGATGAATGGCACACACTCCGCAGCTTACCATACAGTTCTATAAAGCAAGCAGGGATCTGCTGCATAATATATGACAAGTTAAACATCCCTGAAGTTTTACGTCTTAAGTATATCGCCTAACGGTTTCCCACAGGAATCATGAGCAGTTTTCCATTAACGTTTCTCCTCTTGGCAAGCATGAGTAATAATTACAGAATAGGAAAACCTACCTTTAAGTTCATTGCACTGCCTCTATGAAAAACTGACGGCAAATAAAGTAGTGCTTTATTGGAGATGGTTACTAGACTAGTCTAGGAGCAACATTTAAAGCTTCCTTATCTGAGCTTTGTGTCACAAAATCTAAGCACTACCAAAGAAAGAGACATTTTTCAATTTGTAAAAAATCACCATAATCCTTTTTTACTTGTGAAAAAATAATGAAGTGACAGGGAAGAAATACGCACAGAAAGCCAAGAATTGCATATTCAGTCAATCTATAACACCAATCTCAAGAGTGTGGGTCTATCAGCAAAAGCATAGGTCAAAAGAGATCTAATGTTATTGAAAAGAGGCTGCTATCAACATTTAAGGGGAGGGAGCAGAGATGAGTGCAAGAGTGATGATGCTGAAAGTACTAAACTCTCCTACAGAAAGAAAAGGAGGGGGAAGTAAAAAACTCTCTCACCCCCCAACGACCTTGTATGCAACTGCTGTAACAGCAAAATTACCAAGTACTGTCTAATAAACTTAGAGATGCATAAGGACTTGCATCTGACACAGAACACCACCGAGTGAAAAAGTAGTTCCCCAGCACCGCGTCCCTGCTGGGCTGATGGTTTCACCCCGACTCCTCCCCCTTCCTTGGGCCGCCACCTGCATTTGCGTGAACACCAGTCACAAAACTAAACCAGCAGAAAAGCAGGAGTAAAGCTGAAAGATGTGTTTGTATATTCTGTATGGAGAATATGTTTGTGCAAATAAAAACCCAAAATAATTTCGCAAAAACATTCCCTGCAGCAATCTAAGCCTTTCTGCTTGCATAGTTGCATGGTACTGTACTACTGACCCTCTGAAGGAAAAATGCAAAACGCACATTTAAGATGAGGTTAATTTTAACAATACGATTCAATAATTTCAACTGATGGTACACTGGAGGAAGAGGCACAGGCAGAGATGATTTAATCAATTCTTGCATTAAGGAAGGGCAACACACTGAGACCTTTCTATGGTAAAAAGAATCTCTGATATGAATGCCTGGACAGGGTAAGCTTTGAAAAATTCTCATTAAAGGCAATTAAACTATTTCAAAGAATGAAGTTGAATGAGGTTAGAAGCAACACATATTTTGCTCACAAAATGATTTTTGGGGAAATGCACTAGCTCGCCACAATTTTAGACAAAAAGTTTAGTGATGACGGCTTCTGTGTTAAGACACACACTCTTTAACTATTCCTATCAAAATTCATCCAAAACCAGTTATGAGGAAAACAAGAAGTCAGTTTGTCCAAGCCAAGCAGGGACTGCTTCAATTTTAAGTTTTGCGGCTACAATTTCTAACCTCTCCAAACTAATCATAATAGAAGGGAACTATGCTCACACTAGGCAACCGAACAGGCTCCAGGTCAGGACTACAGGAGCTCAGACTTCACAAGCACGCTTCTATTTCCAGAGAGGTTTATCTGAGGATCCATCCACCACATCTTGCTTTATAAACCCAAGTTAGGCTCAGAAACGCAAGAGAGCTACAAAGAAATTCCATTTTAAAATACTAAGTATTTTACAGAAATACTGAACTTCAGTACATTTTAAAGTAACTTTATCCTATATAAACAAGTGCTTAAATCCACACAAGCAAAAATCTGGCTTACAATTTGTGCTTTTACCCAACTTGGAAATACAGAAATCTTCTGTTTTAAAATAGGCAGGCTGTTCCAAGAATTATTTTTCTTGAAGACACTATGGACTTCAATACGTGTTCACCACGCCCAGTTCCCTCTGGCAGTCAATGAGCAATTGTCCTACCTTACCAGCCACCCTGCAGGAATACTCATCCTTCTCAAGTATTTCCATCATGCTAGCAACAGTTCACAGACCGACAAACAAACCATAAGCAGAACTTTCTCTACTGCTGTAAAGTTTTAGAATAGTTCAATGAATATATGATTATCCTTCTCCTGTATGTTAGGAAACTAACAGTTACAAAAGTTAAGAAAAAAAAAAGCCAACCGCACCTACTTCATCTACACTCAGTCAACATCTGCAAGACCTTCTCAAGCAGGTGAGTAACATAAAAAGTATAGTGCCCTGTAAATAGAAATCTCATGTAGCAAGATTTACATAATTTTCCCCTCAAAAGCTTACTTGCTGTTGAACAGAAACAGTATTTACAGGTGCTAATATCTAATCTGACATTTTGCAGCTTTGGTTAAATAACAGTATATCTAGCACATCTATTTATAAGTATTAAAACAATTTCTGCCATCTCAGAGATTTCATTTCTGTAACAATATAAAGCTATTTTTCACTTCTCTCTGCAACTTTAGACTAAATTTTTAAATGTCAGCTAGGTCTTTAAAGAACACACAGTAAAAATCACTTAAGTGAAACAATGCAAACAAAGGATTTAACCACAGAGATGTAAAATAAAATGTTCACATGCTGCATGTCTCCAGAAGGAAGTCTTTCTGTACTCGGCAGGTAACACTAACAGAGTCCCAGGCACAATATTCAGAAGTTTCTCTGGGATTTTTCCTGAAGTTGCTCCTTTATAGACATAAGAAGTTATTTGTACACTTCAAAGGCAAAATATCAGGCAAGGGCCTTACTACAAGACCTTTCCTCACATCAGCACCACATGGTGATGATAAGAGCTGCAGAGGAAAAGGCAAGGCACATTTTATAAAAACCAGCTCGGTATGATGAACAACTTGGAGTAGGGAAATTAAATATAAAACTAATTTAGCCCTGGTAGATTTTTCTAAGTGATCAGGACTCCTAATATCTCAATGAAGTCTGTAAGCCAACAAACTTATGAGACTTACACACCAGAGCAGAAAGAAGTATACAAAGATGGACACAATGCTTTTCCACGGGAAGGGTAACAGTAAGCAGATATCCAAGGAAAGGGGGGGAGGGGAACCAACTCAAGCAGTGGAAAACAGTATCGAGTAACATACCTGTGGACACTAAAAAGTAAATACAACCTTCATCTCCATCCCCCAGCTGAGAGCCTGAAGTTCTCGGAGCAGAGGAAGCCAGACCCAAGGAGGCAGCTATGTGGCCCGTTAACAGGTTTTAGCCCTGTTAATGAGCTGCACGGCCTCCAGATCAAAGCCCTCTCAGGCTTGCCTATCTTGAATCATGTAGAAACTAACTCCTGTGCCTGTCTATCGGTGTCACGATAACACAAATCTCAGATATGCAGAAAATAGACACCAGTGAGAAGCTTAAGCAAATATGTTATCTTTGTTTCCTGATCCCATGATGTCTTGGGCACTGGATGCTGTCATTGATGTAAAGTCACATCCAGCTGCCTTCCATGCCATAATACAGCATACAAAAGGATCCTGCCTCCAATTGCCACGTCCTGATTGCCATGTCAAACGTTAGAAAGCAGTTTCTAAAGAGGCAGCCTTCCACAGTTTGCGTACCAAAACACCTTTCTCCTAATGTAATAAATGAAAAAAAAAAAAAGGCGAGAAACCTCTTTTCCATCAATGAGTTGGAGCAAAGGGGGAGGGGGGGTGTGGGGGTGCGTGGGGGTGGTGGTAAGAGGGGTGGTGAGAAGGTGAGAAGAAGATTTAAACGTGCTTTAAGTTTTATGTCATTCTGGGTAGTAAGAGGGAGCATCCATTAAAAAAAACAAAAAACCAGTAAAGTTCCACACAAAAGCAGGCAGTAAGATTATTTGTAGAAAAGTCATGCACATTAGAAAAAAAATAATCCCAAGCTCCAGTACAAAACGGCAGCCTCCAAGTTAACCAATACTACTCAGCAGTGGGGTGGGACAACGTGTTTAGACTATAATACACAGATCAGCAAAACAAACAAGATGACAAAAAAAGTCATTGATCTGCTCAGTCAGTAATCAGGTGTACCATGGCTTACACCGTGTCCTCTCCCCATTCCAAGGAATATAAATTAGGAATGTTCGCTTATTACACACTAAGACAACATCTATTGCTCAGGAAATCCCTGAGCTGCAAATTCTTACAGGCTGGGAAAACATCACTGTATGCTTGCTCTATTCTAACACTCCTCCTGCCATCTAGCACTGGTCACTGCCACAAACAGGAGGAAAACAAGATGGATCTCTTCTCTATAACAACTATTTTTATGTTTCATGGTATCAACTAACACGGGTTTACAGAATATGGCTCCCAAACGTTATTTTCTATTTTGTAAGACTGTCAGTTTGGTTGAGAAAGGTAGTTCTGACCATTTAATAGTCCTCTCTGGAGCAACAGCAACACACCGTGCTGAATCAGTAAGCTATAGCAGAAAGCTAATATGGCAAACATCAAACAAATTAGTATCTTGAAAACAGTTTTCTGCAATATCACTGAAAAGTCTTCAGATAATACAATGATTGCAGAAAGTAAATTCCCTTACATCAGACCATTGTTATTGCATGATATAACAACACTGATATAGATAATGACCTACATCTAAAGTTAGGTATAACAACAAGGTTAAAGCAGGACAAGGAAAATTAGCAAAGACAAGATAGCGGCAACAATATCAGAAGGTTTAACATAAGATAACCACCAATATCTAATATTCTGAATTAAACACATAGTGAATAGGCAGGTAAAATGACTTACCTATCTTCTTTACCCTACAGAGGAGGTAAGCACATATTTCAGTTCTGGTTTTAAGAAAGCACGGCAGATTTCACATCACTGTATAGGAGTATGGGGGGAAAGCAGTGAATATTGTCTACCCAGACTTTAGTAAGGCTTTTGACACTGTCTCCCATAACATCCTCACAGAGAAGCTCATGAAGTATAGATGCATGAACAGACACTGAGGTGAACTGAAAACTGGCTGAACAGCTGGGCCCAGAGGGTGGTGATCAGCAGCGTGAAGTCTAGTTGGAGGCCAGTGACTAGCAGTCTTCATGGGGGCAGAGCATACCTTCATCAAGCTTGCAGATGACACCAAACTGGGAGGAGAGGCCAATATGCCAGAGGATCACGCTGCCATCCAGAGCACAGCAACCTCATGAAGTTCAATAAGGGTAAGCACAAAGCCCTGCACCTGGGGAGAAACAACCCCATACACCAGCATACGCTGGGAACTGCCCAGCTAGAAAGCAGCTCTGCAGAAAAGGACCTGGGAGTCCTGGTGGACACCAAGTTGAACATGAGTCGGCATGCCTTGCGGTAAAGGTGAATGGTATCCTGGGCTGCATTAGACAAAGTATTGCCAGCAGGCTGAGGGAGGTGATCCTTCCCTTTATTTAGCCTGGTGAGGCCACACCTGGAGTTCAGTCTTCAGTTCTGGAATACTCAGTTCAACAGAGACTGGAGACAGTCCCACAAAAGGCCGCAAAGATGATTAAGAGACTGAAGCAACTCTCAAATGAGGAAAGGCTCAGAGAGCTGGGACTGTTCAGCTTGGGGAAGAGAAGGCTCTGGGGCAATCTTCTCAAACACACATAAACACCTAAAGGGAGGGTGCAAAGAGGACAGAGACAGACTCTTTTCAGTGGTGCCCACTGACAGGACCAGAGGCGATACGCACAAACTGAAGCACAGGAAGTTCCCTCTGAACATCAGGAAACACTTTTATACTGTGAGGGTGACCAAGAACTGGCACAGGTTGCCCAGGCAGGTTGTGGAGCCTCCGTCCTTGTAGGTTATTCAAAAGCTGTCTGAACACGGTCCTGGGCAAGCAGCTCTAGATGGCCCTGCTTAAGCATGGGAGTTGGACCAGACGACCTCCAGAGGTCCCTCTCACCCTCAGCCATCCTGTGATTCTGAGGGCTTTTTGCTTTCAGGATGTGATCTCCACACATTTGACTTTGAGGCGTAGCAACAAAAGGATAGGTTTTTTGCCACTGAAAAGCCAAGAGTTCACATTTTGCTATAGAATCCCTGCAAGGGATTGGAAAAACAGTTAGACCAAGGAGTGAGGGAAGTGTCTGAGAAGTATTATTTAGACATCGAGTAAAAATATTCACGGGTACTAAAATATCCAGGTGAACATACTCTGTTTCTCTATCAGGAACAGAATCCCTTCAGCAAGGCCAGGGGACAGCCACCTGTAGGACTCATGAAATGCAGCATTAGGTTTCCCAGAGCTAGATGCCTCCAATTAATGATGAATTTCTAGGCTGGCTGACTGGTTCCTCTACTTCAAAACCTACTTAGACCCTTTCTTCAGACCTATCATTTAAACAACATGGAAAAAAAGACTTTCTGCATAATAATTAAAAAAAAAGCAAAACAAAACAAAAGAAAAATCACCAAAAAAAAACCCCAACAAAGCAAAAACCACACCATCAAACCCACAGTGCAAAGCACAGCCATAACCTACCTCAAGAGGAATATAAAGTCAATCACACTTTTTAAATAAGCAAAAACCCAATCCTAAAATAGCTATGACACAGCACGGCCCCTTTTCTGAAAATAAAAAGGTGTAATGAGAAGTCTGAGTAGAAACAGAAAGAAATCACAAATGGTATGGTCCTGACAGGATTAGCACATAGCAGTTACAGCACACCTATATATGTTATTTAGCACAATATCCAAAGGATTTAGTAGTAAAGTAGATGTACAGCTACGGGTTGCCTAAATGCCTAGTGGTGTTTCTGTGGAAAAAAGAAAAACACACTACAGGAAAATAAGCCAGCCTCAATCTGATGTTATTCTGTGACAGTAGACTTCCAAGAATGTGGGTTGCAGATTCAGGCAATACAAGACAAAAATGTGTTCTCTAGTGTAGAATGCATCAAATCATCATTCTGTGTTCCCAGATTCTGTCCAACTGCGCAAAGTCCTTGTAGCTGCATAGAATTTCTGTTTAACATTTAGCAGGCTATTTCTTCAACCAGACCACTAAATGCTAAACAGTTGGATCAAGCAACTCAGATGGGTGCAAGTTCCAAATCTTACAACAACGAAAGCTGCAAGCTATTAAGCTATCCATCAATTCAATAAGTACATCCTTCCATGATAGTAAAAGGTGGATAATGGGAACTTGGAACCCATGGTTGTCTTCAAGGATACTTGAAAAATACTCACATGAAATAACGTGAGCCAGTATTACTATATGGGGTAACATATGAATGACGGCTACCAAAATGTAGCTACGAAGCTGTACACTTGTTTAATGAGAATGAGTGAAATTTAAAAGACCACATTTAAACAAAGTGGAAAAAAAAAAAAATCTTATTTTTTATTGTCAGAGTGTAATGATTCCACTAAAAAAAGAATCATCAAAATAAAAATACAGTCATTGTAAAAATCTTAAAATCTTTTTGTGTCTCATAGTGATATATTGTTAAAGCTCCTTCAAGAGTTTATTATGAGCCACCAGGGAGGCTGTGTATTTACCAGCACACCAGTTAAAGCCAGGACAGCCAGGTTCTGGTCCCAACTGAGGATACTGTGGGAACCCAAATCACAATCTCTCCACTCTTCTCCCTTTCGTTCTTGCTCTAAGCTTTTGGAAGCTATGACCAATATGTGCAAAGCTGGAAAATGGCCTTTGATTAGAGCATTCAAATGCTACAAAAATATTTTTAAAAGTAAGAACTGTAATGTTATTAACTACTTTCTGTCTTGGCTGGAGAAAAGCAACAATATATTTTGTACAAGTGATTTGATTGAAAACAAAGTACAAACAAGACACTGAATTCTAATTGCTTTGCAATGAAGTCCAGCATGCTTATTCACATGCTGAATTAGTTTTAGCAATAGGGAAAGATCATTTAGCATGTCCGGTCCTTTACTTGCCAATTCCTCCAATTCCAAGGCTTGAAGTCTTTAACAAAAACTCTGATATCACAGTATTATCTGCATGTCACTTTTTCAAACTTGTTAAAAACTGGCTTTTAAATACCACAACTCCCCTCCTTACGCTGCACTGTCTTCTACTAAACATGCGTCTTCAAAACCTTCCTCTCAGACACTGCATCTTTGATTTAGATAGGAAGAGAATGAGGCCTGGCATAGGGAGTAGAGAGCAAGCACCATGCCAGAAAAACATGCAGCCAAATCGCTTTGTCAGATGCACACTGAAGGCCAAATAACCCAAAAGAAATCCCAGCTTTTGAGGTGCACAGCTCATCACAATACTTTTTTGCATTGCCGAAAAACAGATTCTCTCTTTTCCATCTGTCTGTACAATAGCCACAAAACTCCAGGTGCTTCCCCTTAGCATAACTAGTATTTTGGTTCCTCTACAAGAGCTCATGAAGCAGCACGTTGCGCACCTCCTGCTTCACATTTTGCCTACGGCCATACTATTTCAGGTAAGAACCTTGCCAGACACAGATTTAGCACCATGAGAAAGAAACAAACCTTTGGCTATGCCAGCATATCCCCCCCACACACCCTCCCACCAAAAGCAGGGCAATCCTAGCCAGATTACATTCTGCCTACCCAATCTGCCCCACAATGACAAGATGCTATGATTCGTATCATTGGAATGTTTTATTAAATACCTTTAAATCTCTGCTCTAGAGACATTTTGCCAAAGTCATCAAATTGCATAAACAACGCCTTAAGAAAAAAGGAAAAAAGAAAAAGAGAGAAGAAAAACTGCTGCTACTAACGTACTAAACGTTGTCAAAGCTGGAGAAGAGAGTTTCAACAGCCTAAGAAAGAGATGTTCATAAAAGGTCAGACAACAATAACTTAGTTATATTACAAGGAAAAGCAATATAAAATTGATTAAAAGCCATAAATCCTTTTTAGAAGAACACTTCTTGATATTTATTAAAGAGAGGAAAAAAATGCAACTCTGATCATTTACAGGCTGAATGGAGAACAGCAAAACTTCATATCATAAATGAAAGAATAAACACAGAGACACATTTAAGAAAACTAAGTTTGCAAGATGAATGAGAAATTAAAATGATACCACACTTATTGAAGGAAGTCACAAACCCCAATGACTTCAAATGACAACAGAGTAAGGCCACAGCTCTCATTCAGCTGCATTCACATGGGTAAGTATTTATTTTCCAGTTAAGTTTTCGGTAAAAACACTGTATCACAAACATTTTCCCATATTAAATCAATGCCAGACTCCACATTGGAAACTATATAGTGAAGTTATAATTCTTAGTAGCATCTAGAGATCCCAGTCAAGACCCATCTCATTGTATTGGAACTACCTACATATATAATCTATCCCAAAGATGAAAAAGGTGAGAGTTTGAGGAAACCTAATGGAGAATAGAGAATAAAGCATAATGAAAGACTGTAAGTAAATTTTAAAAATGCTGTTTTAACACTGGCTTGGCTTAAACTAAACTACTATTTCTATACAGTGTAAAAAAAGACATAAATTAGCACCCAGCTTAACTAGAGATGATGGCAAACATGCTGCAGAAAGTAATACCACCAAGCTCTGTGTACAGACCACAGAGTTTCTTTCTGGGCTACTTCCTAACAAACAGGCAAACTACAGCTGTATGGGTATAATCACCCTAGATTACTCAAGATATTGCCAGTTGTCCACAATACTGATTACTTTGGGTAAAACGCAAAAAAAACCCAAGCAAACAAAAAACACACCACCTTGAATGTGGAGGGGGATGTGCTAAAGACAAATTTCATAAGATTATTGAAGTCTCCAACAGCCTTTGTGCTTTATCTGTTGAGTTACACTACCATTGTCACAAATTAAACTGATAGACATCACAGCTGGCAATAGGACAACAGCGACAGTGAGAAGTTCCAACACACTAATGTTCAAAATAGTGCTAATCATGTGAATGTTCAAAGTTTTTTATTCTGCATTCTTTAATAAAATGCCATAATGTAAAATTAAATCAGAAACATAAGGGACCAAAGCTACTTTGGGGCATCTTTTCTGATAAAAGGTAGTAACCAGTTTAATCAAGAAAAGCTGTCCAAAACAAAATTACAGTAAATACACATTTCATCTCCATTGTGGATATAAACAATTTTAGAAATCGGTAAGAGACATCTTATAGCATAACACCAACAGACTTGGGATTACAAAAACTAGCCAAGGAGACAAACCAGAAGATGCTACGTTAAAGATCATTTTAATAACTGCAAGTGAAAAGCACAAGCAGTTTTGGGATATGGTTTTCTTCCGCATAAGTGGCTGTTGAGTTGATGCAGAGAAAGACAAAACAGCAGCTTTTACAGGGAACATCTTGCAGATTTAACTACCTACATTGCTGTTACTGTAATCACTAAAATAAAAGCTACCTTGAAACCCCTTCTCCTGCTTTATGTAATTTTCAAATACATACTACCATTTATTTCATAAGTCATGAACAGTTAACCGTGCCATAACTGTAAAAAGGCAGCTACAGCACACTGCAGAGCTTGCCTTGCTTAGGTACATCCTTGGTTGTTTTCCTCAAGCGTTAAGTAATTTTTCACCTAAGCATAATCCTGTACTGAACAGTCATACACTTAAACTTTAGATAGTTTAAGAAAAAGGTGTCATACCCTTTACAATTATTTTATAGTTCAATTAAAAATTTTTGACAAATATTTTTTACAGAAGTATCCTACATGGCAACTAGAACATTTAATAATTACATACTTGCTATACCAGAATTACCTTAAAAGTATGCTATTGATTACGTATTTTAACTTTTATCAAGAATTAGCACATAAACGTCATTGACTGATACCCTACTGTTCTCAGAATTAAAAAAAAGTTGTTTTCAGACAGCTCTGACTTGCATTGCCAACCTTAAAATATGGTTATTAATATGTTACTCCATTAATCTTACTTTATCTTTGGTCTAACATAAAATACACTGAAACCTCACACATAACTTGAGAAGGAAAAAAAGAGGAAACATTTGTGCCCCAATTACTATTTTACTACATTTCTTGTGACAGGTCACAACTACTCTCACAGCTCAGATCGCATTCACAGTACAGTTTCACATTACAGTAGCCAAAATAAACTTGCTGCTTTCAAAATGGAAGGAACTCAACCCTGCTTCTCTGCTTTCTCTTCCCCGTTCTTCGCTCCCAACTCTCCCTCCTGCAGCACTTTTCAAAATCCCCTGTTTTACCCATCTACTCTGATGCTCACCCAACCAGGAGGTAAACCAGTTCAACTTCCTAATGCACAAACCTGTATTTAATTCACTTTACCAGGATTAACTTTACATCATTTTAACAAATTAAGTCAATTTACTGTAGGATCAGACACTTAAAGTTAGTGCAAGGTAAGAAGTGGGGAAAACAAACCTCCTTCCTTAAAAGAACAATTACTTTGACTTACAACATCTCAGGAAAGTTTCGGCAAGAACATTCACAGACAACTACACACATACTCTCTAAAAAGCAGTGTCTGCAGCACAGCAAACAATTGTAACCAGAAAAGGACCCTGGCGGAATAAAGTCCAAAGAGACCTGGAGTCTGTGTATAAGTAACCTTTTATATTCAACCAGGTATGAAATGATGCTGAAGTGCAAGTTCTGATGCTTAACCTCCCAAATTATCATCCTTAAATAACAATACTGAAATAAGACCAAATCTGAACGCACTCCTTCTCAATGTATGAATCCTATAATGGTCTGTATAACCACAGTGGTGGTGCAAACCTTTTGATGCAACTAAAACATTTTATTTTTAAAAAAGTATTTCCAAATAGGAGTCTGATGATAATAATAATAATGCCATGATAGTCATGCCATTCTCGCACTTTTCTAAAAGAAATCAATTTAAATTTTGTTATGCTTTCAAGAAATTAATCCTAAAAACAAAGTCAACACTTCTCCCGTTACTAAAGTCTCATCAAGCAACTGTAACTCAGGGAATTAAAGTACTACATCGGCAATGGCTTCCCTGTAATTAAACCATCTCTACCTGTTTGAGGCAGGCTAACTTCACTTTAGCTAAAGTAGATTAGGAAACAGTTTAAAGCGCACCAAAACAAACCACTTGAGCTAAAAGAAGTACCGTATTATCTGCACACAACTTGCAGGTTTTCTATTTAAGAACAAGTCAGCCAATCCCTTCTCTCCCCCAGTTTGGAGCAGCAATGCAAATTACATACAGAAACAGCAGGGAAGTGCATGCTCGGGCTGCCCTCCTCTCCACAAGAGGACAGGTACTCTCTCAGCATGCCTGGGGACACAGAAGAGGGAGTTCAGGGACAAACAAACACTTGTATTACCAGGAGCTCGCTCTTCCTCTCGCTGCGTGCTCCAGTGGACATGTGGGGCCAGGACACCAGGTCCACATCACTGCTGGCTCCCTGCACAGAATCACACCGCACCCCACATCAGCTCCTTCCAGCAACATCTGCTTGGGATTTCTAATAGATTTGCTCATCAGTACATGCAAAGGGGGGGGGGGGGGGTAAGAAAATCTGCCAGAGTAGCAGCCCACATATCCACTCATCACTTGCCTATTACACTGAAGTTATGTTTTCATGTACGTAAACTATGAGATACACAGACTAAAAGGGTATGTTTTTGCTAGGTACTTTTTCCATGGAAATTTATTATCAGAGGGTATAAGCAATGCAGGTAATGTGAAGTATACTAGTTAACTTTTCAGTTCAGGCATGGCCTAACATAAGTAAGATCTGAATAACAGAGAAAGGCACTGAATGTATTATTAAGGAAAAACAAACTCACATAAGAATGAGATAATCCTTTCTTCCCCCAAAGCTGACTGTACATAAACACCAAAGCTTCAAATGAACTTTTCTTGGTCACATTACTTGTTTCAAAGAGCTTACTGCGAAAACTTATGACATACCACTTCTTAACGCTCACCTTAAATTCAGAATATTATTTAACCAAATTCATTACAACTCATCTTCAAGAGGAGAGAAAAAGCATATCAACATTGTGTCAATGAGCATTTCAAAAATGACATCTTACCCTATGCTAGAACTTAAGTGACTTAGGTGACACGAATTTTCTTAGGTAAAAACAAAGGCAAAGACTTGAGGCGAATCCTGTCCCTGAAAGTTAGTTTACGTATGGAAAGCCATTCATGTAAGGTGAGACTCCCCTTCCCATTCTACAGAGCAGCAAGTGAACTGCTCCTGTGAGGTTTTCTAACAGCCAAGAAATGGTTATTTGTCATGGTAACACCCACTCCCTAACCCAACATAAAATTAAGAAATATACTATGAAAAATTTACTAAGATTGACTTGTCTACGAAATTTTGTGTCAAACTTCCTTCACAAAGCATAAAGTCTCCAACCCTGAAACGTACATGAAACAGGTGGATAACCAACAAAATATATCTAACATCCACTGCAACAGAAGCTGGGCATCTCTTTTTCAAAGATTAAAGCCATTAATTATTTACATTCCAAATACTTTCTGGAGTTGTTTCTCAAACTGCAGGCCATAGCCAATTTTTCTGCCGTTCAACTTTGCATATTCACAAATTGCTTGGGGGAAAAATTCCAAGTTACCTATCTTCCTAAATAAACTTAGCGGAAAAAACTTAATTACCTTAGATCATCCTAAACAAAAGTTTAGCCTACTGCCCATTTCAAAAAACGAATCCTAACACAACTGCAAAAGTAAATATAACTTTGTCCTCTACGAGTTTTCTTCAGTGCAACTAGCTTCAAGACACCTAAGTGAATGCCACAAACAAGCCAATATTGCTTCAACTTATTCGAGACAGGTCTAATAACTACCATCAAGGTACAACATTAACTAGTGTTTTCAAAAAGACTAGTTAAGAAGTACTTTCAGATGATGTGAGCTCAGGAGTGCTCCGGAGTCTTCCCAATTACTTGCGGTTCTACAGTTACTTTTTCCTTTTTTCTTCAAAGTGTTTTACCATTCTCCAAGTTGCTGCATGAATAAGAGGGATAACATATTACATAGAAAATCTAATAAAAACTGTAAAACGGAGTAACACAAACTGCACCAAATCAAACTGAAAAAAAAAATACTTCCTCACATTTTGGAGGCTGCTTAAGAGCAGAGCGATACTTCAGGAGAAGGATGTTTTCCAAACACACTTCACCCCCTTCACATATCTACACTGATTATTAAGCATAATCTATCAAATACTTTATTATAAAAATTCAAAACTGTCATGTATCCTGAACATACAGGGATTGCACTGATAAATCCCTTGTGGTTTAAAACGTGATTATTCTTTAGATGCAGAACACAGATCCAATATTAAAAGCAACACAATTGATCATGTTCTGTATACACTACAAGTGAAAGCATACAATGCAGAATTATGGTCCCCAAATCAGATTTTGAGAAGCAATTATCATTCATAATGCAGACAGAAAAAAACCTAACCTGTGCTGCTGACCACTGTCTGCAGCACAGGCTCAAAAAAGCCTACAAACTGTGAGAGGGGAAAGAAACATCATAGATATATGAAATGTTCCAAGATCCTAACTTCTATGCACATGTATATGAGAATTTATTAAGCTATCTAGATCCTGATCTATATTGACAGAGTAGTAATAAGCAGCAATGCTACTGATAAAATTGAACTGGCATTTCCAGCACATATGCGTGTGTGCCTCAACCCTATTTATGAATCATTCTGATTTCACTGCATTACAAGTTCTGATACACAGCTACCGCACTCCTAGTAAAATTATGTTTATGAAGTGGAAATTTACAACTTGCAGTTCAGATCAAGGAGCCACTTGATTTTTCAGAATAAGTCACTACTTAATAGCACTTCTGCAGCTTTCTCCATATATTAATTACCACAGATTATGAAGCTTCCTGTATCAAATAGAAGTTGGAAGAGCTGCTGGTGTGGTAAGAAGGGGGAAGAAAAAAAAAAAAGAAAAATTAGGAAGCATTATGAAGACTGGAGTGGCAGCATATTTAACATCAATAAGTCGACAAAACAGGTGACATTAAAGAAAAAACAGATGAGCTCTCTTGCTCCAAGCAAAGTGTGATAATTACATGATAAATGTTTCCTAAGGGCCTATCAACATTAAAAAATAAAAAAAAAAAGAAAAACCACTAGGGTGCTTTCAAGTTCAAAGTCCTAGATCTTACCCTAAATCAAAACAGTGCAATGAAGAACTGGAAGAACTCCTAGTACAGCATCACCTCTCAGAGCCTGTCACTCTAAAGGAAGAAAATGTATGCCAAATTTGAATATATTACTGGGTAGAAAGCAAATCAATCCCATAGGAATGGGCAGGCCTCCTAGGAAACAGGATCTTGTAAAATGTATTATAAGGAAAAAAAAATACACACTAAGACACTGCAGGTTTCAGACCTATTTTATCATTAGAAGTTTATTTTCCCTGTTTAATGGCAGGGATAATGCTGTTTGGCAGAAATTTTATCTTTACAATGACCTATTTTCCTCACCATAAGCCCTCGAACCTCAGCGGTGTTTTAACCGAGGCATCTCAGCAAAGACTGGACTAGGAAAAGTGACCTAGCTACAAACAACCAACAGTGGAAGTGAGCTGGACCCCAACCTACTCTGAAACCTGGTAAGATCAAAACCAGAAAAATACAAACAAAAGCCTTTAAGATTTATACATACTTAGACACTACTTACAAAAATTTAGTAATATTTACGTATAATGTAAAAAAATATACTGTTTTATATCCAGTGATGATTAAAGATCTCAACTTAATTCACATATAAATTTATAAGAAATCTGAGATAAAAAGTTACACCTTTCTTAAGAATTTCTATATAAAAGAGCACAAGTAAAATTTACAAGCTATAACACATACCATTAGTAATCACTAGAGAAGAAACATTTGACAGCCACGCAGAGTGCTGTCAAATACACACCAAGCAGCAAAGAAAATCGGTTCACGGGTTTATTTTCTCCCCAGCATTCCAGTTTTCCTCTCCAGCCCGCAATTTCTCTCCCCCAATCCGACATAAAGTTAGCCATGAGGTTTACAAGCCACTGCGCTTCTGTTCTAGCTGTCAATCCCATCCCAGCAGAGCCGCACGCAATCAGGAATGTGGAGATGGGGCCTTCTTTTTCTTATTTACGAAAACCAACCGTAGGTAGGAAGGGGAAGGCAGAACACACTGGCGGTACGTGCGCGCTGCACACCCCTGCCGTGCCTCTTCTTTATCTTCGCCCCCACCGTTCCCTCACACACACCGCGATCCCGCACACGTATTGTCTGCCTCGATCCATCGCTGATTAATATGCACACGTTCTCGCTCCTCCTCGTCCTCGGCCGGGGATCCCCGGGAACCCACTTCCCTGGCCGGACGCCGGACTCTCCCACCAAACCGGAGTCCCCGCCGGGGCGGCCATGGGGCTCCGGGCCCGCCGCGAAGGTCACGGCCCCCCCACCCACCCCCGCTCCCTCGGGGGGCAAAGTTGACGGCGGCGGCCGCCCAGGGAGGCCGGGTGCGTGCGGCGGGGCCCGCACCGCTCCAGGGGGGAAAGCGGCGGGGCCCTGCGGCTCGGCGGGACGGGACGGCGTGGGGGGGGAGGGGGGGATGTCGATATGTCCCCCACCGCCGGCGCTGCCCGCTCCCCCGGGGCGCCCCCGCCGCTCCGGCCGGCCGCCGCCGGCCCCTCCCCTCACCCGCGGGGGGCTGAGCCCCGCCATCGGCCCCTCCCCTCCGCCCCCCGCCGCACGGCCTGCCCCTCACCGGTCATTGAGCTGGTCCTCGGTGCCCGGCAGCGGGTGCACCACGAAGTGGATCGAGGTCATGTTCGGCGCCGCCGCCGCTGCCCCCCCCGCCGGAGGGAGGCGGGCGGGCGGGGGCCGGGCACACAATGGGGGCGGAGGGGGGGGGCGGGGGGGGGGCGGCGGGGGAGGGGGCGCTCGGCCTCCGTCCCTCCCCCGGTGCCGCTGAGGGGCCGCCGGCGGAGTCCTGGGCTCACCCGCCGCGGCGCGGGGGGCGCGGGGAAGAAGGAGCCGGCCGCAACGGCGCCGGGAGGAGGCTCGGCCCGCACCGCACTCACACACGCGCCGCCATCTTAACTTCCAGCGGGCCCGTCTCCCTCCCTCCGTGCGCCGCGCCGGGGAGGGCGGGGCGGCGGCGCGCGGCCGCCGTGTAAGCCTCGCGCTGACTGGCGCGCGCGCCGGCGCGCGGCGCCCCGGCACTAAGCGCGCCGCCGATTGGCCGGGGGAGGACTGGCGGAGCGCGGTGACGTCATGCGCGGAGGAACGTAATAGGCCACGTGCCCCTCGCTCCCCTCCCTCCTTCTCCTGAGAGCGGCTGCCCGGCGGGCGGGGCGGCGCGCGCGCGCGGGTTTCCCTGAGGCGCCGGGTCTCGGCGGGCGGCGCCGCTTCGCCGTGGCCGATGGGGAGGGACTGGGGCGGCCCAACGGCGGCTCTCCCCAGCCCTGGGGCGGCCCACTCGGCGGCGGCGCCGGGAGCGGTCTCCGGGCAGAGGCCGCCGCGCCCCGGCCCGTTCCGCCGGCCGTCCCCGCTGCACTGCGGCCTTGTAGCGCGTTGAAGGCCTTCCCAGGGCCCGCTGGGGCGGCGCGGGTCGAGGCGTTCCCCGAGCGGGGTGTGTCGTGGGTCGCTGACCACCGCGGAGGGGAAGGGAGGGCTGTGACCGGCCCCTCGGCCGGGACCGGCGCGGGTGCGGCCTGCTGGAGTGGTTCTGGGGGTGGGAGTAGGGGAGCGGCAGGGGAAGACCGTGTCTGTCTCCGAGGGGGCGTCCCAAGTTGGGAGGAGAGGCGAGGAGGAGGGAAGGAGCGATAGGGCTTCGCCGCCCCGGGGCGCTGGTGGCCGCAGGTGGGCTTCAAACTCAGTGCCCTTCATCACCTGCTTTCCGAGGCCGGCTGGTTGCTTTGTAATTCCTAGGTATTTGTCACTTCTTCCCTCTAACAGCCTGAACTGTCCACCCTTTTTTTTTTTCATGGAGATTGGTGGTACGTCAACATAAAAAGTTACCTCTCAAGCCGGTGAAACACTCGATACCAGTCTGGCTGTGCACCCTCCCCCTGGACAGAGTTTAACTGTACTGTTCCAAGAGAGCATACCTTGCAAATAGAGCCGGTTTTAACAAATTAACATCTCAATTTGCTGAAAGTTGAGTAATAAAGTCAGTAAAACAACCATTTGTTTCTATAGAAACTAACATCCTGGCTGAGATTGTACCAAACTTTGATTTTCATTTTTTTTTTGCTGGAATTTGCTCCTTTTGCAGCCTCCTCATTTTCAGGAAATCAGAAATTTAGAAAACCGGCTTGGAAATTTTTAGCATGTGAGGCATGCTGTCAATCACATAATAATGGTACAAAAAAAAATAATTCTATAACTTAGTTCAGTCAGTTATAACTTATTTCTGAGGCTGTGTAATCATAAACCCTGGAAATCTCAGTTTGTTCGTCCACTATCAAATCTAAGGAATTTTGCAACTTCCCATCTGCCATTCCCATTTCTTTCCTGGCTCTTCCTCCAGTACAGCCAAAAGGAGCTAATCCAAGAGTCAGCTGATGTAACTGCCGCAGCCCAAAGATTTAGAGAGTTTGTGTAGTTGTTTGGTTTTTTTTTTAATACAGCTGTCATTAACATGAGGAAATGTGGTAAAGAGAAGAAATACTCAGTTGATGTGGTCCGGGTTTCTTATTCTTAGATACTGTTTCCTCGTATGTTCTGTTCTCAAGTGACAGTGAAATTCAAATGGATTTAAAAATACAAATAAGTAATTTAGCTTGTCCTAGAAGGAAAATCCTAATGGGTTTCTGGAAGTACCAAAGGCAGGGAATAGGACTCATTCTGTTTGGTAGAGACAGTAAGATTGCAGTAGCTGTACTTGTGAAAATGGGTAGAGCCATATTTTACCTTTTTTTTCCTGTTAGGACAGAGCTAAAAGTTTGTTGTATTATTTAGTGCTGCCTTTGATTGTACCAAAGTTTGTTAGTTTTATTATGCTTTTTCTTTCTTGAACATCAGTCTTTATGCTTTCCCTGAAAACATGTATGTTATTTATTGCAGTGAGAGATTCTTCTAAGGTATCTTGACCTCAGTCATTTTATCATAATCACTTGCATGTTTTAATAATCAACTGCATCTCAATTTGATTATTTTTTTTCCAGACAAAAAAAAATGAATATTTGCCTTTCACAGTCTTTTCCATTGAGTAGGAAGATGGGGCACATGAACTCCTGCAGTGGGTCTTGTTGCGTCCTTGGGAATACTTTCAGGAGTTTTTGGTAGGGTTTGGGAAGCGCCATATATATTTGTGTTTGCTCTTGGGATCAAGATCTAGTTGTCCAAAGCATTTACATTTCCAAATAACACAACTTGCTCAGTGGAGTTCTCTCAGGGGCCAGGCATAAGGAAGAGATTTCCATTACTCTCTTCCTTCCACCCTTCACACGCAAGCTTTAAAAGTTAATGGCTTATGGAAACCTATTAGATAAAAGACAGGAAAAGAGCTGGAAAAGCCCAAGGGGGGCATGCGTCTGTTAGGGCTCAGCAGTCTGCTGCTGGCATTTCCAAGTAAGCCTTTTCTGTAGCTTTATTTACATTATGACTGAACCCCAGTTTTAGCCATTGCCTATGGCTGTGCCAATGCAAACACTCAGCATAAGCAAAAATGAAAAAGAAAAATTAAAATTGATTCCACTGGAACTTGTGCTTGGAGCCAGAATAAACTGGAGTAGTGCAAATGTCAGCTTTTGTTCACACTAGGAGTTTATACTGCTGTCTAAAATGGCAACTAATCCTAGAAGCGTAGATGAGAGGACACAAAACCAAGTGTTCAGCTGACGATGTTGTTATTCTGACAGGAGTTCGTAACATGGTGGAAGTTCCAGCGCGCTGTCAGAAGTGCCCATACTTCTCTAACAAGGATGCATCTTACTGGTTGACTGTTGAAGTACCAGTGAGTGGTAAGGCATTGAATGCCTGTCTTGTCCACCGATGCATTTCTTAGAAGATAATCATGCAGGTAACTGGGTTTGATGGTCCTTTAATTATCTGAAATTGCTCCAAATAGAATTGCTTTCTGATAGTAGAACCGCTTATTCTTGCAACTTCTCTTCTTTAAGAACTTCAAAATAAAAGGCTTTTTCTCAAGTCCTCTGGATTGTCTAAGTCGGTTGGATGACAACATCTGATACTGAAACGGTATTTAAAAATTCGTATTTACCAAGGGATTAAAACAATCAAGAACTAAACTAGATTTTCTTTCTTTACAAAGTGTATCTTTAAGACAGGCCTTCTGTCTTGGCCTAAGAAATCTCGTTCCCTGTGTTGCACAACTCCTTGGTGTATAGATGGTGCTATTTTGGGGCATACTGATAAAGCAGCAGCTTCCTTATGAAGGTGCAGCTATAAATACACCAACACTCAACCAGCAGAACGAGTTCCTTGCTCGTGTACTTGTCTGTGCGAGAGTTTTTGCCAGCTTGGGAATAACATATAAAATAACTGCTGTGGGATCTTTGCTGTCATGTCTAAAACTGAGTTTTGATAAGAGTCAGCATTTCCTGAAGTTTTCGGACTGGTAGAAGTGCATGGGTTGGAAGGGACCTCTGGAGGTCATCTCATCCAGCTTCCTGCTCCACAAATGTCCAGTACCAGTAGATCCAGTAGAATAATGTGTGCTGGGACAGACTTATTTGCGACCTCTTGCTGAACTCACTCAGCAGCTGCTGATCTGGGGGTTTGCAGAGAAGTCTACTAGTCCTCGAGGGAGGGGACCTGCTGGAGATGGGAGGACTAAGGTGGGAGGACTGTGAGGGACTTTGCTGTGTGAACAGTGCAAGCAGATGCCAGCAGGTGTAGCACAAGCAGCGGTGCCTGCAGCTGATGGGGCGAGCTGGGGTCGGGGAAGGAGGCCCTGAGCCGAAGAAAAAGCTTCAGGCAGCTGAGGAGAGCCCCCGTTCGCGCTTTCCAGGCTGTTAACTCCAGATGTCAACAGAGATGACATCAGGCTGGCAGCATAAGATTGTATTTCGCTGTGGAAGAAATGAGGCCAGCATTCCTGGAAATGTCAACAAGAATGCTGCGCAGAAAACTGCAGCTTCTAGATTATTCCCAAGGCTGAGCAGAAGTCCCTGTGGTGAGCCACAAGGACAGACATTTTGTTTCCTGCACCTCCTGCCACAGGCTGGAGCAAAGCGGGCCCCTTACTGCCTCTTGCTCTCCCTCTGTCTAGGTGTGCAGCGTGAGAGTAGTTTATGTGGGGCTGGGGATATCCGTGTGTTTTGCAACACAAGCACCTGCGTAGTTTGCAAGTGAACGCTAGAAATCGCTCAATTCCAGTCCAGGCAGGAGGACTGCGCTGCCAGCCATTTGCTTTCTGCTGTCCTGTGACGCGTTTGGTTACGTTCACGTCCCAGGTTGTCATAGCCTGATTTTTCTTAATACATTGCTTATTTCTGACAGCTGAAACTTCATCTTGATGCCAGGTATTAAGTTTTTATAATCTCTTATTTTCTAACTGGTACCTGGCTGTGAAATGAAGAGGTTGCTGTAATAGAACAATCATTTGTCGTGTGCACGAAGTGATGCTGCTCTTTAAGAAGTATTGTTTAAGGCCACAGAAGAGCAGGTAGCTTAGTAAAGTTTGGAACTGATGAAAACTTCTTTCCCGTGTTTTTTTTCTTACAGTGCGTTCTTCAGTGTCTTAATAATGCACACACAGTTTCTCTCTGCCCTGTGGACTCTCCAGTGACTGAAAAAGGTTAAGCTCTGCTGGGGTCTTCCCCTCAGCTGCCGTACTAACCGGTTCTCCTGCCCCCTCTGTGATGTTTGGGTCAATTAAGCTAACAAAGACCTCCGAGACCAGAACCTCATGTCAAAATTTGGCCAAAAGAGACTCAGATGTTCAGAAATCAATATGGTGAGCTAGATGCTTTGACAGACAGCTTGCGGATATAACACTTGCTACCGCACATGGACTGAAATAAATGTTTAAAATCAGGCAATACTGCAGGTACCTGATCTTTCCTTTTTCTTGTCTGAGCTGCTCAGCATTTCCTCTCCTCGGCTCTGCAGTGAAGGACTCCCAGGCTATATATTATCATTCTGCATCTGTTTCTCCTTTCTTTCATATACAGTCAGGGTTACTTTCTTCTCTTTAGGGGAGTTGGCATGGTATGTCTGGGGTTGAGGTGAGGTCTCTGCCAAGTACGCCATGGAGTTTGTAGATCCACCAGTATCTGTCAGACTGAGATTTTGTTTTGGCAGATCTCTCACTTGACATTGCTCCTCACCCTTGGTGTAGCCCCTTACTTGCATCCTTCTCTCACGGCTCCCACAGAGACACTTCTGAACACCTCTTCCTTCTGACTAGGCATCCAGGACATCTCATCTTGTCCAGGCCCAACCACAAATTTTCTGTGATGGGTTTTGCATGCGTAGACTAGACCTGTCTGCTGACAAGTGCAGCTGAGCATGGCAAGAGGAGCTCACCAGGCACGTCAGGAGCTGAATGTCCTGGGAACAGAGGCTGTGGACAGCTACCTTGTGTGGCTGTCCCTGGAGGGTGGTGTGGGCAGACCTCACGTGCACAGTGTATGTGGTGGATGTATCTCTGAGGCTTTGTGTCAGCTGTGTCGCCTGGACAGGTGTTCCTTTGCAGGCAGCTGAAAAGCACTGTTGTGCTTGTTTACATCAGAGCGGCTTCCTGGAAGCTCCTGGTAAGGAAAGACAGAATTTGTTTGAACTTGAGCAACCTAAAAGGTGGGCACATGGCAGGTTTTCTGGGTTCCCTCTGGAATTCCTTCTCCTGTTCATAGTCTGCAGGTTTCCAAGGGACTCCGTATGATTAACTGTGACAAAATAGGTGTTTTATTTCCTTGTTAGTTCCATTTGATTGTGTTAGTTACTCTTGCCTTAACCATATTTACCATCAAAAGCAGCAGTTCTGAAAAAAAGTTGCCTTTATAAATTGTGAGGGTGAACTGCAGTCACAGCAATAATTCTGTATGGCCCTTGATTAATGTACTACCTTCCGAAGTCATTGCGGAGTAAATTTGTTTCTGGCAGGCAAAGGAATGGAGATCTTCCAGGGCAAAAGCAAGTGAATTATTCCATGGACTCCAATGGGGCCAGGATTTACCTTTCTGTGTAGCAGCCTACTTTTTCGCCACTGTTCCTCTGCTGCCAAATGGCCACCTGTCATGAAGAGCTATTTATAATATGGAAAGAAATAGCAGATAGTTCTTGCATTCGGTTTTAATTCCACTTGAAAAATTATTAAAATTTTAAAAAATTCAAGATGAGTCAACTGTAGCATAAAGCAGGGGGTGATGAGTGCCCAGGCATCCTCAGTACTGCGTTTTGAGGGGCTTTGTGTTGGTCAGCTGTAGGTGCGCCTCATGGACTGAACATCCACAGCTTCCCCAGAGATTGTGCTGCACTTTGGGAGTGCAGGTTTCCATCTGGTTTCACCCCAAAGGAGGCCAAGTTGCGTGCTCTCGGGCTGCTCCGCAACGTGAACCGGAGGAGGGTGGTGAGAAGGATATGAGTTTCGAGCCCAGACGGCTGATTTGAATGATAACACGCAGAGAGAAAACTGAGCTGCTCCTGAAGCAGCTCCGGAGCAGCCTCTGTTTACAGCTGGCATTTTAAGCAAACCAGAAGCTGTGTCATTTGAGAAGCGATAAACAGTGGCTGCTCAGGAGAAATTTGGCCTGTGCAGAATGAGTGTACACAGAGGCTGCAAATTCGCCATCCTTTCTGAAATAGCTCTTCCACGTTTCAGCAGCCAGAGGCTCCCGTGACAGGCGTGCCAGCATGGTTTCAAACGCAGCGCTCCAGGAGTGACAACATTTTCATCTCTTGGACCACCCCATTCCCTTTAAATGACAGGCTTTGCTTTCAGGAAAGATCTCACCATTCTGCTAAAAATCTTGTGAGCTTTTTTCTTGTTTGTTTTTTTCCCCCCTTAAATCACTAAGGACATTTATATAAAACAGGACAGCTGTTTTTAAACCGTTCCTCCATGTGCCTGTAGCATGTTCCCAAGCTGAGAACATAATTGTAGTGGGTCATCACAACCGGTCACGGAAGGGGTTGAATGTCAAAAAAAAAAGATGTTGACTTCATGTGAAGATAGGCAGCTCTAACAGATGAAACAATGTTTTAGGTTTTTTATGGTCATTGAGCTTCAATGATGAAAGGGAGGAAAAAAAAGTGTGCAGCGGGGGCAGTGGTCAATAGGAGATCCAATACATGGAGATCTTTGTTGGGAACTGCTTCGGCAGTTAGCGTTTAGCTTCAGTGAAACCAATGGAGAAAAGAAAATCTGAATAGTCTGGAAGGGTTTTTTTCCACTGAGGTGTAAGAGGAAAGGGACAGAGTTAACTGATGGATGAACATCTTATTGTGAGTAACAGCAATTGCAACACTTGTCTGTTGTATGCGCCTGCGTGTGTGTTGGTCCATACCTATATAGATAGGTAGATAACGTGAATCTGCAGGCAGGTTTGCAAATACCAAATTACTTGCTACTAACTGAACATACAGGTCGTTTCACTTGCAATGAACGTTGCCTACTGCTATAAACCGGGGTGAGCTGGGCTGTTTGTTAATTTATCAGGCTTTAATTGTTTGGGCTGAAATGTTTAATACTGCATGTCTGCCTTTGTCTACTTTTTAACAGAAGTGTCAAGTAAAAGGTTTATCTATTGCAAAAGGCAAAGATACAAAAAGATGGCCCTAAATCATCTTTGAAATGTTTTATTGAAAACTGTGATGCCACAGGAGTCTGAAGGAGGGCAATCAGTGTATTATCACTTGCAGGAAACTTCAAAGTTCACCCGACTTTGGGTTATGAGCACTGGGCAAAAGAAAAAACTGAACTAAACATGCCAGGCAGAAACTTGTTAGCATTTGGCAGATCTGTTCGCTCAGGATTATGGACTTTTCCCCATACAGCTTGTACAAGCTACCTAGACCCAGCTAGATGTGCCTAAAGTTTTCCCCGACGTGGTGCCTTCCAGCTGGCAGGGGAGGAGGCGGCCACCCCTCCTGCCCCTTGGCTGCTCCTCTGGGCAAGGCGCCTGCCTGGCACGCTGCCGGGGGGAGCTGGCTTCCAGTGGGAAATGTCTTCTGGTGTCGCCTAGCTTTTGGGACTGCAAAGTCATGCGCACACATGCATTGTTCTGGGATGTCCCATTTAGAAATGCTGTAAATGTTTAATGCAGCAATTATGGGCCTTTGCCTGAGGAACGTACGGAAGTTTATAGCATGTGAGGCACTGGGGTGGGAGTTCAGGTAGGCTTCAGTCATAACAACAGGTGAGTTTACTGTAAAATGTATATCTTATCCGTTTGGCTTTCTGTTTCCTAGGATTTATTCTGCTGCTCTCATAAACTATGATTTAAAACACGCTGAAGTGCCAGTTCAGCTTAATAGCCCCTTCTCCTATACGTCACTGCAAGTAGAAGGCACTGTGCTTTGTATCTGTCTTCCAAGATGAGGGAGAGAAGAGCTGAGAGATACGGGGCTCAGACCGCAAAGACCAACTCACAGGCTGTCAACTGAACTTGGGGTGGGAACCAGATCCAGACAACAGATCCCTGAATTTAGGTGTCTAATCTCCCACTCCAGTCAGCGGAGACTTCGTCACAACAGTCAATGGAGCTGGGAATGTGAGTCAGCTGACGAAACGCCGGTATCCATCCTCTGGTGAGCTGAATCCCTCATGGCAGTGGGAGGTGGGACACTGAGCTCATACTGATGTGTCAACACCTCTGGGTACACATCTGCAGCCTGGAGGTAAGCCCAGCCCCGACAAGGATGTACTGATGACAGGGATTCAGTCTCCTGCTGCTGGCATTGTTTCTCCAGCTTAACGAGAGGGGCTGGACCCCCCTCGCAAAGGCTGGAGCTGCTGAGCCCTCCGGATGCTCTGAGCGTGTCGGCCAGCTTCAGCCCCTCTGTGTGGGGCGGATGAGGACAGACTTTATACAGGGTAGGCAAAATGGCACCAGGGAAGAACACCCAAGGCTCTGCAATAAAGAAACAACATCGCTCTGTTAAAATTATTTTTACAACCTCAATTGACGAGTTCAGACAAATAGACTTAACGGAGCCTTTGTAGTATATGAAACGTTAATATCTACCACTTATTTTTGAAGCTACATTTTAGATTTTATTTTCAAGACAAAAGAGTCATTTAAAATTATGCAAATGAGCTGCCAAACGGCAGGCATTATGCAGATTTGTGGAGGCAGGCAGCAGAGTGTTAACCCTCGGTGCTGCGGCTTGCTGCGGAGGGAGGGCTGCCACAGCAGCACCCTGTGAATTCGTTTCAGCCCTTGCACTCTCTAATTACAACGCTCCTGTGGCAGGGCCTGGGGTGTGAGGCTAACCTAAAGTGGGTTTAGGTTGATGGAGGAGGTGTATTTGCCGCGATGTTCACCTCGCAGTCCTGCCTGGCACAAGCTGTACCCGAATCCAGCCTGGGCGTCTCGGAAAAGACAAGCGTTGTGGCTGTCAGCTGCTGTTTCATACAAGTTGTTTCCAGACTATTTGAAGTGACTGTCATGGGAGAAATATTAAATTGCTTTTCAAATGTCAGCAGTGCAGTAACACTTTAAAAACAATTGACACTGTCAGCTAGAAGTCATCCTAGCTCACTGGGCTGGCTGGTGTACACAAGATACGGTAGCAGCCTTGAGTTTCAGGGGAGGAAGACTATTAAAAGACCTACATGTTGTGCTGATTTGTGGGTTCAAGAGCTCATTATCCCACCCAGCTATAAAGGTGGTGGGAATACCTCTCAGCCAGGAACAGATGGGTTTTGATAGAAATCCAAGGCCTGGTCTGCTCTGGAAGTTTGCCCTGATCTCTGCAACCGATGCCAACAGCTGACATAGCCGCATTGGTGCAAACGCTAGTGCTGAGCAAGAAGTCCAATGGTTTATAGCAGCAAAGTATGGCAAATGGCAGGAGCTGGCAAGTCCCCAGCACGCACAAGGTGGTAAGTGCAGTTGATCTCTGGTGGAGGTTAAAACCTGATGCTGGGTTGAAATAGTCGTGGTGGCAGCCAAGCCTGGGGAGGAAGGCAGAGTCACGTAGGGTGGTTGTGGAAGGGCTGGGTTTGTGCCTCAGCCGTGCCCAGGTGGGATGCCAAGCCCCGTGAATATGGGGTTTGTTCAGCATCTGGCAGGGACGGATCCTGCTGAGGGCAGGAAGGAGCCTGGCTGAGCATGGGGGGACTTGATGCCACATTTCCTCTTGCACTTCGGTTGCTCATGGCTCTCTATGAGAGAGCTCACAGAGTAACACAGGTGCCAAGGAAAACACCGAGGCACTTGGCGTTTGCTTTCCAGTTGCTAAATGGGGGGGGGGGGATAATTTTTTCCCCTCTGCTATCTTTGAACAAATAGGTATTTGTGTAGTGAATGACTTCAGTAACAAGCAATGTTTCAGTGCTGCTCTGGGAGACGGGGATAATCTGAGTTTCTCTCCTGCATCCCCAAACTCTTTCAAGTTTGCTCCAAGCACCAAATTGCTCTCTCGCTTCCTTCCTAGTTAAGGGTGTCATTTCAAGCTGACTGTCTGAGCCAATACAAAATACTGAATAAACACTTCAACATCTTCAAACCTGGATGCTATCAGTGAATTTACAGACTTAAAACCTATGGCCAATTTTAAACTGGATACACATGCATGCGCATGAAGGTTAGCTCGGTTTAGCTACTTTGGTTTTACTTATTTTTAAGAGTGTTTTTGGCTCAAAAATGTGTTGTCTCTCAGGTATTTGGAAAGAGTTGTCCAAAGCACATGATCAACATCTGTTGATTTCAGGTATGCCAGCGGAGCTCAGCAAGAGTGTAATAGATGCAGAGATCAGAGAAAACATTGGCCCTGTGTATTATATTTTTTTAAAGACGGATTTGGAGTTTTCCTACTGCTCAGCAATTTCAGCAATGGACTGGTGATCTGGTTAGTAAAAAACAATATAATGCAAGAAACCCACCTACATTGGTTTAGGTTTTTGTTGGTTTTGGAAGGAATAGTTGAAAAGGATATAAATCAGACACTGCTGCTGTACTGCGCTTGCCTTGCCAGCTTAAAAGAACTAAACTAGTTTAAATAGACAGAAATACTGTTTTGTGCTGGCCCACATCTCAAAACAAATCTGAGCACAAAGACGGTGGAAGGAAGTTGCTAGGAAACCTCACAGTGCGCTGGAGAAGTTTTGCAGCGCAGGCACCTGTAAGAGAGTCGTCACCACCTGCCAGCCTGGGCATTTCCCAAAAAACGCTGTGCAAAATTGCAGCGCACAATTCATTTCCAGAAACGAAACATCAGGAAATGCCTCACAGCCCATTTTAAATCAGTGCAGCTTCAGGGGACTGCAAGCCATTCCCAGAACCACCCCTGAAGATTCAACACGAGGGTCCTGCCCGCACTAGTGCTGAAGCCCTGACTTCTGTGTTCAGGCAAGGTCTGACCAGGCTGCTTTGTTAGCACATGTCTGCACTCGTCTTAATTAGGTTCTTAGGAAAGATCCTTGCTTCCCTGGGCTCCAACTTTGCCCATGCTGAGATTTCAACAAGGTAACCTGAATGAAGCCAGACTAACCCTCTGGAAGCAGGGCCACCCACTCTCATCTCTTTTGCACTTAGTGTCCGGGTGGGCTTTGCCAGCAGAGATTTCCTGCGGACGTGCTGTCACCTCAGGTGGTGTTTCTGCATGGGGATGCTCCAGAAAGCTGAGGTCAATCAACTGAAAAAGTTGCAGGTCCACAGTGTCAACATGCACATGGTAAAGACCCCATTTCTCTACCAAATAGCCATAATTGTTATATCTTCATCCTCTTAACATTTGGTTTCTTTCCTATGGCTACTTCATAGCTGAACACGGCTGTTTCTAGAAGGAAACTGGTAGCTGAACAATTAGGCAGTCATCAAGGACATATTTTTTCATTTGTCATGAGGTCACCTGTCAGTCCAGCTCGTGACTGGGTTGAGACAGGCAAAGACATCAGGTATAGCTAGGGTTGCTTGTCTCTGCACTTCCTCAGTAGCTTTTTCCAAAAATGGGTGATGTGAGGCTCAGCGGTGGAGTGATGGCTGCCATGGGCATGATGAGCAGAGCAAGCTGGCCATGGTTTAGGAGTCTCCATGAAATTCCCTATGTGTGGGAACCCCCAGATGGTGCAGCACCAGCAAATTCCTGCCTGCCACCACCCTTCCTCGCTGTGTCTAAATGCCTGCCCAGAGCATTCCCCACTCCTCCCTGCCCACCTATCAAGATGACCCATCATGGCTAAAAGCCATTAGCACGCAGAAGATGGACCCTGGGATCTCCACTCCTTCGAAGATATGCAATACATTAGGAGAAACCAGGAATACGTGTTAAACCTGAGAAAGCTCCTTTGAAGAAAGATTCATTTTAAAACAAGGATTCATTACACGGCAAGGGAGGCACTCTGGAGAAGATGTGACGCTGATATGCGATGCTGATATGTGAAGTGTGGCTGTTACAGGATTTTCCATTCTGCTTTATCTAGTCCCTTGACACATTAAAAAAAGGAAAGATCCAGATCTTCAGTTTAACTTGACAAAAGCTCTTAGGAAATCCTTTTTTACACAACATATAATCAACATATGGAACCAGCCCTGGATATTCCTGACAGGTTTAGACTCGCTCCTCACTCGATGGTCTAGCAGTGTTCGTTAGCTGTGTCCCCATGTGATGCTGTGGGAGGAAGGGCTCCAAGACATTCTGTAATGGCAGAAACTCAGCTGTTAATTTAAATAAAAGCATTTTCTCCCAATACAATTTCTGGAACCGGAAAACTTTGCAAGAGATATAGCAACACCTGGAGCTTTCCTGGTTCAGAGCAGGTTTTCTGCATTTCAAAAAGGATTACATACACGCACAGAAAGTGTTGCCAGTGGTGTTAGCTGAAGTAAGGTTACATCCAAAGTCTCTCGGTTCCCACACTTCGGGACTCGGAAAGCAGCCCCCATTTCACCTGCTTGCACAGCATGGATGCCTACACCTGAGCTGGTTCCCTGCACCTTCTTTACAGCCAGTGGGGGGAAACAGGGACCTGATGGACTCAGGTGCACAGCTGCTGGTGGGATTAACGGTGTGCTAGGAGCACCTCTCTCCTCCACTGGCTGCAGAGGACAGTGAGAGGGGAGAAGATGTGTTTGCTGTAGAGGTTTGAAGTAAGTGAACCCTGTCAAGGGGCCTGCTGACTGCAGCCGGGGAGCCGTCTGCCTGTCCCTGCTCCAAAGGTGCTGGGTGACTTGCAGGTCCCACTCGGTGTCGGGCGGCTGAAGCAGTCACCTCTTGCAGCTGCTGCCCCTGCCCCTTTGGTAGCCACAGTTGCCCTCAAGCAAGGATGTGCTCCTCCTGTGAATCACCTCCTCGGCTGCAGATGTTGATGTGTCACTACATGTCTGTTGGATCCCTGCGTTCACCGCCTGGCGCTGGTGCAGCGCCGGTCCCGCTCAGACGCAGAGCTGCTGAGTAGTGAGGAGAAACAGGAAAGGCAGGTTCAAAGGCAGGTGTGACACAAAGGAAAAGGTGACGGCAGTAACACCAAGCCAGCAGCAACAGCACCTGCTGCACGTGGCTGGCACAGCCCCACGCAACCCACCGGTGTCCATTGGACCCTTCACATCAGGACGTGCTGTGGCAGCACCCTGTCTCCAGCTGGAAATGAGAAAGGTTCTTCTCCAGAGCATCCAGCACAGGCAGGACTGTTAGAGGCAGGGCACCAGAGCAAACCTAACCCTTGCTCATCACCACAACGTCCGTGTGCATAGGTAATTGCCTCTTCCAAAGCAGCAGCCCTCACATACATGCGCCTGGGAGTTGCAGAGTATCTCCTGCTCTGCCGGATGCATGTGGGCCATCTCAGAGATCAATGCTTCTAAAATAGGGTGTGATCGTTATGGTTCATCAAAGCACAGGCTTAATTTTAAACTCCTCAGGAATATGAGAAGTTACTGTCTGACCCCGTCTCACACCCTAACAGTGCTGCCAAAGGAGGAGGGGAAGAACTGAAATTTTACGCAGTGGCATACGGAGGGATTCAGGATTCATCTAAAATGAAGATGATGAGAACAACGGTTTTGTCTGGTCTTTGACCCTCCTTCACAAATGCAACGCCCTGCATATGGCTAGAGGGGGCTCGTGCTGTGAGCTGGGGTTTTTGTATCCACCGCTGACTGGAAGTGCTTGTCACTCCGATTTGTGCATATTTCCAGTCTGTTTTATAATACAACCAAATTACTGTTCCCACGTTGCAAGAGATACTTCACAGGTTTCTTGGGAGAGGACACCGAGCTCCAAGGCTAACTTTTTTTTCTCTTGGAGAAGAATGTTTCCAATTTTTGTTCTTAAACCATTTAATTTGATAATTACCCACAGAGGATGAAAATCAATTTAAACAAATCTTAGGTAACAACATTTGACAGAGACGTCTTACGCTATTCCTCCTCCGCGTGCAGCTGGTGTTCAGTGACGTGTTTACCTCTGCTGCCATCGCTGCTCTGAAGCTCCTGCCCCCTTTCGTAAGAGACATGGCAGCTTCACGTAGCCTGGAGAAGTTTACATGTAGCCTCAGAACTGGCGTCTTTTGGGGCTGATTCAGTTTTTGTGTCCCCAGATTGTAAGCCAGCCATGAAAAAGAGGAAAAAAATAGAATGAAAGAAAAATCCATAAATTGTGGAACTTCACGTTTCACAATACTTAAGTGGTGAAAGTGCCTCTCGTAGCGTGGCACGTCGGGATGTTCCTGATGCCTAGAGGTATTTTCAGGTGGAGATTCAGATCCCCGTGACCGGCCCTCAGCCAGCCTTTCCTCGTGCTCATCACTGTTGCTAGCGCTGCAGAAACAAGCTACCAGAAGCTCTTCAAATTTAACCACCAGGTTATTTACATCTGCTTTGAGGATACTGTAGGTAAGATCTCTGATGCCCTGGGATAGATTCACTGGAGGAAGTAAGGCTGACCCAGCTCCCATTTCACTACTGCTAAAGGTGGCCCGTGCTTCGTGTCGTGAGGTAGGACCTGCACAGCTCATCCTCTTGGGCCGGTGCTGCACCTTGCCAGAGGGATCCTCGTTGCAAACAAGACCTGCTTGTCCTTCTTTAAACAAGGAACAAAAGCTTGTGAAAAGGAAGGCAAAATCAGGGTTTGGGTTTTCTTGTCATCACCAGAGCCCATGCCTTTTTCCGTCGGTGCAGAAAGAAGCTGTCACAGAAATGATGGGAGGATGATGGTGAGAGCTCAACACCAGAGAAAGACGCTGTGAGTAGTCTGGAGTGCCCAGCTGACGTTGGTGAGTGGTATACATTTATTTGGTAACTTGTTTCTCATTAAAACTGACAGACTTTTTTCTTCCTAGGAGAACAGACGAGAATGGAAATGTTTCACATAATCACCGATTTCACTGAGATAGGACAGAATTATCAAGCACTTTAAATCTTGATACGAATCCCATAAAATATCAAAAGACCAGCATCTAAACAAAGGGCTTCAATGAGCTTGGTTTCGGTATTTCTATTATGTTTCAATTTGGAATGAAAGGGAATTTGAAATAATCGATTTTCCCAAGAAAATGTGACTTCTGAGATTCACACAGCTCTAGGCATCCTCGTGTAAGCCTCAAGAAGCCCAATGATCCCTGATGACAGGCAAGTCTCCTCCTATGCTCAGCGATGCTGCAGCCAGTCCAGCACGCCTGCCACAATGGGAATTCTCATTCGCATCCTGTTGGATGCTCAGGGCCGTCTTCCAAGGTGACAGCACCGATTGCCAGCACCGTCTTTTGGGGATAAGCAGAGGGATGGAAACGCAGAAGTCTTTGCCCGTGTTCGAGTAACCTCGGCACATCCCTGAGAAGTGGGTATGCCTTACCTTCATCCTGCAGAGGAGAAAACAAAAGGTGGCCTTGGTATATACAAACTATTTTCTGTTGAAGTGGGCATGGATGTTGTAGAAATGAAAGAGTTCTCACTAAAAGAGTTCTCTCTTACCTTGCGCTAGCACACTGATTTCTACTCTTGCAGCAAAGCTGAGTTTCACTTGTAGAAGACTGTCCTGAACAGAAGCGGATGTCAGGCTATTAACTAAGAACATAAAATGCACTTTTGTATAGCAAATAACATTTTGTTCTTTATTTACATTTAGGTAGAGGAGATGTCTAAAATGGAAGAACAAGACCCAGCACACACACCAAGTACTAAGCTGTACCGGCAGCAATTGCTCTCGGCACTTGTTTTCAGATGGGCGTTTGCCCGCCCGGGGCGAGCTGTGCGCTGCTGGGCAATACCCCCCGCTCTCCTTCATTCACCTGGGAGCTGGGAAGCACAGACACCACCCTCTGCAGCTGCTCCGCGGTTTGCATCTCTTCTGGGCGCCAGACTCGCCGTTTGCTGAGCCATTTGAACTAAATGGCAGCAGCTGGAATGCAGTGGTGTTGGCTGAAAACAAAAGCTAAAGCAAGGGGATTTTCAGAGCAGCTTTAGGGCCTGAAGAGTACTGCAGTCCTCCTGTGTGTGCTATGGAAAGGTGATGTGGGTGCCTGGAAATGACTCCGGTTGTGACAGAGAGAAGAAATTTCCGTGTAAGCAGCAGGCTGTTCTCTTTAAGCACTGCAGCAGCTTCCAGATACTACCTTTGGGAAGGGTGGACTGGCCTGATGGAGGGAGAGAGGAGCTCTTCCGTGGCATCACCCCTTCCGAGTCTGCATGATGGCAAGCAGCTGCTGTGAGTGCGTCTTCCAAGCGGTCCGTGGTGCCCCATCGGCACAGGAGCAATGGCGGGGGCGGCACGGCCAGGCTGCGGCAGAGGCCGTTGCACGAGAGGAGCAGTGAGCAGGCAGAAAGCCAGCGCTCATGGGGAGGTATTGGGACATTCTGGGGTCAGAAGAGGCTCCAGAAAGGGCACGCTTAGTGAATGGGCACAACTGACATGCCCATGACAGGCACGCCGTGGGCTTTTGGTCTCCAAGGCGTGGTGCTGCAGGGGGTTCCGGTCAAGACCCTCTGTACGCATGGGATCAAGCATCTTTAGCAACAACGCCGGATACCGCGGTGCCCTGAAGTGTGCTGGGGAAAGATCTGTCACCGCTTTAATTGTATTCAAACATGCAAAGCTGAAGTGAATAATACCATGAGCAGGTCAGCAATTAATTAACTGGTTTGCTATAAAAAGAAAGGGTAATACTCATTTTCTTCCACCTGGCCTGTTTAGACCAGACCTTGTTGGGAAGAAGAAAATTTATTCATTTAGGTGTAAGAAAGCATGGCCCACTCTCAGGTCCTCGCCGCTGTGTGCCAGTGGGAGAGCAGAAGTGGAAGACAGCCCGGGATGATGCGGGAAGCATTATTTGAAAGGAAGACACCTTAGAACAGCACCAGGAAAACAAGGAAAAGAAAACCCTTTTAAAGTTGACTAAGCGTCATTGTGTCTGAGCACTCAGAAGTGAGTCAGTGTAAAATATTCAACGAATCATTTAAATTTGAATTGAAGGAACTCAATTGCTCCATTATGAGTTTCAAGTGGAGAAAGAATTCCTTGAGGAAAAATGTAAAAAGCAGTTCTTGGTATAACGTGAATATCTTTTCCCATGAAGGTTAAAAAGTGTTAAATACATAGGTAAAACCAAGAGGATATCAAAGGATGATCTCATTTACATAAACTGTGTGTTGGGAATCCAGAAATGCCGTCCCCAGGAGTTAATTCTACAGGTTTGTATGGGAAGTCGCTGCCACTCCAAAGAGCAGGAGGCTGAGCTGGAGCCTGACGCCCTGGATCTCCTCCAAGCCTTTCAGCAATACTTGGCTGGACACAGAGGTGCACAGTTACATGGCTAATTACTTCTGTTCCATATGGAAATGAGGAGAGGGGAAAATGATCATTATTAACCATTTGAGCACATGGTTACTTGATTTCAGTGTGTGGCTGCAATGCTCAGTGTGCAATTGCTCTCTCAGTTAAACGTCTGGCTTTCTGTACCAGGGTTACTCCAGACTGGGCTTAAAGTGACGTCCTTGCACCACACTTAGTAACGCAGGTGGGGTGGTAAGAGATTCGGGCTGATATCTGTAAATCAGTATGTCGGACACTGGCAAAACCTGCTAGGTCTGAAAATATATCGACCAAACTCTATTTGAGTTGGTCGGTGCTTTCCATACTTGATCCGTTCTTGCTCAAAAGAGACGAAGAGAGGCTTCAAAAGAATGGGCTCATCCAGGCATTATATTTGGAAGGGCAACGAAGGCAGCAATGCTTCCAGTCCTTAGGGTTAGATTTTAGGGGGGTTTTTTTGCAAGCTTCATATCATTTGGAGTATCTTCAAGTCCAGTCCCCATGGACTCCCCTGACAAGGTGGACTCTGAGTGGGGGGGTCCCTTGCTCCTCGCTGAGGACAGGGTCACACCTGGCAGTAAGCAGTGGTCTGAAGGGCATCTTCCAGTTTCCATCCCTCCACGCTGCTTTTACATTTTAAGAGAAAGGTTCTCAGCTTCATGGGTATCTGGAAGATCTTGACAGCCAAGGACGCTAAAGGGCTCAGAAACAGAGAGCCAAAAAACCTACACTGGGTTTGACTTAGCTGTGTTGGGATCTTGTTGCTTTTAAGGTCACCGTAGAGTGAGTTCAAGAAAATCTATGAGACTGACCAGGGCCAGATCAGAGGTGGAGTCTGTGGTATATGCACTCCTTCCTCCTTATCCTCTCGCCAGGTTCGATCTGACTGTGCAGGCTCCCTAGGAGTGCAGCAGACTCGAAGCAGGAGGATGTCCTGTTCCACCGATAAGAAAAGACAATTTCAAAACAGAATTGCAAGATAGGCTTGATAGTGGACTCACTTCCTTGACAGCCCCAAATATGTTTCATTGCCGGATCTTAGCAGAAGTCAAAATTCACCTTGACTTCTCTGGGCAGGGACCTGATTAAGCTGAAACCTGCATCACACCACAGCAGTTTTACCCTGGTTATTCTTCCTGTCCCGGTAGCACACAGCGTCCACGTATCAGCGTATTGCCAGCAACTCGCACATTGCATTTACAGCATTGGGTGACTTGCAGTGAAGGAGAACCACTAAAAGACCCTCTTTGCTACAGGGACTACTGGGACTACCCCACCAGCAGCTGGAGTAAGACAGTGTGCAGCAGAAGTCCTTCCTTCCCCTAGGGAAATGGAGCTGAGACGGTTCTTGAAGTGACAGACAGCACACCTTCAAGGTGGAGTTGACCTGCACTCAAAGCAATTCCCATCCATCCACATACCTTCTCAGCCATGTTTGGTGCCCCTTTCAAGTGGAGCCAGCTTGGCAGACCCACATAAACATGGGTGCCACTTCCCCGTGCCTGAGAAGTCACTAGCTCCACAGTGGTGACATCGGCCAAGTCACCTGCACATGGTTGGTTACTCCTCCAGTGTCTGCCCGTAATTACCCATCTGTGCAGGCAAGCTCTCCTGCAGCTCACAGGAAATAATTACAGAGCAGCTCACCTTCCTGCAGCACAAAGCTCTTCCTGGTATGTCCCAGAGGCACCAGCAGCATTACTCATGGTGGGTGACGTTTTCCAGCGTGATTCTCACAGCCCAGCTCAGCCACCCAGCCCAATGGGAGATCTGGGGCTGGTCAAGCCCAGGACAGCATGTCAATGCTGAGGAGCTGGGGAGGAAGGGGAGGAGTGGACGTGGCTCTGGCTGTGGGAAGCAGCCCATCAAGAAATGCTTGTTTAGCGCTCAGCAGATTATCTGGCCTCAGGAGTGAGCTGCTTCTGGAAATTAAACTGCTCCTCATGAGTCAGGAGCCCAACCCTTTATTACAGAGTTGAGTTGCGTATTTTCAGAAATTGCTGAAAAAGTAGCAGGCATTTTGGAGAAGCTGTTTCACACTGGTGTGGCCCCACTTCCCATTTACTGGGCTGTTTCCTGTGCCACCCCCACAGCTCACCGTCTCCATACATGGAGCAGCTGGAGGTGGTCCAGCATGGTGCTGCCCTGGAAGAGGTGCCCTCCCACCCTGATCCTCCCCTGATAAGGGAGTGAAAGGCAAAGGCTGGTGATCTCTCATGCCAGCTTTGCTGAAGAGATGCCTTCTTAGCAGCTCCACCTGCAATACTCTTCATTCTATTAACCTGGAGGGGCCTTGAGTCTCCTTCGTTGCTCTGCAGGAGTGGATGCAGGTCCCTGGTGGAGAACCAGCAGCCTCACAAAGTCTCTTTACCTGTTTATGGTGATGCCTTAAGACACAGTACCTGCCTTCAGGGGGGTCTACCTCACAGCCATGGCAGAGCGAGCACTTGCATGTTGTCCTTGTCTGGTGATATGTGGTGGTAGCACACAGCTGAAGGACTGCCCTCACCCCAGCCCATGGGTAGACTGGAAGAAGCTGAGGAGTGGGACCTTCATCCTCCACTTACATCTAGCCTTCCTCTGTGGAAAGAGGTGGAACCCACCCCTCCTTCCCCCGCCCCGATTGGAGTCCACGGCCACCATCTCTCTCACAAGCCACCATGCGGGCTCTTTTTGTTTGGGTAGTTTAGCATGACAAACACCACAGTGAGTAGAGCCCATAGTCCATTGTCACCCCCGAGGCTCATGGAAGACCCACTCATGATGCCCACTCAATGACGAGCCCCATGCGTGGGCTCAGCAGGCTTTTCAGGGCTGAGGGAGTTTGACTGAGCACTGAGCTGTAAGATATCCTTAGCCACCTCACCAGCCACCTGCTGGCGGTGACGTTGCAGAGGATGCCAGCTGCAAACAGTGCCCAATGCTAGGAAGAGGCGGCAGCCGCCTTCCAAAACTGTTTTCAAGTACGTACAATCAAGAGCGTCACTTGTCACAGGCAAAGCAGGTGCAGGCTTCTGCTCAGCCCCCAGGAAGTCACAGTAAGAATTATCACCGTGTAGATCTTTATAGGAAGATCATAAAACGTAAGATGACAAATGACTATTAAGTTGTCTAGTCAAGCCACCCATCCATCCCTTGTAAGTGCTAAGGGAATGATTTGCTCGGGGAAGACCAGAGGTTTGAAGTGTGGGGTTTTTAACTAAAAACAGCAATAGAGGCCTGAAAAAAGCACACTGCCAGCACCCAGTTCTTGCTTAGCTGCTGCAGTAAAGGGAAACAAGGCTACAAATTACTTTCACAGCTGTGAATTTCCTTTTGGTTTAAAAAAAACACAGCCCAGTTTTCAGGGCATTAAAAACATGTCCTGCCTGCAGATAGGTTTTTATGATTTTTAAGCACTGATCGAAAGTGTAAGTGAAGATGCGCAGTTGGTGTGCCAGCGCTCGGGGGTGTGCAGCTCTGTGCACACGTGTTTTGGGAAGTCTTTGTAAACCAGCATTGCTACCCCTGAGTTAATTGATTTCACAGAGGACACTCACTGACATGGCATTTCATCCTACTGCAGGATTTCCTGGAAGGTTTCGGGGCACATTAAGACAAGGAAAAGCAGGCACTATTCCCAAAGCAGGGCCACCACACGCCAGGAGCAGTGCTGCACGCTGCGCTCCAGCCTCTGATGGTGGGGTGGGAAAGGGAGCAGAGGAGGAGAGCAGCAGCTCGGCAAACCTCTGCTCGGCTGAGTTGTGTCCGCAGACAACTACTTATCCACATGGGATGTGCGGTGATGCCCCCGAGTTTATTTTGCATGCAGGTCCTTCTGCTCGGTGCAGTCACGGGCCGTGCTGATTCTCTCCAGGTGTGGGAACAGACTCCCCGGGTGAGCATGCCTGCAGGGAAAACTCACACCCCTGGAATAAAAATGCATCCCAACGGAGGCAGCATCCCACGGGCACTGCTGCCTGCACAGCCCGTCTGCTCTCCTGCGGGGCGCGTGGGGAACCCTCAAACCCCCTGATTTCATGCACCGGGGAGGTTGAACTTCACATCATTTTCAAGCTGTTGCTTTTCCTGCAACAAATCCTTGTGCTCAGTGTCTTTGCCTCCAAAAGGCTCCTGCGGTCCAGTACCCCCAGGACTCTGACAGGAAGATTTAGCTCAGTGCTCCGTTCGAGTGGGCTGCTCCACATCTCGTCTCTTCAGATGGGACTTGGCAGACAAAGCTTCCTCTGTCAAATACAGGATTCAGACTCTCACCATGCAAGAGACACCTCCCAAAAGACTCCTTCATGTGGAGCCAAAGAGACTAGAGAGTGTCAGAGTTTTAAAGACAAAATACTGCCATCAGAAAGGTACACAGACTTCGTACAGGAGGGACCCTTCACATGTTGGCAGCCTTTGAATTCGGCTTTTAAATAAAAGATTTGTCTTCAGACTGAAAAATTGATGCCTTTTATGAGTAATAAAGTCTAAAGCCATTTTTTTTTCCTGGATGAAATTACTATTCAATATAAAATAAGCTATCTCTTTTGATTTATTGAAAAGCCAAACTCACATTTTGCCTTGGGAAAATAACACGTTATCCAGCTCTCCAGTTTGCAGATGCCTGAGGCACGACGCTGTTGGTGCTGCTGAGGCCGGGATTAGCTTTTGTGTCAGTCTGAGGGAATATGGTTCACGTCTGGGGCTACAGCACTTATCAGAGATGATGGGACGGAAGCTGATGGTGAGTATCATTGCTGGGAATTAGGGGTTGTTAAGAAGTTTTGTCTCGTAAGTACGTATTAAGCATTTGGCTTTTAACAAGGGATTTTCATTGCTGGTATATGTAAATGTCATTAGGTATATAAAGTTACATTTGAATGTTTGAATTTGTTCTTGCGTATGTTACACCAATGTTTGAAAGTGAGTGATGTCCAACAGGAAGTTCTTGTCCTACTTGAGATGTGACCTCCTCCCCTTTGCGGTTCTTGGGGTCCCCCTCTGAGCACTCCCCGCTCAGCTGCCAGCCCCCTCCAGGCGGTCAGCAGGCAGCCCCACGGGAGCAGCCCCCGGCACCAGCTCGGCTTTGCCTCCTTGGAGGCTGCAGGGGACATTTTCTTGGGGCTTGGATACAGCTAATAATTGAAGAAGGCGCTTCCTCCATGGGAAGGTGCCAGCAGGGTAGAGCAGCTCCCAGGCTCCCGAGGGCTCTTCTCCTGCTGTGTTAAACACACAGGGACTGTGCATTCCCACTGATACTCGGTCCACTGCAAGCCCTTAAAGACCAGACTTCCCTGAAATATGAAGCACTCCCCACTCCTGTTCTCTTCTCTTAGTTTTTCTAGCAGTATTAGACCCAGGAGGTTTTGGTGTCAGTGCTGCTTGTGATGAAAGTCCACCACAGGTGCCTTTCAGGCAGCCAGGCAAATCCCTCCATGCCGCCAGCGCCACTGACACTGAAACCCGTGCAGGTCGTTCTCAAGAAAAAACAATGGAACGGCCTGACAGGACACGATGGCTTCGGAAGTCCTGGAGGCAGGAGCTGATGGCTGCAGCCCCTCTGCCCAAGCTCGCTGAGGGAGCAGGCAGCACCCAGCACACACAGAATTTGTGAGGGTAAATCTGTCCGCTCAGATAAGTGCTCGCAGCAGTGGCCTGAGCGCATACGGCACATGTATCCTGTCCCCTTCTCTGCAAAATAATCACAGGATGCAGCATCCTTTTTGCTCTGTCTCCCATCAACCGAAATCCTCGTGTTGCCCACTCTTGGCAAGGCAGCTCCTCGTCCTGATGCATAGGCAGGTGAAAGCTGTGGAATAACATCTGTAAGGGGGCGGGAGGCAAATACCCAGGTCTGCTTTTCTTAGCGCCTTGTTTGCTTAATATGGTGTGAGAGCAGGGACAAAAATATTTTTGAAGGTGCATGTTCTCAAAATGTTGCCAGAAGTACCTTAACTGCAGCCGTCAGCTAAGGGATATAAAGAGAACCTCCCATTTCTGCACAGTTTTAGCCATTTGCTGTGTCTGTCCCATTAAAAAAAAAAAAAAAAAGGCAGAGAGAGAACAGGCAGAGGGAGAAGGTCCTGATGGGAGCAGCGTGTTTGAAATCACATCTGAAACTTGTAGCCGCTGGAGAAAAATCCAGAAGAGAGCCAGCAGGATGGGAAAGCAGGATAGCAGGATGCTCTGCCAGGGAGAAGCTGTGCAGGAATTCTTCACCTTTCCCTGGCACTCACCGGGGTGCCGGTGGTGCTCCTGAGGGTGCCAGCACCCCGCAGACCAGCCCAACATATATTCAGGCCAAGGCTTCTGGTGGCCTAACGCCATGGCAGTCCATGCTGGGTGTCAGCGAAAAACATATGTAGGCATCTCACATCCAACGCCTTGTGCAAAGCACTTGAAAAGGAGGAAAAAAAACATAAGGAGCGACTGCAGCTCTCCTTAGTTTACACATTTTCTGCAAGGCTGTGGGGAACGGCAGCAAGACAGCGAGGAAGGGAAGGCTGCAGGGGACTGCAGCAGGTTGGCAGCTGCCCACTGTGCGTTTCCCTTCTCCCAAGGCAGCTGTGGTCAGGAGCCGGGAGCGGGAATCCCCATGAGTTTCAAGAGGAGACGGCGCTTAAAAGCTTGAGTGGAGACTTGGGCTTTGGTCCATGGGGATTTCTGGCTGGGAGCGGAGTGGGATGACCACACCGGTGTGCCAGGGCAGGCGAGAGGGGATGGTGTGGGCAGCTGTGCTGAAGCATGTGCTTGACACCACACCAAGTCGTGTTCCTGATGGCCCTTGGCTCTGCTGCCTGGCCACTGCGCACGTACCCCCGCCATGCCCACGGTCCCCAGCGTGTCCCCCTGCCACAAGCCCCCCCGTCCATGGGTGGGAGCTGCCATGGCGGGGATGGAGCTGTGGGCAGACCCGGGATGCACTTCCCATGGTGACTGCGGAGCTGTGACGCGTCAGCAGGCCCGTGACGTCATAAGGTGCCCGCTGGGGAGGCTGCAGGAGCTCCCGTGGCTCCGCTCCCACACTCACCTCCAGACGAAACTCCGGAGGCAATTTTTTCCCCCCCGCCACGAGCGCAGGCTGCCACGGCCGCGCTCGTGCCCTGACGTGCTTTGCAGCGCGACGATGTCGTTGCACAATTGCCTTTTGGAAGAGGCCGAGCGGATTTTGAGGCAGGGGGAGAGAGAGATGCGGAGGCAGATGAGGCACCTGGAGCTGCACCTGCAGCAGCTCCGCGAGGAGCTGCCCCTGTCCTGCCCGCACCAGCCCGACCCCGGCTCCTGGGAGACAAGGGCCCTCACCGCACGCCTGGATGCGGAGCGAGAGCTGAGCAGGTAGCAGAAATTTGCCTGCTTTCTACGGGCATCATCATCCTTTAAAGCAGGATGAAGGGAGGTTTGGTACCGGTATCAAGAACAATAGTGGAAACAGATAAGCAGGAAGGGAGAGAAATAGCCATTTTCAGAGAAATTAGTTGAAAGGGGAATGGGAAGCACAGTTTGTTCAGCTAGGCAGCCTGAGAGGAGCCACGCAGGCAGTGCCTGTGCTGGAAAGGGTTCGGGCTACGGTGTTGTGACGTTAATCATCTCACAAACTGCGTCTAAATTAAAATACGCGACTAGATCCAAAGCTGTTCAGCTGTGGAACAAAGTCCATCTTCAATGTAAATTCAGTTTAAGTCCTTTAAACACATAATTATCTTCTTCAGTAGCCAAAACGCGCTTATGCGCAGTGGGGTGCAGCACTGACAAACCACAGACCTGTGTCCATACTTCCCCACCTCGTATAGTAGGAGGAATAAGTCTCAGGATTTCTACACCTCCATTTTGACCACTGGGGTGATGATTTTATTTTGTTAATGAGTTCAAGATTGACTCTAGTAAAAACCCAAAGGTACCCTATAGGAAGGGAGTTTTTGAATGATAAAATGGTACCATTTGCAGTAAGGCACAACCAAACATGGAGAAAACAGAAGGGCTGAGAAGTCCCTTGGCCATCAGCAGCGGTGGGAGTCTCTTGCTGCGTCTGTGGCACTGGTGTTTTCTCCCCAGACTCAAGCTTCTGTCTGAGTCCTCTTGTGTGGTGCCTGCTGATGATGAGACCTTCATCTTGGCAATTTGAAGTGTGACATTTTCATTACCCGTAGAGCAGCAAGCATCACCCCACAGCCTGCCACGTGCATCATCTCCTGGGTGCAATAAAGTTAGAGTAAAACAGAAAAAAAGCCTGACCACGGGTTAATTTTACACTGACTTCAGGAAAACCAAAAGTTGCTGTGGGATTACTTTAAAGTTACCCAGTAGCTGCAGCTCACGCAGGGACGTCAAGCAGCAGATTTCACGTCCCAGGTGTTACAGGACTGATGTCTGCATCCAGATTTTCACTGGCGCATTGAGTACCAGAGCTGGGCAGGTGTAGCATCCCCTTGCAGAATCACTGCACACCAAAATCCCAGTGAAGGAGTGGAAATTCAGTCTGAAGCTGTGGGGTCTCAGGAAGGGCCGTGGGATGTCAGGGCACAGTGTCCCTGAGTGCCAGCTCCCTGGCCCTGCCACACTCAGGGCAACTTGCTGGTTTGAGCACAAGTCCATACGACTGCCATACAAAACCACACCCCAGCAGGATTTCAGTCCATCGCACCAGGGAATTCAGCCAATTCCCCTTCCCACAAAAAATTCTGGGAAGGACCAACTCTTCCCAGCACATTTATTCTCCTCCAACCAGCAATATAAAAAAAAAAGACCAAAGGGGCAGGTAGAGGAGCCAGCTCTTACAGAGCACAAAAAATACATCCCAAAATCACCACACCAGGTTGAATCATTGCAGGCTTACAGTAGGATTGCTGAAATGGGTGTACCTTGCTAATGAACCACTCGTTAGGGATTTGTCCATTCCCTCATTGCTTGCCCTATTTCCGCTTCCATCACACCCATTATCTTTTTAATTTGGTGCCTTGTGTCCAACTTAGCTATTACAACCGAGGTGACCCTTCCATTGTCTGCTTTACAAATGGTTTTGAATAGGAGCCAACCTTCTGGTTGAGCAGAGTCGCTGTTTGACAGTATTAGAAATCATTTTAACAGCTCAGTGAACCTCCAGCCCAGCTCCAAAGGAGCATTTTGGGTTTGGTCTTTTTTTGCCAGATGTGTCTCCTGCCCACTGATTGCTTTAAAGAAAACTCCTAACTGAAAAATGTGATCTGTTGTAACTGTCCGTTGAAAATGCAGGACAGGACATAAGATGGACACGTGGCTTCATGAGTGTACGTGCATGTGAAAGAGGAGCACTGGCTTCTCTGTATTTAGGTAAAAGAAGTTTTCAGCTCCACCATTGCCTTATCCCAAGAGGGGACACTGAAATCCTCCTGACTGCTGTGTCATGCAGGTGGGAGCTCCTTCTGGCGGTGCAGACACCACCCCAAGGGCTGTACATTAGCATGAAGGTGGATCCAATAGTTTCCTATTTCCTTCTCTTGTCCTTAAGGTGGTCCACCCGTTCCGCTGTGAGTTGGACTGAAAGGCTGTTGTCTTGTTTTTATTCCAGCATGCAAAGAAGACTTAACAGCGTGTTGGACTCTTCCCATGATGACAAGCTTTTGGCTTTGGTGGACGTGGAGGGTTTTGTCCCCAAGGAAATCACTGTAACAGTGAAAGATGGGAAGGTGAAGGTGTTAGCGGAGCACAGGGAGGAGCACACCACCTCAAGAGGGAAGGAATATAACTACAAAAACATCATGAAGGAAATCAGCCTGCCACCAGGGGTGAGTGAGGACGAGGTGACCTACTCACTGGGATCCAATAACGTCGTGAAGATCAAAGCAGCACACAAGTGCTACCCTTGTCTCCCGAGCCGCTGAGCGCAACGGGGAGCAGCACCTGGGCACAGCCCTTCCTCTGCCACATCCCTCCTCCCCATCGGCTTTAGCTCTGCCCCGATAACCCTGCGCCAGCAGCTCCTCGGGCCTCTGCCAAAATAAAAGACAGCATTCCGAGCAGATGCGTGTGAGTCTCATTTTGAAGGGGTTTGGTGGGAAAAAAGGAGGAGATGCCAACAGGAAAATGCCAAGATGATTTTGGGCATACGCGCCTGCGGTCGCTTGCTGGGTTCCGAAGGCACGGCTGGAGGTAGCGTGGCTCAGGCTGGGGATTACTGCTGCATTACCACCTCGTGGGTTCTAAAGGCTGAGAGGCACCATTTATGATCTGTCACATTTCTGTGAGGACACTTCTCTCAATCCCACCACTTCCATTTGAGCTGTAGGATATTTCCAGGAAGAAAACCTTGATAATGAGCAGCTTGATGGGAGGAGCCCCCCCCCAAAAAAAAAAAAAACCCAAGCTGTGCCCCTTGGTTTGATTCTTGCAGAGGCTGCCCGGGTGGGAAGAGCCATGGTTGAAGGACAGAGAGCTTTTCCTTAGAAGACGTTGGGACTATGGCAGAGCGCCTACCAGCAGAGGAGGGGATGACTAAAGCATTTCCTGCTGTAGGAATCAATAGCTCCAAATGAATAAGAAAACATTTCTCATGTTGGAAGAGGGGGGAGAATTGTCAATACAATTTTTTCTAGGTAACATTAATGAAAAATTTAAGGTCCAAAGTGGGACCTCACGTAGCCACAGCCCTGGCTCTCCCCGAGCACAGGGACCAGCAGGATCAGTGGGATAGGGGTGACACCAAGAGACAGCCTTGTGGGGGGATTGCATTTGCTGCCCTGGCCTCAGCACTTGGGCACGCACTCCTGCGGGAAGCAGGGTTAGTTTTCACTGCAGAAAGGCACGTAACAGGAAAATGTACCTAATGCCTGCATTTGCAAGCCGCCCGGGCAAGCCATCTCGCTGGGGCAAGCCATCTCACCAGCGAGCACCACCTGGTTCAGGCTTCATGAGCCCCCAGGGCTGGGGGGAGGAAGGTTGCCGCCTTTTTTTGTGGCACGCTCCCCTGTAGCAGATTTTCCTGGTGGGAAACTTAATGCTTGAGGTTGTGCTGTCGCAGAAACGAACCTCTGATGTTAACTAACCTGCAGGGTGGGCAGCCTGCGGGCGGGCGCCATGCAGGTGTGCTGCAGGCTTGAAACCCCTCAGAAGCGGCGAGTTGTCCCCTGCCATTAGCCTGGCTGAGAAATGCAGTTGTTGGCTGTCACACAGGGGGACCCCGGCCCTCACAGGGCCACCGCGCCGCTGGGGCAACTCGCCTCCGGTAGCTGAAGGGTCCCCAGTGCCAAGGGCTCCCACCCACTGGTGCAACGGGGATATTTCCCTGGTAACACTCACACCTAAAGAAAACAAAGCTAGACCTTTATTTTCAGCCTGCAAACAGCCAGCCCTGCTTCCACAATTTATATTCATCGTATGAAGGTGGTGAATTCAGAGGAGATGGGTTACAAAGCAGCGAGTCAATGGCTGGGAGCACCACGGTGTGGGGAAACCCCCGGTTCCACCGCCCCCTGCTCCTCTCCTCCCAGCTGGAGACATGCTCCGTCAAGGAGCGAAGCCATCCCTGTCCATGCATTCAAAAGGCTCAGAGTGGCCCCCTGCGCTGATTTGGTGGCATTTAGGTTAGGCTGGAGAAGTCATAAGCACTCGGTCTCCTCTCAAGTGAGCACAGCCCCTTAGGGCAGCTCACTACAGGCATCTCCCCAAAATCACCAGCACCTTGAAACTCCTTCAGTCAAACATCCCAGCAAATGGTTGAGAATCAGTTTGGCTTGGCCATAACCAGCTCAGTAATTTAACTTCTGTGCAAGAAATGAGCTGCTTCTGGCATGTTTTCAGCATCCAGCTAGCACTTAAGAAACCATTGATAACAAATTTTAAGCTTTATGGGCTTGGTGTGTAGCTGGGTTAGTAGAGAACCATAGAGCCATGGAAAGGTTTGGGTTGGAAGAGACCTCTAAAGATCATCTAGTCCAACCTCCCCTGCCATGGGCAGGGACATCTTTCACTACATCAGTTTGCTCAGAGGCGCATCCAACCTGTCTTGAACGCTCCCAGGGATGGGGCATCCACAGCTTCTCTGCGCAACCTGTTCCAGTCCATCACGACCCCCATCGTAAAAAGTTTCTTCCTTATGTCTAATCTAAATCTACCCTCTTGCAGTTTGAAACCCCTTGTTCTGTCACTACAGGCCTTGGTAAAACAGCTCTTTCCTTCTTTCTTATAAGCTCCCTTTATAAATTGAAAGGCTGCCTATGCACAGGTAGCCCGATTCTGATGATGTTCATTGAGGACATTAAGAAACAAGCCATACCTCAACTAGGAGTCTGCAAGGGAGCCTCTTGTGAAAGCAGGCAGCAGGGATGGGGTCTGGGGATGCTACAGACCCCCAGAGAAGACCATCTTCTTAGGAAGCAACCCAGCAAGTAATAAAACTGAAACCCCTTTGGGATATAGTCTTCTCACTTTGTAACTATTTCTACAGAAGCTGTCTAAGCCTGCACAGGAGGAACATATTTCAACACCTCCCATCTACCCGTGACTTCAGACTTGCAGAATATATCAAGTCCCACAGTGATCATAGGGCTGGCTATGACTGCTCTCATCCTTATTGCTCATCCTTTAACACATCCTCTTCACACGTTGTTCCTAAATTAAGCTCCTAACACCAAATTACACTCCTGAGCAGTAAGACTTTATTGAAAGATATGACTTAATTCCCAGCATTCAAGACTAGAAGGCACTGTCAGGTCATCTGTCCTAATCTCCCACTATATTATCTTATACCACAAATAATCTGACCAAAGTCTAACTTCCAGGAAGGTCTTTATTTGAAGGCTTCAGGAGACAAACTGCGGCAACTCTCTTTGTATTTTGCTCCAATTGGTAGTTGCCTTGTAATTAAATGTCATGCCTTGTTACTAACATGAGGTTGTCTGGCATCATCACTTTTTTTTTTCACTGCCAGATGACAAAAGCCCTCAAAACTGACTTTGTAGTAACTCAGTTGCAGCTATGAACTTCTACATTATAAGCAAGTCACTTTTCAATCTTGAAATTCTGAAGTTTCTCATTGTAAGACATGGTGCCCAACTTTTTAATATTTTTAGCTTGTTCTTGCCCCCTTTTTCAAGTTTTTGGTGCCATTGGCAAAGGTGGCCACCAGGACTGGCTGCAGCAATTCCCTCTCCACCCCACCAATACAGCGTACGGAGGCAGAAACGTGGTGTTGGGTTTTTTATCATCTTCCCAAGATGGAAAGGTCTCTGTATCTTTCTGATGCTGCATTGCATGAGATTCTCTGGCTGGATGGCCATTTCACCCGCAGCCCTACACATCGCTGAAGGGTCCCACCCTTGACAGGCTGCAGCCTGGGCAGGTGCTCCATGCTGCTCCTCATCATGCTGTAGATGCAGAGAAGGTTGGCGTGACAGCCCAGGGGACATGAAGAAACATCCAGGGGGAAGCATGCTTCAGTTATTAAAGAAAGATTTAGGAAAAAACTGCTTGGTTTATATTTTTTCTTACAGAAATGAGCCACGAATAGCCATTTTTTCCTACTTATTAGGACTCCTAGTGTTTAAATTCAAAGAGGACTTGCAGACTGAGAGGAACTTAGTGGGAATTCTGAAGAAAATTCCTAATTAATTTTACATCCCATCAAATGCTAGTCTAGGTTGGTCGGAGCATCTTTAGGACCTTTTCCATAATAGAAGCAAATCACTCAAATAGTCACTTAGTTTTGTGAATACCTACATGCTGTAAATACCCTGGGGCATACCCCAAAGCGTTCTCAAAATCTGTACCCTCCAAATACCACTTAGATGAGGGTTTGCTCAGTGAAAATACTTTTGGAAAGCTACCATTAGCACAGCAAGACGTGCTCACATCAGCATCTCCCTTACAGAAATTCCTTGGCCACTAGGTGGCAGATTTTTTTTTTTTTTTTTTAATTTACCACTGCGTTAACTCTTTTTTAAATGCCAAGCCGGTGAAGGTGGTGTTACAAAGCAAAAAGGCTGGCGTGCGCTGCAGCTGGCGTTTGGTTTGCAGTGTTAATAGCAGCTGGAGGAGGGCAGGAGTTAGAGCTGCGGTTTGTGATCCTGGGCGTGCAGGAGCCCTCGCGACACACCACCATCACGATAGGTTCTGCACCGGATTATATCGACTTTCGATCCCGCAGCTCTTCCCCCCCGGAGAAAAAACAAGTTTCTTTTGCAGCACAGCTCTACCGCAGCTATTAGCCTCAATAGGGATTTCCAGGAGTTAATGGATTCTTCAGCATATTGTTGCACCAAATTATTTTGGGGGCCAATTTTGACCATCCTCGCACGGCAAATACCCTCTCTGAATTCCCTGGCACGAGGAAGATGGCTGAGAGGGCGACTTGGCTCTGTAGTAATAAACGTTAGCGCATTCTTGAACTCTAGCCTTATCGGGGCATTTATAAATAGCCGGAGCCCCAGGGAAATTGTAATGGGAGGTCATCTGAGGATGCTGGCTCCAGGCATCTCTTCGGTCACGGGTTTCTAGGGGTTTTCCTCCAGGCCGGCAGTGCACTGCAGGCCTCCCGCTCTCTCTGCAGGCAGCGCCGGCGCGGGAGGGATGTTCCTGCAAGGGACCAAGTTGGTGAAGTTGCTGCCTGTGGCGGGGGCCAGCCCCTGCTCTTCACCCGTCCCTTCCTCATCCTCCCAGGCCAGGCTGTCGGCATCACGCCGGCCCTGTGGGGCTGCCCTCCGCTGCACCTCCACACGGGGTGAGGAACTTCATCCACCCATTTCATCTGTGCCTACAGTTAATTTTAACCATCGTCCCCTGATAAGCCGTTTGGCATCTCAGTCTCTTGGATAAACTTTCCAAGCCTGTTTTCAGTCATTTTCCCTGGAGAAAGCGCTAAGAGTTTAGAAGGCGGAGCAGGAGCCGTTGCTTCAAGCCTTCCTCTGTGCCAAAGTCTTGGTGGATTTGTTGGCATTCTGGATCCTGCACTTGTCACCTCATTAATAATCCTGCTCTGGATTTAGGTTAGGAGGAAGCTGATCCTCCCAGCACCCTCGGTGTGACTGTTGAGAAGCTGCCAACTCCACAAGCACGGCCCTTGATCCTTCTCTTTCACCCTGCTGGTCCCTTCCCTGCTCCCTTGAACAACCAGGTATTTTTCCATCTCTGGCTGTCTTCTAATCCCCCCCGTCATCCCACGTGTTCCCCTCCACTTCAACTGCTGTAGGTCAGGCCTTTCTTTTGGCAACTGATGTGTGGGGTTTTCTTCTTCTCTTGATCGATGGGGCCCTTTGCTAGGGCTGAAATCCCAGTCTAGGTGAGAAAAAGCTTGGCTGTACCTGAGGTTATCCTCTCGGTTGCTGTATTATATGTAGGTGGTGTGAAATCATACCCATGTAATTGTCCTTCTTTAATTACAAATAATAGAAGGTCTCTCAGCTCTTTGGTCTCTCTTGCTGGTGCCTAACTTGGGGCGTTGCATGTAGTCTTTAAAGGCCTGCAAGTGAAAATAATGCTACAATTTAAAAAACTGTAAACCATTAATCAAACTACAGGGAAAAACATCATCCCCTGCACCTCACTGGGACACATTTTAACTTGCCAGAAAGATAAAATGCAGCCTCTTTTTTTGCTTGTTTTTTTTTTTTTTTGACTTGGCTTGGTGCATCTATGCGTGTGCGGAAAATGCTGCACAAGAGAGAGCTGCCAGGGCTCTGCTGCACGGTTGCACGCGGGGATGTGGCACTTTTTAAATAATATCAAAAGAGAAAAAAATCCCCTCCCACAGAGGTCTGGGCCCCAAAGCCCAGGTGGGTCCTGGGTCCAGACCAAGCTGAGAGGGGCCCGCAGCAACCGGAGCACACAACCGGTTGGTGATGGCACTCACCCCGTCCTCTCGCATCCCCCGCTGCCCTTGGGTTGTCATCCTTGGGGGTCACCGGCCACCATGTGCCCTGTGTTTGTGGGGTGTAGGGTTGTGTGCCTGCAGGCACAGGACCAGGAACACCACCCAGCACATCTGGCTCCGGCCTGATAAGCATTTTGAGGAGAATTTGAGCCAAAAGTTAGGTCATTGTGAAGGCAGAGAGAGCGGGAAAGCTTGCCAGCGAGCTCTCAGCCCAGCGACGGGCAGCGCCACAGCGGGCAAAGTGCTTGAGCCCTGTCCCAGTGGCCCACCAAAATGCTGCCACCGGGATAGACCCTGCCAGAGCCCAGCGCTTGTGAGCAGGGAGGGAAGGGTCCATGCTCCTGCGAGGGGACAGAAAAGGGATGGAGGGTTGGGGGCCAAGCAGGTGAGCTGAAGACACTGGAGCCCAGGCACAGTCCCCATCAGAGCATCCCCAAGGTTCTGCAGAGCCCGTTGTCTCCTGCTCAGGCCAGCAGCGACTCCCACTGCTCTGTGTGTGTCTTGGCTTCTCCCTCTCTTTTGGTTACCTGCTAGAAACTTTTAAATAATTAAAAATTTGAGGGAGGTCATCCTCCCCCTCTACTCTGCCCTGGTGAGGCTGTATCTGGAGTACTGTGTCCAATTCTGTGCTTTCCAGTTCAAGAATTACAGGGAACTGCTGGAGAGGGTCCAGAAAAGGGCTACCAAGATGATTAGGGGACTGCAACGTCTCCCTTATGAAGAAAGGCTAAGGGATTTGGGTTTGAAGTCTGGAAAAAAGACGACTGAGGGGGGATCTTATCAACACTTACAAATACTTAAAGGGTGGGTGTCAGGAGGATGGGGCCAGGCTCTTTTCAGTGGTGCCCAGAGACAGGACAAGAGGTAACAGGCACAAAATTGAACAGAGGAAGTTCCATCTCAACACAAGGTGGAACTTCGTTACAGTGAGGGTGGCAGAGCACTGGCACAGGCTGCCCAGAGGTGTGGTGGAGTCTCCAACTCTGGAGGTGTTCGAAACCCACCTGGACGCGTTCCTGTGCAACCTGCTCTGGGTGACCCTGCTCTGGCAGGGGCTTAGACTAGATGATCTCCAGAGGTCCCTTCCAACCCCTACCATTCTGTGATTCTGTGAAATGTAAAGTAGAATCAGCCGGATGCAGTAGAGGTGACTGGTGTAACAGATGCGAGGTTTGAGAACAAGTTGGGACTAAGGAGCATGTGCAGATAAACCATTAAAATCAAGGAGGATCCTTTGGTGGGGAGGCAGCGGAAGAGAATGATTGAAAACATTATGCTACGCGGCAGGCGACAAAAGCAGAATGTAGCAGCTACCAGTCCTGCAGCCTTGCTGGGGGTTGACTGACTGCGAAATACAGTAAGGCTGCAGGACATTAAAAAGAGAGGAATAAATAAAAATGCCAGCACTTGGCGTCCACTCACAGGAGGTCCTGAGCACTTTCTGTTCCCACTAAATTCCCTGGACAGTAACTGCACACAGCTGAACTGTACCATTACTGTGGACACTTGCAAAGTTAATCCCCCTGGAGAAATGGAGAGATATTTATAGGCCCAGGAGTGACCATTCCTGCTCAGAGCCAAGCGCACGCACACGGAGAGAGGCCCACACAAACTCTAGGAACGCAAAACACTATCATCTTGGGGAAAGTGTCAGAAACCCTTCTTCCCTGACCACGTCCCCAGCCCTCCTTGGCTGCTCGGTGTGCCTAGAGAGCCAGAGACCTAGCTCAAAATCCAGGGCTGTCACCCACAGAGATTTGTGGATGTTAATGCACCGGTGTAATGGGAACCTAACCTCAATATTTAAAAATAGCCCAAGGGATTGGCCCACATAAACTCCAAACCTTCCAGCCTAGATTGGGTGCCTGGTTAGCACGATGACATTTGAAACGTGGTGCAGCTGACCTCATGATAATGTCGTGGGTTTCTTCTGGGAGGGGTAAGCAAAGTGCACACAAAAAGTGATGCTTTGCATTGGATTAAAGCACCAAAACAAACTGGAAAAAACACTCGCTGATTAATCCCCAGGAGTAGGAGCAATGCCTGTACTGTAGTATTATTCAACCATTTATGTGTGCTCCCAGGGTGGCCTCAGCATCGGGTACCACACCGGGAGCCTGCATAGCCTCCCCTCCCGGTGTGCCTGCAGCCTGCTGTGGAAGTGGGATAAAATACCTCAATCCCACCACACACACCCAGAGCCCTTGCACAGAGGAGCTAGTGAGGGCAAACGTACCCCCCATGTTTGGGGGGGATTTTCCAAACCACAGGCAAATCCTTAACGATGTGCTCCATCATCCCAACAGCAAACAGAGAGGACCAAGCCAGATGCCAACACAGTCATAGAATGATAGAATGGCCTAGGTTGGAAGGGACCTTTCTGATCATCTAGTCCAACCATCAACATAACTCTGACAAAAACCATCATTAGCCATATCTCTACGCACTATGTCTACCCGTCTTTTAAATACCTCCAGGGATGGTGCCTCAACCACTTCCCTGGGCAGCCTGTTCTAGTGCTTAATAATCCTTTCAGTGTAAAAATTTTTCTTAATATTTAGTCTAAACCTCCCCTGGTGCAACTTGAGGCTGTTTCCTCTTGTCCTATCGCCTGTTACTTGGGAGAAGTGACCGACCCCCACCTCTCTACAACCTCCTTTCATGGAGCTGTAGAGAGCGATAAGGTCTCCCCTCAGCCTCCTTTTCTCCAGGCTGAACAACCCCAGCTCCCTCACCTGCTCCTCAAAGACTTACTCTCCAGACCCCTCACCAGCTTCATTGTCCTTCTCTGGACCCGCTCCAGCACCTCATTGTCTTTTTTGTGGTGAGGGGCCCAAAACTGAACACAGTACTTGAGGTGGGGTCCCCCCAGTGCCAAGTACAGGGGGACGATCACTTCCCTAGTCCTACTCACCACACCATTCCTGATACGGGCCAGGATGCTGTTGTCCTTCTTGGCCACCTGGGCACACTGCTGGCTCATACTCAGCCGTCAGTTGACCAACACCCCCAGGTCCTTTTCTGCCAGGCAGCTCTGCAGCTGCTCTTCCCTAAGCTTGTAGCGCTGCATGGGGTTGTTGTGACCTCGGTGCAAGCACGTGCTTCTGGGAACAACAGCAAATGGAGCACCGTGTATGGGATGCAGCCAGATGTTTTGTTGTGCGTATTTCATTTTACCTAAATCCTTGAGTTTTATGGGAGGTCCGGGAGAAAACATATAGCCATGGCTCACCAGGACTGCACTCCCACTGCTCAGCCTTGGCCCTCTGCCCTCAGGGGCCATGGAATCATTCATTTTGTATGGAAGAGACCTTTAAGATCATCAAGTCTAACCATTAACCTAGCACTGCCAAGTTACCACTAAACCATGTCCCTCAGCACTACATCTACACATCTTTTAAATACCTCCAGGGATGGCGACTCAACCACTTCCCTGGGTAGCCTGTTCCAATGTTTGATAACCTTTTCAGTGAAGAAATTTTTCCTTATATCCACCCTAAACCTCCCTTGGTGCAACTTGAGGCCATTTCCTCTTGTCCCATCGCCTGTTGCTGGGTGGCAGAGACCGACCCATGCGCTGTCAGGGAGCAGGAAAGCCAATGCTGCAGAGCTTGGCTTCAGCCAGAGGTACAATTTACATGCAAGGTAAAATCTGGTTTAAAAGAGATTTAAAACTGCACTGGTGGAGGACTGTGTAGCCGGGGAGCAGAGGGGTGCATTGCCTGTCAGTGTGCCAGCTAGCAGCGGGCAGCTCTGCAGGCAGCGTGACCAAAACTTCCCCTCTAACAGCCGATGTGAAAGGAGTTTGTTGGTCACAGCCTGTCCCCCAGGTGCCAGTCACCCTGATACAGAAGCTGGAGTAAAGAGTAAAGAGTAGAGGTTCCAAACAACTTCAGAAGGAATCAGAGTGAGGGACAAATTTAAAGCAAGAACATTGAATTGGCTGTTCGGGGGACAGCTGACATTGGAGCAATGCAGACAGGAAAATTGTGTGCAGGGAGATCCCAGCAAGGGCTGCACAAATAGCCTGCCCCCAAAACGGGGAGAGGAGCAGGCTTCGGGATATATCTGTAAACAAACCCAGGATGAATCAAAAATATTTCACTCCTTTGGCAATCTCTCCTCACTAGAGCACGGCAAGATCCCACATCTTTGGCCAGCCACCCATACCCAAGGGTAAAAATGGGTCCCAGGGGCCTCTTCAGTCCCTGGTAGAAAAAGTGGTGGCCTGGAGCCAGACCAGGGGGCGATGTGAAGGCAGGCAATGCCTGGAACATGCTACCAACAGCTTTGGTGGGATTTCCCCTTGCTGATGAGGTGTCATGGCAGTAACGAATGTCTGTCACCAATACCGAAGTCGAGCCTGGTTCATCAGTCGACCTGATAGTGCCTGCTGGTCTGAAAGGCTCATTAGCTTCTCCTGAGCATCCATCCATCCTGGGGCAGTCTAGTCGCAGGGCGTAGGAAGGAGCTCTTATCCATCCCCTGCCAATGACAGAGGAGCTTGAATCCCAGCATGGTTCATTATCTGTAGGGGAATTTTTATCTTTCAAATCAGAAATAAATGAAATTACTAGTTACACATTTACCTTCTCCACACAGGAAATCTTAATCAGTTCTTAATTCCTAAGTCACCTCAATGCATCTTGTAGCCCCCTGCAAAAGCCTCTGGGACTTGAATTCCAGTCCTTGAGCTCTTTTCTTCCAGCGATACTGGGTCAGCCCTGGGGCACGCCTGTTTTGGAGAGATGTAAATCTGCAGCTCAGGATCTGCGCAGGAGTGTCTCCTGGTGACACCCCAAAGACCTGACTTCATGCACCCCATCATGGGGGCTGGCTAGGAAGAGAAGGGGACTCAGGCTTTCCACTTAAATTCAAGTGGCTTTCTAGACCTCAGCTCTTTCCTTCTGACCTATTAACGGCTTTTTACCCATCGACCTCTTCCACTTCCAATTTACAAATGAAGAGCAGTTTGCTTCCAACGCTTCATGCGGGTAGACCCATGAGGTCTGGCAGAAACAGCAGCTCATCGCTTACATTCATTACGCCGGAGCAGAGTATCACAAATAACAAGCAGGGAGATGAGCTTACCTCTAACAATCTAGCATTTTTAGAACATTCCTTTGATTATTACAGAAGGAAGGGGAACTAAATGTGTTTGAAGAGACAAAGGCGCTCTCCTTTGCCCAGCATTAGCATCAATATCTCTGTCATTATTTGTGCTAGTTTTCTCCTGGGTATAGAGGTTTAACTGGATTTCAAACATTATTGGGAAGACTCAAAAGGTAAAGGCCAGATATTTTTATGCTTGCTGGCTGGAAAGGTTTTTATTCCGTCTCCTTGACTGTGATTATGGAGACACTTCTTGCTCCTTGAAAACCGTATTAAATTCACAACTGCTCACAAAGCCATATAAAGGTAATTTATTGCACATCACTGAACACCCTCAAGAGGCCTGAAGCAGCATTAGCATTTTTATAGGAAGTGCTGGTGTATTCTTTCGCACACACCCTACCTGTTCTTTTGTTCCTATCTGGTGTTTATGAATGGCACATAAATGCTTGCAGAGCCGTGCCCAGCACTGTTATAAAAGAGCCAGAGCCGGCTGGAAGAGTCTCCATCCGGATGCAGCGGGCCACGCCAACTCCCACATCAGCTGCCGTGAGATATTTTAGCTCCGGTAAGTGCTGAGGACCGAAGGCGCATGGTCACAAATCTGTCCCTGATCACATGAGGCTGGTTACTCCGGACCAGAGAAGCCTTGACTCACGTCACCTCCCGCTGGGGTAGTGACACTGGGCTGGGGCGGGTGGGTGGCACACAGAGGACGCAAGAGGAGAAGCGGCTCAGCCTGTCTGTAGGCTCTCCAGAGGGTTTTAAGACACGCACATTTCAGCTGAAATAAAGGTGACGATGACCAGTGTCACTGCTTGGGCAAAGAAATAACTTTAAAACATGCAAATAAAGAAAAACAAAGAACAGAAGCGAGCTGCACAGGCTCGTGCTTTCTGCCACCCACACCAGTTAATGCCACAGTAATTCAAATTTAAAACACCAAGATAGCTGGGCTTTAAAATTCTTCTATTAACAAAGCAGTAGTAAGAGAGTTTCATGAGAGCTAATATAGATGGTGCAGATTGAAAGTCGCTTGGCACCAGAGCAAAGCACGGGAATTGCTTATTTTTTGGCTGAGGTTCTCAGGGGTTGTAAAAGTTAGGTTAGCAAATAGATTTGTTACTTTATCAGATGACATTGCCTCTGCTCAGCCTTCTTCTTTTTCTCTTCCCCTATTTTTTGCTTGTTTATTTTAGGGCATTCACTCCTGCTACAGAAGGGCGGCGGGTGCTGTTTGTGGATTGCTCTGGGCACAGAGAAGCCACAGCTCGGTTCTTGGATACAGGTATATTTGTGGAGAAGGAGCACACAAAACCGTCTGCAGCACAAGGTGATTTTCTGCTTAGGAAAAAATAATTGTTCTTTGCCTGAACCACTGCTCCACCTGTCTCCGATTTCTGCATTGAAGAGAGCCAGGTTTCGCAGCAGGCTGAACACGGCTGTCCCCGATGCAGGGAACTGCTGGTTCAGCATGATGTGGGCTCCACACGTCAGAGAGCACCAAGTTCACCAGGAGCTTCATCACGAACTCCGGTGCTGGCTAAGAAGCACCATGGTTTGTGGTGCTCCCCTCCCAGCTCAGCTCTCCCAGGATTCGAAGATGGCTGGGACAGGGCTGAAATTCCCAGAGAGGCTGCTCCGGCCAGGCTCTGCCAAGCTCTGACCAGAGCCAGATAAAGCCATACTCTCTCCAAAGCTCTGCTGTAGGTGCTGGCAGGGCTTTTTCCACAGCGACGCCTCAGTTAACACAGAGAGGAGGTTGCAGATTTGGTCCTAGGCCACCTTCTGCCCAAAAGAACCAGCCTTGCTGGCAGCGGGCAAGCCTAGAGCAATTCTTCTCCATGGCAGGAAGGGCAGAGCTGGGCAAGCAAAGCCCCACAGCAGTGAACGGACAAAGGGCTCCTAACTGCAGCCTTGGGGTGAGGATCCCTCCTGCGTTTGCCATTTAGGAGCATCCACACCCGATGCAGACTTGTCATCAGGAGGGTGTCCTGGCTGATGAATCAGGGTCACTCCCTCCCTCCAGAGCTGGCCTTTCCAGGTATGCGGTGACCAACATGAATGAGAAAGAGCAAGGAGGCCTTTCTCTCTGCTGCTCCAGCAGCTCCGGTCTTTACCCAGGCATTGCAATCCGTGGTCTGGGGTCCAGGTGTGCGCAGAGGAATGTCCCAGGCTCTGTCCCTGGGCAGGCTGCAGCTGTCCCCCACGCTGCTCAACACACACCCAGCCCAGCTGTCTCAAATCCCAAGCACCCAACACTGGGGCCAACCTGTCCCCGCACGAGTTCCTGCTGAAGACGTCATAGAATCATAGAATGATAGAATGATTTGGGTTGGAAAATACCTTAAAGGTCATCTAGTTCCACCCCCCTGCCATGGGCAGAGACACCTCCCACTAGACCAGGCTGCTCAAAGCCCCATCCAGCCTGGCCTTGAACACTTCCAGGGATGGGGCATCCGCAGCTTCCCTGGGCAACCTGTTCCGGTGCCTCACCATTCCCAGGCTCAGCATCAGGGGCTGCAAGCAGCATGTGGGGTGACCTGGGTTGTACACCGAGAGGGGTGCAGCCCTCGCTGAGGGGCTCTGGGTTGCCCTGGAGGTAACCACCTCCCCCACGGGCTGCACCACTCGCTGAACAACCCTCCTGCTGCTTATGTGCTGGCTTAAATCTGTTCCAGCAGTGCAATGGCAGTGAAATCAGTGTCGTAGGGGTGTGTGAAGGTCTGCCTTTTCATCTTTTACTAGCACAGACTTTACTAGAGAATTAACTCTGTAAACTCAGGCATCCATATAATTATCAGTGCTCTTCATGCCTCTGGGGGTCAACCATAGCTTAAAAACTTCCTCTGTAACAAACTTTCCTAAAGGCTCTTGTTTTATTTATGATCCCCTAAATGCCCTTGGAAGCTCCAGGAGAATGATAAGAATCAGGCCGGAGGCTTTTTGTCAGCTTTGACTAATGAAAAATCCACTTTGTGAAACGGAGTGACCTTCTTTCCAAAATACCGTGGCCATGTCCCAGACACCAAGGTCTAAGGATGGGTGAGTTCATAGTTTATGGCTTTGTTTTCAAATCAGTATATTCATATTCGGAAAAGTAGAGTTGGGTTTTTTTTTAAAAATAGAAGAAATCCTCAGAGCAGCTACAGAGACTGAAAAGTAAAAAGTAAACCTCCCAGATTTCTCAGTGAAGAAGCATTTTTTTGGCTTGCCACTGAGTTACCTCAAGTACTGCCCAGGAACCACTCAGAATTTAATCAAATCAGTCCAATCTACTGAGAATCGCAATTGGCCTTTCTAATGCCAAAATAAAAATTAAAACAAGCAGTTTTTCTCCCATTTTCTTCTGAATTGCAAAGTGAGCTGTCACACAGCAAAGGGAAGGGGAGGCGGGAGGCTGCCCCCCACCCAGGCATCACGCTGGGAGCAGCAGGAGGAGGCGTGGGGGCTGTGGGGAGGCCCTTCCTCAGCCAGATGTGACAAACACTGTTTTGTGTCACCACAGCGGCTCGTGAGGGCCAACACGCGGGCACAGGCAGTCGCAGCAGGGATGGGGAGCGACGCCTCGGCAGCACAGCCTCTTCCAAGCTTTGCACAGGTGCTGTGTGTTACAGAAGCACCTCTCAGCCCCTTTTTAATAGAATCACAGAATCATAGAATGGTTCAGGTTGGAAGGGACCCTAAAGATCTTCTAGTTCCACCCCCCCTGCCATGGGCAGGGACACCTCCCACCAGACCAGGCTGCCCAAAGCCCCATCCAGCCTGGCCTGTCCCAAGGATGGGACATCCACAGTTTCTCTGGGTAACCTGTTCCAGTGCCTCACCACCCTCACAGTAAAGAATTTATTCCTAATATCTAATCTAAATCTCCCCTCTTTCAGTTTGAAACCATTACCCCTTGTCCTATCACTCCACTCCCTGATCAAGAGTCCCTCCCCATCCTTCCTGTAGGCCCCCTTCAGGTACTGGAAGGCCGCTATAAGGTCTCCTCAGAGCCTTCTTTTCTCCAGGCTGAACAACCCCAACTCTCTCAGCCTGTCCTCATAGGAGAGGTGCTCCAGCCCTCTGATCATCTTCGTGGCCCTCAAATTTTGCTTAATTTTAGGATTACCTGGTGGGGGGGGAGGAGGGAATATTTGGATTACCTGGGGTGGGGGTGGGGGGGAAGTAATTTGGATTACCTAGGGGAAAAAAAGCAGAAGAAAAAGAAGGATATCAAAGACATTGCCAAGACGCAACTCCCAGCTGTGGATTCTGCAGGATCTGCTTCAAAGCTTGGATGCAGGAGGTTGCAGGTGATGTTCGAGAAGCCACAGGCAGCAGCTTTCCCAGATCACCAACAGCAGAAGAGAAGCTGCTGCTCCTGCCTTTGCTGTTCTCTGCTTCCTTCTTGACAGGCACCTTCAGCCCTTCTTCCCCATTGCTCCCTATGCTGAGGACATGCAGATATTCCAGCCAAAGGATCCCCGCTGGAAGAGTTCATGCCCTTGGATTTCATAACTCTGAAAGGGGAAAAAAAGGGAAAAGCAGCTACAAGGAAAACAATCTCTGAACAGCGATTTTCCCCTACACCCCTTTCCGGAGCGTGCGATGGAGGGGCACGGGGATGGCCCCCAGCTGCAGCCCTGCATGGCGGCACCGGCCGTCGCCTCTGCTGAGGGTGGGTGGCACGGCACGGGGACCGCGGCACTGCCACGCTGGAGACAGCACAGCGCTCGCCCCGTCCGTCCTGTCCTTCCCGGGCTCTGTCTCCCCAGGGTCTGAGTCAACGAGAGGAATGCGTGGGGAGTGCCAACGTGCTGAAGTGGAGCGGAGGAAGAAAACAACAAAAGGAAAACACTATCTGGGCTTATTTTCTGCAGGAAGCTCCTTAAAAAATGCTATAATTAGAGAGGCAAGCAGAGTTACAGCTAAATTCATTCCTTCTACAGTTTTTACGCTTTGCATAGTCCCAGGGAACCACTTTTTCGAACCCAGTGGGCCACCACTCCAAAATGTCAGTGTGCCTGGAGACATCCCCTCCTACCCCCTACCCTGCGCTCCTCGGGGACCGTTGCCACCCCTGTCCCCCTGCCCTGCACTCCTCAGGGACCCGTTGCAATCCCTGTCCCCCTGCCCTGCACTCCTCAGGGACCCGTTGCAATCCCTGTCCCCCTGCCCTGCACTCTTGCCTTCCTCCAGCCCCCCTCTTTGGGGCAGCAAGCCTCCTGCACCACGACTCGACCCCGGCACCCGGGCCTCCTCGTCCCCAGCAGCTCCCTGTGGACCTCCTCATCCTGTAACTAACTCCGTTTGCCGCACTGCAGTGCCCAGACCAGCATTTCCCATCCCCACGGCATGCTGCGTGACCCAAAGCATGGGGGATACCCTGGGGACAAAGCCCACAAGGCAGCGAGGGGACACGTCCATAGCAGTGGCTGACACAAGCATGGTCTGTCTCTTTTAACCCTGCATTAAAAAACAGCAAATTGCCTGAAGCTACGCCTGCAAAGGCGGGTTTGCGAGGCCTTAGAAGACACTTGATGTGTCCTACGCCATCATGTAGAAAAGCTGTCCCTTTCAGGAACCTCTCAGCAAGCAGCTGTATAGGTGCTTGTTCAGAATAAAATATCAGGAATAAACTATTCTGGACATTCTTTTAAAAAAAAATAAAAAATGGAGCAGTACTACTAGGACTACTATATGTTTTTCTCTGAAACACTGAAATACAAGCTGGCTCGGTCAGTCTTGGCCGTGGTAGTACAAGAAAGTAGAGCTTGAGGGAACACCACCGTTTTTCTGAAGGAAGTGGTGAGGGGGAAGAATAAAATGAATTTAATTCTCTTCCTGTGGCCTTAGGGTCAGGAGGATTTTTCAAGATCTCCTTAGAAATTTGACGTAGAGAAAACAGCATGGCGTGGTTGAATTTCCAACCCTGGCCAGCCCGGAGGCAAACCAAGGCCGGAGACCGGGCTGCAGCTGGGCGAGCCCAGCCGGCTCCCTTGGCGGCACGTCCTGGGCTGCTCTGAAGATCCCTCCTTCAGACGACTGTTTAGTGCACTGACGTCTCGGGCAGCAAAGTGCCCAGATGTGAAACCCGCTGGCCTGCGTTTTGGGAGGCAGGGGTGCCCGCTGCCTGGTGACACACAGAAGGGCGCCAGAGCAGGGGGGACTTTCTGCAAGGAGGCTTTTTCACCAACTACTGTCCTAGCAAAAACTGCAAACTCTTCTTTTTGCAGAGTTTCAGGTCACATCCAGTAAATTTCGGTGGTTAATTTTGTTTCATCTAGCACACCCCCGGGGCTCCCCCAACCCTGCCCCGGGCCCAGGATCCCATTTCATATCCCATCTGCAATTAAACATCTGCTTCGAAAGCAGCCGGCGCTGCAGAGCTACATTTGTCTTCTGCAAGAGCAAGGTCTGTGCTGGGTGCTGTACCATTATGGGGGTTGTTGCCATGGGAGATATCGGTATTTGTCAAAACTTGAGAATCCAACCCAGTGCATCAGGGCATCCCGCTTCCTCTCGTCAGCGCACCCACAAAGCTGGGGACAAATTAAAACAGCAGCGAAGCGACTGCAGAGAGGATGGGGAATTAAATTTGGTTGATAAACATTAAAGAGAGAAAGAAATAGGCAGCAGTGAGGAAAACAGAGAGTATCAGCCTGTAAACAAAAAGTATCGGGGAAAAACAGGCCAAAAGGCAAAAGAGTTAATTAATAGCAGCATGTTATTTGACTTCGGTGACGTTAAGAGAGAGTCCTGTGGCTTCAAACCCAGCACTGAAATTGCAATGCAATCAGTGCTCAGGGTTGTAAAGAGTTCCTGTTACATGGATATTAATTACACTAATTAGTGGCAAGGCCGTGCCTTGGCCGTGGTTCCCGGCGCAGGTGGGTGAGGGGATGGCTCCCTCCCTCCGCTCTTCCCGACCAGTCTTCTCCTCGGTCTCCTCCTTGGTCTTCTCCTCCGGCTCCTCCTCCTCCCCCCCAGGCCCCGCTGCTGAGGGGTGCTAGTGCAGAGGCTTGGGGAGGCGGGGGGAGGATGAAGCATGGCTCACCCCTCCCCAGCTGGCCGGCATGCAGAGGGGAGAGGAAGAAGAGGGGGAAGTGAAACCTGCCCCACGCCCTTGAGCCCAAGGGATGCTCGGTCCTACTGACGCTCCTCCAGAAATGCCGTGCTCTGCCAAGCAGGTCTAACGTAGCGGTCAATAAGACAAGAACCAAAGCTTTCGCAGAGTAACAAGGTACCAAAGGCTCAGAGCTCAAGACGGGCAGGTGAGAATCCAAAGCCCTAAATCCTCTCCCATCAGACCCTGACACCAAGCTTTGTCTCCAAAACGCAGACCTAACCACCGCAGGCTGTCCTGCCTGGCACCAAAGTAAAGGAGGATATATCATAACTTCTGAAACTGCGTTTGAAGACGCTAGACCCGGCAAACCCTGCAAAGTCTCTGTGGGATAAGGCAGTGCCCTCCCAAGAGCTCCCACCCATCGCAGACTGCGTACCGCAACCGCACTTCTCAGGCAGAATAAATGGTTTATTTTATAGCCTATTTAAGCCGACCAACGACATTAGCAATGCACAGAAATAAAGTGGATCGATTCCTTATTTTTACTTAAGTGATTCCAGAAAACACCACCTTTGAGGACAATTAAAAGTTTGCTTCAGTGCTGGAACAGCTTTGAACACAGGCTTAAACCTTTCAGGAGGCAGAGCCTGTATTCCTTAGATATGACATGATGAAGCCAAGAATTCTCCTCCTCCCCAGCACCAGTGTTGCAAAACTAAATCCGTTAATACTTCCTCGCAAAGTTTCCATTGACGGTGGTGGTAAAAGCCACCGAAATAGCCTCGCAGGAATGCTTTGCTTTTTCTTTTCATGTTACCTTCTAACACCAACAATACTTTAAGCACATACAGATCGGGTGCTCCTTTCTTTTTTTTCCTGTGGATGACAAAGGCAGCCAACTCTCTTAACTTTAGCAAACAAAACTAACTTTTCTCGAGTGAGGCATCACTTTGATTTCCCCCCAGAAACATGCTGGGTTTGGTGATTTCTTTAAAGATGCATTAGTTGAGGAGCTGTCACCCAGCTCACGCTATTTACTTGTCAAACTGCTGTCTGTTCAAAGCCTGAAACATTGTGTAAAGAGTGCTGACCGTTTTTTATCTTGTGTACACTCAGTCAAGAGAAATTATCACTTAAATACTAAAGATCCATCCTCCTCCTTCCCCTGACCCTGTGCTTTATGAAACTAGAGCCTAAATAATCTCCTAAACAGGTTAAATCTCATTAGGTGTGCAGATATCCCACAAACTGGGGCGTGCGCTGGACATCAGCATCAAACCGTGTCTTGGGTGAGAGCTGCAAGCGCTGAATCAGGCCACCAGCACGTAATCCGTGTCTAAAGCGATAAAGCAAGCTCATCACCTTCCAGTCCATGTGTCCTGTTTAAGCACCTGTTTAACTGTGCCATGACACAGTTTCATGACAGGCTTTTGGATTCCGACCCAGTGTCGGAAGCAGGGACGATGTGAGCACAGGACAGGGACGTGAGGACGAAGCTGTGTTGGCCACCCAAACGAAGCGGGCTGCAGACCCCTCTGCGCCGAAAGCATCAGGTTCTGGTGTGGTCTAACCCCATCCGACAGACACTGATCATGTTTTGCAGGTGGGACTTTCAAGAGCTCGGGTGCTCTTGGCCTTTTTGGCAATAGGTCCTTCCCTCTGCCCCTGCCCAACCACGTCCCAGAGCAGCTACAATTATCCAGAATTTAACTGTCAAAACCCAGGGAGACGTGCCATCGTCTGCTGTGTGAGGAGGCCACACCGCGGTGCTTGCACGTGCTCTTGGAGACAGCTCTGGCAGTGTTTGGTGGAGGTGAAGCTTCCACTGCTTTCGGCGGCCCAAGCCCAGTGTCAGGCATCTCCAGGTTGTGGGACCACCTGGGCCAGTTTGCGCACTCAGTAACGCTCTTGCCAGCCCTGCCAAGCCGTCACAATTATTGCCAAATAGCTTTTTTTGGAGTGCGCGTTTCCCACCTCACATCCCACCTCTCTGCCTCCGCTCCCCTCCCGGCACACAGAGCCGGAGCAAAGGCGATAAAGGAGGGGGAGCCTGGCTGCACGGTCGTGTCCCTCAGAGGAGAGCAGCAAAGCTCTGCGGCACATGCTGCTCCGGGCAATGCCAGGGAATCCTTTCCAAAAAAGCCCCCCCGCCCCGCCAGCGCTTTCCCCCGCCTTCCTGGGAAATCTCCTGTCTGGTGCCCAGGAATACGCAATCCCACAAATGAAATGGGAGTCACTTTTCAGATCTATCTGCATCTAGAATATATTTCCTTTCTTTCTTTTACATTTTATAAATAGTCCGGCCTTCCTGCAGCCTTGTTCCTGGCCGGGTGACTCATCACCGACTCATCATCCTTGTTGCTTCATTTAAATAGGGAATTGAAAAGCCTCTTGCATAAATGGAAAACAAAGTAATGTAAAAGATCCCCCCAGCTACAGATTAGCAACTAACCACTTGGGATGTTTTCCTACGGAAAGACCTGCAATAACTCCTGCTGCCTCCCAGCTCCTGCTGGGAGGGTTATTGCTAAGATGGATGGGTGCGAGACACAGGCGATGTTATCTAGGCCAGACAATCCCTAAGTGCTCGTCCTTTCCACCCGCTCTGCTTCCCCCTGGGTGCTTCCAGACGGTAACAATTTCATTCTCCTTCGTTCAGTGACGGGTATTTTTGGCCCCTGGACTGCACTGAGAATTTCACGGGGCCGCCGCAGTTTCCCCTTTATCTCAGAAAACGGCAAGACTCCCTTGCTCGTGTGGTTTCCCAGCGGGAGACGGAGGTGATCACACCGGCCTCCTGAGCGGCCGCCAGCTTTGCTGTCAGCGTGGGAAGCTCATGAGTCACCTTGACCACGACCGAGCAAGGAGGTGAGACACTAGCATCTCCTAGGCTTTGTGAGAAGAGACCCAGATTTCGGAACACTGCCGAGCAGGGCTGGGGGGCTCAGTGAGCGCCGGTGCCGGTGGGGAGGGTGAGGCCATGGGTCAGGGTCAGTGAGAGACGTGGCCAGGCAGTGGCACGGCTCCAACGCGGGGTTCGAGCTGCTCCAGTGCCCCCAGCGAAGGCTCCCATGCAGCAGGGATACTTCTGGTGTCCCACTTCCCAAGCTCTGCTCTGGGCTGCAGAAGCCGGAGCGGACCCAGGAGCAGTGGGGTGCTGGGGCAATGGGGGGACAGGGGGACAGGGTGACCGTCACCTGCCAGGTGGAAGGGCTGTGGTGCCGGTGGGAAGCACGTGGGCTAATTCCTGGCAGTGGGAGCTGCTCGTAACCCACCCCACAGCCCAGGGGTGCGGGGGAGCCCCTCTCCCGGACGGCAATTACTTGCAGATGGGAACGGGTGCTCCCGTCCCCAGGAGGGCAGGGAGGCGACAGCTCTGGGGAGCCCAAAGAGCCCCAGAGCATCTGCGTGGCACCGTGAAGGCAGGTAATGTTGGCGGTGAGAAGAAAAGGAAATAAAACCGCTTATGCTCAACCAAAAGCGTTGAAGGCAACTGCTCCCTAAACCTGCATAGCAATCAGACCCCAGCTCGACGCACAGGTGCGGGGCAGGAGGAGCTCCCAGGGACATCCCTGCCACGCTCCCGCGGCCACCACTCTGCTCTGCCTGCCACTGCAAACGGGGGAATCCCTCTGGATAACCCGGCCCTCGCTCCCGCACTCCCTCCCCCGAGTCGGGATTACCCGACGAATACTGGTTGCAGCTGATGAAGAATTACGCTTTCATTAAGCTGATTGCACAGCTTGTTTGAAGATGGCTGCTCCGTTCTCTTGCGGTGCTGCAGCTGATAACTATCCCTTTATTTAGTGACTGCAATGACCGCTGGTGTTACACGGTGGCTGACGGGTGGTCATGGGAGTTGCGTTATTGTTTGCTTGATGAGGGTTTCATTAACATTTTGACCACCCTGCATTCTAGGCCATTAACGTGCTCTCTCTACTCTGTATTTTCTTTAATTTCACTCAGGTTGCACGCCATACTCGCTTTCCCTTTTCATTTTGGGGAGGCGGGGGTTGTACTTTCCAGCTGCCCACTGGGCAATTAAACATTAAAATCTCCGTTTCCCACGCAGAAGCGTTTAACCTGCCTGAGGTTGCTGCTCACAGTGAGCGCCCCGTGCCAGCCCCCTGGCTATCGCCGCGAAGATCCCAGCCCTCACAATCCAACGATGACAACCGTACGGAATTCAGCCCAGATGGCGTTAATGAAAAGTTTGCGAAGGTTTAAAAAAAAAATAAATAAAATAGACTTGACAACTGCCAGTGCCTCCTGCAGGCGCTGGAAGCGGTCAGGAGATGAGGCGGGCAGAGGGGAGATGACATACGCCTCAAATATTCAAAGCTGTTTTGAATATTCCTCGAGTTTTGCCGAGGCCCTGGGGAATATTTAGGCGGGGGGGGGGTTGCTCCTGCCTCGGCACAGCTGTCAGTGCATGGGCAGCCCTGCGGCTGCTGCACCCCGTTATTTGGGAAGTTGTTGCCACGCAAGTACTTTGACATCTACCAAAACCTCCCGAGTAGCTGAAGTAGTATTAACAGCGGAATATTTTTTTTTCACCAGACAATAACTTTGACTTTCAGACCAAAATACACAAGCAAGTATAAAGTTTCGTCAAAGCTGTGGTGTGCCTAAGAAAGCTTCTGAATTATTTAATGCGTTTTATATGATTATTACCTGATTTATATCACAACACACCTAGTTTAGCCCCTTTCTTCTCCTGAATATATGAGACGGCTAAAGAACGTGCTGTGCTCTTGTTTTCTTATTGCTAAAGTGTCAGACTTTCTTTTGGTGACAACAGAAAGCATTCCAGATCCCCACCAACCTAGAAAAGACATAGAAGCTCTGTGTGATAGAGCTCAATTACATCGTGGGACATATTCCAAAAAACACTTGTTCTAGCTGAATATTACCCCCCTGACCCCAGGCTCCCGGAGGAACAAACATTTCTGCGGAAAAATCTGTGGTGAACAGGGAGCCCGCGCCCATAACGCACATATTCATTCATTCATCATTCCTCTTGACCTGATTTTGTGCTCTAACTTTTCTGACAGCTTGCGAGCGTTTCCTTGGTGATCCAAGTTTGTTGCCAAAGCAGACAAATGAATCATCTCTTTACAGTAAAAGCGGGGAGCTGCCAGGGGAATACCTGACGCCTCTGCGAGTCTCCGGCCCAGCCGATGGTAAAGCCCTTCCTCTTGCCTCCGGGGTTGTGCCGTGTCTGCAGTGTGGCACGCACCCCGGCACCGCGGCCGTGCCCACCCTCTGCCAGGACCACAGGACCGGTTGGGGAAGGTCATCTTGAAATAGCACCGCCGGATGGTGAAGCTCGGGAGGGAGAAACCCCAGGAAGCCAATCTCGCAGGCAGGCGGGGCAGACGGGCTGCCCTGGCTCTCATCTCAGCCGTGCCTGCGGCTCCAGACAAGCTGTCCCAGCTCAGGACCCCTCTTCTTTTAAAATACATATTAGTTCACTCGTAGAGCATCTAAGCCTCCCACAGACACTCCCGCTGTAATGGAAATTATTCTTCTCCAAACCACAAGGGAAAATGCTTGCTTTTTCCAGCCTTTGCTCCGTCCTCTCTGAAGAGATTGAAGTCCCCCGAGCGCGAGTGCTGGCAAAGGCACGCTCGGGGTACGTGCGGGGTGCCCTGGCACCGCAGTCCCCTATCCCTGATCCATCCTGGTTTAGGCAGGGGCTGGGATAACCGGACCCTGAGCCCCCCGACGCCTCCGACTTGGCCCCGCTGCTCCTCCTGCGCTACCCCCGGGGCGGGCAGGCACCCTCCGCCCCCCACAGACCCCCCCAGCTGTCGAAAATCCACAAAAACTAAGTTTCCTACCATGCAACCGAAGTTGATTGCACCATAAAGTCAGCATTGAAAAGGTGTCTAATAACGTCCCGTCAACTACTTTTTTCAGGTTGGACTGGGAATTAAACCCCCGAGTGGCTGGTTTAATTTCCAGTTGGCTTCCATGATTAAGCTTTAAAAAATAGCATGTGAGGTAAATTCATAATTACAGCCCCGCCCTTGGCTGGAAGCAGTCAGAAGTGCACTTCTCACTGACAGATTCTGTGTTTAGGGTGAGAAACTGTTTTACTTAGCTCACAGCCATGCCAGAAACAGGCTTTCCCCTGCAGCCCCCGCAGCGAGTGCTCTCAGGGCACATCCGCACACACACCTCCAGAGCTGGATCCCACACAAAAAACCACCAGCAGCTGATTCTCTTCGGAAAACACAGGCAGCGGAGATGGCCACAGCCCAGAAACTCCCTTTGTTCCCCCTTTATCGCCTGGCAGGATGAGACACTCGCCTGGGGAGTCAGGTTGAAGCTCAGCTCCCCACAGAGCTGGAGGGGGTTGGAAGCTCACGGGACACGCTGCCCAGCAGAGCCACAGCCCAGCGGGGAACCACAGGGGTGGCACTTTCTATATGCCCCCCCTTACGTGGGGCAGGATTCAAGGTTCACTGCGCCAGGTAGAGCCCAATGGCTAGCTGCAGACGTGGGAGGGTTTCACACCCGGAGCTGTTACAGTATTTTATCTTACGCCCATGAAATATAAAATACCTGGAAGCAAGATGGTGGAGCGGGACTCCGGCTCCAGGGGAAGCCTCCATTTTGCATTGGGCTGTGACGGTGGCGTGTTCCCTCCTGGAGCAGGAGGAAAGGGCGATGACTCACGGTTTCCCTACATGATGCCCTGCGTCACACAGGATAAGGTAAGGAGTGGCCTGTCCCCAAACACCCCACGGGGCCGGGCAGCAAGTCAGCGGCCCCGCCACGTGAAACTCGGGGATCCCTGCGGGGAGGGGGGCAGAGCGGGAGGCAGAAGAGCCCCCATCAACATCAGCACCAAGCGGCCACAAATGGCCATCCCCTGCGAGGCGGTGGCAACAGAAGGCAGAGAACAGCACTGCCCACCCATTGCCCGGAGGAGGCGAGACCCCGGCTCTCTGCCCTCCTCCCCAGGGAGACAGCCAACCCCTGCTCCAGAGAACAGCGACAGCCAGCGCCCGACTCCATGCCAGTGCGGAGTCCCCACTGGCCCCCGCAGAGACACACAGTGACAGACACTATCGTATGTCTTGAGGTTTTTTTTTCCTTGCAAAGGGATAAGTTCTGCTATGAATTAAAAAAAAAGAAGGAAAAAAAAAGATGTCTATATTAAAGAAAATCGGTTTTATTGTAAACAAAGTATAAAGTACAACATAAGAAATGTGCAAATCTTTAAAGTAGTCACAAAAAGCGTATCTAATACACTATTTTCAAACTGTTCACTTTCTGATATGTGTCCTCTAACATTATATGATAAAATAGAAATAGTGAAAGTCGATGCATTGTTTGTCACAAAAGCTACAGTTTAAGTTCTAGGCCGGTGTCTTTACTGCCTCATTTTACTTCTCCAATCACAACTTTCTAATTTAAAACAATACATAATATATCCATTTCATTTTTAGTATAAACCATCTTTCAACGAATAACATGATCAAGAAGCCTAAAATTCTTGGTTTTCTTCCTTAATCAACTCAAGCAGTTTACAGTTGCCACGTTTCTCTTCAAAGTGCGCTGCGTTTATGGAAAACGCAGTGGTACAGATCTGTCAGAAGGTATAAAGGGAACCCCAAGCAACACAAAAGCAGAAGCACCGTACGATGCCCAGGTACATGCAGCTGTAATAATCACAAGGCTTGCCAAAGCAGCTGGGAAAATATTACAAAAGCTAATGAGGATTCACAAATGTTCCTACCCTCCAGCTGCCCCCACAGCGCCCCGAGCGCTCCCTCCGCACCCCCCCAGACAGCTCATAAGGCCGGCTGTGTTCAACACCCCGTGCAGGGGAACGGCTCTAGAATCTCCAGGAGTCTGGCACCAAACCATTGCCTATGACAGGGCTGGAGAATGGATGGGAAGAAAAGATTCCTACCAACAAAAGGTGGCAGAAGTAGGAAAACCGACTTAGATTATCTTATGCAGGTGCCTTCTGGGTTTCCAAGCCTGCGCCCATACATTGCCATCTTCCTAGTCTGTGCTGTACTGAAGGCTGACAACTGAAGTTACAATCGGAGTTGGTCTCCAGCATCAGCAGCAAACCTTCAGCAACACTTATGCGTGACTGATCTGGAGTATATATGAGTAATTTGCAAAATTCAAAACTTCCACAATGCATGCTGCTCTGCTCTAGAACCTTCCCTTTCTCTCTCCTTACCAGTGCAAAAGACACCCGCTATTCCAGTCAGCCACTGGTTCTCCCAGCAACATTTATTGTGACGGAGCACAGGCTGCCTTCGCCCCTCTGCTGCACCGCCAGCGGGAGAACCACAGGCCAGGAGCAAAAGCCTTTTTTTAGCTGGCATATCCCAGCAGCAACAGTTAATTCCACCATCTTCAGAGTTAAGTCCTCTCACTGCGTGGTTGTAGACGTTGGTGGCACGGTAATATCGTTTAACTTGCTCACTTCCATTTGCCAGTTTGGTAACTTCTTAGCCGATAAGTGGCGGCGCGCGTGCTTCGTTAAGTGGTCACTCCTCATGAACCGCCGCTCGCACATCGGGCAGGCAAACTTCTTCTCCCCAGTGTGCGTTCTGCGATGGCGAGACAGTTCATCAGACCGTGCAAACCTCCTCTCACAGCCTTTCCAACTACAACTAAATGGCTTTTCTCCTAAAAGGGAAAAAAAAAAAAAAGGACAAAAAAACCCCCGTGAGTACTGATCGAGCAACAAACACTACTGCCTTGACTGGCAGGATTTTGACTTCTTTTTAAAGAAGTTTCTATTATGACAGTCAAGCCAAAAACTACATAAATATTAATTATTTTTATAAACACAAAATGTGAAAAAATGTTTATGTATCAATATTTAAACATGCAGACTCACTATCACAATGGCTAAGTAGTACACAGGGTTAACAACTCTCTGGAACCAAATAGTTTGAGACACTTTTTACATCTCAAGACAGCTGAATTTAACTCTCTGCTCCACATGAACGGCAGATTAGGACAATTTAGCATGCCCAAAACTAGCCCTGAAAGGCAACCTGCAATAAGGCTTTATGCAACAGAGCTCTGGAGAAGTTACTCTAAAATAACCAAGGCAGGAATAGTTTGGAGTGGATAGCTATGTTCTTTCATAAAAGGCATTCCCATGGAGAAGCCCAAGCATACTGCACATTGGGCGAGGCCCTGCCTCCCCACTCGTAAGAAGCGTTACTGAACGCCTTCTGACATGAAGCAAGTCCAGCACAAACAAACTGCTGAGTCAACTTCCCCTCCGGGAGATTTCCTGTCAGAGATCAGGCAACACTGTAACACACACTAGCAAAAAAAGTATTTCACTGCTGCCCCACAATTTGTTCCATGAACAAATCTGGTAATAGCTAAAACCTTAACACGTTGTATACACAGCCGCAACTTTCTACATTGATTGCTAACATCCAGCAACAGTGACCAACCTGTGTGTGTTCTGACATGAGCCTTTAAATGGGAGCTCTTGAAATACGTTTTCCCACATCCTGGGTAGCTGCAGATGTGACTTCTTATTCTTGAGGAATCAACCGGAGGAGTGGTTTTTGACGCAGAAGGTACGAAGCCGGGAGCAGGGGCAATGGGAGAGAGTCTCGTGCCATTTGGACTAATAATGGGAGCCTTCGTGCTCTGCACAACCGGCTGGGGCACAACGAACATCACAGCGCCTTTGGGAACCTGGGTGCCCATGAAGACCATGGGCTGACAGAGAGCCGGCTGCTGGCTTGGCGTGGTGTTGGGCACTACGGCTGTCACAACGTTGCTGTTTGTGGGCAGTGGGACCATCTGGCAAATCACTGGCACAGGGGGGGCTCCACTGCCTTGGGTAGGGCACGACGGTGCCACCCCCACTGACCCAGGGACAGGCTGATGCCTGCCGACCAAGGGCTTTGTCAAGGGCACCAGGCTGCCAGCTGGTTCTGCAACTTTTCCTTCTGCCACCGGCAGTTCACCACTCTCATCACTGGCTCTTCTCGGTGCCACGGCAGAACACGCCACATACTCTGCTTCGGCGTTTTGTTTACTGGTTGTTTCCCTCGAAACACTGTCCTGGTATTTCAGCACGCTGGCTGTTCTCACCGGGCAGGTTTTGCGATTACAAAGCTGGGCATCAGCCGTGTGGCGGATAACACTGGTTGCCTGAGCTTTCAGAGGGCCGGCTGCTGGAGGCCTCTCCACCTCTCTCCGAGGGGTGGCCAGAGGCTTGGCAGCCTCAGCCAGCCACTTGCCAGGCGCTGCAGCAGGTGCTTGTGTCCCGGGATGGACCACCTGCGACATCTCAGGGTCAGAAGGGCTGTAGGGGGGGGTCAGGCACTGTGTGGGGAGAGAAACACAGTAAGGGAGGGGCACGTTACCAACACACCACCACACCGATTGTTAAAAACAGGCACACGCACGTACAAATTCAAAAACTTACAAATGCTGGTATCGCATTAAAGTCCGCTGCTCCAGGAAGCAAAGTCTCGTCACTCTCTTCTGACATATCAGATGCTGGAGTTATAGGTCTCATTTCTGCATGTTTTTTGAAGTCTGATTTCCAATTGCAACTCATAGAAATAAGGGCTTCTACAGCCTCATAATCGCTTTTTTCAGGAGTATGGTTCCAGAAATACCTAGTATCTCTCTGTTTCTCAGTCATCATCTCCATTTCTTCCTCCTGTTTCGGTGAGAGGAAAAAAAGGAAACTTTAAAACTGACGCCAGGTTTGAATATTTTGCAGCTAGTTATAGAGTGGCATCACAAAAACCAAACAAAGCAACCTGTGCAAGATAAATACACTTGGTCACATGGAGGAGTATGCCTGTATTTTCCTGACCTGTCTTATTCATATAATATTTTTATTAAGTTGTTAGTGGAGAAATCTGGCCATCTGATAAAGTTTATATATTTTCTTGAGACAAAAGAACTCCCCACAAATCTTAAGCAACAGTTTAAGTTATTCCATGCTGCAAGTGTTGTGTCTGAAAGCGTAACAAAAATCATCACCCAAAAAAAAAAAAAGAAAACAAAGCCTCCTCCCCCTTCCCACCCTCCTTCCACTTTTGCTTTAAACACAGCTCTCCGTATTGTGCTTATTTTGATAGATGAAAGGAGCGTATTGGGACTAACGCACGTTTTATTCTAAAGACATTAGCTACCAAAAACGTTCCAGAGAACTCTTCAAAAGGTCTCTCTCACACAAAGATACATGCGAGAAAAATCAGCGACTTGGAGAACTGAAACATATATCTGTATATTCACTATCTGACCGATCACCACACAGAGCCGACCCACGCAGAAAGCCTCCTACGCCGTATGTTCCCCCGCCATCCCCAACACAGCTTTCCATTTCTGAGGGATACGGCCCGCCGCTGCCGACTAATTCCCCCCACCCATCCCCAACCCCCCCCCTCGCTCCTGCCCTCCCCGCCCCGATGGTGTGGCTGGAAAAGCCTCCTTTCTGGAAGCCGCGTCTCCAGTCACGGGTGAGGCGCATCTTTTTAAGGAGAGGCGGGCGGCGAGGGCGGGAGAGCGGCCCCCCCGCTGCCACCCACAGCCCCGGCCTGAGGGGACGGGGGCGGGCGCGGCCGTTGGGCGCGCGCCACCCTCACCTCAGAGCACCCCGCCGCCCGCACGCCCCCGCGCGCGCCGCCCCCGCCTTCCCCCGATTGGCTCCCCCGCGCCGCGCCGGCTCCTATTGGCCGGCGCCGATCGAGGCGCGGCCCCGGGGGAGGGGAGCATGTGAACAAAGCGTGATCAGCGCCTGCTCGGCGGCGCGCCGACCTCTCACCCACTTTCCCCCGCGCGGATCCTCCACCCCTCCTCCCTCAGAGGAAGGCGGCCCGACACCGACGCAAACGCCGCCGCCACAGCCGCGGGCGGGGCTGGGGCCGCCGCGCCTCACAGCAGGGCGGGAGCCGGGCGAGGGTCAGCGCCGCCACACCCGGCGCCTTCCCGCCGCGGGGGAACGAAAGAGTAGTGAAGACGAGCGGCGTCCCCGCCGAGAGCGGGGCTGCGGCGGCGGGCTGCGCCTGGTTCTTCCCCGCCGCGCCGGGATTCCCCACCATCGCCCCCCCCTCCGCGCTTCCCTCCTACCGCCACCGCCTGGCACATGTGGCCGCCGAGCCTGAGGGCGCGCCCGGGCATGCCGGCACACGGGTTCCCGGCACCTCCTCTCCCACCCGCGGGGTCCCCTCGCCCGCCTGCCCCGCAGGCTCTCCCTCCCTCCCCGCAGGGGCTCCCCCGCTCCTTCCCCTCAGACTTTCCCCGGTCCCCCCGCCGCCACTGCTCACCCTCTCCAGCCGCCGCCTCAGCCCCCCTTTGCCCGCCGGGACGGCTACTCGCTCCCTCATGATGCTGCCGTCCCTGGGGGCTCCCTCCCCGCCGCCCCACACGCACGCCCCGCTCTCCCCGGGGCCGGTGGGCCGCTCACCGTTGCCGGGGAACCGATGCTGACCGGGGCAGGCGCCGCCGCTGCTCTCCGCCCGCCGCCCCTATTTCCCTCTTTTTGTTCGCCGCTCCCCATTCAGGTGGTGGCTCCCCCCGGCCCCGCGCGCGGGGGGGCGGGGCGGGGCGGCGGGGGCTGGGGGGCGGGGCTGCCGGCCTCTCTCTGACCAATCGCCGGCAAAGGTGTGTGAGGCGGCGGCCAATGGGCGCCCGGCTGCCCGCGCGTGATCGGCGGCTGCCCCGCGGCGTGGCCTGTGTGTCGGCGCGGCGTGTGCGCGGCCCCGCGGTGAGTCCCCGCCGCCGGATGAGTCAGGGCCCAGCTCCGGCCCCCCCCGTCCCCGCTCCGCCGCCTCCCATCCTCCCGCTCCCCGCCGGCATGAGGTGAAGCGGGGCCGCGGGCGGGGTGGAGGGGAGCGGTGGCCCGGCAGCTCCGGCCTCCGCAGGCTTCGCTGGGCCTTCCCCCACCCAACAAGGAAACACCGCGGCTGGGAGCCCCCGGGCCCAGGCAGGGAGGAGGCCCAGGCAGCCGCCCCTGCGCGGAGGCGAGGTGGGGTGGGTGTGTTGGTGCCACGCGTCGGGGTCGCCCCTGGTTTGCAGGCCGCGGCCGCGACGCGAAGGGCAGACAGGGCCCCCCTCCCGCTCCCGAGCACTGCCTGCGTCGAACCGGAGCCCTGTGCGGCGGCCGGGAGCTGTCAGGGGAACCCCAGCCCCCTGCCGGCACCCTGGCTCCGCAGTCTCGGGGGGTGTCGCGGCTCGGCGGGGCCCAGCTCTAAACCTGCAGACCACCCCCGGGCTCTCTCGCCCCGCTTCCCGGCAGCTGCCGTTCAGCTGGCTTGGGTAACAGCTGCCAATTAGCCGGGTCACAGCTAATTACGTTACACTGCAGGCTGCGGCGCTCCAGAAGCGGTTTGATATATTCTGCTTGGTACAGAGTTTGAGGCGGATTCTTTTTACTGTCAGAAAGTTTTGGTAAAGGCAGAGAAAGGGGCTGCGTGTGTCAGCAGCCGGGAAGCGGGACCCCGGGCCGGGCTACGGCTGTGGGTGCCGCTTGTGCCAGGGTGCCATTCTGCTCTAGAAACGCTGCTCGTGCTTCCTTACGGTTCAGTTCCATTCCTCCTATTTATTCAGCTTCACTTCAGAGATCTCTTCTCCTCCCAGGCAGTCCAGCCTCGTTCACTCAGAGCACTTTTCTATTTATTTTTTTTTTCTTCTTCTAAGATACGGCTTCCCACCTTTCCCCTTTTCAGTGGTGTCGTAGTCCAGTATTCTCTCATTCTGCTTAATTTTTCTTCCCCTTGACAGCCGATCCCAATTGACAGAAAGGGTCTGCCAGCAGGTTATGTCCTCCTGTAACTTGCCTGGAAACCTCCCAGAATGTTTAATTATGTGTGCAAGTGGAAAAAAAAAAACCAACACTGCAAGAGTAGCCAGTGAACAGTTTCTTCAGCCTGAAGGAAGAATGAGGCTATAACAGTTGCAAAACACAAGCACAGAGTAAAATATAATTTAAACCAATTCTTAATTAGTTCAAAGACTTGTGTATTGACAGAAGAGTGGATATTTTGTTCTCAGGAAGACACTTTTTTTTGGTATTGCTTTAATTCCAGTATTTCCACTGATGCAATTTCTGTTATCCGGCTTCACGCTGATAACCCATATGCATCTAGTGGGATGCGCTTTCCTGTTGTGCCCCCCTGCACCAGGCTGCCAGTGAGATCCCCCTCTCCTTACTCCTACAGCTTCCACAGTTGTCACGTCTGGGAAAGCGTGCTGCTTGACAGAGGGAAATCTGCATCTCCCATCTTCTGTTTCTGTTGTGTAACCTGAGTATCTGCTCGCCTTTTGGCCAGATTTTATAAGATCCTTGCTGTGCCTGCAGGGAAACTGATTGGTTTGAATGCCCTATCTAGAGGGAGTTCCCAAAAGAGAATTCACTTCAGGATGATCCAAATGCTTTTCACTAGTAGTAGCAAGCAGTTGTTTACAAATTACTCCCCTGGATCCCACCTCTCAAGGTTTCTTAACAGGAGAAAGTGTGTTTACTGTGTGTTCCCCACTGAAATCAACAGGAAAAAATGTTGATGAAATGGCTGCTTGACTCCCGGAACATGCTCTCCTTTGCCAAAAGGTGCTACTGTCATGCGAGGCACAGCTGGGAAAAGACTTACAGGCTCGTAAGTGCATCTGTCTGCATCCGCTCCAGCTGAAATAAAGGCTGTGGAACTAATACACCATAGTTCCTGGTGAAATTCTGTGTCTTCTGTTATGGTTTTTTGTGATTGTAATTGTGTTTATTTAAAATATTTTGAAATATTTTTCGAAGCATATTATTGCCCCTAAAACCAAATCTGTAAAATTTTCACCAGCTTTTTGGTTTAAACCTCTGTGATAAATAACCTCCCAAAACTAATAGCTTCTACCTGCACCTCAGCAGAAAATTAGGTAGATCTTTGTCACATCTTTCACCCTTAAACACATGTAATGCATATACACAAGATTTTTATTGATATAATGATAACTTTAGTGTTAAAAAAATCCAGTTGCCAACATGAACTGAAGATCTGTAACATGAAATAGCATTACTATTTTTAGTTTACTTGCTATGGCAAGATGTTGGAGGTATGTGATGCTCTACTTGTGGAAGTTATGGTGATTCTGCAGTAATTTTCTAGAAGTAGTAAACTAGTCTTTGGAGAAATCATTTTCAATTATTTTCAATTATTTTCAAATATTTTCAAATATTTTCAATTATTTTCAAATAAAATGGAAAGATGAAGAAATGAGTATAGTGGCTTTTGAGGTGGATCATGTGCCTCTGCGATTTGTCATGTGGGTAGCTTTCAGGGGACACCGCGCGAGGCAGTTTTAAAAACTTGGGAGTTTTGGCCGTATCTCTCTCAGTTCATGCAGCGTGGAGTAGGATGTGGCCCAGACAGGTGCTTCTGGACTCCGCTGTGGCATAACTATGAGAAAATAACGAAGGGCTGATTTGCCGTAACAGCTCCTGCTTTGAGTGGCCCGTTCTGTTTTCTTCTTTTGCTGCTCTAATTCTCTCTCCTCCTGTCCTTGCTTTGCCTCCTTGTCCATACTCGCTCTGGCTTCCCGATAAGACCTCTTGGCTCTTTGCCTTTGTAGCTGTGGGTCCTCGCAGCACCCTTTCCAGTGGTAACTCTCCACCAGCCATCACCGCTCACCTTTCCCCATTGCTGATCTCACGTGCCCTTCGCGCACACCCTGCTTTTAATACTTCTTAATGCACCTTCCCTTCCTGTGACATCTGGGCTGCTCTCGCTCCATGAAAGCCTCTCCCTGTGGCCATTCGCGGTGCGCCTGCCGGAGCCTGCCCCACGCTACCTGCGGCCCTTCATTCCCTGCCACCTCATCATCTGTTTCTGGATTCTCCCTATCGGTTCCTCCCCCACCGACACCCCCAGGGTGCTCCCAGCTCTGCCTCCACAACCATCATCTTTCTTTGCTTCCTTTAACCAGCTCATTTCAACTTTAATTTCCAGAGCAACCCTCTGCAGCTGCTCCTCTCATCAGTCTCTGCTATTCCAGTCCCTTAGGAAACCTCCTGCTCATTCTCCCTCCTCCCACGTTAGTGTCTGCCCTCACCCTTGGGGTTTGTTCCCACCACATCAGCGCTTGTCTAATGCCGCTGCCATCCAGGTGCCACAGGACCTTCTGGCCCCGCAAGTTTCATGTTATACACTGACCAAGTCGAAGTGTGCAGAATGGCTGGGGCTGGGTCAAAATCCTGTTGTGCTTTCCCTCTTCATGCCCTTTAGGTCGGATCTTCGGGTGAGGTCTGGATGCTGATTGTGGTACTTGGAAGGGAGCCTGGGCTCTGTAAGAGACTGCCTGGTGGCCTGTGGGTGACAGGGATGCAGCTGGTGAGAGGGTGGAGAGGGGCTTCGCTGTGCCTGTCCCCCACAGGCAGGCTCGACTGTCACCTCAGTGGCATGTCCTGTAGCCACATTGCAGCTGGCCTTGGGTTGGGAAAGAGCAGCCCTCAGAAGTGGGGAGACTTAACAGCTCCTTGACTCCTGTACCCCACGAGAGCTTCGTGTTCCCCCTGAGACCTGGGCACCCAGCCAGGAGCCCTGCATGTGTGTGGCACCGCTGTACCCTCCCTCTTCTTCTCCCCCTGCACTCACGTAGCCTGCCCTGTGCCCTGCCTGCGCACTGCAGGACAGAGCTGTCAGAACCACCTCTCCCAAAAATAATCTCTGCTTTAGAGGCTGGAAAATGTGACAGCTCATTTTCATACGCGGAGTGATGCGGTGGGTGCCTGAAAGCAGCTGAGGCTGAGGGGGTGGCCAGGGAGAGACAGCTCTGAAATGGCAGGAAAGTGGCAGCTGGGGAACACGAGAGGACGGACGGAAGGAAGGAAGGACGGACGGAAGGAAGGTGGCAAAACTGAGAATAAGGAGGGGGCGGAAGGAGGGCAGGAGGCAGCAGACAGCGAATTCGGGGCAGGAGAGGGTTGTACAGTGTGGGGCTGTTCTCTTTTCTCTGGCACGCCTACTACTGCTCGTGTTCGTTTATTAATAATTGGAAAAATGCTGCTACAGACGGCACTTGCAGAGATTTATAAACCAGATATCTGAGGAGGTGGACCATGTAATCAGCAAGACTGCAGCTTGTCTCCTTTTTTGCCTCCTCTAAAGTCTTTTCATACTCCGTTTTTCTCACACATCCCAGCCTTAGGAAGAACCTGCTTTGTCCTGGTTCTGCACTTGCTCATTAGAATACCAGGTGAAAACCAGAACTTATTTGTCATTAAGACTTCAGTTTGTGCATTTTAGTTTGCTTTACCAGTCTCGATTGCCAGACGGAGCAAGTCCTGTTTGGCTGGCAGCGCTTAGTTCCTCCCCAGCCCTACATGATTCTAACCCTAGTTTCTGCGTACGTGCGTTTTACGCAGTATTGCTCATGGCCCTTTTTCTCCAGAGCGTTTGTGGCTGTTCCTGAGTCACCACAGTTCCAGTCCTGCCGTGCCTGCTCAGCGCCGTTCAATGGAAGGCTTCAGAGGCTGTTAGCAGCACTGATGTTTGCACTGCTGCCATAGGAGACAGCCTGGCAAGGGGAAAAAAAAAAAACTCAAACACCCCTAATGAAGCCTAGGACAGGTAAGAGAAACTTCTTTTTGGCAAATGAGCAGTTTTCAGTAAAACTGATTTTCTCTGGCAATCACTGGAAGCAGCTAAAGGATAACTGTCAGTTCACATGTATCTGTATTTTCCATTCAGTTACAGAGAAGCTCAGGATTGTGGTTTTACACCGCCCAGGAGAAAACGGACATGTTTGCGTTTTTCCTTGGGAAGATGTTTAGGGATTTTGACTTTTAAGTGCTTGTGGGTTATTTATGTATGCCTATTACACTGTATCTTAAGTTTAAATTTCCCAGAAAACCACTTATTCAGCCTGCAGGTCATATTCTTCTGATGTGGAAAGCTAAATTGTCATGGGATTGGAAAGATAAATTAGGGAAGAGAATGGGCAACGCGGCTGGTAAATCACTGGCCAACTGTGTAACTGCAGTCCTGTCCAGCAGTCCGGGGGCTGAGGCTGTCGGGCGAAACTCCAGTCTCCCGAATTTCACCCTGCTCCTAAGAAATACAGCTCTGTTATCTGTGGCTTATCTCGGCTTTAGCACATGGAATTAAGAAGGCGTTTTAAGGCGTTTTATCCTAAACTCTTGGCTTCTACATGCTAATAAGCAAGAGACGTTTTCCGCTTGTGACAGGACACCACAGGGGATTTTTAGCCTCTGATGTTAGATGTTTCACAGAAAACTATGGGACAGACGGTTATTTTATTCAGAGCAGGAAGAACCCAGGTGAGTAGATGATTGCTTCAGTATGCACTACACATTGTGAGAGGTTTTCTATTCAATTCCTTCAGTGCAGGACCAGCCACAGGACCAGAACTTTCCCCAGGTCCTGTGGCTGTCACAAGAACTGTGTTCCTTCTCAGGCCACAGGACAGGACAATGGTGCTGGCTACAGCCCTGCTTCCCACCTATCTTTTTGGAAGGGCAGCCAGAACGGGTGTCTGCTCATCTCAAACCAGCCAAGTTGCATACTTGCTGCATGTCTTGGTCCAAGAAATCCCGGGAATTCTCTATAGTGGAAATCAAGAGTTAATATTGGAATGATTGGTTGATTCTTTCCGTGCAGATCATGCTTCCTGTTTCACTTCACATGGTGTGACCGTTTGTTTATTTTTGTTTAGTATCTTGTGTGGTTTTTCTTCGCTCGTGCAATGCTGGTGGTTTTGTTGATACCTCCAGTAAAGGGCAACATTGTTGGGTCCTGTGCGTGGTGTGGAGATATGCCATTTCCCAAATTTTCCAACAACATGGATTCCTTTGGAGAGCTGTGGAAGTGTATGGCAAAGTGGCATTGCTTATTTGCAGACAGAGCTTGGAAAATACCAGAAAACACAACTGAGAACCTTTTCTGCTTGCGAGGATGACATATGGGTCTGTGTGTTCCACCACTTTGAATGGTGTATTTATTATATTCAGAGTTTTCCCAGCGTCATGATTTATTCAACTATTTGGTAGAAAACCTAACTGATTGATTTGAATTTCTGCTAACAAAATCATGTACTTAGAAGCTGAACTGTCAGCCAGCAAGATGAGAAGGAGACAGCCTCTAAGCATTGTAGAATGAGCTTGTGTAGCTAACAAAGCCACCTGTGCATGCTATGAGATCACATAAGTGTTTTATCCCTGATGGAAGCATTAGAAACACATTTCTGTGCTTTTTCATGCCAAAACAGCATTTACTTGTTATACAGTGACTTAACGGCTGCTGCATTTCAAGAGTTCCTTGGATGGGCTAAATCGTGGAGGTATGAAGGAGATGAGACAGTGGTGATGTTTCAGTATGGTACGGAAGTCAGCAGGGACAGCTTTGCCTTTCCTCCTAACACAGGTAACAGCATTTCTACACCCCCATTATAGGTATTTTGTTAGCAGTCATGTGAACAAAAGTCCTTCTTTTCTTTAAACCTATTTACCTTTAATATTTTTTTAACTATTGGCTACTTTCAGTCCCACGTGACAGATCAGATAGAGATGTCGATAGCTCCTGCAGTGTTCATTTGTTGATGCTAATACTTGATCCCACCCCCCCTGCAAGCCTGCTGGTTTATATTCAAGCAAGCAAATACTCCCTGGATAGGAAAATGCAGGTGCAAAAATGCAGGTAGCATGTCCCACATAAAATACAGACTAAGGTGCGTCCAGTTCAGCTCCCTGCACTCGATACACTCCTCCCATACGTGTCAGCGGGCCTTGAGCTCTCCCATATCCCGCTGCTGTCCCTTGCCAAATGCCTGGCTCACATGCCACACCCTTGGCATCATGGTACAAAACACACCACTGGCATGCTGTTAAGCAATCTACTCACTATTAATAATTGATTTAATTTTTTTTTTCCTTAGGATGTCACAGGAACTAAGGGCACACTTGCCCTTGCACACTTGCAAGGCCTTGCGTTTCATTTAAAGAGACATCATAAGAGTCACAGCTTTGCTGCTCAGGTAGTCTCTTGGCAGCAATGTAAGAATTGAGCAATACTACTTTAAGTTTTTCAAACAAGAGCCCATGTGAAAGCCAGCTTTGGTGCTGCTCAATGCAAGTATCTCCGCTGTGATGTGAGACCTATGCAAGGGGCCGGGGAGGAGATCCCTATTTACTCTCCAAAAGCACAATGCGCAGAGACGCTGTTGGCTTTGTCAGAGACCACAGGGAGGGAACCCCTGTCAGTGGGGTTGCTCTCATTGACCAGAAAAACTCGCCCAAAGATTTTCATCAGGTGTGCCAAACCCCTGGACTGCGCTGATCCCTGTGGAGTGGTTTAGCTGGAGATCGCACAGATTGTGCAACGTGCAGCCCATCCCAACCACCTGCGTTGCAGCAGGGTGCTGGAATCTCACTCTTCCCTGGGCTCTCCTCTGTGCAGCTGGCTTTGTTCCTGCAGCTCAATTTGAGGGACACGCACCTCATTTGTGCAGCTCCCCATGGGGATAAGTGCCTCAGCCCAGCAGCTCGCCATGGGAGATACACAGCTCACTGTTGGTCTTGCAGCTCACTTTTGGAGAGAGTCCCCTCTGTCCCGCAGCTTGTCCTTGGAGACGTGCTGCAGCTTGGTCCCACAGGTGTTCACTCTGCAGGAGCCACAGGAACAAGGAGAATGGACTGTGTGGGCCCTGTTTGAGACGACATGCAAAGTGGCACCCTGACCTCATGGAGGCTCTTCTAGAAGAGGACACTGGCTTGTCCATAGTAGGCAGGGCATGCTTTACCGATAGAATCTGCGGTGCAGACTGAGCCCGTGTAGCTAGTTACGGTACCCACAACTCTGCACTGATTGCCAGCCTCTGGTCCGTTGAGATGAGGACCCAGGGAGTGATGTGCCGGTGTTAAAGGGCTGGCAGGCAGCCTTGTGAAGACCTCATCAATCTGAACCCACCTGTGACTGCTGTCTCCCTGGTCCAAAGTCTCCGCTCTGTGAGGGGAAGAAGGGATGGTGGGTGAGGTCAATGCCTGGAAGGGTGTAGATGCGTAGGCATGGGTCTGTTGCAAAACAGCCATGGAGGGCTGTGGAATGTGGCCTGAGCTAGCAAGCGTGCTGGCACAGGAGACCAAGGAGGCTTGGGGAGGTGGGAAGCGCAGCTTTTCCAGGGATGCAAATCATCTGCTCCAGAGGCTCCTTGTTGTGAGCAGCCAGGAAGCGAGCCATCTTGCACTGTTTGACCCTGGGCCCAAGGTTGTCCTCGGGTTCAAATAGCAAAGTGAATATAAATGTACCCAGAGTCACTATGGGTGGAGTTCATCTGAGATTAGGTGCTTATAACACAAGCGTCTGTTTTTATAGCTGTTTTTATAGTCAGTGGAGTGCTAGTAAATATAAACCACAGGGTTCGGTCATGTTTAATTTTTCTCTGATGTGGGATGAATTGCACTCTGAGCTCTGTTGACTCCATCTCCCCTGCTGATAACGGGAGCCTGGACAGCTGCCACAGGTGGGCGAATCTACAAAGCAGGTGGAGTGAGGTGAGGTGGATCCCACCATCAGTGCTTGTGAGGCTAACGAGAACCATCAGCTGGGCAGTGGAGAGATTTGTGGAGGGACGTTCCGAGCAGGCTCGGGTCTGCCTGTTTGCTGTCTGCTTGGCGTGTTCGTGTGGGTGGCTGCAACTCGGACATAGCACAGACTGCCCTTTACTGCCAGGGCACTTGGGTAAAAACTGCGGGGAGAGAGGAGATACTGTGATGGACTCAAATTTAGGAGAAGTTGAGGAAGTCTGAGGATCTTGCAAGGCACAAAGGAAGCGGAGGAGAAGGGATAATGCAGCTATTGAGATGGGGCACGTAGAGGACAGTTTCAGACCCTGTAGGGAACCAGGCTCTCCCAAAGCAGCTGCCCCGGGGAAGAGCTTGGTTGCCTCTGTGCTGTGTCAGGAGCTTCCATTTTCCCCCATTCCCCCTCGATGTGGTAGGCAGCATGGCAGCTGACTGTCACCATCTCCTGGAGGTTTGCTCTGCCGAGGGGTGGTGGCTCTGTTCTGATGGGTTTTTAGAAATGTACTTGACCACCATGAATCAGGCCCCTGGGTCTGTCTCTTTGGGTGTAGCCGTAAGACTGGGGTCAAAGCCGTTGTGATCTCTGCCGTTTTCAGAGTTGATTCAGAAGCATAGCTTGTATTTTAAAATAATAAAAGTCAGGAGAAGGCTTGCATATAACTAGCTCCATTCTCCCAGGAGAGAACTGACATTCATTTCTCACTACTTCCAGAAATGTTTGGGTTTGTGAAAGTTTTTTCTTTCACTTTCAACATTTTTCTAGTATTTCCCTATTGCTGAGTTAACTTGAGGTGGGTTTTGCAGGTAAGCTCTATTTCTGCACCAAGAGGAATGGCTGAAGCTTGACTGACGCGTTCATTTTCAGCATGAATTTCCGTGAGGCCTTTTCACGGGTGCTGTTGAAAAGTGACTGTCTGGTTTGCAGTAGCGGCAGGACAAAGTGATTCTTGCAAAATACTATTTCATCTCCCTTTGTTTGGGGACTGAAAATGCAGATACTGGGCAGAAAGAAAGAGGGTGTGATTCTACTGTTTGCTGATGCCAGTGCAGTGAACTGTTTTGAGCAAGCACTGAAAGGCGGAGTGTGAAAGAAAGAAGAAAGCTTGCATCCAGTTGTTGATTTCGAGAAGCACTCCTGAAGACCATCTTCATTTATTTGATGGAACCAGTTGTAAAAGAAACATTGATGTTGTAATGTTTGTGTGTGTAACGTGTTTGTTTTGCAGCTGGAACAGCCTTAACTATCAGAAAACAGCTCCATCCCGCCCTGCGGTCAGGATCACGCGCTTACCAGGAACCGTCTTCAGAGCCCTTCCAAAAAAGGACATTTCCAGCACCGACGTGAGTGTGGGTGGAAGAGAAAGCAGCGAGTGAGGGTCAGGGGGTTCTTGTGCCCACAAAAGGCTTTGTCAGATAAGGTGGGTCACATTTTCCACACTTTGATTCTGCTTGTGTACTCAGCCTTCCCCTGCACAAACCTGGACGCACAGGCGGCGGATGGCATCCTCATGGGTCCTGTTCATGATCAGTGAACTGGCTGGCACCAGTGCTGGAACATGAGTATGGACAAAAGGAGGAAGGTGGAAGCCTTTTGGCTTCCTTTGTCCTCAGGAAGCTTTGATGTTAACCTCAAATCCAGCTCAACCTCATGAGACCGTGTATGGTATAAGCTGTAATGTATAGTTCTCTGGAGCAGGTAACGTCCATAACAATTCTCCAAAAACCTTTGCCTGCTCCTCGGTCAGGCAGAGGACTTCAGGTTCACAGGACTTCTCGCTCCTGGAGAAGTCCTTGAAACTCCTAAAGCGGGTGTGACAGCCCCTTCTCCTCCATCCCAGTATTTTCTGCCCTACGTGAGCTGCGTTGTCACATATCCTCAGTCTGTCACAGTTTGGATCCGTTTCCCTACGTGCAGTGAATTAAAGGCTCAGATTTCATGTAAGAGCAGCTAGAGGTGTTGTGAATGCTTGCAGTCGTAGTGAAATCCGTGGTGTACCATCCTGCTCAGCACACCTGTGGAAGGCAAAGCTGAGAGGCTAACGTACGTATATGAAAAACGTACGTATATGAAAAACAAGACCGCGTCTGTAAAGCGTCTGTTAAACTAAAGAAACACAGCGTAGCAACCCATGCTGAAGGAAACTGTATGAATCGGAAACAGGTGATACAGCAACGCCGTGCTTTTTAGGAGCGGAGCTGTGCGTGGCCCTCCATGCACAGACCCCTCTCCCCTCTTTGGGATGACTATTAATAGCATGGGGCATGGCCAGCCCAAACTCAAATGGTGTGTGGGTCTGTTTGGTTACTGCAGGGCTATTTGGCAACTCAGTGTGAATGCCCGTAAATAATCCTGCTGGCACGGGGTGTTGGAGAGCTCGAGGCTTTAGAAACTTTTGGGTCAAATTTACTCTTGTTAAATAAACAATGAGTATTGATTAGATCATATGACAGACCAACCGAGCACTCTTTCAAATACCGCAGCTCACTGGAGTTCATTTTTCTATATTTATATACTCGGAATCCCTTGCATAGTCACTTTGGTGAAAGAAATGTTAAGTCTTTTACTCCTGGAACTCCGTTTACTTTTATATGCGCAGCTCTTTGCACGCGGATAGGAGGATTTTCGAGGCTGCTTAAAGGATTTGGATGCTCAGTTTGTTTGGTTTAGTTGCGGATTTGAATCCCTTAGGCAGATTTGAAAATCTCAGCCATAACGCTTTGCTTATTTTAGTACATCGGGGCAAGACCTTTTCCCTGTTAAAATAATTTCTAAGTACTCTTTTCTTGCTGCCATAAAGTAAAAATGTGTTTAAGTGGAATTCTAAGAAGCATTTGTTTCTCTAAACATATCCATTTATCTTACTCATTTGCTGTTTCGTTTTTCTTAAGTCACAGTCTGTCTATATTTAGTACTGAGTAGAGTAGCAAGGAGCTTGTCAGAACTAAACATACAGATTTATGAAGGCCTTTGATTATGATTATTTATATGGCTTAAACGTCCCGGAAAGATTTTCTCGTCTTAAATCTCTCAGCAGTACAGTTACCTACCTGGCCTCAAACGTGTGTCATGAAAACACCATATGGCCCTGCCAAATGCAGTACTCACACACTCACACACACAAAGGTATTGGTTTGCAGCGGGGAGAGAAATAAAAGCACGGAGTGAAATACGTAAGCAAAGTTTAGTGGGTGAAAGGCTGCGGGGGCCGCGTGTGCTGCGTTTATGTGAGGGCTGAGCGGGAAGCACTCATGTGGCACCGGCTGTTTTTGGGGCAGGAGGAGGAAAGCACAGCCTGTCTCTGTGCTGCTTCCAGAGCCGGCTCCTTGCCCGCATCCCCGTGGCTGGCCAAGCGCTGCTGGAAGCTCGGCGGAGCTGCAGACGGAGGTGCGCCGTCCCGCTGCCCCCCCAGCCGCCCTGCTGCAAGTAAAACACCGAGCGATGGAGGAGGTGAGCTGAGGGGCTGTGGTGTGCTGGAGACAGCCCACGTGTGGGGAAAGCAAACCCACCCGCACACCGGACTTGGACCTTGTTGTCACTCTTTTCATGTTGGGTTTGACTTCTGGTGTAGGGTGACATGTTCCTGTTTTAATCCCACCGAGGAGGGGGTTTTTCTTGGGAGTAACACACCAAAATAAACAGGACTCCGGGGAATTTGCTGTTACTCAGAGTGAGCTCCGAGTCTGTTACTCAGACTGGCCATGCTTTAAGCACACATGAAGGAAGATACGAACGAGAGGGTTTAGACAGGTTTTTAAACATTACTTTGCCTTCCCTGCCAGCGTGGACCTTAGCTCTCGTTTTGCTTGCAAGTGCTGGAAACGGTGCAGGTGTTTTGTCAGAGAAAAATGCTCACTGACCATTTGTCCCCAGCAGTTTATCAAAGGCTTTTTTTTTCCTCCCTCGTTTCCTCTCCGACTTGAAGAACAGGAGCCGACAAGTCAGTCTCTGAGCCCCGTAAGGACCTCGCTCGCTCCCCGCAGCTGCCCCTGCCAGGGGAGAGCTGAGCACTCCTGTGGAGCACCAGCCACCTGCCTGGGGCACCAGCACCTTCCACACTCGTATCCTATAGCTTTTTTGGGTTTTCTTTTTAATTGCAGCCTGGCACATCGCCCCAGTGACACTCAGGAGAAGAGGAGCCTGTGGCTGTCCCAGGTGTCCGTGGCACCTGCCATGGGTTTGAGCCCCTCTGCAGGACCTGCACCCCCAGGCTGAGGATGTTCTCCCTTCGCCTGTCCCCAGACGCGCTCGGGTTCCGCTCTGGTTGAACAGGAGCGGCGGCGGACCCTCTTCCCCAGGGCCCCACTGCCTCGCTGCCTGCCGCAAGTGCATCCCAGCATCGTGCCGGGGCGCTGGGGAGGGTCTGGCAGCCCTGCTCCTGGTGGGAGAAGTCTCTGCCGTGGGTGAAAGTGCCGACGATGGGCGCAGGGAGTGACGGCTGTGCCTGTCGTCCTCCAGGAGCGCCTGCGGACACAGTTCCTCATCCGCAAGTCGTGCCAGCGCCAGAGAGGCCTCCGGGAGACTGGCAAACCACCACGTCACCCTCCTGCTTTGCTGCTTCTCCGCAGGCACAGGGCAGCCTGTGAACCACCGCAAAAGGGCCTTCTGGAAACCCATTGCGAAACACCGTGATCGCTGATTTAAAAAAAAAAAACAACAAAACACAAAAACAAAACAATCACAAACGCTAGAATCGTTTAACAGGCCTGTCTCTGCTCATCCTGCCCTGCGATTTGTAGACAGCACAGAAACTTTACGTGAATTATGACCTAGGCACCAAGCCAAACACTGGGCTTCAATCCGGAGCTTGCTTTTATCAGCTTGCTCAACGGGGCAGCAGAGCCCACTGCAGAAGCTGAGTATTTCCATTTCTTTGAAAAAATTAACAACCTACTTAATGCCGAAACAATGCCTTCTGACGTGCTGTCAGGGCCTTCGGCTGGTTTGAGCATAGCTTATTCCAGCCCAGGCTGCTTTATATGTCACGGCGCGTGTCCTCAGCTTCACCCTTCCATTGTATCCCTTATCGGAAGCCCCACTCCTGGGATCTGCGGTCAGTCGTTCAAAATTAAAAATGAGACAAATAACCTTAGATCTCATTTGAGTGCATAATTGGTGAGAAGCTAGGCACTGTACTGGGTAAAGAAATGACCCGTTTATCGAGTGTCTGCCACGGGGACATGCCACAGAAGCGTCCCAGAGCCCAGCACATTTTGTGTGGGAACAGGCAGTGGAATCGAGCCCAGCCGCCCTCTCTCCATGCCCTGCCAGTGCCAAGGGCAGCCCGCGGGGCAGGAGGGCTCAGCACCGGTGGCCTGCCCCAGCTGCCAGAAAAACCTGATCCTTCAGGTGCCATAAGGGACTGCAGGAGGCTCCAGCATGGCAGGGAGCACCTGGGACGCTGCGTCCCCTTTCTCCTCTGCCCCACTGACCGTGGCATGCCTGGAGTTGTCTCCTGAGCCCTGTCCTGGCAAACCCGCGGCTCTGGCTGACGAGTGTGGAGGATACCGGAGCCTCCACCGGGGCCTTTGGTCTGCAGCTCGTCTGCCAGGAGTTTGTTCCCGCTCGCGCTGCACCCAGCGTACCTGGTCTGCAGGTTTAATAGAGGTTTGATGTCAAAGAAACTGCCCTGCTCTGAGCAAGGCGGGGGTGCCTCATGGTTGCCAGTGACCAGTCGGGCTTTGCGTGGCTGTGCCGGGCTGGTGCCCGGACCCGCAGCTGTGAGTGCTTGCAGGCGGGTGAGCGGCACCGTCAGATCGAGCCCTGAGCACCGAGCTCCAGAGCCAAACCCGTGCACGGGCAGCGAGGGAGCTGCTGGGCTTCATGTGCCTGCCCTTCCGCAGCCGGGCTGCGGCCGACTCCTCTCAGCTTGCTGACGGCCTGGTTTGGGGCTCGAGGTGGTGTAACCCCATGGAAACACCTGAGCAGGTGAAATCCTTCAAGGCCTGGGGCTGGGGGGCAGCAGCTGTGGGCGGGCGAGTGCCGCGGGGCACCGGACTCACCGGAGCGAGGGTGCAGCCCTTCGGCAGCGCGGGCGGCGGGAGAGCCCCCGCTCCGGGGAGTTGCAGACGGGGTTAGTTGCACGAAGCTAAACCAGCTTTGCCCTGATGGTTGGTTTCTTTTCACAAGCCACCAAATCAAACGCCGCTTTGGGAGCTGAGCTTGGAGCTGGGAGTCTCTCTTCTGTCCCTGCCTGTCCCCTGCCCGTGGCAGCCCGGCCCACCACCGCTGGCCCACGTCCTCGCCGGATCCCACCCAGCCCCAGCAGCGCCCTGGAAAAAACGTGTGGTGGCTCTGCAGGACTAGAAAGCTGCCCAGCAGAAAAGGACCTGGGGGTGCTGGTGGACGGCCAGCTTAACATGAGCCAGCAGTGTGCCCAGGTGGCCAAGACGGCCAACAGCATTCTGGCTTGTATCAGGAATAGCGTGGCCAGCAGGAGCAGGGAAGTGATGGTGCCTCTGCACTGGTGAGGCCTCACCTCGAGTGCTGTGTTCAGTTCTGGGCCCCTCTGTACCAGAGGGACATTGAAGTGCTGGAGCGTGTCCAGAGGAGAGCTACCAGGCTGGTGAGGGGTCTGGAGACCAGGTCATATGAGGAGAGGCTGAGGGAGCTGGGCATGTTTAGCTTGGAGAAGAGGAGGCTGAGGGGAGCCCTCATTGCCCTCTACAACTACCTGAAAGGAGGTTGGAGAGAGGTGGGTGTTGGCCTCTTCTCCCAGGTGAATAATGACAGGACCAGAGGAAATGGTCTGAAGTTGTGGGAGGGGAGGTTTAGATTGGATATTAGGAGGAATCACTTTACTGAAAGAGTGGTCAGGCACTGGAACAGCCTGCCCAGGGAGGTGGTTGAGTCACCATCCCTAGAGGTGTTTAAGAAACATGTAGATTTGGCACTTCAGGGCATGCTCTAGTGGCAGAGACTGTAGGGGGTTTTTTTGTGTGTGTATGGTTGGACTCGATGATCTCAAAGGTCCTTTCCAACCATGAAGATTCTATGATTCTATGACTCAGCTCACCAGCCCCGAGGGACGAAGGGCCGGGGCTGCTGGGGGAGCCGGGGGGCCAGCGTCCCCAGCCTGGCAACCTAGAGGCCAAGGGGCTCTCCCCTGTGGGGCCGCCCCTGCCATGGGGACGCCCTGACGCTGTCTGAAGGAGGTTTTAAAAGCAAACCTTGCCAAGCACTCTCTGGCCTTCCTCTAGCTAGCGGGAGGAAAAATAAAAAAAATAAAAAAAATAAAAAAAACCAACCCAAACCACGCTGGAAATCTATTCTGGTCTCACACGCGTCTCAAGTGGAAAATTTCAGCTGAAGTGATTTAGGTTGGCGGGGTCAAGGGAGGTGAGGCCCGGCTGCCGCTGGCTCCGCAGGCAGGCAGGGATGGCTCGGCGGGCGCCCGTAGCTGCCACGTGGGCAGGGATGGGGCTGGCAGCGGCTGCCAGTGTCACGAGCCAGCGGCTCCGGAGGGGAGAGAAAGGAAACCTGAGCCCAGGGGGAGCGTGGGGGACGATGGAGACTCCAAACTGCATGGCGGCTTCCGCCTCCATTATACCTCCCAGCCCAGAAAAAAACCATCCCGCACTATCCAGATGCCAAGGGATGTCTTTCCTTCTTGTCCCCACTGTCCCCCAGCCGCCGCCACCCATCTCGGTACAGCCCGCGCAGTGGGTCCCACTGAGCCGGTTGGGAACTTGTCAGAAAATAATAGTAACTTGTTGAAATCAAAACTTTCAATGGGAATGTGACGTGTGGGAGTCCCGTCCCCCACGTCCCCCCCCCAGGGTCCTGCATGCCGGAGTCTGTCTCCCACCTGGGAAACATGGTACCTACATGGAAGGAGAAGATTTTGGACGCTCTGACTCCAAGTTCTGGTTCTCCAGGCGCAGGGCGGGCGAGTGGAGCTCCCTGCCGGCCGCAGCTCCCCTTTGGGGGAGCTGCGGCCGGCAGGGAGCTCCACTCGCCCGCCCTGCGCCGGCTGGGAAGCCCTGGGAACCAGCCAACATCTGCCAAAGCTCCATCATCGGGCTGAAAAATGATGCCCCGATGCCGCCGTTTCAGACGCCGCTTCCAAGCTTCCCGACAGTAGGGCCGGCTAGGTTGTTTTAATTTATTTTTTAAATTTTTTTTAGAGGGGATTTACTGGGAGGAGCGTGTCACGCTATTAATTCTTGGTCCTGAAATAGTTTTCCCTCCCGTTTTTGACGGATACAGCAAGTATCTGCCCGGTATTGACATGCATCGTTACATGATGCGCGTTTGACAGATGTTGTGGTCCGCCCTATTGACTACCGCAGGGTTTAAGTCAGAGAACATTAAAATAAAGAATTATATTCATCAGAAGTTATGGGAACGGCAACATAGAGTCTTTGGAGGGAGACATACCTGTAACAGGCGGCGGCTGGCTCAGTGCAGAGGAGGAGGAGCTGGACTGAAGGCAGCGGGAACCAGCTCCTCTTCCACCTCCCTGAAAGCTGCTCTTCTCTGACTCAGGCTGACAAGCTCAATTAGCTTTGTCCTGCGTAGCTGACAGGCTAATCCTATTAATGCCCCTAATTCAGATTAAAGACTATGCAGTTAGAATGAGATTAAAATATAAAGTGAGAGAAAGCTCGTTATTCCAAGGATAGGGACTGTAATAAGTGGGGGATCCGCACCGCTCTTGCTACTCCCACCCTGCCTCCCCCGTCTGCAGAGCGGACACATGCCTATCTTTGTCCTGCTCTGGGGAACAGCCCCGCAGTCCTGGGTTAAAAAAAATCTTCCCCTGCCGTCTCTTGGAGGCCCATAACCAGCTCTGCAAACCGGAGCCTGTCGGTGGGCTCACGCTTTTCCCAAACCCTCAGGGCAAGTACTTGAGGCGCGGGACTCTCATCACATATTAAAGCAATAGTAGTAAGTTGGGGTAGTGGGTTACGCACCACTACTTACTTGAAATTTTGAATTTTAATCAAGGGAGGAAATAAGGGTTCAGAGAACGAGCCAGCAGGCGGCAGTCAGCATAGTGCTTCCAGCGCATGGAAAAAATAATGCGTGTCATACATTCAATATATTCTTCAATATATTCATCAGTGACCTGGATGAGGGGACAGAGTGCACCCTCAGCAAGTTTGCCAGTGCCGCAAAGCTGGGGGGTGTGGGGTGGGGTGGCTGACACACTGGAAGGCTGTGCTGCCATAGAGAGAGACCTGGACAGGTTGGAGAGTCGGGCAGAGAGGAACCTCATGAAATTCAACAAGGGCAAGTGTAGGGTGCTGCACCTGGGGAGGAATAACCCCATGCACCAGCACAGGTTGGGGGCTGACCTGCTGGAGAGCAGATGGATGGAAAGAGACCTGGGAGTCCTGGTCGGGGGACAGGCAGAGCCCTGGAGCCTCCCCTGGGAGCACAGCACAGGGGCCTTGCTGCCACCGGTGCTTCTCCACAGGGCTCTGTTTGCTTTCCAGCTGCTGACCAAGGCCTTGGCAAAGCCCTGAGAGCACCAACACTCTACTTCCCATGCAAGACGAGACTGAAGGTATGATTTTTGTGGGAGTGGGAGCAGAACAAAGCTCATCAGCAATGAGCATGGCAGTTACCCAGCCAACAGGCACTAAAAGCAGGTTTAGGTTTGGTTCCCCCCCCTGCCCAAGAGGTAAGTAGAGCTACAAACCTGATTTTTCACTGGACGCTCTATCTTCTAAAGCTTCTGCTTAATTTTGGATTTTTCAGGTTTTTTTATTTTTTTAAAAAAGCAGGGTTTAAACCTGTATAAGCTTACTATGAAACACACTAACAGACTACTCCACTGCCCCCCCCCCCCCAAGCAGGAGTGAAGAGTACAGATGAAGTGGTAACACATCCAATGGTGGATCCAGGGCACCGACTTTTATTTGGAGCCAGTTGCACAGCTGCTTAGACACACAAGGGAAAGGCAGAATGGTGTTCTCCCCTTCCTGAGGAATAATTGGCACCATTAGTAACACAGCGCTGTCTGGGGTTTGCGGCCCTGGATCTTCCTTGGGAAATGGTATGCAGGCTGAAGGGCTGTCTCGGGGAAGTACTTCAGGCCAAAGCAGGTGGGATCTGTTTGGCATGCACAATGGAGAAATTATATTATACACCAAAACACTCTTTGCATAGATCAGTACCAAAGAAATCCCAGCTACTGCAGCTCGCCGTACCAGCCGGGCTGCAAGAGGAGCTGCAGACACGTACTGAGCAGGACAGGGCTGCATTAGTTCCAAGTACTACATAGAAACCATCCAGCTTTTATATTTTCAGTAAAATTCTGAATTACAATTACACTATAAATAGCAACACTCAGCAAATCAAATTGAAATACATACTGTGTTCAAACTCCAGGTTGTCTTTAATGGCAAACTGTCCTCAAGTACAATGAATCTCTCTGCTCTGACCACTGTATCACTTGTAGAGGAATTTTTTTTCAACTGATCTGTAAGTTACCATAAAAAACCCCCAAAACCTCTCCTTAAGACTGCTTAGCAGAATCCTGTTCACTTATCTTAGGCAACCGTAACTTGTATTTAGTCAAAACCCACGCAGCAGCCTACGTTTTGTTTAGAGAAAGATCTCAACTGGTAGACTGAATGAAGTGGGTATCACTTCTTGAAACACGGGGATTAAAAAAACCCAAAACAAACACAAAACCCACAACAGCTTTCCCGCTGTTGTTTATTTACTCCCTTGCCTACTTCCATATTTAATTCCAGTAATAAATTTCTTAAACTGCATCTTCAAAGCATAAGTCATTTTGTACCTCTCTTAGCTGGCCTGTAAAACTGTTCTGACAAGTGAGTCCAAATTGAGTTCTCTTTACTTTCAAGTAGAAGTTCAAGTTTTACGAAATCTTTGCTTTACAGAGCTAGAAGTTAAGATTTCCTACCAGCTGGCACTGATGTAAAACACACTTGCAACCAAAAGGCAGAATTTTACCTCAAATAAAAGGGTTGAAAAGAGTCCCCTTTGCAGGATCCAGAACTTATTGCACCATTTCGAAGCCCTGACACCCCTTCTCCTCCTCCCCCCAGTTTTCACGGAGGGGAAGTTAAAATGAGAAGAAAAGGACCTCGAAGGAATCAAGAGGCTCCAGTAACATAATAAAGAAATCCTCTAAACAGTCTCAGCAGTTCCAGTTACTCAATGCAGTTGGCATATGCACGTCTAGTAGCATGCTTTACCCTTTACTTCATGGATATATATTTAAATAAAGTCCAGCACAAGAGATCATTGACGTTTCTGAAGACTTGTGTAGCCCTTCTCTTTGGAGTCAGCACTATACAGAACTAGCTGCAGTCAAAAGCTAGACTCTCCAATAAACAACATTAAAAAAAAAAAAAGAGTTAAAGTTCTGTGACAACTGGCAGAGCTGTACTAACCCATGCTGCCTCAGGGGCACTACATGCACACCAGCTAAAAGACTACCTCTCTCTGTGTACATCTTTATCTACCGCAGGTTTGCTGCTAAGAACTGAATCTAAGGTCATATTCTTAAAAAAAAAACAAAAAACACCACCAAAAGTTACCTTTTAGCCTTCCAGGAACTTATATGACTTTCAGTTCATATAAGTTTATCAAGCTTGAATTATTTATGGTTCAATACAAAGCTGAAATAATGGGCTAGAGAAAAGAAGGCTTCTCAAAACAAGCATGTGTACATCTATCTGATAGCTACCTCTTCTGCCTAGCCCCTCCCAAAGTTAGCCTGAAAAACAGTAAAATCTACACAAAGTTTTATTGCAATCATACAAGGGGTACATCAAGGGTCAAATACAACAAATACTATGATGCAATTTTACATTTATTAAACTACAGTTCAAAGCACAAATTTACACATTCTAAATACACTAAACATCTAATGAAGTCACACTGGTCTCCCACTGACATTTGATATATCTGGGCGAAAGACAATAACTTTACAAGACTTTTCTAACAGGAATCCTTAGTATAAAAACTGTGTACTTGTATGTAAACTGTTGAAGAACCCAAGTGATGGGTTTCCATCTCCACTAAGTCATCCATTTTGTTGCATATTTAAACGCTCAGGGGTTGAATGAATTTGATTTTAAATTTGGATGCCATTATCTAACCCTCCCCACCCCCCCCCCATGAATTGTAGCTGTAGCTTGTTTTGCCTGGTCCCCATTAGCTATTACTATTTTTTCAAGTTTTGAAGAGAATGAATTGAATTCAAGATTGTTCCATTTCTTCCACACTGGAATGTTGACCAGACAAACTACAGACTTGCAACTGCAGGTCTAAATGAAGCGTTAATGCCTGTTTAAGCTGCAGTGGAAAAGCGGTCTTCTGGGCTCAGCTGAATGCAAGAAGGCACAAAGAAGAAGTTCTTCATCAATGTGTCTGAAGCAATTCCAGCATCTTGCATCTCATCCCTGCAGCAGAGAAGGATGAGAGTTGTAATAAGGTGTTTTCACGTACAATTTCATATCAGAAACAAGCCTCGAATATAGCATTTGAGCTCTGCTGCCCCTGGATAGGTTGTCCCCAGTCCCAGCAGAAGGGAGAATCAGCTACGCAAGTGCTCGGCAGACACAGAAAAGCCATGACTCTCTACCGGCAGAAGCACGGAGCCTTGGCTGCCTCTGTATTGGAACAGGTTACCCAACTCTCATCATCACCACAACAGCACTTCTGCCCTTCCTGCCTACAGGTGCTAATATTGTAGGCAAGTTGCAATTACTAGTGTCAGGAAACCTCAACAGCTGATGTCAAGCAGTAAAAGGCTATTACTCAGCAACAACTACCACTGAACTCAGTCCACATTGGATATTTTGTTTTCCTTTGTCAACCCTAAGTTGGCATTTTATCACAGCTCTCCATTTAGTCTTAGCAAAGTCAGACAGAATAGTAAAAAAATAAACAAACTAAAAAGTCACACTCTTGTGCTCAGTTGCATCATCCTGTATTTGCCATCAAATATTATTCACATTTTGCTGTAAGTGTATGCGCTTGAAAGAAGTGAAAACTATCTTGCCACTACCAAGAGAATTTTCTTACCAGTCACTGAAAGACATCATGTAGTAAATCAGTGGCCTCTGATAGTCGTTAAAGGTAGACTGTTCACCCAAGGTACCAGAACCCATATTATCAAAGATCAGCCAATCTCCAACGCTCAACTCGGGAAGAAGACAGTTTTCCACAATTTGATCAAGCTCATCACAGGATGGACCCCAAAGGCTGCTTGCAAACAGAGGCTCATCTTCCTTGTATTTCTATATGGAAATGATCCAGGCAATTCAGACTTTAGTTCATTAACTAAGAACATTTTCAAATACGCATAAGGATAATTTTATAAAAAAATACATAATTATATACATATGAAGTGTTAAATATATATAAAAAGCCATATGGATAAGGACTAACTCTATAGATTATAGAAGGACTCACCTTGTGAACCTCTGGGATAGTATTCAGTTTCTCAGACAATTTATTTGCAAAAGAACCATAGACACCATCATTTATGTAATAGGTAAATATTGGTTCATCATCATTCCTGGTTTGCTCCACTGGAAATAAAAGAGAAGTTGTCTTGCATGCATTTTTTGTCATAAGTAGTCCTCTTACAATCTAACTTAAGTCAACTGCTTTCTCCTGATAAGGGGGTTCCATATATACTGGAATGGGAGAATTACGAGCAGAATAATCTGTATGAGACCAGATTATAAATTCAGTTGTAACATGAAGTGTGAGGCTTAATGAAATGAATACTTTCAGTAATAATCACTGTTCAAGGACATAAATCTAACATCTACTTTAGCAGAGTAGTGGGCTCTACCATACGTTTTTCTATGTTCTTCTAATACAGAACCTTCTAATACACCTTCTGTAGAACACCCAATATAGGTTTAACCATTGCAAAGTCAAACCTAGTAAGGAAACAAGAAGTGCCACATAAACATAACAAAGTGAGATACACAGATAACATGTGGTCATAACCCAAAAGGCAGATTACAGTGCAAGCATAAGGGAATGTATTCAATATATGCTGAGACAAGGTAGTCCGTCCTGACTAAAAGTGGGCAGTTACCTGTACTGATTTGTATCATGTAAAAGACACACACGACCCTTACCTCCAGAAGGAAGAAGTTTATCATACTCAACAGTCTTCTTTGCAATGACGTTAACTGCCAGTGTAAATGCAGATGAAACGTAGTAACGTCCAGGCTCTGCAATCACATTAACACCAGATTCCTTAGGAAAGTAGACATCCAGCAATGGCCTGATGACATGATTAACCTAGGAAATTAGAGTCAGAGGTAAGATCGGTGAAACTCAGCTTATCTATGTATCAGATAGACACACACACTTTCAGTCAGCAACAGTTCCAGTAAGCATGCCAAAAGCTTACTCTGTTCCTCCATGCTCTGCCAAGTGCCCTTACCAGAGGTCCAAAATTTACAGAAGCATTTAAGAAAACAGGTCATTCTGCTAACACTGAAGACTGAGTACCTTGAGTCCAAGCACTACACAGTCCCTCCTCAGGGCCAAAGTTCAAGTTGTGGTACACTCAAGACTGCACAGGTAATTTCAAAGTTTGTCCAGCACAACAGATAATGTAAAATTATGTATGAATGCAGAAGAACAAGGAAAAGGGCCTTTTTGTGATCAGTTCTTAATACTGAAATTTTAGAAATGGAATGCCTTATTTAACACTAAAGCCAGATATTAGAGGATTAACAAGTATTTTGGACAAGTAAAAGAACAGTTAGAACTAAGAAAGAAAGTCCCTGATTGTTGTTAGTAACTTTTAATTGAATCACTGTTGTACACTGAAGGAGTTTGTCTTTAAAACAATGTAACAGTGTGAACAGGTTATCATTCTGTTTTATGTGCTACTGCATACTAAAGATCCCATTTAGGCCAAATCAGTATTGAGTTTTATGTAAAGCTGGCCAAAGCAAAGATAAAAGCAAGACCTTTAGCCTTCAGTTCTAAAGCAGAGTACCAGAAGCGTTCATGCAGTAGCAATATGGCTTATGATCCAAAGGATGTAAGCAATCCTGGCCCAAACCATGCAAGAGAGTAACCAGCTGGACAATCATCAACTGCCAAAAAATGGAATTACTGCTGTTAAGGTGGCTTAGGATACTAATTTAATCTGTGACATGCTTAAGTCACCATTTGCCCAGTAGGAGCAGCATTAAAAAGAAACAGTGATCACCTCCTTCCAAAGGCTAATTACACTACCCATAATGAAGAATATAAAACCAATTACTTGCGTCTTATGAATTACAGTCTAACACAGAATTTAGACTAGGTTTCAGTTATCAGTGTTAGTTGCAGTTCAATTGGTTAAACACTTCAACTTCCTAAATCAAAATTAAAGTTTCAACTTCCAATACATTTACCTCTTCCAGCTGCAGTTCGGAACCTGTGAAGCCACCACCAATATCCAACATGTTCATCTTAAAGCCAAATTCTCCCTAAAATGCAGAGGCAGAACATAAGCACATGGACAACTGTAACCGTAAAAATATTTTTTGCTGCTCCTTACTGTGGTTGTTTTCTATGTACTGATACTTCTAAGTGTATTTAACAGAGTATGTCTAGCGAGGGAGTAACAGCATCGTGGAGTTGGTATAGCTCCATTAAACCTAGTAGTAATAGCATTGGGATGTCAATAGAGGCTGGTCACACAGTTCTCAAGTAGAAGTCCCACAGCAACATCAACTCCCATCTTGTGGCATTTGTTATATGCAGACAGTACTTACTGAACCAGCGTGGTGCATTCTGACAAAAGAAAGTTTCAGGAATTTACAACTACATATAACGCAAGTCTTTTGGATAGGGCTTACATGACAAGACGGCTACAATGAATTTGCACAAAGATGAGTGAGAACTTCAGTTCTGTTGCCCTCCATGTGTTACCAGTCACAGCTAATGCACTAACCGCAGTAAATAAGAGTAAAAAGATTTGCAGTCTTCTCTACTTAGTTTACAAGCTTCTCATTTATAGGAAGACAGATGTTCAGAAAAGGGATTTTTGAATTTTGCAATATGAGACATAAGACTCCCATGAGCTACCTGAAGCATCCAACAAATCCATTCCTCTTCATACAAATTTGGATATTCCCTCCCCCCATGTAACACCTTTATTTCTTACGATGCTTAGGTATTAATATCAGAAATCACATACCCCCAAGTTAGTGGTTATATCACAATAAATGCCAGCACACTAATGCTTAATTTTAATATAAGAGTGGCGACTGTGTATTTTGATTAGAATAAAATGGATCCTCCACCGTAGCAATTGCATATGAGTATATCTCTACTTACAGCCATGTCAAACACACACCGAGCATCAGATATAGCATGAATGTACGTTTGCAGTTCCTTGCAAGAGCCTGAAACATGAAATCTGAAAGAAATGAAAACACAGTTAATACACTGAATTGTGCAGCTTTCAGACCAAGCGAACTGTTTTATCACCTAGAACAGCAGTGGAAGGAATTCATTCCCAAGTGGCTCAAGACAAGCTTGCATGATAATACAGTAACTGTGGAAAGAATAAACCCAGAAGAAGATTGCCTTCTATTCCATCGGATTTGTACTTGAGGCTCATCTTGCTCTTAATGCTAAGAATGTCCTACAATATTCTTATCTTTACGAAACAACAACAGATTTACTGAACTGTTCAGTCTCCACCATCAAAGTGGTTAAAATTTGTTCGTCAGTGGGTCCAACACTAACATAGTACCTGCATACAGTCTGCCCTCTGTTATCCTACTTTGTATTGCCTTGGCCTGTACACCCTTTCTCCTGGTCCATCCAGTTTTCTTCTCAAAGCTCAGGCTGTACTATGCACATTCCCTACTCTCTCCAACATCTGGGAGAGGGCGAGGAGAGACATGTCCCACTGCTGCCCTTTTCTGAGGCCTGTTCACCCCAGGCCAGGTCCTAGTTTCATAGCAAGGCTGAAGAGGGTGGTGAGCAGGTCATCAGAAGCACAGAAGTACTGATGCCCCCCACAAGCTCCTGAATCCCCTCTGGTTCCTTGTCCAAAAGGTTTCAGTAGTGCCATAATACTGGCAGTAACTCAGGTGCCAAAAAATGCGGCAATGTTCCCATGGGCTTCCTAAAGACTAGGATGGTCTGCTGGTTCTGGGCAGACCATGCACATACCCATCTGAGCCACCATGCTCTCTACTCCAAGCCTACTTGCTTCTTTAAGAAATGCTATTTTGAGGGAAAGGTCACTTTTAAACTTGCATGAATCTGCATGTGGATTTTTAACTTTTTTTAACAAAAACTACAAAAGCGCCACGTGATTTTTGTTAAAGTTAGTTTAGACATTGAGAGGTACATTTTCTTAGTGGTATCATCTAATTTTTAAATACATTGGTCATTTGTAACAATTACAGTACGTTTATACTTTAACATCAAACAGATTTATATCAAAACAATTGTGGTTTACATCCTCAAAACCTAGCTTCCATTTTACAGACTATTTTTACTGCATTGATGGCCCACTCCTTTACCTGTTTGGTTGCTTTCTTAAAACATTCATGAGCATGTGATAAATTAATAGCTGAAGGCAGACAGAACAAAGACTTGTGCGGGCATTTTCCTCCATATAGTAAAATCTTCGTGTCAAACTTGAGATTAAGATACCACACGTCATTTGGAAGCTCTCAGAACACCAAGTAAAATCCTCATCTGAGCATTTTATCTTGATAATGATCAAAGAGAGTGACATAGGACATAACACTTCAAAAATCCAACCCCATGTTCATCTTGTTCAAAGTCTGCCCAAGCTATCCCATGCTATACCAGCACTTATCTGTTATGCTGTCGATTGCTGGAAAAATACTAATCAAGTTACCACAGAAGTTCAAGAACATAGCTAGAAAACAAGAGAAGCTTCTAAACTTTGCTTTTATGCTGAGCGAAGGATTTCTAATCCTTTATTTCACTTGCTTTGATGTCTGTAATAGTTACTTTGTTTCATACTAGCTTTTGCTTGGATATCAACACTTCCTTGCAAGTGAAAACTCATGACCCAGAAGTTGGGTTTTTTCTTTAAAAACCCCTGTAAAATAGTGCCAAAGGGGTGAAAAAATTCTTTTGTATTCTAAGTCTCAAGCACATCACACAAACATCTGCTCAGCCAGAGAACAATAAAGTTACTCACTTAACACCAACTACTTGGACTCCCAACTCCTTAGCACATTCCATGAGGTGCCTACAATTCTTCAGGGTGGTGCCAAACTTCATATTCATCTCCTCATCAGCAGTAATGTCTTCTGTGGCAATGTGCAGTAAGAGCCTAAGAGAAGGGGAAGATGATTTGGGCAGTTGGTTTACATCATCAGCACATGTGAAGCCTGAAGACTGTCAGAAGTGTGTTGATTATGTTGTCAGTACTCCAGCTCCATCGATGGATGAGTCAAGTGAACCTAATAAAAACAATCCTGTACAGAGAAAAAACTAGCAATTAGGGGCTAAAACATGGAGCCAACAAGGACAAGGGATTTCGAAATGCAGCAACTAAGACTCTTTTGTAGCAGCAAGAGTCTGTTGAGTGCTGTAATAAAAGAGAGTGTTACCTTCTAATAAATATACTTCCTCATAAAGCCATTGAGACTGCAATATGCTTTTCCCATCTCTGTACCCCTTTCTAGCCAAGAGGAGCGCATGGAGATTCCCCTTCAGTCAGTCATCTATCAAGATTTGGTTAAACTCAGCATCTGGAGAACATCAGGCTGACACACTCAAAGTGCAGCCTGGCCCCATCCCTCCACCTCCCCTCCTGGCTGAGCACATGGACTGGGAGTGTCAGTCCATGCCCTGCCGCTTCTTCCAGGGCACTTGTGGAGCAGGGAGGAAACAAGTACCATCGTGTACAGCCTTAGGCAGCATGACAGCCTCCTCCCTCAGTCAGAGCCCCATTCCAGCTATGTTTGGCAAACTGCAGTGCCAGTGTCGATGGTTTGCTACATTAAATTAACACTTGAGTGGCAAAGGCACATTCACACCAAAACCTCTACAGGTATACCCCCAAAACTCACAAATTCAAACCGCTGCCCACTAAGAAAGTCACTGGCTTCTTCCTCCCCCCACAAGAAAGATCAATTAATTAGTGATGTAGTAAACTGAACAGAAGGTGTGTCATGACATACACCCAGACAGCACAGAGCACACCACAGCTAACCAAGACGGAGAGTGTGAGCAAGTGATAAAAACTCTGCACTCAAAGTGAAACTGTTCTTTCAAGACAAGGAACAAGCAAAACTTAAGCCAACGCATTTTGTAGTGGCTAAGCTAACAGCTACCCTGACTTCTAAAAGTCCTTTCCAAATGTCTCACGATGTGTTTGAAGTGTATTTATAAGAGTTCTCACAGGTTGCCCAGCAATCCTTGTTAATTGCAGTTTATACCACTTCATCAAGAAACTGATCAGCCTCTCACTTCCTGTTGCTCCAGTAGCACAAACACTTCTGTTCAATAAATTTGTAGTCAAACAATATTTTGTAAGGCATTTGGAAAGACTACCAGATGTAACAAAAAACTTAAAATTTAAATTTGTTAAAATATTAAAGAAATCAAACCCATAATACTATTGCTTGTAACCTCACACTAAGATTACACAAAGCTGTTTCCTAAAGACAACATACAATGTTAAATTTTATTGATTCATTGTTATGGCAGCATTGTAAGTTAGGCAAGATATTTTTCTCGTGCAAACCACTGAGAGTGTAATTCTAGAAGTCTAGTAGGATTCTTCTTCCTGTGTTTCAGCCAGTTAAAGTAGGGCTAGAGGTTGATGTGTGTGATTAGGGTTTGGATTTTGTTTATTTTTAAGGAAGTGTTGATACTTAAAACAACCATGCCTCTTACTGGAGCTCTTAGGAGACCAGCAACCTTAGCAGTTAAATTTTGTTTGGAAAAATCCAAAGGTATATAGAAACAGAAGACTAAACACTCCTTTCTGACACTCCTCCTTCTTAAAAAAAATAAATAATTGCAACAATTCCAGTTACTAAGACCTCTAAAGGCAGAAACGTGAATTATAAGAGACCCACCCATTACTGAATTCAGTGCAGAAAGTTGAAAGAATTTTCAGAAAATGAGAATTACAACTTTCTAAGCAGTATTTCCTCATCCAAAGCATAATTAGCTTCATCTACAAAAAGCCAACCTAGCTCTAACAACCACACACAGGAAGAACAAGGCTATGTAAAGGCTGTGACTTTTTGAAATTATGCCAAGGAAGAGAAAGAGGAAAACTCATAGCTTTCACTTCACCAAAGCTTTAATGACCTGAATAAGAGAATTCTAATAAAACAAGCAAACAAATCTCTACCCAATAGGAGAGCTGGAGATCAGGTTTCTAGAAACTTTAGATGGCAAATTGCAGTTTTTGTAGAAATTGAGTTTCTTGTCCTTGGAACTTTTTCCATTATTAGACTACAGGGTCCTTCAAAGGAAGTAAAGAGTTTACGTTGTTTAGCTCATGAAACTCCTCCATTCTGCCACTCAAGAAAAATCTGCATCCTAACTTTTGCTGTGGATATTATGATAGACATCTTCTAGAAGAGGCTGTTAGACTCAAGGAAATAAATCAACATAAAAACTAAGAAAACACCAGTGATAACTGGTACAGCACTAGTGATTGAGACACAGCTTTAGCATTGCTAAGGCTTTCAAGTGTGTGGAGTATGTCACGGCCCAGATTTTTACACACAAAGTTATTTCTCACAGATAACATGCTTTGCAGAGGAAGTACTCTCCAGTACACAAGGCACTGAGGCTTCCACAAGGAGGAAGTGTAATCATTAGCAACAGCAATATTAACTGTCAAGGTAGTCCAAAAAAAAAAAAAAAAAAAGAGGCAAGCAGGTGGTATGAGCAGAGTCTCCAGATACTGAACTCAATAGAATCTTCCCAATTCTACAACTATGGCCACAGTTTAGGGAGAAGACATGACACTTTAATAAGGACTGTCTAGAACCAAGGGCTTTGTAAAGGATGTCAGGAGTTCAGTTTCTTAGTGCACTCTGATGACATTTGTGGGAAGCTATACCCTGTTAATCAGTGGAAAGCACTGTAACGTTCACTAAGGCTCCAACTCCAAATTTCTTAAAGGTATGGCCCACAGACAAAGTATTCCTGCGTGAGGGATGTGATGCTTTATGACATGAGTGCCTATCAGTCCAAAAGGGACCACAATACATTGGCAGCAATAAAATTCTCCTATTTAGCAACCAGAACATTATCTTTGATCACTTCTCTACGGAGGGTATCTGGGCCAATATTGAAGTGACTGAAAAATAGAACTGGAGTCAAATTTCTCACTGTTTTTATAGCGGGGAAATACCTGTAGGTATATTTAATCAACCTGCAGAGCACACCCAAGCCCTAGATGGGACCCAATGCTCATGCTCTTTTGCTGATAGTCTCAGCCCTGACTTTTGTTTGGATTATTAGTGGCTTCAGCTGAATACCCTGGGAAAAAAAACCAACAGTGAAGCCACAACAGAGCAGAAGGAAGATGTACTTGCAGATGATGAGGTGACAGACTTCTGAAGTTTAATCACTGAAACCTCTTCATGAAGATTGCCTTACAAAATCAAAAGGCAAGATTTCTCCTGAAATAAGGGCCTTACTGTTAGGAAGCCAAGACCCATTAGGGAAAAAGTTCCAAAAAAGCTATCTTCAAAAGAGACATCAGAAGAGAAAAATAGGTACAAGTGAATTGTATTAAAGAAGCCATGTACCTTCCTTGCAATTCAAAAACCCAGAATACAGGCAAAATTAAATTTCCATCACATAAAAAAACAAAACCAGAATTTTGACACTTACTTAGCATTTGGATGGTTACGTGCAATTTTCTTCAGCTCAATATCATTGTCACAAGTCATGATGTTTATCCCAGCCTTCGCTGCATACTTTATCTGAGAAGCTTGCTTGCAAGGATTTGTATATATCATGTTTTCAGGAGAAATGCCCAGGTCTTGTACCAACACCATTTCAGACTGAAAAACAGGAGCATACCGGAGTTTGACACTGAATTTTTATTTTATTATAAATATAATAAATTTTATTATAAATATAAATATACAAAAATAAATAAAAATTATTATTTACTCTAGTACTGTGCTACATAGTCAAATACACTAAAGAGAAAACTATGCACTGCTGCTAGGGTGGAAGTACAGACTTGCAAGAGCCAGTTACACAGAAGTTCACAATTTAAATTATATTATATATAACCATGGCACTTCACACCAAAAAAGCTGTTTTTAAAACATCAGACAGATAGAAGAAAACAATGCACACAGATACACAGAAAACAAAAACTTACTTTACTGGAACATGCAAATCCAACACCAAGGGTTCCCAAAATTTCAAGTACACCTGGAGTAGAATTGCATCTTACAGGATAAAATGGTTTTATTGGTGCCATCACATTCTGCCATTGCGTGTTCTTCTTTACAAGCTTCCCAAGATCACCAACATAAAATGCTCTTTTCCCACTCTAAATAAAAGGAAAAACAGGAAAATAAAATGTCTGAAATTGTGGGTTTGCTGTCAAAACATAAAATAACCCATGAAACTAAGTCTTAAAGAATTGCGTACATTTTTTTTCATCCTGCTTTTAACTTTTAGGTTTGACCTTGAACAGTCCTCTCGTTTTTCCTTTCACCTAGCAACCTGAACTAGCTTGAAAAACAATAAAAGTCGAAAGGAATACCTACCACTTCAGAGATTATGAATGCTATTTAGACAATATTCTGAGATTCTTGAACAAGAGACACTACTGAAATGCCAAATGCTGATTTTAATCTAAAAATACAGAATAGGTTACAAATCTCTTCCGACTTCATATTTTCAGAAGTCTGCAACTTTTTGGAGGAAGAAAATCCACTGGGACAAAAGCTTCCACAGTCTCAACATAATTTATAACTTATTATACAAGGAACAAAATCTAATGTACTACCACTATTTTTAACATCTAGCTAACAGCTCATTTTACCGAAAATTTGTTTGATAGTATTTTAATTCAGGAAGTCGAGTTTGAGACTGTTCATATCTTGTGAAGCACAAAGTTCAAACAGAATTTTAAGAACTAAACTCAGTGTGTTAAGGTTGCAGAATCAAGTGCATAATCTTCAAGAAAATGCACAGACACTTTTTGTGGAAACTTAACAGCCCTCCTTGTGCATCTGTTACCATAGTCTTTCTCAATATCAAGTCATGATGTGGATGTAGTAGATCGAAATCCAAACAGATCATTCTATAATTGTTTAGAATGTGCATTCGGTAAGACTCCTGTAAATGAATAGCCTACTCTGCCATTTAAAGACCATCACAAGATACATGATCAATCTGAATTAAGACTGTACATCAAATGTTAATTCTAGCACTTGAATTTCGCAGATATGAAACTATGTTGTGGCTTATTGTATACAATGTCTTTATTTCTGTTCAAAAAACACAAATAGAAATTCCATCGGGTGGAAGCATACTGACCCCCTGTACGGGTCACCAGCAGGAATGGGATCTGGAGCTTTAGATCCATGGCACAGGCCTCTACCCCTTGAGCTAAAGGAGTAAATGAAAGCAGCAGGAGGCAGCTATCCTCTGTGAGCCAGCCAGTGGTTGGAGACATGACATGTTGCCAGTAGTTTACCTATTTATTTGCTAGACAGAAAAAGAATATTAGGAATCAGGATTTGGGAATCCTACACCTGAGTTCAGAAGGCCGTGGGATTTAGCTGTTTGCTGTACTATAGTTGACCACTTGCATTTGAACATTAGTTCTGCTAAACCAAGGGAAAAGTGAACAACTCACAGGTATGACATATTAAGGATACAGTATTTGCTCAATGAAACTTCATTTTTTTAAAAAGCTTTTTACAATCTTATCTATAAAACAAAGACTACAACATCTTCTGCCTCCTTAGTAGTGAGTGAAGCCTTACTCAATAAAACTATTACTGTATACACAGAATTATTTGTTTCTTTCCATTAGATTGCTAAACCTTAATAGCTTTTAGACCAGTTTGTTTTCTTGAAAGAAAATAGGCAGCACCTCACAATACGCTTGTAGCCGTGCTTCCAACAGAGAGAAGGGTAACGGGAAGATGTATAACCATGCAACAGTGATCGACCACAGAAATTTTAAACATGGCTTTAAACTGGCTCAGCATACGTATTTGTCTAGACTTTGGTATATTTTTAGGGAAAGAGCAAAAAAAAAAATATGTTTCTAACTCAGCAAGAGCCACTTGGTCTAAACCCCATTGATAATAAAATCTCTTGAAACAATGAGATGGGAACCTGAATTTAATTACAACAGCAAGACTACTTTCCTACTAGCCACACCGAGGGAGGTAACAACTGTTGCCCAAATTTCCCCAACAGAATTCAGCCCAAAGCAAAGGAATAGCGAAGAAGTAGAATTAGAAAAGGAAACTACTTCATAAGGTGAGTTTTAGCTGACTGTTCCTCTATTGCTGTCAGCTCATCAGCGCTAAATACTGTGACCTACTTTGAAGACTTCCAGGACTAAACCAGAAGATTTGGAAAACTTATAAGACTTACATGAGTATGTTCATAAATACAGTTGTCAATAACATCTGCAAGAGTTGCTCCTTCATCCAACAGGCCAATGGAGTAATTTGCATCCTCGAGAAATCCTTTCATCTCAGCCGTATTCCACAAAGCCGACAGTCATAAACCAAGAAACACAAGGGATGGGCTTCCAAGCCTTAAATCCGGGTCCTTAAATTATGCAACAAACTGTACAAAGAAAACATAAATCAATGAAAAAAGAGGCACAAAGCATACTATGCCACTATTTAAAAGTCACAAGCAGTAACACACATACACTCTCTACAAAAAATCAAATATTTTTTTATGCTGTCCACCCTCCATTTGCTGGGGATAAGGATAGTGCAATTCTACTGAAGCCAAGAATAAGGCAGAAGCTGCATCTTTTAAATCTGATACTAACGTAAAGAAGAGTAGGAAACCACTGATGCAAGTCTGGTCTCGAGAAGCATCCCAGACTGTATGCACACTGATCTGTGTTGAGCTTATGCAAACTATGAAAATACTGCAAGTGTAGCATACTTGTACAAACACCTCAGCTCAGCTATTCTTAAGTATAGCATCTTAAGTGCCATTAGTATTCAAATATGCAACTGGAAGACTGTCTGTCATACATTTCTGAATTTGTTAAAGAAAACTTGGAGTTTATTGGTTAAATGTTAGCACTGATATTCGTCAAGATTCACATATTTGTGTTAACATTATGTTTTTTGTTTAGGTGCTCGTTCATAACCATTGCCTTCACACACTGTATTTATTTATTTTGTTGTTTTGTTCTGAAGATTACCTACAACACTTAAAAATCTTCAGTAGAGGTTAACAGAAAGAAGCCACTAGCTAGAAGCAGTTTTAAAAATGACAATCTCAGTACACAGGAACACTATTAAAAGAAAGAAATAGTTATAGCCTAGCTATACTTGCGTCTTATTTATCCTCAAACCTTCACTGTAAATTAGATCTTGTTTATAAGCAGTGTTTTCCAAAGACAACCTGAATCAACAAAATCCAAAGACAGAAAATACTGTTAAATATACAGTCTTAGAATACAGATTAAATACTCCATCTCAGGTGAAAAAAATCAGCAGAAAACTACCAACAGCTGATTATATACCTTCATCAGCCTTACTTGATGAATACAACAACCTGCAGTTTACATTCCATTAAGTGGTAGGTTTTGTTTAAAAGCAGTTTATTAGCTTAGAGCAACAGACTGACCAGACTTTGTTTCAATTGTCATCTTTACAACTAACACAAGACTGATCAAAACCAGTCAGCTAATTAGATTCCTTCTTTACATGAATACCCTAGACGACTTCTAATCTCTCAAGAGAATTTGCACGGTATTTATAAAAAAAGAGATGGTTGTTTTCTTAAGGCACCTGTACTTGTCCTTAAAATAACAGAATTATTTTCTAACTAAAAGTGTTGATAGAAACCAGAAGCATTACAGACGAAGGTAAAAAATGCTTCACTAAGACTCTAAAAGCTAAGAAGATAATTTTGACTTCAAATGGTCACAAGGCCATGGTATTAACTGTCTCACACTACTTCCACCACCTCCCTACAGTCAAAAAAATATATCCACAATTCACAACATAAGTTCAGTTAACATTGTTAATATGAACAAAGTTACTTTTGCTCCAGCTAATATTAAGACAGCTAAGCAGCAGTTGCTCAGTAACAGGGAAAAGAGCCAGCAGAGTGTTGTATGCTTTCTGCCTAACTCAAGTATGCCACCTATGTTTCTTAAGAGGAACAGCTACTGCCAGGTGAATTTAACTCAGCAGCGACAAGAATTTTCAGTTATATTCAGAAACTGAATGATACAGACAAGTGCACTGGGTAAGAACATACTTGTCTCACACATACAGTGAGTCAGTCATATGCTTATTTAACTGAATCCTGAAGATCTAAAACAATCATGAAAGAGCAAGATAATTATCACATTGATGTAAGGATTTAAGTTACAATTATAGAAAGAATGACTAGGTGGTAGACACTTTAATAACCAGGAAAAACGTTTTCAGTCAGTCACATCTCAGTTTAAAGTTTGTGAGTAACAGCTAAAATCCATAGAAAAAGACATCACCAAACAAAAAAAAAAAGACAATGTTGTGAACCAAGATGGACTTCGAATCAGTGAAACAAACACGAACACAACAGTCATGTTTATGTAGCTACTGTCACCCTCTTCAGGGTACAGGTACTTCGTCAGATTTGCTAGCTGATTGGCACAAAACTCCTCAGCGCGTTTACTTCCATAAAATATCCATGATTTCCAGGAGTATCAGAAATGGTTTGGTTTGGGTTCCCCCACCCAGAAAGAAAAGCTGGCATCAGCATTTTACTGAAAATTTGATACAGTTCTGGAATATTCAAAATGTGAAGATCAAAAGAAGAAAAAAGCTAACAGCACAGTTTAATTCTTTTAGCACATAATTCTTTATACTATGATTTAAACAGCCTAATGTTTAACTAAGTTTTAAAGAACTTCATGCATCCTCAGGAACTTGCTGGTTGTGCAAAACACATTAAACTTTTCTTCTACAATAACAGCTCTTCTATTGTCTTCTTGCAAGACACATACTACCCAAAGAGCAATAAGTAAACAACCACTCTGAACACATGCAAGAGCAAAACGATTTCTGTTTGCAACAGATTATTCAAATGTAGATCTATTAACCATTCAAAAACCGCAAGTTTTTTTAATCCTTTTGTGACACAGAGGACAAATGTGTTTTATACTTCATCTAAATCTATCATATGTTTTAGAACCCATCTAACCTGTGCTGGAACTTCCAGAAAAGTTCAACAAAACTCAGTGGTAACATTTTGACACAGTAAAACTCTGTAGAGGATGAGCTTCCATGATCCCAGTTCCTCTTTCCCCCTCCCTGCGCACATCCAACCAGTAAGTACTGTAAGTACCTGTGACTGAATGCACGTGAGAAGTGACTGGGGCTGGCAGAAGCCTCCTATCTGAGCTTCTTTTTGTTCATTCAAGTTGGACAAGCCCTGTGTTTCTGATCATAAGAGCACAATTCCCTGACATATTGGACATACCTGTTAAAAAACCTGAAAGGCAGAACTAAAGCATTTTAAGGATTTATGTATATACAAGGGTACTACTAGCTAGATTTTAAAGTTTCAGGGGTTTTTGTTGTTGGTTTTTTTTTTTTCTACTGCAAGCCACTTCCTACACTCTGAAGCGTGCACATGGTCTGGAGTGCCTTCCACTGAATGAATGCACCCCCCTGCCCTGCTGGGAGGTCTCAGTACACCCAGTGGAACCCTGAATGAGCACTCAATGAGTTTTTAGACACAGACACATACACCCCTCCTGCAGCCCAATTGCTTGTGCCTCATATTGCAAATGAAGCAGCTGGATTTAAACAACAGCTAGCTCTTTTTCTTCAAGTCTTGGCATTCATCCGAGTTACATGGAGTAGATTTAAGCTAATTTTGAAGTACTCTTAAAAGAAGGGTTTTTGCACAGTTAATGACTGTGGTGTCTATAGTTGCCCTTTTACTTTTGGGGGGATCCTCAGGAGGAGGGTGAGAACTGGTTTAAGTAAAGCACAGTGGGGTGGAAGACTCTTTAGCACTAGCACCCCAAACCCAACAGCAACAAAAAAAATGCTTATCTGGCAAGTGAGCAGATTAAGTCAAAGTTAAGCCTAAGCCAAAAAATTTTAAGAAAAATCTATGTTTGAGAGCAAAAGTAAGCATATTAGTTCCAGACAAGCAGGCTGTTCCATAAAGAAATGGTAGACATTTGTGTTTTTTACTCAACTAATTGACCTCATCAACTCTGAACAACAGCAAGGATTAATCAGGCAGCCTAGAGCTTTTTGTTAGCTTTGATGATGACCACTTCCTAAATCTTACAGTCAAGAGGCAGGGACGAAAAGGAATCCATGCTAAAACAGATTTAATAAAATAGCTTGCAACAAGCCATAAACAACCTACTATAACCTCTCCTAGGCTGCTTTCTAAGCTTGTCCACAACATTTAAGCTTTTCGTTTAGCAAAATCCATCTAGTAAAAAAGCTAACATCAACTTCTGTCCTCAGAGTCACAGCCCATTCATCTCCTCTATGATTTCTCCTGCTCTGGAAGAAATGACTTCTTTTCAGTCTTGTTGAGAACTAGATAGGAAGAATAGTCTACAAAGAAAACTGAAATTCCTACTAGCACTGCTACAGCACAAAACAGCACAGACTTGAGAAATGTTTCTTTAAGGGGTTAATACCTGCAGTAGGATTTGGCATTGTGCTATAACCTCTGTTCTGACTGGCTCCCCTCCTGAGGGGGGAGGACAATCAGTGACAAAATTTGGGAAAGATCAAATGAATTTATGCAGAAGGGAATCGAGAGAATGGTTCAGAACTTCTTCTGTGTCTGTAAGGTGAGTCAGAAATCATTAGAGTACAGAGTTCAGTCCTTGCTGAAAGTGCTGACTTGCTGGAAGTCATGATTTGACAGACTTAGTGTGGTAACACCACCCATTTTACCACCTGAAATGTTAAGTCTGCATAGTGCTTCAGGACATGTATTTTAGGGCAAACAAAAGCTGTCAAGTGGTATGAGACTTCTACACAGGCATGCAATTGCTTTCTTTGAAGTAAGCATTACATCCTCAGGCACTTTAGGGTTTAACACAGTAACTTTCCAGATGAAGAACTTCAAGATAAAAGTTTACATGTTTAAACACTGCAATTAATGCAGACATCTGGAATAGAAGAAAATTAAAATGCTCTGAAAAGTGACTAACTAAACACACACTTGTCATATGCAAGCATCTATAATACACACATTTTCAATTTTTTTTTTTCTTTATATTGTCAGAACTACATAATGCTTGGCCTGAAAAAAACCATCACCTTGAGGTTTGGGTCTTTTATTAAAAACTTCCTCTGCAAAGAATAAAGTCTCCGTAAACGAAACAGGCTCCCATTAATGCCTATCAACTACACATCTTATTAAACAAAATAAATATTTATGAGATTAACAATTATGCTGATGCAAAAATCATCTCACATTCCTTCCAGTACTGGTTCTTCACAGCTAACAGACCAAAAAAGGTCTTTGTCACTAACATCGGCAATTAAGTGCAGAACGGGTATATTAGAAGAGTAGAAACACGAGTCATCTGTTTGCAGTGCAGGAAATGACTATTTATAATGGGAGTATCTTTTAAAAAAATATTCCAAGATGCCACTTCACCAGCTTACTTCCTTACCATTCAGTTAGCTAAACACAGGCAGGCACTAACTGCTGAGGCAGGTGTCTATTTACAATGGCAGTGGACATCGTGTGTTACCCAAGCTGCCTCTCAGTACAAATCCACTGAGGGTCCTGGCAGACTCCCTGTATAGCTTAGGTTAGTTGCATCCTACCATTCTCTCAGCAGTACCCCACACAGTTAAATGAGCACTGTAACAAGAGCATCTCCGCCAAAGCAGGCAAACAAAAGGAGTAGCTACTAAAAGACAATGCCCCATCTGAGATCTTCTACAGGAGCCATGCCTTCAGGAACCTCCTTCTGTTTTCTTGAAGCCTGGATACATTACTCAAAGCCAGTAAGCTAGCAAAGCTTACAAGTGAGTACGTGTGTAAGCGCATGTGTACTTTGATGGTACTATACCAGCACTTCTCTTTTCATGACAAGTGCAAGAAGTTACCTCCTTATCCTATCCTCTTACTTCGTCTGTATTAGTATTTGGCCTTCCCATTGACCCCCAGCCCTCCTGTTCCCCATCTGCCACTCCCATTTAAACTAAGTCATGAGCGCTTTAAAGGCTAGCCAGTTCAGATAACTACTGCTTCCACTTGGCATAGGCAGGTCTTGTTAATAGATTAGATTTCCATCACTAATTCTCTTCATTTCTGATCAACCAGATGTGGCAATAAATAGAACAGACTTTCAAAGAAGCAAGACTTCAGACCACAGTTGCCAGACTGCTCAGGAAGTCAGAGCCTGAAGAGCACAACAGAACCAAATACCAAGTTCTTCCTTGGCTGGTGTAATACAAGGACAAAAGTGGGAGGGAGAGAATTATAAAAAGGAAGCAAGTTTAATATGAATGTAAGTACACCTTCAGACAGAAGAGTTTTATTTGAGTTCCACTGTAACATAATATTAATAATTATATTTAAAAGCTCCTTTGGCCTTTTTCCCATTAAATCACTTTGCAAGTTGAACAGGACTCAAACCACCAATTAGCTGGCTCACATCTTAGCTGTGTTTGAGGCAATTACCTGTGCTTCAGCACACCAGAACAGGTACAGATTTACTTGCACACTACTGCTACCTACATCACCACTACATTCAACACTGAGCTACATACATTTGTGTGCAATATATATTTTACTGAACACATTATAGATCCAAGATCAAAATAAACACAAAGATCATTCACGCATTCAGCCAACAAATACAGCAAATCCCGTGGCATCCGTTCTAGGACAAGCTACACCTTGCACTATTTGTCACAACAGTCTACCAGTTAGAGAAAGAATTATCTCAAAGAAAATACCAGAACAGCCTTTTTGAAAAGAAAAGCTTCACTAAAAGCCAAAATTCTTTCGAACAGTTTGAGAAGCTACAATGCATTTATAGTACCTGAAGATTTTATACTTTATTCACTCCCTCCTAACAATTCTTACACCTTTCCTATCTTTTTACTACTTTATTCCTGTTGAATAGATGTCATGCAAGAGTTCCACCTGCATACAAGAGTGAGCAAAAACTCAAAAACTGAATGAGAGGAATAATTTTCTCTGATTTTTCGCTCATAAAAATCATGTGACACCTACTAAATAACAGTGATATTCAGAGAATTTTCAGTGTGAACTGTATTCACTTGAATAGAGCAGTCATCTACATAGAACTAGATATATGCAGTTAATTCAGTAGGTTTCAAACAAAACAAGAAGAACATAAACTCTGGAGTTAAAGCCAGAAATCATGATAAACCAAGCTCATCCTGTGCCTCCTTTACTTTAGCCAAATGAAAATGCCTTCAGCTAGACAGGAAAAAAAATATCAGCTTAACTCAGATACTACAAGGCTATTGTTAAAACCACATAAAGCTATTGTTTTATGTTAACAGAACATGATAACCACATACATGCCAGAGTTTTCTGTGCTCCTTATGATCAGCCATACACATTCATTTGCTTTCAGTTATCATGGGTTTTGTTTTTCTTTAATAACTATTTGCCTCTTAAAAATGTAAAGGCATTTATAATTGGTACACGATTTCCATCCAACACAGAATTCCACATTCTACTGTAGCTCAACTACAACTATTTGTGGAAGTGGACAGTAATTAGCAAATAATGGAGACAGGCATTTGGGAAGGCACACCCTCTATGATCGGCATTAGTTACTGTTTACAAGAGCAAGTTTTAACTATTTCAGTATAAAATACCATAAGAAATCAGACAGTACTCAGCAAACCATGATTTGATCCTAACAGTCACGCAGCGCCCGTTCATGACTTCAGCGTTACCACTGAGAGACTGAAGTTACAGCCTTTCATTTTAGGATTCCTGCAGTCAACAGTCCTAATTCAGAAAAGTGACTCTATTTACAAAGTTTACTCACGCGCATGTCTCAAATTCATCAGATAACTCTGCTGAGAAAAGTATTAGGTGAGTAAAAATTATAGTCCTCCCTTGAATGAAAGCCCCATATAATATGCACGCCACTGTTTCCAAATTCTGATAATTTACATCAAGACAGTTAACTTTCTTATCAAAAAGCCAATACATGCTGTTTGTACTTCTGGAAGTGCTCATCCTCCTGCATACAGATGAAAAAAAGAGACAGAAAAGAGACTTACATGGACAAGTTAGGAGATGGAACCCTACTATCATCAGCTAGGTTCCCAAGGTGGCTCAGCGTTGAAGTCGAACTGTTCTCTATAAAGCACTTCTCCTAAGCCCTCTGGATAGTTGTAAACTTGATCAGAGATTTTGCCCTGTGGGAGAGAATGCATAACAAAAATAAATTTCATAGCCAGAACAAAATAAAATTCTTTTCTTAAAACAGGTAACAAACACATTTTCAGTAGTGCTTTTAAGGAGGCTTGCAACACCCCACCACAGAAGTTTATAATCACAAGAGTGACTGTGAACTCTGAGCCAGAACATCTCAGCCAAGTCAGATGTATGAAGAACTGCTAAAGCACATGAATTAGGCACATGAAACTGCTTGTTAGTACTTATCTTTCATAGTCTGAACTGGAATATTTTCAAAACTAAAGGCAGAGAGATGATCCTGCTTTGGGGTAGTACGCCTTAATACTGGACTACCCTCCCAGAAGTGTTTTTAACCCTGTAACCGCTACGATTCCTCTCCTCCCCACTTCCTTTCTATTTTAGAATTCCCTTGCCATGTTCTTCCTCTGCTATGAATGAACACAGCATGTGGGTGAAAAAGCTATGTGGGTGAAAAATAGTGCTTTATATAGTGACACTGAACACCAACCAGACAAATCCAGAGATGAGCAAGACAGTAAAAAGAAAGACTTATGCTTGCCATCAGGAATGAGGAAACATTCAGCTGGCCCTTAAAGGCTATTACACACAACACCAAAGCAGTATTTTAAAGTACAAGGGTAGCTTACCCAAATTAAGGTAAAACAATCACACAAAACAGTACACTGAACATTAGTTGTCAAAGAAACATGAACCAGTCCTGCTGAGAAGTTATTCCTTCTAAAAGGAACTGTCATTTTCATGGAATTAAATACAGCACCGAACTGGTCATGTGTCAACCCAACATACAACAAAGTTTCTACAAATTCACTGTGGTCTATGGCATGAGACATGGAATGTACCAACCTATTGTAAAAATAAATCTTTGCTGCTCTCATTATTTAAATGAGACTACATGCACTGACTACAAAAACCTGGCTTCTGGGAATCGCTTAACCCAAATGATCATCTTTTTAACCACACTGCAGTTAAGCAAACTGCTGAAGTGTATTTTTCCACTTATTCTTCCTATTTAAAAACTAAACTAGTGTATGCTATAAAGTACTGAATTATAAACAGAGTGAATGCAACTGGAGGGTAACTTTCACAGCAACTCTACAGAGCAATCTCTTCAGCTTTACCATATAAATTAGCATCCGGTAGCATATAATATTAAAAACAAACCTCAAGTCTTCAAAACTAATTGAGATACTAAGAAATTTTGCCAGCTAGAACTAATGTATATGCAGGGTATTTAATCCTAACCCTTTCTTCCACTAAAGCAAGTCAGTAACATTTACTTCTCAGAGTATGCACACAAGAGTTTCAAAAGCTGGCAACTCTTTCCTTTTGTAAAATTAACTAGTAGCTCCACTATTTTCTAGTGCTGTTCTGATCATATTTAAGAACTTGTACAAGTTTTCTAGTGATTATGAATTAAGTTTACTTTCCCAGCAAAACAAGTCATTAAGAACAGGTGCTTCTAGGGACACCACATGGCCTTTAGTGTAAAACTTAAAGCCACACTTCAGACAAATATCACCTGCAGTACTATTACAATAGTAGCAAGAGTAAACCCTGAGCTGCACTGAGTTCTAATTGTCCTTCAGAATTTTTTACATGAGACTTATTTATCTGAAGGATCTACACAAATGTATAGAAAGTACTCTGACTGCCCTTTTTGTGTCAGTTTGCCAATATTAAATATTCAGAGAGGAAACCGTCCAATCTGAGCCTTTCAAATCATAGTAATTTTACTCTGCTTTAACCAGCACAAAGAGTTAATTTGCTCTACTGTGGCAGAGCAGGACTACCATTTTAAGTAGCAGAAGCATATTAGATGCCCATAACCCACACAGACAAACTCAGTTTTAGTAAAATTGCGCATCTGATCAGCCACAATGAAGCATTCATTGTTTAAGGGTCTTAAAGTGGGTATAAAAGTGCTCTTTGCTAAACAGCAAGCCTTGAGTTACAGGAATAATTGACAAGGCAGCTTTGCCTTTTAATACTCAAGTAACACCTATATGCATGCATTTATATATCACATTAGTATATTCAACGAGCAGGTGTCTGAAGTTTGACTGCAGCTCCACCAGCAATGCCGTACTTCATAGTGTTACTATTCAAATAAGGAAGGAATTAGCCCCCAAGTCGCCCACAGCACATAGTTTTGCCAAAACAACTGTGTCTGCACAGCAAGCCCCGTAAGCACCCACAGCCCAGTCAGGGCCAGGCCCTTCCCAGCTCACTGGCCCCCTCAGCTCCACGTCTGATGTGGACAGGCCTACAAAACCAGGCACTGGTTCATTTTTTTTGGAAGAAAATGATCCACTGCCTCTCCCCATTTCCACAAAGAGACCCTTTAGTGACCTGAGCTAAAATATCTGTGAACCAAAGCCTAGAAATCCAGCAATATAATGACCTCACATATTTACACCAGCTGACAGACTTGGTGGCACCGAAGTTACTCTGCTCCACAAAAAACCCAATTATTCTTCTGTTACAACAGGCCTTTCCCAAATCAGCCCAGGGCACTGTGGCAAGGAGGTCCCCGGGAAAGAGCAGGTCCTGAAGGGAGCACAGGTCCCTGAGGAATTCTCCAGTCAACCACACTCTTGCTCCTGTGCTACATCAACTGCATTTTGAACCGAAATTTGCCATTATACCCAAATTAGTCCATTACACAATTAAGCCTTCCTTTCAGGAAGGGACGGTCTTAATTCCCTTCCAGAGCACTCTGTCTCTCTTTTAATTGGAGAGATGGAATCATTTCCAGACTGTACAGCGCAGCATTGCTGCAAACACACACCTGCATCAGCCTTCCAGCACAGGGACCAGCAAGTGGCACCAGCTGCTTGCCCGGGGGCCAGCGGCAGCACTGGAAGGCGGCAAGCCTGCCTCTTGCCTCCAGTAAGACTGTCCCCACGACAGAAACATCCCCATTGCTGTTTGGCACCAAACAACACCCTCCCCCTTCCAAAGTCTTATAAGACCCCTCTTCTTCTGGGGTTTAACAACCATCCCCCAGAGCTAAAGGCGCAGCGGGAGGGATGGGGGGGGCACAGGCTGGCTGGATGGGGGAGCTCGGCCGGCAGAGAAGGGAGCCCACCACAGCCTGAAGCACACGGGGAGGGGGCTGCCGTGTCGCAAGCATCAGCCACGGCAGCAGCAGCAGCATTGTTCACACGGTGACAGGAAGGAAAGAACTAGACTGGACCAGTCCAGACTGGAACAAACCCCTCCTACCATCACCATTATTCACAACCCCCTACCTCCCCCCCAGCACCACTGCCTCCCACGTTTATCCAGGGAAGAATAGCGGGCAAGTGCAGTATGCTCAGAGCCGAAAATCCAGCAGCCGGGGTGGAGGCAGAAGTAGTGGGGCAGCACCCCCCCACCGCCAGCCCACTGCCACACAGCCCCAGCCTCACGTCTGGCTGAGAAGGTAGCAGGTCTAACCCGATTTATTGGGCGCCACATGGTGTTTTCCTTTAGGGTGGCTATATTTGACTGGGACTACACAATCGAATCCTGCTCGGTCACCAGAGACTGCTGCAGAGGTCTGACACACAGCGCTTCTCCTGCCTACTGGCACATGTCGGCTGTGCAGGATTTTGCGCTGCAGGAGATGCACTTCAGAAAGGCTCAAATGAAGATTTAAGCTCACTTTCTTCCTTCTTCACCACGAGCGGGGTCCCCCCCAGCACAGATATGCATCTTCCTGGGCTCTGAAGGAGCCCAGACTGCCGACTGGAAAAGACCTGCAGTGCTGCCTAGTAATGAGCCATAACAGCATCCTCCTCAGCCTCGCCAGCTGCCCCATGCTCCTGCCTGTGCGCCATCCCCCTTACACGCAGGAACCCCCACACGGCGCTTCCAGCTCCCCTACAACCAGCGACGGGCACCTCTGCAGACCTCTCACCGCTACAACCAGCGACCGGCACCTCTGCCGACCTCTCACCAAACAGGGAACAGCATGGCAGCGAGCAGACGCACGCTCAGGACACCCAGACACCCCAGTGCACACGCTTTACACAAGCACCCAGCCAGCAGCTAGGCAGTGACTGGACTCTCTTTTCCGTACTTTCCGATGGCCCTCGGTACAGCAGCAGCCAACTGGACCACAAGCACCAGCAGAGGCAGCCAAGCCAAGGAGGCTGAGGCTCAACCAAGAGACTTCCAGAAGAACTGGTGGCACCAAACCTGCTACTGCCACACGAACAGACCGACCACAGGGAGGGGGAAGATGTGCGTCCTTGAGGCGACCAGCAAACACCCCTGGCAAAGGGAGGACACTGCGAACAGGAGGGAAGGGCTCCACTTTCTGTGGTCCCCCCCCCGGCCCATCTGCGTGAAGGCAATTTGCCCTGTCATCCCAGCGCTTGTCCTGGAAAGCGTCACTTGTGCAATGCCCTGACAACTTGTGCGGGGCCCTGACAGCTCTTGCACTGCCGCCCTGCTCCTTGGTGTGCCCCCCGTCCACCATGCCGAGGAGGACGGGGGGAGCCTCAGGCAGGCACCGCTCAGGTGAGGGGAGAAGAGGAGCGTGACAGCGGGCGCTCGGATGGATGCCCACGGTTACAGACACACAACATGGCCTCTGAGAAGCAGGCGAGGAGACGCCGCGGCCGTGCGACCAGCACTCCTCCGGCTCCTCTGCCCCCCGCCGGCCAGGCCGGCCTCCCAGCCTGTCACACAGCTGCTCCCCCCGGGCCCGAGGGGGCTCCGGAGGGGAAGGGATCCGCCGAGAGACCTGCGCGGCAGCCAGTGCTCCCGAGCCCCGGCAGCTGCTACAAGGCGAGGGGCCGGCACGCCGGGGTGCGGGGAGCCCCGCTCCCCGAGGGGTGCAGGCGGGGACGCTCCTCGCCCCCTCCCCAGGAAGGGGCACGCTGCGAGAGGCAGCGGCGCCCGGCGGGAACGGGTCTCCCACCGCGGGGCACTGCCCCAGCTGCTGAGGGGGAAGACACCGCACAGCCCCCCTCCGCAGGAATCCGCCATGTTAGGGCGGCCGCCGAGCTCCCGCTCCCCGCGGAGCCGGCGGCCCCGCCGCTCTCCCGCACCCTGCGGGGTCGGGGCAGAAGGAGGAACGGCGGCCCCGGCGCAGCCCTTGCCCCGGTCCCCGGCCTCCCCCTCCCGCCTCGCCGCCTCTCACACGCAGGGCTGTCCGCCATGTTAGCGCGGCGGCCGCTGACCCCCTCCCGCCCGCCGCCACCGCCGCCCTCCGGGGCGCGGGGGGTCCCCGGCGCCCACCCGCCCCCCGGGCGGCGGCCCCGCATCGCCCGGCGCCTCGCTGCGCGGTGGGGAGAGGGGGAGCCCGGGCTCTGACTCATCGCGCCGCTCTCCATCTGCCGCCGCCGGTGGCAGCCGGTCTCGCCCCACGCCGCCGGGCGAACGGAGAAAGGGGCAGCGGGAGGAACCGGACCCATCCCCCTCCCCGCCCGGCACCGCCACGGCGGCGGTGCTGCCCGCCGGGCGCCCCTCCCGGGTGCCGCCGCCACCGTCCCCCTTCCCCTCCCTGCACCGGGGGCAACAAGGGCCCGTCCCCCCCCACAAGCCCCAGGGAGGGGAGAGCTCCTTCCACTCCCTCCCGCCGCCGGTGTCAAGGGACGGCCCGGCCCGCTCCGGAGCTCGGGGTGGGCGTCGCCGCCTCCATCCCTCCCTCTCGCCGCCTCCCCCGCGGCGGGACCCCTGGCCCGGCGGGGAGGCCGGGGGCGCTGTGACCCCCAGCACCGGTACTCACGTGAGATAACGGCCCGAAAGATTTGGTAAATCGTCTTCTCTTTTTAGGCGGAATTTTTAAAGAGGGATGTGGGAACCTACAGCAGAAATACAGGCGGCGGCAGCGGCGCCTTCCAGGGCCATAGGCTGCGGGGGCGGCCGGCGGGGGGAAGCGCAGCGCAGCGCCGGGACGAGGGGGCACAGGCAGAGAGAGACAGAGCCGGAGCGGGCCGGGGGCGCGGGGCTGCGGCAAGTGGGGACGGAGGCGGGAGCACGGCTACCGGGCGGCAAGGCGAGCGGCGAGGCGAGAAGAAGGGGCTGCCGCCGGCAGCGCTCTTATAGGGGCGGGCGGGCGGGGAGGGACCGGCGCCACGCGTCAGCGCACCGCGGGGCGGGAGGCGCTGCCGCCGAAACCACCCCCCCGGCGGCGGGCGGGCCGGGGCGGGCATGCGCTGAGGGGCGCCGGCGGGCAGGAGGACGCGGTGGCCGCTGCACCGCTGCGGGGCCCGCTGGCCAAAATGGAGGCCGCCTCCGGGCCGAGCTGAGTCGGGTCGGGCGCAGGTGCCGGCTGGGTTCGGGGGACGCGGCCCGCCCGGCCAGGCTGGTGTCCGCGGTGGGCCCGCCTTCCCCGGCTGGGTGCTGCGGGAGAGGCCGGGGTCTTCTTGTGGCTCCTGATGGAAGGCGGGGCAGGGACCACGCAGGGCGAAGCTAAAGGCGTCCCTCAGCGCCCGGTGGGGGGTCGCCTGGGCCATGTGGCCACTCGAATCCGTGTGACAGCCATGGCTTCCGCAGAACCAAGACCCGTCCCGTGTCAGCACAGCTCGGAGCACAGCTCGGAGCAGGTGGGAAACGAAGCCAGGTCTTTACGGCTGGTCGGAAACCTCGTTCACCGAGTTAACAACAGCCTGATAACTCACGCTGGTTCACTGAGCATTGATTAGTAACACTCACTGGAGGAAACTAATCACATTGCGTACCCAGCAAGCCTCATGAATTTCGGGCCTTCAGGACTCCTGTAACTAAATAGGTGAACTGAAGGCTTCAGCTGAGCCATCCATTTGCGCACAGAGTTTCGCTGAAGCGCTGGGGTATCCTGGGCACATCCCAAAGCCTTCAGCACTTTGCAGCCATTCGGGGATCAGGTCCCTCAGGTAAAGGTCACAGAATTGTCCCCTGGTGGAGCTGAGGATGAGCCCTGATCTGCCAGCCCCAGTCTGCCATGCCAACTTTACCAAAGCACATAGGGCTGTTTTTTGAAAAAAACAAAACAAAACAAAACCCCCAACTCATTCCAGTAGTCATTTCTTTCTGGAAACAAAAATACCTAGTTATCCAGTTCACTGAGACCACAAAAAGAGGTTCTGGAAAGTTAATTGTTCATTTCAGGGCACATTAATTTTCTTTTTTAAAAAGTATGTTAGTACAGTTTGGCTATTTTTTTTCCCAAAGCAAAGCCAGGTTTGTTTAGTTTTATAGCAGAGAGAATTCAGAAAAGCAGTGAATAGATACACACCTGTCATCTCTTTAGAAATAAAATGAGACTAAGGTTCCAAAGCATGCAGGGATGGCGTTTGTTTACTCTTTTCATCTGTTGTCACCTTCTCTTTTGCAAATCATTTTAAATGAGGAGGAAGTGAACTGACAAATATATGCAGTCTCATTACAGTGTCTCATCTTTCCTGATAACAGCACTAGTAGGTTATGGATGAAGTCAGTAAAAGCAGGCACATTGGTCGGAAAGTCAGACCTCTCCCATACATTTACAACAGATATTGAGGACTAAAAATGGAGTGGTTTACACTGCTGTTTTTTCAAGTGTGTTCTGTATTTCACCCTTCATCAGTGACTTACCTGTTTGTTTGGGTTGCTATTCCAGAATGTAAGTGCAGGAGAAGGAGTATATTCACCAAAGGTATAGAGAGACAGGAAGAGAGATTTGTGCAGAGTTTGGACGCGGCACAATAAATGTGAATCATTAACAGGCAAAGAGAGGAGGAAGGGTTAGAGGGGAGGACAAAGGTTATAGCGATATACGCAGAGGAGCAATCCAGAAAGCTGTATTCTGTGGGAAGGTGGATTTTTTTAAAACACATTTTTGGAAGGGATTTAAAACTTGAAAAAGGACTTGACTTATTTGGAAGCGTTTACGTGCAGCCAAAAAGTGATCTAGCAAGAGGCAAAGAATCAGTCAATACTAGTTCTATGTAGAACTGTGTATTTTATCTGTGTTCTTAGACATCTCCTGATGGTAATGTCCGAAGATATCCCAGCGATATATGGTTGATGTAACTGCCACATCAGTTACTGCCACCTCGTCTACATTCATCTTCCCAGAGTTTTTGCTTTGGTAGGTAGGGGAAGTTTTTACTATTTGTATCGGGAGTAAGAAAACAGATGGACTATTTAAAAGGGGAGGACAGTCACGTAGGACAGGAAAAAGAACTTCAGTTTGATATGCAATTAATTGGGGGCACTGTCAGCTATTTTAAAAACGTATGGAGGGAGGGAGGATTTCCTGCTCGTATGGAGGAAGCAACACTTGAAAACAGAAACATAAACTTCATTCCCTCAAATCTACTGGGAAAAAAAAAAAAGAGTGTCACACTGTTTGGGAGAGTACAAGACTGAACTGTGTGGTCACTATATACAAAATGAGAAAAAATTGATGGATGATCGCTTTATACAGTGTTTCCCCTACCACTGCTGATATTAACCTAGAGCTAGAAATCTGATGCCACAGCTCAGTATTTTTAGTATAGTGCTACACAAAACAGCAGTCTGATTTTGTCTGGAGGGGCAAAATGTAAAAAAGCTAACATAAAATTACCTTCTGCCTCATTAACATTTCTCTACATTCAGTTTTAATACTTGGATTCCTAACCTTGTATGGCTCCATATGCACAATGTATTTCATAGATTACTAGAGTAAGAATTCGCTTTTCATTCTCCAAAGATAAAAAGCAGAGCAGAGCACAAAATACGTGTCCAGCCCTGAGTTCCCCTTAATTCCAACTGTGAGATCCTTCTACAACATTCCCCTTTTTTTTTTTTTGCCTCCACGTTTTCTTTTCAGCACGGTTCACAGTTGGATGTAGACAAAATCAGGTGTTATCCCTATGACGCAGATAAACCAGAGCAGGAAAGACACCCTTCCTCACCTCGTCTTTTGGAGTGCAAAAATATACTCACTGGCGAGGCAACCCAGCAGTCAGGAGCTTCAGATTGGTTTGGACAGATGTCTGAAGGCTGCATAGCCCCATGACCTTCCCCACTAATCCCAAGTATTTCCTTCTCTTTATGTCTTCCTACAGGCTACCTCTTCTCTCCTCTGGTTCTCCCATTTCCTCTCCCTCTCTGATGCACCCTCTATCGCCAGGAGTCAGCAGCGGGGTCAGATTCCGCTCCTGCAGGTGAGAGAATGAGATTATTTCCTCCTCCATCTCCTCTTCCTCTTCCCCCACTGCTGCCAAGTCCTGCTGCAGTCGGTGTTTTTCCTTAAAGCCTCAGGTGCAGGAATTGTGCGATTATGCAGGAATTTCATCTTCCATTGAAAACAAAATGTCCCTACCTACTCAGTGCAACAGAAATAATGATCCACCTTTGGATGTAGGGAAAAGGTCGCTTCAATTTCTGAATGCTTGAACTTGACAACGTGGTCCCTCTCCCGGCTCCTCTTGCAGGCAGCGGCACTCAGCGCAGGTATAGCTAACAATCTCTACCTGTCCAGCCGGCGCACCCAGCCGTTGTGGTGGGAGGAAAGAGTCAGTCCCAATTGCATTTTTGGGGCAGGAATGCCCGTGCGCAGGGCAGAGGCACAAGAAAAGGAAAATAAAGGCTGTGACAGCTCTGGATCCCTCATGCCCACAATGCTGTAGAAATACTATAGTTCAAGTAGTCTCTCATTTTAATAAAACAACTGTATAAATAGGACCTTGTGGAATTAATATCAATTGATACTCTGATCTTCAAACCTTTTACATGGCTGCAGATTTTGGAGCTATCACTGTTCCTGTCCAGTTGACAGAAATACTGATAACCAGCGGGAGGAATGATTCATGATTATTAAAAGCCCAGAGGTGGTGGGAGGAAAGCCATCTCTGCCTTAGCTCACACGGAGCAGTCACCTCTCACCTATATCTACTGAATCATTTGCTGGATCAAAACAACTGGGGCAGAAATAAGGTCCCAACTTCCTAGTATGGGTTAGTTTAGCTTCAGAAGAAGAGTAAGTTTAAGTGTAATTTTTACACAGAATAGTTACAGAATAGGCCTCATACTCATGCTAAGTTGTTTTTACACAAGGGAAAGTTTTAAAAAGGTGTATATACCAGCATTATTTTGACTGACTTAGCTTCTATTGATGCCCATGGGGCGGTGTCACACATGGAAAATTAATGGAAACGGCATCTCAAAGCACGAAAATTAATGGAAGCAGCATCTCAAAGCACGATATAAAGATATCACAAGTAAGTAAAATTAAGTTGGGGTTGTTTTACAAAATCAAAGGTAGAAGGAAAGAGCAAGAGAAAATTCAATTCTGTTTTAGGGGTATCCAGCAATATATCATAAGCCCAGTTCTGCTTTTTACAGCTGCAGCCTCCTGTCAGTCCAATGCTAGAATATTTTCACCTGCAAAAAATCTAGACTGGATGGACAGAGACTAAAAGAAAATGACTGTGAACTAAGTATCTGAGGTATTGGAAAGAATATTCAAATATGAGCATTAATTGAGAGTCTAGAGACCTGCATGCCTACGCTACATTAACTACTAAAGAAGACTCAAAAGCTTAAAGTATCTGCAACAGGGTGTGGAGTTTTTACTGTTAGGAAATGTGCCCAAGTCCAGCCCAGGTTAGAAACTACTTGGGCCCATTCCGTGGTAGATACTGAGTTGTGTATTAATCACTCACACTCTAGTTCCCAGCCTCCATGTGTCATGGATCATCACTAAAACCTGAAGGATCAGGTGGAGGCCAAGGGTTAGGCCTCTGTGGAATTTATCATTTCTCATTACAAATATCTCTGGATCGGAGAAGAGGCGTGGAGTTTCCCTCTGCGGATAAACAGGAGGCGGTGGTTCCCAGAAGAGTGAACTAGTCAACAGCGATAAGACTATATCAACTTAAAAATGCAACAGTCCAAACACTAAAGCAGGATAAAGTGGTCTGTGTACCATGCAAGGAGGTTACAAATATGCATATCATGTGCTGTTACTGGTGATTACCAAACCGAGAGATTCTTTTTTATTAACTCTTTGGGGATGAATACTCTCTTTGTTGTTGTTTGTTGCATTTGCAAGGGGCTTTTGTTCCCAGATGTTTATTCTCAGCCCTGTAGTTCTTGTGTCAGTAGTCCTCTCCAAACGTAGTCCTAGCTCTATGCAACGATTAAGAGTGTTTTCAGGCTGCTCGGCTCACTAGTCCTTCTTGTCAGTCGCCTTCCAGCTTTCTGAACATGCACACGTTCTTCTTGTGATTTCTAGGCACAGTGTCCCCTAGCAGCCCCCAGTTTTGCTGAGCTTCCCCTGGCTGGTAGAGCATTTTGTTGAGAGCAAAGACTCTTCAAGAGGAAGATTTCCAGCTAAGCTCTGGAGAAGCACTTCCCACTTGCCAATGTCTTTCATCACCTTCCCAGCTTTGAGAGGTGGCGGTGATCTCCCCCTTGTCATCCAAGGGCACTGATCATCCAAGCGCACTGAGAAGGAAAGCGGTCTCTTAAGATGCCACTCCAGCGCCGCCTGAGATGCCTCCAAATATGCGCCTGCATTTTCTGTTTCATTGACAACGTTGTCTCACACATTTTTGGGATGAGAGAACCACAAGTCAAGGCAGAGGCCTTTCCCACCAGGGTGAAAGGGGTAGGACTCTTAGACAGACAAAACCCTAGCAAACTCACTGCTTGCAAAGCAAGTGACAACACATTTGAAAAAAAAAGATACTTGACCCATTTAAAATAAATCCTGTTTACTTTGCTTGCTTGAATAGAGTTGCTAATGTTAGCAGGAGGAAGATGAGCAGAATGTGGCACTACTACCTTCACTCTGCATTTGAATTTTCTGTAACACATGCATTTTTCATTTAGAATTTGACAGACTTTTTCTAAAAGAACTTTTTTTTTTTTTCTCATAAAAACCAGAAAACCCATAGTTGATAGGCTGGCAGTAGTGACCAGCATGGAATAATTACTCCTATAACACAGTTAAGAACATGCAGAAGGATCTGCAGGATCCATGCAATGTACATTTAGGAACAACCAGGCTCTGGACTCGTGCTTTGGTTGTCGGACCACTGTGGTAGTGATGCTGTTGGTACGCGGGGCCTTCAAACAGGTCGTCTGTAAACATGCATTTGAGTCCCTAATTGTATGCAATACAGTTTGACCTTCATCTCTAGGAAACTGTGTTTGTGTACCTGGCGCTCTTTCTCTCTTGGAGCTGGCCCTTAACTTAGGCTGGCCCTAAGATGTGTAGTTTGCAGTTTCTTTTTTCAGGCTCGGTCCTTCTGTGGCCCTCAAAACTGGGGAAGGCAATCCCTTTTTAATTTTGATGCCATTAAGATTCCCTAAGCCAACCTATCTTGTTTAGGACTTCAGGCATGGTTTGCTGAAGAACCTGGGGCAATGTCCTGGATCAGACATAGCACTGCTGGAAGTGAAACAGTAGCTACGGATATGACCTGCTCAGGATACTGTGTCAGTGCTATCCCCTGGCTTGGCTATCGCAGGCCAGATTTGTAGAACCAATAGGAAAGTTCGCAAAGCAAGGCAGCCAGGGCTGGGTTATTTTTATTACACTCCATTTCCTCGCAGCTGGCGAAAATAGTCAGGACCTTCCAAATCTGACCCAGCTCGAATTGCGAGTGAAAGCTGAACATGAAGCGAGGACCAGGCAGTGTCTTCTGGTTAGTAACCCATTCCCTTTGTCATGCCCCATTTCAGCAGCAAGAACCTACAGCTCAGTATGCGCACTCAAACCAGACGACATAAGTGCTAAGTGAGAAGATCTCAACTAGTTTTAACATCTCCAAAACCCCAAGGCAAGACCCCAAGGAAGATACCGTGCATGGCAGTGGGGTCATGCACAGCCAGGAAGCCCCCAGGACAGCGGGGGTTGCAGCTGGAGCACCACCAGGGCTGCAGACCAGGAGGACCGAGCTGCTGAGCTGAGCCCCGGGCAGTCCTCAGGGGTCCCAGCCCTCTCCCAGCCACGGTGTCCTGCTGGGGCTGTGCTTCCACTGCTTACCTCCCCCCAGAGAGCTCCCGGGCCAGGGGACAGCAAAGCGCCCAGCCCCTGCAAGATCAACCATTGCAAGAGGGAGAGGGATGGTCTTATTCGAGGAGCTGTTACCGGTACCAGTAAGCACACCGCAGTGCCTGCTCCCTGCCTGCTTACCCTGCATCTGCTCCTGAAAAACACCACTGAAACTAGTCTTGGGCCATTGACTTTGCCTGTCACTCCAAGACTGGGATTTGGGTTTTTTTGTTAAAGATGGTTTTCCAAAGGGGCAGATAATTGCTGTTCATTCTTTAAGTGTAAAAAAAAAAATAAAAATCTTTCTTGTTATATATAATTTTCTCGCATAACTTAGAATTTTTTTTCCCTCTTCTCCACTGCCTGGAAGTGCGGTGCAGGGACCCAGCACAGCATCTGGAAGGCTGCTGCAGCCCCACGGCTGAGCTGGATGCCCACACCAGCTCAGGTGCCGCTGGCGCTGGAGGGAGAGACGGCTGCCCAAGCCTCATCCATCATGGGAAAGAAATGCCTAAAGCAGCATGTACTTAAGGTAACCGCCTCCCAGACGGCCCTTTACTCAGGACATCCCAATATTTTTGTAGTTATGCAGCAGCGCTTTGGGCTTAGGTTTACCCTGAGAAGCCAAAATGTTTACCATTTTCTGTAACAGAAGCAGAGTTTAAATGAATTATTATAATAATATCTAGGGACTGTGTTTCCAAGATTTTACCACATGTAAACACAATCATAAGCGTAATCAATGTCAATGACTTCCATTTAATTCTCAGACAAAGTTTGCTTTTAAGTACCACACCAGATTTAACATGGCCAATGATAAATGGAATGCAATTAGTTCTACTATCTGCTTTGATTATATGCTAAATTATTTCTTACAACAGACCATTTATTATCCAAAGCTAATGGTTATACTCTTGCATTTAACAAGTCTAATATATCATAAACCATGGCAAACTGATAAGTTTCAAATTGAGATACTGAAGTCTAGAAAAAAGTCATTCCATGAATTAGTTTCGTCTAATAAATCCTTGTCAATGCCCAAGTCATCATTTTCACAAAGAAATCTTAAACTGTACGAATTTTGTATGGATTTCTCATCATTATATAAATAAAAAAATCTTAATTATGCTGCCTCTTAGTGATTTACGGTCACTTAATGAATATATAATCTTAAGGAAAATGTCTGAATTTAAATGTTCTTATGGCATTTTAAACATAATGCCTCTTCTAATTGTTAACAAGACAATGATTACTTTTTTTCCCCTGAAATTTATCATGAGCTTACCATGGTAACTGCAAATTAATGAAGAGAGTGTAGTCCCTGAGAATACAAATATTTGATCTTATGAATTGTTAGCCCTTATACTGCCACATTGCTTGCCATGGAGCTTACTCAACTGCTCTGCACTCTAAATTTCCATTATCACCCTGTCCCTTCAGTATGTGCCTTCTTCATGTGGACCTAATCCAGCTGAGGAATGTAAATGCCTTACAAAATAAAAAGCTGAAAAGAGGTAGCAGCAAAGCACCTGATCCCAGAAATCATTTTGGCTGAAAACATAAGTGCCTGGACTTGAGGAAAAATGTCTTGCCCGAATTTTACCATTTCTGCAACGTATTAATGCTACCTTGTGAATGTCAGGCTTTGCTATTTTGATGCCTGTTGAAATTCCATCGTGGCAAAAGCAGGGTACACAAAAAATACCAGATCTCCAAGACTGTGGAAAGTCTTCCTGTAGAGTTAACTGCTACAGTGGAAAGAGTACTGAGCTTTTTAACGTGCCACACTACACTGACAGCCTCAAGTCTTTAACAAAAAAAAAAAAGAGCAACACAGAATTACTAAAGGGACTTTAAAAATTCAACTGTAAGATTTAGAAAGAAAATAATTTCTTCACATTTTTCACCCATATTCAAATTTCCTCCTATCATCAAAGGACAGGTCTGTCCCACTTTGATTTGTTTTATTCCAGACTTCAAAATAATGCAGGCACAGCAAATTCCAGTTGTCACTTAGAGAAAATTCCTTTCTTTCATAACATAAGGGGTTACAGAAGGGAGCATTTAATTCCCCTTTCTGTGGTTACCTTAATAACAGCAAGCCAGGCCCTGGGCCACCTACATTGGGGTGCTCTGCCCCCGTCACCCCACACACACTCACCTACCCCCTCCCAAACCCCCTTTGCTCTCCCAGTCCTTCCTCCCTTCCCTTCTACCCACGCCTGGCTGCAGCCCCACCAGGCACACCTCAAAGTCTTACACTCTTCTGCAATTTCCCTAATGTTCCTTCTCCCTTTTATCTAATTCCTCAGGGATTTTTTCTCATCCAAGTAACTTCCCCCATTTTCCAAGCTCCATGTTTTCTTGCTCTGTGTTGTGCAAGGGACAGTGCAGTTCAGCCGTTCTCTGACTCAACAGTAAACTTCTCAACAGTTTAATCCCCCTGAAGATGACAGGAAGAGGTGATCACTAGGGATAAAGGCAAACTCAGAAAATGTACCAGTGTTTCATGACGAACATTTAAACCCCCCCCAAATACCATATTGTTCTCAGTAAAATCTTAAAAATCAGCAATCATGGATTGTCCCTTCTGCCAAGGACTATGTAGAAATGGGGCTGTACAGGCATCTTAGCATTTGTCCTGAGAAGAAAAAGAAATGGTCTAGACATTCAAATCATCCTTCTTCCTCTGCTGTCCGTACAATGTGTTCATAAATCTGTTCACCTTGAATGAAAACAGCAACCATAATAGGGAGATTTCACATGGGTAATCTCACTTGCAGGACCACAGCTAAGATGCTGCTGTGTTTGGTACCCTTTACTCTAAAGCTTTCTCCCATTATTGTCTCTGTAAGCTGTATGCTTTCTAAATTCTGGGCAGAAGAATATTCCCATCATCCAGATGACATCCTGTCTCCTGCCAACATTTTGGCTGGGATAACATTTCCTTGAGGTTCTTCATCTTGATAAAAGAGCCCTCAACAAACTCTGCATGACTGGGCTCAGGCTGCCTGAAGCAGCAAGCTCCGCTTCTCTGCCGCAAAACTCTGTTGTATGTATTCATCACCCCTGCATTTATCACAGCAAGATTCATAAAGATTTTTGACAGATGATACATGACTTCTAAACTTCACTTTTCCAACAGAAATACCAGGAAGTGTCAGGCAGCCTTTTATTTTTCAGTTTGAAGGAAGGCTACAGATACCGATAGCAGCAGTCTGTCATTGCAGCAAGGGCAATCCATCATACGCACTATACATTCCCCTCGGCTCCAGTCGGATACAGCTCTGTGATCTTAGTACTCCAAAGTCCGCGTTTCTCCAGGCGAGCTTCTGGCTATTTCTAGGTAGTTGTGTTAAAAGTCCCATCTGAAGCAGGTCTTGTCTTCAGCTTTTTCTGCCAGGTAGAAAGGTTTTATCTAACAAATAGAGTTCTCCTGGTGGGAGGGCACTGGATAAAACTCACATTCTGCTCGTTGTTCCTGCCTGCAGCAGAGTGGCTGCTTGCACTGAGATAGGCATCAGTGGGAGCTCAGCGATCACCGGCTCTGTTTACCCGGTCAGCAGTGGCTTGGACCAGCCGCAGCGCTGCCTCCTCCCTGGCCGGCCCTTGGCAGGCTACCATGAGCGAGGGATGTTAGGGGACCTAGGGAGAACGTGGGGCTGTGGAGAAAGAGGAAGACAGGGATGTGATAGCGTGAGCTAGGATTTCTGCAGTATGAAAAATAAGGCATAAATTGTGAGAAGCAGAGGTGGTTACTGCTGCTGTCCGTGGAGCAAATTGTTTCTTCCTACCACACCTTAGATGAGCTTCTATAGGATGGTGACACCACAAAGCCGTGGGGCCCATGTACCATTTCCGTCTGCCAGAGTCCCACATGGGAGACTGAAATCACACGTTCACACGGCATCCTTAATGACCCAATGAGTGCGGTGTAAAATAGAGGTAATAATAAAGTGCTGCAGTGAAATCCCTTAGGCGGTCCCTGATGAGAAAGCCCGCAGCCCCGTTTCCCGCAAGACGGGTGCTGATTTCTTCCGATGGCAGTACCGAGCTGTCACTGCGGTAGCTTGCTTTAGCGTGAGATGCCAGCTGCGCGATACCATTAGCATTCCCCATCAGCCACGGCTTATGTCTCTCTCTGTGCACAACGTTGGAAAACCAGGTCATTCTCTTGGCTCATCCTCCTCTGATAACTCCTCTTTTCTTCCACTGCCGGGAAGCTGAGGACAGCGTAATTAGTTTTCACTAATGTTCAGCTCTACGTGCAACTGCTTTTGGCTCAAGCCAAAAATGAAGTTTTCACATAGTTTGCGTGCCCTAATAGGAGGGAAACTTGAGACAAATTTGAGAGGTGCCCATTTTCCTTGTGTTACAATGATTCAGCTGATATTTTTCAAAAGACCACAAAGAACACTAATGACATATTAAGCTTCCAGCACTCGCAGAACAGAGAATAAATGAGTGAGATTGCAGTGAAAATACTAAGTTATATACCTACCCATGCCAGATAACAACTGGAACTGCAGGGCTGTTATAATGAGCAACTCGAAATCATGCCCTTAATCAGAAAAACTGCCCGAAGTTATATTTAACTGCTTGGGGTTTGCAGGAAGATCAGAATCCTGATATTCCAAAGAAGCTACAGGGGAAAATAAAAAGGAAAAAGTCAACCCAAACCCCAGAGCAGAAGTTCAGGTATTCATAATAAGACAGTAGAAATGATGGCTTTTAAACCTGTGAGAAATAAATTTTGAGCAGAATGTATGGAGCGTGGTACAGAGAGATAAAGCAACACACTTTACTAAAGGTCAAGTGATGTTGTGCTGTGGATAAATACATAAACATAAATGCCCATGAAGAATTATCTGAATGGTACAGCGGAGCTTGTGTATTGGCAGGGTAACTGTATCAGTAATTAAAGCTGCATTAATGTGCTTGAGTGGTGCTCTGAAAGTGTCACTGTAATGGCAGTCATGGCATCAACTGAAGCAACTAAGCTGTGAGAGGAGGAGCGATGAGCTACAGAGACTCCTTGCCAAGAATGTGCTTAGAATTTAACATACCGGAACACTATTAAAAATAACATGACTTAAATAATAATAATAATGAAATCCCTGCAATATTAGTGTCCACTGCAATAATTGCAAAATCAACCGAATTACATGCAGTATTTCAGGAAATGAAATACAAAGCAGGGAATGTATTAACAGTCAGTCATTCACATCCCCTCATCACCAGGTGGGCTCTTTGGAAAGAAGCGCACCAAGTTTCAAGGAACGAAATTGTGTTTTATATACCTCAGGGGGCTGGGAAAGATCAGAGGGACCCTGAAATTGCAGTTGGAATTGGTGACCCTGGAAAAATTTAAATTCCTCTTTTGCAGTGATTTAGGTTAGGAAGTCCTAAACATGGGTGTATAAGCTGTCCAAACCTCTGCAAACAAATATGGATCCGTTCATTCAATTAGGTGAAAGTTACAACTCACTGGGGGAAATATATCAACCAGAAAAGTTTGGAGATGGAGTTAGTGCAAACTCTTTTGCTTCTAAAGAGAGAGAAATAGTTCCCAAAAAGCTCATACTCAAGCATAGGTAATCCTAACTGCCCAAATTCAGCAGAGTAATTTTACAGAAGCCGCATATACATTAATTTTACTGTCACCATTATTCAAATAGGATTTGGCCTGAAAGGCCACACAACAGTTAAACTTGTCAAACAACTCCAGATATAATAGAACCCCAAGTTCAAGGTATACTTCAGATGTGCGGTGCTAATTGCAGATATAATTGTCTTATTTTTCAGCTTCATCTCCTGCAAGCCATCAGGTTACAAATAGGTTGTGAAGAAATAACTCATTTTTCTAAGTCCAATCACATATTACCTGTTTCCTGAAGTGGTTAATTTAATAAAAGCTATTTCAGTGGTATCCACAACAATGTGATAACGAGCATCATCTCAATCCTCTATGTTGTATGAAAGCATTGCTTTGGTTCACAATGGGACAATCACAATTTCATACATATATGAGACCAATACTAAGGACTTAGTGGCTACAGATGATGTGCAAAGAATTAGTTCAAAGAACCCCAGGACAGAAGTCCTTCTTTGAATCATTTCCAGATTCATACCTTGAATTTTAATTGTGCTTAAAATGTAATTTTCAGCAAAGAGCATTTTACCACAACTAGGCTTTTCTTATGCATTGCAAGAAGGGAGATAAAGGAACTTCTGTGATGCTTTCAGGCCCAGATTCTTGCAGCCTACGTTCTACATGATATTTAGACTATGTAAATATGGGCAATATAAGCAGTGGTCTTATTTGTAATGCAGCTACTGAGCTGTTAGGAAGAAACCTAAACCTTGCAGTTGCCTCCTCCCATAAAACAAACGGTGCCTTTTGCATCACGGGAGGTGCAGAGTAAGTACCCTCTCGTTAGATCCTCTACTGAAGAGGATCACAGTGTAAAAAGCCCTGCTCTAGGAATGAGCTCTGCAAATGAAAAAATACAAGAAGCCACAAATGTTTTACGGGGAAAAATAAAGAAAGAGATTTCCATATTCATATTAAAATATATATTCACATTACAATAAATGCCCTTTTAAAAGCATTGCATAAGATATTGCAATAGCTCTGGTGTGATCCCCTGTTCACGCCTTATAGTTTTCTTTACAGACAGAGAGACACCTCTTCCCACTGCTGGCCCTCGGCCACCTGCTGCTGCTGGCCCTTTGGGGCTCACCCTGCACACCATGTGCATCCAGGCGCTAGTGGGCCATTGATCAGTTACTGGCACTTACAACTGAGTAGAGACTTCCAGGGCAGAATCAAGTGACAAGAGCAGAGGAGGCAGATTGTAAAAATCTGACCAGCCATTGTAACAGGCACCAGAGGACAGCTTGATTTTGCATATTAGCTTCTTTGTTTGTCCTTCTCTAACAGGTAATACCTCTATTGCATAGTAAATGAGCAACATTATTTGGTATTTTGTGTATGATTAAAAGCTAAAAAACCAAGCCTAAGTCCTCTTCTTATTTCTGGCACCCAGTGACCTTAAAGTTTTCACCAAACTGTTGCTCTAATATTCTTGTAGTCACATATCAGGAAGTGGGAAAAGTAGAAAACACTTGAATCATAAAATCACACCCCTCCTGAGTTGGGAGGGACCCAGGAGGATCACTGAGTCCACCTTCTGACTCCACGCAGGGCAACCTAAAAGTTAAGCCATAGATCTATGAGCGTTGTCCAAATGCTTCTTGACTACCGACAGGCTTGGGGCCATGACCACTTCCCTGGGGACCTTGTTCCAGTAGAGATCTCTCAGAATACCACCCAAAAGCTGTGTAAAGAGACATTTTGTTGACAGCACTGTCATGGAGAACGCAAACCTTTGCTGTGATTGTGCAATTGTGTTGCAAGGGCATGAGAGCATAACAACGGTTGTGTAGGAAAAGTAGGTCTGTGGGACTGAGCTGAGGCCCCAGGCTCTGAACATGAGCCAGCACAGTGGAGCTGCTCAAGTAGAAGACTTTGCTTCAAAGCTGGTGGAGGCACTACCATGGTAACACCTGCAGTCCTTGGATCTGGTCCAGAAGGTTTGGCTCCAGCACCCGTGGACCATTAACATTTACGCAGTGCAATATATTACTAATAAAAAGCAGTTCTGTGTGGGTCCTTTGTCCTGCTGGTGACAAGGAGATTCTTTCCACGGTTCCATCCACGCTGGCATCTTTTATAGGAAGAATGCTTTCCAGAGCATTAATTTCTCACAAAAAATGTTGTGGAAGGAGCCTGTGATCTTCTTTAGGATCCCCAAAAATGTAGCTGTAACAGAGCAAGATCTGCCTTCCTTCATCTGTCTGTTCATTAAGAGAGTATTTTGTATGCAGATCAGCTTTATGTGCCTCCAGCTTATCACAGTTACACATCTAAAGCATCACTGCCCTGAACACTATCCATAGGTTGTGGTCTTCTACCCGATCCCATGGGGCATACACAGCACTCACCTCATAGGTACAGCCAAACTGAGAAGGGATATTCATGGTACTTCTTTTTAATAAAATAAAATAAAATGATTGGCCCACTTCCCTCTGTCTGAAGAAATATTTTAAACAAGAAAATACCCCGATGAAAACATTCTGAAAAAGATCAGGGCAGCAAATGACCCAGTAGAGTACTTGGCTCTTTGGGCAATCATACTGCTGAGCAAAGAACCATCTTCTCACTCTGTGCATCGTAAATCCTGTCCTCAGTTCTTAAAGTGTTCACAAATAATCTTTCAAAATAGAGTATAAAATGAGTTTCTGCGTATCCATGTTACGGGCAAAACCACAGGCTTCCTCCAGCAGCAAGCCTCGCTTCTGAGGGGCAGCAGGTTCCTCCAGCATCACCATAAGTTACCGTAAGCTCCTACACTTCATGGCCCATGCCTGATGCTAAATAGGAAGTTTTATTGCTGAAAGGAATTTTCTGAATATTATTGAAATTATTTTTTCATTCCATCTCAAAAATACTTAGATGACATGGTCCTAAAACACATACAACTAGTCCAAGCTGTATTTGCAAGTGCAGGACAATTTTTATATTTGTGTGCTTTTGGAAGTGAAAAGGATGCAGACCAGCACTTTTAAGTTCACAGCTGATCCTTTAAGGATGATGTAGTCCTTACAGAGCAACTCATCACAAGCTGCTACGCACTCTTCCTCTGAAATTCAGGTCCCTTTAACGTTCCTCACAGTGTCTTTCATGTTCAGTGATAAGGAAATCACGGGTAGGCAGGCATGGAAATGTCACTGATGCTGCTCGTCTCGAAGAAACTTTGTGATGCCTTTGACTAGGCTGTGTTATAACACAGACGGTGTCAGTCTTTCCTTTTATCTCTCCAACTAAGACACTAGCATGACAGAGCAAACACTTCCAGGGCATCGCAGGACGTGACATACGGAGCAGGAGGGATGTCGTGTCAGCTCTTGCAAGCCCCAAATGGCCAGGGAGCTGTGGGTTGGCCTCCTCTGGCCTCCTGCGCTGAGCTGAAGCTTACCACAGCTGGCCATCTTAAACTGGGTTCAAAGAAAGGCCAAACCAAACCCCAAACCAAACAAACAAGCCCTATGTGCCCTTACAGGCTTATCAGCAGGGCCAAAGCTTTTCTTTAATTTCTTGCTTGCTTGTTTGTGCGGAGAAATCTGCAGTCACTTAACAGGCTTGGCATTGTGTGTGACTCCCGGCATCAACAACTAGGTCAACTGTCAGGGTAAAGCACCGTACACGCGAGAGGCTCGCTCGGCTCAGCCGGTGCCTGCCGATTATATTTTGGGAATTAGCTGGGTAGAAGAGAATGTCCTCCCAGGCATGTGCTACCCTGAAACTTCAGTCCGTTTGCACGAGTCATATGAAACCTCTTCTTGGCCCCAGCTGAAAAGGGTGCAAAATCCACGGCAGCTACAGGACTGAAACCGTGGAAAGTGCAGGGGGTTTCTCTTCTCCTTCCCTCACTGCAGCACTTGGAACTGCACAGGAATCAGTCGCCTTTCCAGCACCCGACGCTTTACAGGGCTTGTGCTGTGTTCAGAGAGTATCAGCTTTCCAAAGCGATGCAGATAACTCTTGGGTAAGATAAAAGCGAGAGGATAAAGACCTAGGATATATTTTCTAGGACTATTTTTATTTGCCGTATGAACATAATTCCTATCACCGCCTTAGGCGAAGACAAATGAAATGGCAAAGATGACAGCTACCCTTACGTCTAGGCAGGCAGATCTCCCCACCCTGCCAAAGCGTGGGTTTGCCTGCTCCGTCTCTAGCGGAGCTGCCTCTGTTGTAGTGCCATCAGTGTGGAAACACTGCTGCGAGAACATATTTTTGGCCATCACTCAGAAACTGCTGCCAGCCCTCCGCAGAGCCTGGGAGACCTTTTACGCTGTGAGTTTGCCTTTAAGGGAGAAGTCCGTGCAGAACAGATGATTTCTACATCACTCTTGTAGCTCAAATCTTCAGATAATCTGTAAATGAAAAAAACCAACCAACCAACAAATAAAACTGACAGCTCTGCAGAGTCCCACCTGAGATATACTATTGCTCTAAAAGCCAAGGCATTACACCCAGCTGCTTTCCAAACTCACCCATATGATCTAATTCTCCTTGGACCAGGACTCCAGAGAGTTTGTGGCTGCACAGCAAACGCAGAGATAACAATCAGAGGGACACTTCTGTCCTACCTTCTCCTTTTTTGATCACTTGAAGCCTAATCTTCCATATTACCCATAATTTGTAAAATTGCAGCCAAGCAATCTCTCTACAGCCCTCTCTGCCCCTCCTTTTGCGCTCTGCCCAGCATCCCCTGCACACCCGATGACAGCACTTAACCCTATTTCAGGAACTATGGAGTCAGAGGGGCTTAAGGGAGGCTTTGGGGGAGGTCATCAACAACCTCCTGGAGAGGCTGCCTACACAAGGATAGCAGTGGAGGTTGCCAGGGGACATGGCTGCCCTGCCCAGACGGTATTGCTGTGTGGTTGCACCTCGGCACGTCTGCTCCACTTGTTGAGGTACAGTGGGAAAAGATCTGAGCTATGGGGAGTAAGCTGGAATTTTGCAACATGCTGTCTGTCTGCCTGCAGTAGAAGTAAGCTGGAACACATTTTAAAAAGCCCTCCAAGTTTGGAGCAGGGGTGTCCAGATAAGAAGCTTGTGCAAAAAGGTATTGCACTTTGAATTCACACTCTCACTCACTTGTCAACAGCTTATTTCCAGGGTGGATAAGCCTGAAGATGGAAAAGTCTTCTCAAGCACAGAAACACGAGTAACAGAAATGCATCAGATAATGACAATATAGAAAAGGTGTAGTATGGATTTCCATTCTCTCTCATGATGAGAGGAGAAATGGACAGCTGAAGAAACTGAAATGTGACACATTCAGAAGTGATGTGAAGTTAAGTTGTGTTCTCATGATGGATAGTTCAACAGCGAGACTCCAGCTACTAGACATTATCGATAGCAAAAAATTCTGTAGGAATCAGTGAGGGCGTGAATACTAACACCAGCGTTTGGAGTTGCAACAGTTTGAAATTTTGAAAGCAGTCAGGGTTTACCCCAATCCTCAGCTAATCAAGATTAGGACATTTCTTGCCCATTCCTCTGCTGACTACTAGCAAGGAAAGGATATAGGACTACGTGAGCCATGTGGCTAATCGAGCAAAACAGCTGGTGTGGCATACACAGGGATGTCACATTAAAAAGTGGAGCGACTTTGGAATAGTTATAGCCTTGGTGACAACGGCATTCCTTTTAAACAGTTTTTCACCCACTTGTGTATTTCACTTCTTGTACAAATTCATTAATAACTTGAAAGTGAAAAAAAAATGTCAAATCTAGTGAGCGAACTACCCAGTGGCTGGATGGGAGGTGGAGGCTCCCAGGAGTGTTTTTGTTCACTGCCCTTTAAAAACAGATAAAAGTCTGATTACAGGTATGTTATGGCCTTAGATATATGCTAATTCTCAATCATAATTAGCTCTGCACACTCCCTTTCCACAAACTGACACTTCTAAGAAATCTATTTAGATATATATGAACTCTCTGTAAAAACAGCCTACTTTGAATATTAAGAAGTCAAACTGAAAAAAATAATCACACAAGCAGAAATATCCAGCAGTCTGTGCACATCGCCAACTCGGCAAAGGACATATCAAGTATTACATCTCACTCCAATACTCCCATTTCTCTGCAAGCACCAGCTTTTATCAGATCACAAAGTCTGGATTAATCCATCGGGCTGGCAGCGTGACATTAAGACCAACGGGATGTGCGAGCTGCCGAGGCAAAAGGTCTCTCTGCAACGAAGCGAGCCAGCCGCACTGTCGCAACGCTTGCTAAGGGATTGCGAGAGCCTGAGATATTACACGGGTTTTCTGCCTAATTGCCGCAGTGAAGGGATCTGCACATTCATTACATGAAAAAAATCACAGTCTGTGTAGAAAAACTTGCAGGTGGGGGTCGTTAGTGGTATCAGAAAGGAACAAATATCTCTAAAATGCAATCGTAAGATTTTTTTTTTAAGTACTTATTTTGAGGTTTTTGGAGCTGACAAGGCTGCAGTTTGCGCATTACTATCAGTATTATGGTCCTGAGCAAAGACGCACAGAAACGCACCCTGCTCTTCTGCCCGACCAGCCCTTGCTCCGCCGTGTGTTCTTCACACAGACACAAGATCCACTTCACCACAGAGATGTGAATAATTTACTTTTATCAGAAACAAGCTAACATGGCAAAGCAAACTGATATGCCGTGCGTACCCCAGGCACCAATCCTGTCTCCCTGGACACCTCCTGATGCTGATGCGGCTCTGAGCAGGGCACTGCATCAGCCCAGGGAGGTACAGATACACCTACGTGTGTGACCAGCGGTGGCTGCCTATGGAGGAAAGGGAAGGCAGGAGAGCAGAGCCAGCCAGCAGAGCCACTTGACAGTTTTCCTCAGCCCCTTCTCTGCTGTGAACCCCAAATTTCTGCTCTCATTCCTGCAGCACTGCCTTGCTGCAAAACATACACATCTCCTCAGCCCCATTGCTGAGGGCCAGATTTCCATGACTGTTAAGCATTCATATTCCCAAATGAAATTAATGGGAGCCGTGGATGCGCCAGACTTCAGGAAGCGCAACGTTAATCCCTCCGTGCCCTAGGGCATGCCTATAAGGGAAAAACTGCCCTACTTTAATTAGATCAATTTTAAAATGTGATATTTTAATATTGAGACTTTTGCAACTTAAGTAGTTCAGACAAGGCCTCATGTTCCCTATCCCTACCGTGTCTACAAAAAGGACTGTTTCTGTTGAACAGGCTTAATTGTGTGTAAAGCCCCTGGATGAAAGGGGCTGAGCCCCAAGCGTTCCTGCTGCGTTTGTTATGATGGCACTTCCCAACCAATCCACGGTGTTTGCAAAGAGCCAAAAGGCCACAGGGCTTCAGTTCCCTCCCTCAGGGGGAGACCTCCAGCCTCTCACTTCTGTTTCATCTCACCCCGCTGGCTTTGAGCAGGGAGTCAGACTGGGGACCCGCAGAGGTCCCTTCCAACCTACATTATTCAACATTTCTCTCTGAATACCTGAGAGAGCTTCAGCTTTCGTTTCTCCAAAAGCCATAGAAACAAGGAGTGAAGGCAGGTCCATGCTGAGCACGTTGCTTTGTGAAGTTACGCAGGTCTCACGGGGAGGCTGCCCTATTTCTGCCTGGTCTGCACTGCAAAACTGCTGCATCTCCTCCAGGTGTGCAGCATAGGCACATCCAGGCTTTCCCAATGGGCTCTCTCCTCATGGCCATAGCATACGGTAGCTCCGACCAAGCTGTACTATAAATATAATTCCGTATGTGTAACTCCTCCAAACCTAGTGATGCAACTAGAGGACCAGGTCAGGATAAGCTGAATATACAAGAGATTAAACCCAGGCTCAACTTTTCCTCCTGGTACCCTGGAAACCTGTGAGCCTCTGGGCCAAAAGCTCCCAGGAGATGTTGTTATTTAAGAGATGGGGTGGAAGAAACTCAAGGCCCATCCCCAAATCAGGGCTACCACAGCACAGCAACCAGAGTGGTCCCTCACTCATAGGTCACCATTGCCTTGGAGGGCTCCTGGAGGAGAGGAGCAGGTCGATGTACAACATGAGAGGAAGAGCTTTGAATCTGCAAACAGGAAAAATATACTGAGAAGAAGAAAAACAGATGGAAGGGAAGAAGTCAAGAGCAATTAACTTGCTCAGAGATTAAATAAAACACACAAAACACCATTAAAGACAGGAAAAAATAGTTACTTTCCTAATAATAGTTTTGTAAGCAGTTGCTGCAGCTAGTATAGGGACCTTGTTCAATTGCAGAGGAAGTGGTCCACCAAGCACTTTTGTGAGCAATACATGCTCTGCATTGTCAGAAGCACTGTCTGCCAAAAAGTCTCCTTTTTCTAAATGGGAAGAACCAAAGCTTTCCATGGAGTTACTGAACAGCCAGATGACCTTCCCCTCCACCATAGCCAGAGGTCATTTCTTTCTCATTGGCAACTTCCTGAGCACATTTTTACCTGTAACACAGCTAGAAAGACAGCACTTAGACAGTTGGTTTCAAATATCATAAAAATCACAGCATCACAGAATAATAGAATCATAGAATGGTTTGGGTGGGAAGTCCATCTAGTCCAACCTCCACTGTAATGAGCAGGGACATCTTCAACTAGATCAGGTTGCTCAGAGCCTCTTCCAACCTGACCTTGAATGTCTCCAGGGATGGGGCATCTACCACCTCTCCGGGCAACCTGTTCTTATGTTTCACCACCCTCAGCGTAAAAAAATTCTTCCTTATGTCTAGTCTAAATTGACCCTCTTTTAGTTTAAAGCCATTGCCCCTTGTCCTATCGCAACAGGCCCTGCTAAAAAGTTTGTCCCCATTTTTCTTATAAGCCCCCTTAAGTACTGAAAGGTTGCAATAAGGCTTCCCCTTCTCTTCTCCAGGTGGAACAACCCCAACTCTCTCAGCTTGTCCTCATAGCAGAGGTGCTCCAGCTCTTTGATCATCTTCATGGCCCTCCTCTGGACCTGCTCCAACAGGTCCATGTCTTTCCTGTGCTGAGGGCTCCAGAGCCAGATGCAGTACTCCAGGTGGGGTCTCACCAGAGCAGAGTAGAGGGGGAGAATCACCTCCCTCGACCTGCTGGCCACACTTCTGATGTGGCCCAGCATACGGTTGGCCTTCTGGGCTGCAAACACCCATTGCTGGCTCATGTCCAGCTTTTCATCCACCAGTACTCCAAATATAATGATTCCAAGTTGAACTGTACCATTTCTGTCCTTTTCTAAGCTCTCCTTTACTGGGAAGTGCATCTTTGCAGCCAGCGCTTTCATGGTAAGAACCAGCAGCCCTACTAGTAGAGTTGCATTTCAAATTAAATCTAAATTTCTGCAGTTGATGAGAAAAGACATCCTGAAAAAGGCAGCCATTTCCGCAGCAGGGCCATTCTCACCCTCGACTAGGGTGAAGACCTGGGTTCAATCTTTGCTCTAACACTGCTTTGCCAGGAGCAAGTCAGATCCCTTCCCAATCCTTCGTTCTCCTCATCCATAAAACAAAGATATACGAGTGACACATATCACTTTGAGATTTACAAATGAAAGTGGTATTAAAGAGATATTGTTGCTGTTCTTATTTATTATTATTGACACTTTTACATCTCATTTCTCACCTGCAATGTGTTAGGTATTACCTCACATGAAATTCGTAACTGCATCTACCAAATTTGATTGTTTGCCATCCAAGTTGTGCTTTAGGCAAGAAAAGGTGCCTCGTTATCTTACAGCTGCTTTGAATTCATGTAACAGGTGCCAACAGTTCTTCTAGCTATCTATCTTGTTCTCAATGCATGCCTTATCTTAGGAAGGTCATGTTTCACGTTGTATTTTCCAAATCCAGGGAATTCAGTGCGAGTGCCTGTCTATATTCATTGTTTAATTTAAATAGTTGATCCAGTTACTAATTCACCCAAGCAGAATAAATGTGATTCAAAGGAATTTGACATGGAAGAATCTAGTACGTTATTTAACCCAAGTCCAGAGAGCTCAGTAAAAAGAGAGACCTTGAATATTTTCAGCTGCAGAATAAACAGAGGGCAGAGAATAAAATGTACTCCTTGCCTGAACTCTGGAAAAAACTTTTAGAACAGAGTCAAAGACAAAATATCCAAAATGCCACTGCTGGGTGATCACTCATCCTCTTAAACACGGAGCAAGTGCTACTATAAATTTGTGTGCCTCCTGTGAGGTCATTTCATTCTGGTGAAGGAATGAGTATCTCTCCAACGAGGAATATTTTACTGGGAGAAAACGTCCTGTATGGACTCCCAAACTCTATGAACACGCACTAACTCACCTTTAAAGTAATCTTTTTTACCTCACTTTGGCTAATACACATTGCTAAACCACTAGCCTGGCTGTGTTTCAGGCCTTTTCATAGGCAAAATCAACATCGTGCTACACAGCAGTAAAAAACCAGGCCTGAGATGACATGGCTCGCGACGGTGAGCAGGCCGGAAGGCATGTTTGCTTGTTTATCTGGGCCTTGCTGTTAAAATTCACCTCTTGCACGTAACACAGATTGCAATTTTAATATGCTTCAATTGTATCCCCAGGGTGTAATCCTATTCCATACATTCAACAGAAGCTTTGCAGCTGAATTAGTCTGACAGGATTTAACTTTATATTTCTTCAAACACAGCAAAGCTAACAACAGCCTTCTCCCAGACTCAACCACCATTTTCAAAACCGAGGTTTTGTTTCCACGTCTAAGACTTAACTACTGCGCATTTCAGAGTACACTCATCACCATAACCTTACCCCTGAATTAGAGGAAAATCAACAGCCATGCAAAAACTCCCAGAAATTGAATTGATGAAGACCATAACACTACTGAAAAGACATTACGCCAAGCAGCATTTTCATTTGAACATCAGATTAAAACTAACTTTTTTTTTTCTGCGCTTTCATTAATGGGCAACGTAACAACGCTGCATTCACCTGCAGCTTCTATAAGATTGGAAAAATGGAGCCTTGTGGTTCTGGTTTTGTGAATAAACCCCCTGAACTCTCCTTCCCGGTGACAGTCAAGCCAGAGAAAAACATCCCGTGAGAAAGCAAATGTGTAATGGAGGACTTAGCTAGATCTTTGGAGACCATAACATTTCTACAAACCTCTTCAAATTTCTTATGTTTTCTGCTTTTTCCAGGGCTGGAAAGATCAGTTCCAAGCTCAAGAAACACTAGAGAACACCAGTTTTCATGAATTTTTCACTGAAGATACTACTCGCACCATCTCTCTGCCAAGACCAGCCTTTCCTGAGGCTTTTCCTGCAGGCTGCTTCTGTTACTGAACAGGACGAAGAAATCTCGAATAATAGAAAGGTGAGCAAAAGAAGCCACAGGTCATCAAGCCTGATGAAGATGCAGCTGTGCTTTGGACAGAGGCTTGGCTGGTTTTAACTGACTGCTCATTCTCGCTGTATTGTCCATATTGAGCATTTCCAATATACTGCCTGAATTTTAGCACTTCTTGAGTTCACCTGCCCATTGGTAAAAACACTACTCTGAGAAGAGGGGGAAGACTTTCCACTACCATTTGGGGAATATACTTAAATATCTAAATTCACCAGCAGGTAAATCACTGCCCTTTTGGCAAATTAAAAATAAACAGGCAGTGATATGTTAAGCATCACACAGCCAATGCGGTCGCCCTGGAGGTATGCTGGGCAAAATGAGACTTCAGCTCCTGGGAACCTCGAGTGAAACATTAGCTTTGCTGCACGTCTGTGAGGAGCCAGCCATACTATCGTTTATAGACTGTGAGAAACGAGGGCAGAACTAGGAATCACAAGATGAGCTGTACTAACATTGCCCTCTATCAGAAATTTTAAGTAAAAGTAAAATGTACACGATTTATGAGATTTGTATTTGGCAGATATTTTTGTCGTAGTTAGCAGAAGAAATGTATAGCCGCATATAAACCACAAACACATACATAATTTTATTTACGTGAGGACATGATTCAGTGGGAGTCGCTGCGTGAATCAGCTGCACAGCTCAGTGCTCTTCTACCTTCTGAGCCTCCCGCTCTCCCACCAGCTCTCTCCTTCCAAGCGCTGGCACATATACAGCCACTGAGTAGATCAGGTTAAAGAACTGATTCAACTGAAAAATAACAGGAGGTGGAAAAAAGGTTGTTTTTCAGCCACGTGAGTCGGCTGCGTGGCCCCAGACTGCTTGTGGTGGTGCAGCACTGGGCAGAAGGGGAGGTAACGCGGGGTAGGACCAGCAGGCAAGGACACAGAAGGGAGACGGTGACTTTCTAAGCTGGCTCTGATGTCAAACAGTTTCTTATCGAGCTATGCCCTAAAACCTTTTCTAATATAATGCTGTGGTGGGAAAACATTTGGCCACAATTGTAACCAAAGGCCTTGAATGAGAGGAAACCAAGAAGTTAATATAATACAGTAAGTTATTCAAATTGTTTTTTTAAAAATAATTTTAAAAGGAAAAATCTCTAGAAAGGTGATATAGAAGTGAGACAGAGCTTTTTTTTTTTCCTGTCAAAACCGCTGTGGTAATATCCCATATTATCTCTATTCTAGCCAGCAACTTCTGTGTTCAAAGGTGCCTCCTACAAAGGCACAAGGGATGTCCTGCTTAGTTAAATGAGTGTTTGCAGAGCTGGGTGACAAGTTATAACAGTTAGTACTTTGTTGTCACTCGTATCTTCACAATCTTTCATAAAGTGTAAGTTGGCAATCCATTATTGCTATTACTGCTGCGATTATATATTGCTTCCATTTTTCAGAATATACAGACATGTAATTCACTTAAATACTATTCTATGATACTGAAATTACCTAAAGGGAAATTTAATTCAGTGAAGATTCACAGTGGAGCTTGGGCATTTAACTCCAGTGCAGTGACATCCAGCATCACTGGTGTCTGCAGAGTTTATTCCTGGCTGCTCCCATGGCTCCCAAAGCATCCAACCGTTCTGCTGACAGACGCCTCTGGGGTCCCCCGGCAAGTTCTGCTGGTGCAGCCAGGCCGGCCAAGCTCTGCCGTGGATGCAGGTGTGCTGGCCAAAGAGGACATTGCCTGACTTGGCATTATGTGAGAGCGGGACTAACACGAAGCCTGATGCGGCAGCTGAATGGATGGAAGTGCTGAATGTGTCCCCAGGCACTGCTGACAGTACAGCGTGACAGCTTTCCCGGCCCCTCCTGATCAGTCCAAGCCTGGAGCTAGAGCCCCACAAGAAGTCCCCATCAGCTTCTCTCTACAACAGAGCTCTAAACCAGAGGCTCAGATTCACGACAGCACTGAGCTTCCCAGTGCCCCCTTCCATAAATCAGGTGCTTTCCCAAATATCTCAGCTCCGAGTCCAGCATCAGTAGGGTCCTCAAGGACTCTCTGCCCTGCGCTGAGTCAGTGAGGCAGTGGTCATGGCTGTCCAGGCGGAGCACATACTCAGGATCAAAAATGCTCTTCATAACTTCTCTCTGATAGATTTGGAACAAGGCTTTGGACGCAGATTTCAAGTCCCTCTGAGCACCTTCTGCCCCAAATCTTTTCAGGCATGCTGGTTTAAGTCCTTCTGCACCTGTCCTGATGCTGCCCACATTATATAGAATAATTAAATGCTCATATGCATAAATACATATAAACTTCAATGGGGGTAATTCAGAAATTTTTAAATTATTGGAAAATTCAAATTTATTATTTTCCTCAAGTCCTTGTTCCGAAGCCGAAAGCCAGGAAGGCAGTTTTATAACAGAGAAGCAGCCAGGGAATAGACACTCTATTTCCTTCACAAAGCTCGGCTGAAGAAAATATACCATTTCTGCTCCAGTTTGCAAACATCTTTTTTCAAAGACTTAAATTTCAATCTTAAGGTTGTGTCTCCCAGGCAACATCAAGAAAGATTAAAACACAATGTGCTTTGGTAGGTATCTTTTATTAAAATGCTTTCAAAAAGCCACCTCCAGGAAAAATAAAAGTAAATAACAAAGTAATACAAATTTATTTTCTCTCCACTTCCTTTGAATAACTTTTGGAAAACAGTAATATTTTTTCTCTCATTCTCCTATCAGTCAAACTGAGGGAGGCTGGAGAACAGGGTCTGATACTGCAGTTTTCCCATGTCACACAGAACATCACGATCTTACCCCATTGTATTTCTTATTTTTCAGATATTTGAATCCTATGAAACTTGGCACTGGGATATATGTATAGCAACATTAGTCTTTTCTATCTTTTGATCAACAGATATTCTCAAGCTTTAGAAAATATAGCTTTCCATTTTTAGGTCTTTTACCCCAGCAAATTGTACAGAGTCTTTCATTTTAACACCTTTATCACCAGAATAAAAAAATCCCACCAACACATTCATAAAACTGTGATCATGTTAAAAAATATTTCCATTGTCTTCAGGAATTCATTTTGTCAGCTTTTGTTTGTATAAGCCTCAGAGAATGCCAGAAAGCAAAGGAAATCTATATCATCCCTGCCAATCTCCGTTGCATATGTCATCTACATACCAAAGAAGAACACGCAGCTCTGCAGAGATCATTGCAGAAAATTTGGCTACAAATTAAAACAAATAAATAGAAACAGAATGGGTAAATAATCAGAACTTGAATAAAATCTGTATTGCCCTCAGAAACACTCAGAGATGTCAAGAGTCACTGCACTAGAACGAAACGCTAAAATCTTTTCACCACATTCATTTTGGAAACATTTGTCGCCGTGAGGGAATGTGGAATGGAAACCTCGACTCACTAAGCAAATAAGAGGGCTTCCACAGGACTGAGTCCTTGGATGGCTTCTGACAGCAGCCTGCAATGGGCTTTTTGGCAGAGGCTCCCGCGCAGCAGGCGCGGATTCCCCGGATTCCCCAGCTGGGAACTCCTCATCGCTGCCTGGTGTGGTACACATGCTCTGGGTCGTGTAAGCCCTGTGGGACTCTCCTAGCCCTGGGTAGTGTTACTTTCACCACCAGGATTTTCAAACGGCAGCAGCTACTTCCACAACCCATCTCAAGTGTTCTTATTTCCACTCTCTGAATCTAAAAAAGCAACCATTTCACGCAGCTGGTAAAAGATCACACCTAAGGGCAACCCTGCCCCCCTGCTGCCTCTTGCCTAACTCATAGGTAAGCTTTCTCAATCCTAAGCAGTTTTACCTGCAAATACCTCTGCGCACCCTGCTGAACACTCAAGTCAGTCAGTGTTTAGCCTGTGCATAAGAGTTATCCTGAACAAAAATGAGTCATTCAGATACTCAAAGCTGAATACACCCCTATGTGAAGGTCTTTTTTTGACATAAACTTGGGCTGTAGAATGAGATTTGTACGGAATGATTTGAAGAGATAATTATTTAAACAAAAAATACAACAGAAAACAACAGAGATCAAAAAGACCCACTGCAGTTCCCCCCTCCCCAAATGAAATGTCAACAAATACATTTCTCAAGACATAAAAAAAAAAGTGCACACTATTTCTTTCAGGCTCCCGAGTCTTCATAAAAGTATCCCTGTCAGGCCAGACGGCGCAATGTTACAGGCAAGTATGTTTATAAAAATATTAGTGAACATATCTGTTTAATCTACCATATACCCACACATATCGTAGAAGCTCTGGTTTTAAATGTTAATTCTTTACAGCATTCTCCATGATACCGTTTATAATTACTGCACACCTGGCTTGGGTTTCTCACCAACAGCTTGCTTAAAGATCGCGTTGCAGCTCACTGTTACTGGGTGTTTATTCTGGGGGCACTAATATCCCTACTATTAAATTTGTGTTAATTCTTTTTTGCCTTTTTTTTTTGTTTGTTTTCTAGTGAAGACTTGTAGGTTGCCTACAGGCCTGCTTTGTACCTCATTGATCTTAATTAACCAAATGGCAAATATTGTTATAAACCAACCACATTAGGCAGTTGACTTCAAGCGGCAGATCATAAGTCCTTGTTCTCAGGATCCCCTCCTGTGGTTTTACAAGCACGTTGTCATCGTGCAGGTTAGAAATGCTCGCTATTCTTCTGTTAAGTATTGATTTTATAGTATCATTTACTAACTACTCTGTTTGTTCATAGAGGTTAATGCCAAGTTTCCATCTGATAGCTTGGAGCTATGGATCACTCAAAAAAATATTATCTTGTTCCAAAAATAACAGAGATAATGACTTGCATTTGCTAGTTAGTGTTGGCATATGGCATATATTGCCACATTTTGAGGAAATGGCTTGCAATAGTAATGAGAAAATCTGTCTATTGTAAAGTTTTGCAAGAATATCCACTGAAAACTGAATGAATTATAGTAATTCAGCCATTAAGAAATGATTCTTGCTGGAGTTTGTAATGTGGGTATTTAAAAATAAGTTTGCCCATTTTTGATGTGGGTAAGTTTCTGGTTTTATGAATTATTTTACAGTATGCTTTTTTACAGCGATACGAGAAATGTCTCTTACTAAATCATACCAGTAGGAGCATGTCTAGAGCATTATAAATGTCTGTGGGCAGTTCAGTAATGGGAGCATTTTTAGAAGCCTCTGGTGGTTGAACAAAATAAATGGATGAAAGAAGTCTGATTTGCCACATTAGGGGTTGTTTAATAACATTCACACTGTGAACTTGACTAAGTAGAGTTTGGAGCTGCTAGATCTGTAAATACTTAAGGGGGAGAAGACCACTGGACTAGAGGTGTGGAGTTGCTCCCAGACAAATGCAGCCACATCCTTTGCTGGGCTGGGACTATGTGAAGTCGGCTTTTTGGTATCTGCGATTGCATTTGTGCCTCCTCTGCACTGTAGTTCCCCACTAGCCACTCACCGCTATCGATGACCCTAAGTCATGCCTACTTGAAAAAAAGAAGAAAAATAGGAACAAATCATTTGGTTCACCAAAACCAGCAAAACAAAGTAGTTTGCTTTCTGTATATGGTTCCTGCTTTCTCCAGATAATACTGTGAATTAAGATGATAAGCAGATTTCCACAATAAAACTAATTAACTTCTCTAGTAATGCAGCAATTTACAACCTGCTATTTTTCACTTAGCAACTACTGTACGAGATAAGCAAAATGGGGTCTGAAGCCAAAATAGAACTGCAACAGTTTCTTTCTAATTCTTTCCCACTCTTCACCTGCATGCATATTGTCTTCTTTCCCAAGTCCTTCACCACAGATAAATACCATTTAAGTACACATATACTGATCGTTTTGATCACCGAACTGCCACTGCATTTTCCAAGAGCCAATCTGAGGAAAATTAGCCGACTGCAGCAAGAAAGAACACACGTGTTGTCAAACCTGATTATCCTTCTCTGCCTTAAGGGAAAAACCATATAAAGCCTTCTTACCACCATCAGCTTCCTCGTGGTGAATGAGGCTGCTTGGATCCATACGTATTTTCCCCACAAATTCCCAAATCAAGCCCAGATTTATCAGAAGCGGCTGAAGCCTGCCAGGCCCTGAGGTGGCCATTGCTGACCGGGCCCTGAGGCTGCTGGTGCCCACTGGAGCCCGCCAGGCCCTGAGGTGGCCATTACTGAGCAGGCCCTGAGGCAGCTGGGGCGCACTGGAGCCTGCCAGGCCCCGAGACGGCCACTGCTGACCAGGCCCTGAGGCAGCCATTGCTGACCAGGCTCTGAGGCGGCTGGTGCCCACTGGAGTCTGCCAGGCCCTGAGGCAGCCATTGCTGACCAGGCTCTGAGGCGGCTGGTGCCCACTGAAGCCTGCCGGGCCCTGAGGTGCCCGTAGGCAGCTTGACTCGCTGCCCGGAGGAGGCTGGCGGTGTCCATGTCGACGGCGGTGCACCGGGCGAGCCCTGGCTGTGTGGCGGAGAGGAACGAAGGGATGACCGCGCCGGGCTCGGCCGGGCCGGGTCTCGAACCCGGGGCCTAACTGACCCGGAGCGGACCTGTCAGTCACCGCGCCGCCGCAGCGGCGGCACCTCCCTCCCTCCCTCCCTCCCTCCCCCGCCCCTCTCCGCCGTCTCGTGACCGGTGCTGCGGCGGCGTCAGCTGACCCGGCACCTCACGTGACCCGCTGGCGGGTGTGCGGGCGGCGCGGTGGCGGCTGCCGGCGGGGGATGGAGCAGTGACCGGTAAATGGCCGCCGCCGGCGCGACCCGGGAGGCGGAGGGAGGGAGGAAGGAGGAGGAGGACGAAGGCCTGGGCCGGACCGCGACGCTCCCCGAGCGGCTACCGCAGCGCTTCGGCCTCCCCCCGCGGCGGGCCGCGCTGGGCCTGGCGCGAAGGGCAGCGCCGGCCGGGCCCAGGCCCGGCCGGCGCTGTCCTTCGCGCCAGGCCCAGCGCGGCCCGTCGCGTCTCTCGGGGGTTCTGTCAAGTCTCGGGGGCTGCCGGGTGTCGGGGGCCGCTCTGCCGGGCTCCCGCGGGGAGCGAGGTGAAAGCGCGGCCCTGGGAGCCTGCGCCGGTGGCTGCCGGGGGCAGCTGCCGCTGCCCCGGTTGTGGGAGCTGTCGTCTAATCCCTGTGATCCAGTTCAGCTGCTTTGGGGAGAGGAAAGCCAGCTCCCCCCTCCCCCCCGCCCCGTATTACAGCCCCGGGTTGCTTCTGCACGGGGCGTATGTGAATTCTGCGTTGTGAAACCTTCCCGGGTGTAGATCTGGCTTCCTCATTGTGGCCGCTTCTGTTTATGAAACAGGGAGGCAGTGAAGGCCAAACGCCAAGCCTCAGAAGTGATTTCTGAGAGCGAGCTTGAAGAAATAACTCTCAGGGACTTAGTGCTGGATATTGGGAGACTTCTGAGTCACGTTAGTAGATTAAGCTTTCCTGTTGAGCTGAATAGGGAAGAAGAAACAATTGTCCCCTCTCCCCAGCCCTGTTGTTTTTGAAAAATGCAGTGCACAGTGTTTTAGCTCAGATTCTGTTTTGACATTGCTATATGTACTTCCAAGTACAGCATTGAAACAGCTGTTAAGTGGTTTTATTGCTTCGATTATAGTGTACTATACTGCATGAAAGATTTTTCATTGGAAATCCATTTTTCCTAGTAACATAGAAATTAATCAGTATAAATTATGGGTAGTAATGCAAAATACATTTTAAATAACATATTGAACTTACTTTGGGCATTAGGGTAGTTAGGGTCCAAAAACAGGCTCTCCAGAGGAAAGCTTCAAGGGAAGAAATATTTCAAGCATTGTATAGATGAGTGGCGCTTATTTGTCTAGCAGAACATATTGGCAACGTGTTTATGTTACTTAAATCTCTTTGTAACAGCACATGGAAGGCTATTAAACTTCAAAATTACATTGTGTGTTTGCTTATGAGAAAGTGTCAAGGGAAACTCAATGAGATGCTGACCAGTTGTTGAATCTACAATGAGAAAAGTGTATTCTAATGAATTTCTGGTATGAAGCCCTTATAGATAAGAGCTTACATTCTTTGTGAGTACTGAACAAAATAAAGATGGGTCAAAGCACTTCTGATCTTTCAAGGTTAAATTACTTTCTTTTTGAGATGCGGAAGGTTTGGTCGATCAGTATTAAAATAGTAATTTCGTGACCCATGCAATTGTAGGTATTAAGGTAGCTAGCTCAGTGCCATGTATAAAGTTGGAATTCCAGAACCTGTTCCTGGAAGTCATGAACTTTAATTCAGCATGGTTTATAGAGAGATTCTCACACAAACTTTGTTTCTGCCTTAATTTTTTTTTTCTTTTGGTTGTGTAGCAAATGCTTTTTGCTGAAGTTGGCCAGAAAATGCTTACAGTGGCATCTCAGTAGCAGTTTCACTCCTTAACAGGTGGCTTTACCCATCTTCAGCAGAACTAGGACCATAATTTCTACTCACCTAATATCATGGTGTGGTAGGGTACTGAATGGACAATGTTTAGGAAAAAACCACCATCTTGAAAGTGTTAGCTTGATTTACTCTATTTGTACTATAGTATCGTATGTTTTTAAATTGGTAGATTTAGGTGTTGTAGACAATTCCATTTATGTATATGGCTATCTATTTATGACTATTTCTTTTAATGAGTGTGCATCAGAAACAATTGAAATAGCAAAAACAGCTAACAGTGATGAGGTGAAGCTATGCTATACTCAATAGTACGTTACAAAAAAGTGCTAGTCATAGAGCTACATGGTGTAAACAAGAGTTCATTTGTCCGTTCTTACTGCTTATTCTAGGTTTTATACTTTCTACTTTTGTTTTTATTTATTTATTATTCCCTTGGTTTGTTGTCCAAAAACCTAAAAGCAGGAAAGTCTGAGAAAATTTGACTGGAATGATGCAGGTAATGGTCTTTGGGAGAGAGGAAGGTGAGGTGATAGCTGATAGGCAGTTTTTTGTTGGGGTTATCCTCCCTGCTTCAGCTTTAGATTCTCAGCTTTAATTAATGCTTTCAGTTGCAATCATAAGCAAAGTAGAGAAAGGAAAGAAGTTTAATCATCGTGTTGTTAGCCAAGTACTTAAAAATTTGAACCGTGCCTTTGGGGTTTTCTTGGGATATGAGAAGACTACCAGCTAAATAAAGTTTGCTTCTGCCAGCATGCTTATTGTAACTTCTTTGGTTTTGTTGTTTGTTTTTCCCCCTGTAACTGTAAGTGTCAACATATAGTGCTTCAGACTGCAGTGTTTAAGTGAGGGATGTATCCTTATACAGACAGTGCTTAGTACAATGAGATCTCACTCTGCATTGGACTAGAATTTTTGGCTGATCGCATACTTGCAATAGTGTAATTTTAAAATACTGTCAAAAGTACAGATAAGGCCTTTCAAGGCGAGGTGTAGCTAATAAATGATACTATCCATGTAACTGATATTCTAATGTTAAGGCCAAAAAGAGACCGGTGGTAGGTTTTGTGTGCTGCTGAGATGCCAAAGCTTGCCAATTTAAAAATACCTGTTGACCTAAAGAAAGAATAAATACACCACAGCAGTGAATCTCAATGCAGACTCTATACCATTATTTGCACAGATCAAAGTTAAAAAATAATAATTTACTAAAAAATACCTGTCAGTGTACTTAGAAGATTTGAAAACTTGGTATTTCCTGCTTTATTCTGTGGTCCTTGTCTTGAAATTTCATGGCTTTCATTTTATAGTGCGTCAGTGTGTGTTTTTTGGATGACTAGCATCTGTTTCTGTTTTTCTTACCGTTTTGTAGCACTTCTTCTTTCTCCACTTCTTGTTCACTGTTCCGCATAGTTCTGATTTCAAATTCGTTCCTTCCTTTACATAAAATAAAAAAAACCCCATAGGAACAAACATTTAAAACTCTTCTACCAAGCTTTTTTTCCTTTTTTGTATTTGAAAATACCTCCATTGAGTAGATGACCGTATTTTCCCAATCTGTAATGCAGGGAATGAGACTGTGTCATTGTAAACATGTAACTGTTTCCTTGGATAATATAATCTCTGGAAACTTTGTACTTATTCTTTGAGGGCTATTTATGTTTTAGTGGAAAACATGAGAATGCAATGTTCCATCCATCTGACTGAATACAAGTCTGGTTTTCTACATTATGGCTCTTCTGTCTTTTACTTGGATATTTGCACACTGATTCTGCCACCGCCTAAACTGGTTTATTTATCCAACATTTCTTATAAAGACTGTTCTAGCCCTAGTCTAGTCAAATCCAAACAAAAAACAATTTAATGCTTAACCACTTTGAGTGTGCGTGTCAGCTGTAGGGGTGTCTTCCTGCATGGATGAAGTTTACTGTAAACCTGGCCATGTCTTTTATAGGGCCAGAGTTCAGTGAAGCATTGGAAGACATCGTGTGCAGTGGATTCAAAGAGTTTGGCATCCGTTAAGGAAGATCACACATCAAAGTAGTTTGAATAAGAGGAAATTTTTCTCTTGTTCAATTCATTGATAATTAGACTTCCCGTGGTGACCATTATGCGAGATAATCCTGGTTAGTCCTTCCCTAAAAAAAGAAACCCCATAATATGCTGTTATATTGGTGATGACTGATGTTGCTTTAATTTTTTGTGATACCTCTTGGTACCAAAATCATCAGTACAGTATGACCAAGGGTTGTTACAGTACATGCTTCTGAGCATGAGGGGCCAGTGGTGCCTGAGGGGCCCTTGGCATGGGTTTCACCCCCCTCTCTGATTCTGCTCTCAGGGACCTTCCCCAACAGGCAAGGCCACAGCATGGTGGGGGAAGTAGACCCGGGCTTTTCACCCATCCTTCTCAGAGATAGGACCCCTTTTCTCACCCATACTATTTCCAGGAGCAAAGAACTCTTACCCCTTCTCCTTCCACCCTGCTTTGGCAACTTGGTAGAGGAGAAGAGAGAGTAGTGCCAGTGAGGAGAGCACAGATAACTTCCAGGTCCTCGACTTTCTGCTGTTGAATAGAACCAGCTGTGTAGGTGCATGGCCCCAGCTCTGCAGAGTGCCCAGAACTGGGCTTGGTCAGGCTGGACAAGCCTGTGTGGAGTGGGACATGTGTCTGGTCTTGTAAACATTCCGATTTCTCAAATATTTTTACCTGCGTTGGCATTCTGTGTGTTTAGGATTACAGCACTGCTGTGCTGCTACCTCATAATGGTGTGTCAGGTGGCATGGAATGTGTGGGATCAAGAGCCTTGATGACTGGATGTCATCATCTTTTGTTACAAACAAGGCCCCTTAATTGAAGGAGAATGGCTGTTGTGCCAGTGACAAGATGTGCTTCATGATATTAATTTAATGGTTGGTAAACTTTCTTCAGCTTTAGCCTTCCTGAGTAGCTGAACAAAAGAATCAGCTAACAGGCCTTTCTTTAGCTCATCTCTAAATTCAACACCCTCGATAAATTGTTGAGCCTAGAATGATTACGCAGATGAAGGACTTATGTATTTTGTTTTGGGCGAAGTTTGCTACTGTGTCTTAATTCTTACAAATACAATATTTGATTCTCTCTCAAAAAAAAACCAAACCAAACCCTAAACCGACTGAGTGCTGCAGTCTGTGCTAATGTAGGTTAGTCTCTACTCTTTGAAAGCTGCAACAGCTTATGCAACATAAGACATTGCAAATATCAAAATCTGACATTTAGATTCTGTCAAGGTACATTTTGATTTTTGTTCTTCACTCCCTTATTTAAAAAAAAATAATCTAGTAACTCAACTGTTTTGTTCTGTTATATATATATACATGTATATATGTACATATATACTTTTAACTTCTTGAGCTTGTTTGCAAATTAACTCAACATAATTTGTATTTACTACTGATACTCTCTTGACTATGTCAGTACGTGTAACATTATTGAAGGTCTGCGATAATAACAGAGATACCAAGACTAGAAAGTGTCCTTCTTTTCCTTGAAATTTTTAGCTGCCAGGAGAACCTTCTTTGCTTGAAAGAATAAACTAAAGTTTATTGTATTTAAATATTCTTTTAGACATTTACTCACTTTAAAGCACTGTCCTAATCTGAAAAGTGATTGGAAAAGCTATAATGTCAGAGTTGAAATTTTTTTTTTTCCTCTTATGCATTGAGAAAAAGTTGTCTGTCATACAGATGCTGGAAAATATATACAGCTGTGAAAATACGATTTGGGTCCTGTTTTATTGGATTTATTTTCAGGTAGATTGTTTGCTTATAATCTTTTGTGGAATTGCAGTTGAAAAATGCTAATGTTGCAAACTCAGCCTGCTTTAACTTGCAGGATGGGCAGTTTAAAAAGACTTTCCAACTGTGTAAATGTGATTTGGAAGATAGGAAAAAATGAATTTGGGACCACGTGATGCTCTTCGTAAAATCTCTTACAGTGGCTGGAGCTGCACTTTAGTAACATGGAATGTCATGTTTTTCTTCAGGCAAAGCTTTGCATCCTGAACTAATGGCAGATATTCTTTTTTCCCCACCCTGCTTCCCTTCTACCAGCATCTCGCCTCTGTCTTCAGAAGCGGAAAACGTCAAGATAAAGACAGAAAAATGACCGAGTTTTGGCTGATTTCTGCTCCTGGGGAAAAAACCTGTCAACAGACATGGGAGAAACTACATGCAGCAACTACAAAAAATAACAATCTTTCTACTAATTCAAAGTTCAATATTCCGGACTTGAAGGTATGTAAGACCCTTGTCGTGTCCTAAGAAGTATGTTTGTTTTGCATCATCTCTGTTTCTTTAGGCTACATCTGTAGATGGGGAATACTTGTAGACTTTTTAGAGAGAACAGCTGACTACTTCTGATGATTATGTGTAGATCTAAACAATAATTTAGACGATATTTTTTTTTCTGAAATTTGAAGTTAGAAAATTGTCACTCTAAGTTTTAAAGGTTCAGCAAGCTGAACCTTCGCTAATTCAGCGTTTTTTCCAGGGCCAGTAGTCTTGACCTCATACTGCTAGCAGTTAGCTGGAGAAGAAAATTAGAAGAAAAATGGAGAGTTGTGATCTGAGTATTCAGATGATACGGTTTCCTTTGTGGTTTTTTGTTTGTTTGTTTTTTGGTTTTGGGGGGTGTTTTGTGGTTTGGTTTTGGGTGTTTTGTTTTGTTTTTTTACTTCTGAATTGTCTGCTTATCCTTTTATGGTTGAGATACAGTGAAAAGGCTCGATTTAAAGTACAGGGGTTGATCAAACAGCTGCTGCCTTTTCTCTGTCCAAAAGTGGCAGTCTTCTGTTAGAGTAGTGGCTGTCTCTGGCTGCACATTCCAGCGTGACCTGCTGATGCATGTTAGAGAAAACAGGAAGAAAACTGAAGCATTACTGTGAGAAGCGAAACAAAACCTGAAAGCAGTTTCTCTTAAACACAATTATTGGGTATGAAAAAGTTATGAGCCAGTGTCTTCATTAAGAAAAGGTCTAGCCTGACACCCAAATGTTTCTTGAACAAGAAGAATTGTGAGCTCAATTTAACTGAGTGAAAGCTCATCAAAGCTTACCAAAATGAAGAGGAAAAAAATGCCACCAATCCCTGTCTACCGAATGGACCAAATTCAGGTGGTGTGATGCCTTGTTGTTGTCTCTGCTAAGGAACAAGCTCAGGGCACAAAGTGCTTCAGTGTCTTTTAAGAGGATCTTCCAACTGCCAGAACTTACATTCACATTTAGACTGTCCTGAGTTATTTCGATAGATACATTAGTAGAGGTAAGAAGAGGAACTACAACAAATGTCCATCTCCTCCCAGGAAATCTTTGGATGTGAATAAGGATGGCTTTCAAATTGTAGGATGTCTACAGCATTTAGAAAAGTAATCACTAAGAACTGATGTGGCTCATTAGGGTTATAAACGATTGGTTTTGTTTCTACACCCTGAAAGAGGCAAAAACTGAGAATACTTTATATATGATGGGAAATAGTCTGGCTTCTGTGGACCTTGTAAAACTGTTTAAGGACTGAGATCCTTTAGTTAAAACTCATTGAAAAGGTGATTTAATCTCCATTGAACAGCAGCCTTATTGCTTAAAGACTTACTTGGCCTGTGGCTTGTAAGTGACCAGTCAAAACATTAGCTTCCTTGTTCTGTATGTAGCTCAGAAGAAAGTGTGGCATGGAAAGTGATTTGGTTGTGATGTTACTTAAGTAATTGTGCTCCTTTCTGCTTCAAGGCTAAAGAGAACAGGAATCATGCAAAGTTGAGTGGTCAAATATACAGAACAAAGATGCTAGACTAAAAAATCATGTTAATAGCACTTTGACTAGACAGAAGATTCACTTATGCCTAATAATATTTCAGCAAGAAATATAAACTAGAAGCTAAAATATTAGAGATAAGGAGAATCATCTCTTTGGAGCTATCTCCTACTTTCATTGAACAGAATAAACAAATGTGCAAGTACTTCAAGGAGAGAACCAAAGAAACACTGATATTATGTGACCTATTGAAAAATAATAACCTTTTGGCTATTTAACTTGAGCATAGGTATACTGTTTTTATGCTTTTTGATGTCTTAGACCTATTTGAGACTTGTGTATGAAACAGCTAAACAGAGTATATTTTACTGTGCCGTAACTTTCATGTCTGAATTATAGAGTCTAAAATAGCATCACCCTTAGCCCCAGAAAGGAATACACGTTGATTTAGATTATTACATGAAACTAGGGAAGAAAGTGTTTTCTGGAGGAGAGGGGAAGAAAGAGTGAAAGCTTAGAGACAAGTTAGATATTCCATTACTCCAGTTGCAAAAAGTCCAGACTCGTGTTGGTCTGACTGCTGTAGTACTCGTGTATCTTCAGAGTTTTCAATGTTCTGGTTGCCTCCAGCACTGAGATACCTGATTATACAAATTTCAGATTTGATCTAAAGTAGTAAATCAAATGCTAAAGCAAGTGACTTGTGGGAAATGCAGCCAATTCACAATGTAGAAGGTGTTTTAACATGTTTTCAGTAGCTGGAATGCAAAACTGAAACTGTGCCCCAAACTAGAGTGAGATAGGTCTGATACAGTGTGCTTTAGGGGTGTCTTGAGCAGATGAAACACGGTGTGACTTTGTTAAAGCACCAAGTCTGAAATATTAGAGTACAGTATTTTATGTAGTTCTGAAAAGCTACCTGTTCAGGAGATTTAGCTTTTATTGTAATTTAGTTTTATACTTCTATGTTTGTATACAATTGCTAATGCGTTTTGATCTTTCCTTCTAGGTTGGCACACTGGATGTTTTGGTTGGTCTGTCCGATGAGCTGGCAAAACTGGATGCGTTTGTGGAGAGGTAACAGTTTATTTTTACTAGCATGTAAAATATTAGAATAATGATATGATGGTTTGCAAGTCCTAACAATACATGGATCGTTTTCAGCTTTTTTTTGTTTCATAGTGATTCTCTGTAGACAGTCAGCAAGCTAAAATTTCAATAAACGGAGCTGCTGGTTTTCCTAGTATCTGTACTTGGAGGGAAAAAAAAAAAAAAAAAGAACTACTTGTGGAATAGTGGGTCATTATGCACTGATGAAGGACGGTTCTCGCTATTGTAGTGGTGTGTGCTGCCAGGTCCTGGAGAACTGTTAAGAAATGAGCCTGACAGCTGCAGGAAGTGATGACGAAATGCAGTAAAAGCTGTAAAACTGTTCTTTTAGCAAGTTAGAGTACAATTTACAGACTTTGAGAAGGTTGTTTCCTAATCAACAGAGATGATTAAACAGTATTAATATTAAAATGCAAAATCTATTCATCTTGAAGAAACTAATGGTCCTTTGAAAGTGATTCTGAGCAAATATAACAAAATTTCACATGACCAGAACCTGTGGTGCCTTCTTCTGTTTCAATGAGAAAAATGTTAAGTACTTGGTTTTAAATACAAAAGGAAACTATTTGGCGTGGCACATGGGAGTAATATTAAACATAGCTTTTCTAGTGAGGAAGGCAGGTCTTGTGTGTCGGGTCGCATGAGGGCTTAAGGCTGGGGTTTCTCCATAGCTCTTCAGTTATCTTTGGTATTTCATTGTCACAATTGCCTTCTGTTTAGTTTGGATTATTGATGACTTCTACCTTGCTATCTATTGTTAGGAAGGGGTTAGGATTTTGAAAGTAGCACAGCCTTCAAAAAAAGATTGGAGTATAGTGAGATTACACCTGAACTCAACGCTTACTATGTGGAGGCAAGGAAACTAGCCTCACCTTGTTGAGAACTGATGAGCAGCAACACTAGAGAAGGTTTTAAATAAAGTTCTGGCATGTATTTGAGAAGTTGGTCTCCTTCAGATACCGATCCCAGTTTGTGCTCTTGGAAAGTTTGTATATAAAGCAATCAACTCTTCCTTTTTGATCCAAAAAGCAATAAACTCTTCCTTTTTGATCCAATCTCTTAATTTTTTTTTCCCCAGGCAATTTCAGATCAGTTTCATTAATGGTATTTCTCAAAATGGCAGGTTTTTTCATTCTTTTTTTCATATCTTTATCATTCATTTTTACAGTGTTGTAAAGAAAGTGGCACAGTATATGGCTGATGTTCTAGAAGACAGTAAAGATAAAGTTCAAGAGAATCTTCTGGCTAATGGAGGTAAAATGTTAACCGTAATATGTGCATCCTAAGAGTAATAGAAGGCAACTTACTGAATGTTCCTTCTCTGTATGGCATTCTGAAAGCCTAGTTTAGACATGGAAGTACTTTTTTCCATGAGTCACCGTCCCTGAAACGAATTACAGGATCCAGAAAGGCAAGAAATTAGATCTACATGTTAAATACTCACTTACAGAAGCCTTTTGATCCTCTGGGGCTGTATTTTGTCATCAGTGGTCTCTGGTGGAACATAAAAATTACTGATTGCTCTAAACAGTCTTTGTATTAGTCTGTCGTCTGAATAGGTATGACTTTACATAAACTATGCTGGAATATTCAGTTGTTCCCAAATTGTGATAGAGTGTCTTTATAAAACTTGTTGTCTCATGGAAATGTGTCCATTTTATCATAGTAAAGGGTTGCACTGGTCTCTAAATCGGTATTTTGTTTTCAATAGCCATTTAATAAAATTCAGCACCACTTGTGTTGATGCAAGAGAGGCTAATATGAGTGGATTAACATGAAGACAAGTGCAGTGGTCCTAACTAACGTGGTTATTCTTAGATAGGGGCTTGGAGTAGTCTCTCTCGTAGATAGCTTTACAAAACTTTTGCTTCGCGTGAGCCACATAATCTTTGCCTTCTTTTTTCCCCATCGTAACCCTCCCTTCTCCCACCCTTTTTTTCACACAAAGCAAAAAATATTTGGTCTTGTCTGTGCTTCTCCAGCCATCGTTGACTTCGTAGTAAATATCATTTAGGGTCTACAGAGGTAGAGAAACCAATATCTGAAGGCAGAGGTCACGGATAACTTAAACTTGATTGTTTACTTTCAAATTTCTTAAGCAACAGGGTCCACACGTGTAAAGGTCTACAAACAGTCTGTTACAGTGCTCTTCTGTTACAGCAATCCTAAATGAAATGTAATAAATACATCAGTCTTTTTATCGTCTGTCTTAACAATGTTGTTCTTTAAAATTCTAGTTGACTTGGTCACCTATATAACAAGGTTCCAGTGGGATATGGCCAAATACCCAATCAAGCAATCCTTGAAGAATATTTCAGAAATTATTGCAAAGGTAAGGTAACTTTTTATGTAAAACTTTGCTATTTGAACTTGAGATTTTTTTGCACAAAACTTGGTACTCAAAGCTGTTTGTCTATTTTTGTTAGCTTCACATAACTTTGATAACAATAGGAGTGAACCTGGTAGTAGTGTCTGTCTTTTAGTAACCAAAATAATGTATTAGGATGGGGATAGGATTTGGAGAGTGCTCTCTGAAGGCCATCATGCTGTCTTTGCTGATTTTTGTTTCCTAAGATCACGGAGTTAACAAATAGATAGCTAGCAAATGATTTCACTTACATTTAAATTTTGCTGGACTGGCATGCCGTTTGTCTGATGTTCTCAAACTTTTTGGGCTATTAGCAGTGAACCAGGGAACTTACGTTCTGAAAGCTATAGCACTCAGTTGTGAGGGGAAAAATAAGTCCTCAATGTTAGATGTAAGAAAAGCTCATTTGAGTGTTGTCATGGGTTTTCCCCCTGTCTTTACACCTTGGTAAAGTTTTTTGCACTTTGGGGACTTCATTTGGTTTGTACTTGCTGTGAGCATATATAGGGTCCTCAGCAGCGACTTACTGCATTCAAACAGTGAAAGAGTTCTCTCTAAGCTGCCCTCGCTTTAATATCTTCCCAGCTTTCTCAGTTTTTTTTTTTCTTTTCTGTTGTCTGTAATCTGCAAACTAGCGCTTGGAATTATTTGTGTCAATAAAATACGTAACCCGGGAAAAAGAAGCAGCTGCTCGGGGTACCTGTAGAGATAGTCTTGGGTGATGGATATGTGGAAACTATAATCGGGGTGGGGATGGGAATTAGTGCTGGCAGACTCATGCTTTGCTATAACTGCAAAGCAGTTAGTTTAGTTAGCTGGTTAGTCTAGATGGTAGTTTCTCTCCTGAAACTGTTAGTTTAAAATTTTTGCAGAGATTACAAAATCTTAACATGTGGTACATAACTGAGTGAGAATGCAACAAACTCTTTCATTTTGATATTTTCTTTGGGGCTATCACTGTATCTTGAATTTACTCCACAAATCTCACTCAGTAACTATTCCTGGAAAACATCTACAGTGTGGAGTTTTGTTGGAGGAAGACTGACCGATTTATGACTTAAGATTTGCACATTAAAAATATCTCACAGATGAAAATAATAATCTTAATATCTGACAATCCTTAAGTACATAAGCTTTTGCTTCTTCAGAAGAAGGTATCACAATGAAGCATTCAGCTATTTACAGCAGGTATAGGCGTGAAGTTTAAGTTGGGAGAAGATGAACTTGGTGGGCAAAGAGGGATAGAGAGAACATAAGAAGACAAGGTGAAGTGGTTTCTACAAGCCTTATCAAGGAAGTGGTTCTTGAAAAAGTTCCTTTCCTTTGGTTTGGCTTTAGAATAGGAGTGAAAGTTACTGAATTAAAAAAGGAAAAAAAAAGTCTTCAACTGTGTTTAGTCTCATTTTTGGAACTGACCTGTTGCTATAGTATAGAACTTGGCTTTGTAGCAATTAAGTTTATTGGAAGAAGCATCAAAGAACATGAAGGGACGTGCCCTTTATTGAAATATTATCAAGGTTTCATTACATGTTATCCTGTGTCCTGGAGTTTGCTAGCTAAATCATCTGCTTGCAGCAAAGTTATACTCCAGAACCTGAACTTTAAATTAAATAACTGGCTTACATTCTTCTCCGTCTAATTTAGGAACCTCACCGAATTATTAGACTGGATACTAAATGCAGAGAAACAGGTCTGCTGGAGTTCAGCCTGAATAATTTTGGCTGAGGGTTTCCATTTCTTTGCATATTTAGCTGTACGTATCTTCTGTAAGGAGAGCTTCAAGGACTTCAGGAGAGCTTCAGGTGTATTAAATCTATTTTCCAATACTTTAAAAAATGTTTTCAATTGTGAGCCACAGATGTGTGTCCATAAAGTGGAGAAGAGAAGGAAGATGACTGAAATTGCCTTACATTCTTGTAGAAGTGATGCCTAGGAGATAACGTCACAGGACTTGAAGCAGTTCTGTCCCTAACATAGTTAAAATCTTCACTTTGGTGTGTGATTAACATGAAGGTATAGGAAAATTGATAGAGCTACATTAATTAAAATCTGTGAAGTCTCTGGACGTGTCTGATGATAAAATAACTTGAAAAGCTTGTCAGATCATGAAATACAACTTTTCCTGCATGGTTTTGTATCCTCCTCGTTCACTGTAGCAGGAGATTCTGTTATCTGCCAAAATAAGAGTTATGGCAACTGCAGTGGGGAGTTTGTCAGTTAAGGAAAAATTATAGCAGTGTTGGAAGCCTTTAAAATAAAAGGAAATCTACTAAAACTATCCATCAAGTTTGTTTAAGCTTTTAACTTTGAGAAGTATTGTGAACCCCAGTGTCAATACTGAAGACTTTGAAGATGTGCCACGGGAGAGCTGTCACTTAATCTAGTCATTCTTTGTATTTTAAATTACAGTCATAAGACTGTTACACAAGGACACAACCTCGATAGCCTTAGTGCCCAAGCCAAACATTTTCAGCAACCCAGGTATGTCTTGCAGTACAACAGCTCAGCTGTCTAGGTATAGGAAGACGTTCATGGATTGCTAATGACTACTTAAGTGGTTTAAATATCTGGGGCTTGCTATGTGTAGAAACAGTCCCACTATGCTGGATTGATACTTTCTTTAGCAATATCATGAGCCTGACTCACTTTACAATGACATTTAAGAGTTATCCACTGGTTCTATTACTGAAAGGAAGCTTTTATGTTGCGTCATTTGGCAGTTTTACGCAAATATATTTCCAAGAGCTCTGCCGTGACATTGAGGTTTGTGGTTCTGCATTCTCTAACGCTTTAATAGGAAGAAAAGCTGATTCTTATTTACAGTAAACTCAGTGCAGCAGTTAACAGGCTTTTGTCTAAGCACTCGTCTTTTAGAAGGCTACTGAACTTTACAAATGAGAACAATTAGAGTATTGACAATTAGGAAATGATGAATGGAACTAGTTCATAAAGGCAGTGTTTGGTATCAATGTTTTTTGCTTTTTGTCATTAAACAATGCATAGTTAGAATGCTGTGGAAAGTTTTGATCCTTGGAAAAGCGGAGGGGAAGGTTGTCGGTCTGGGAAAAAGTCCAAATGCACAAAGGTACTAGCTTAATAGCTTCTGATTAATTTTTCCCCTGATGCTGTCTTCTAGATGAAAAAAAAAAAATAAAAATAGTGCCATTACCTATAGTATAAAAAGTTCTCATTTCTTGTAGTATAAAAAAAGTTTTCATGAAGATGTATGCTTTGTGACACCTACTGAAATGTTCCACATGCTTTACTAAAGGTTATATAAGTCAAAGAATTTAAATAACCTTCAATACTCATCTGTTTAGAAAGTAGATTGTCTTATTTTCAGAGTATTTGCGGTATCTGTAAAGGTGCAAGCTGTTAATGTGTTGCCAAATGAAACTGCTAGAACGTTCAGGCTTTTAATGACTACTTCCTTCTACAGACAAGTGAACTTCTGTGTTACCATAAACATCACTCTATAACGAAGTGACGTAGGTTTTGAAAGAGATTTATTTTGTGGAAATGAAATCATATCTGGATCCACAAGCGGAAGTGTTATATGTGGACTAAATGTTTTGTCAATGGCCTATGTCCAAATAAAGGGAGGGTCCCTAGACTGTGTTCAGATACTCGTCCCTGTGAATTTTGATATGTTTGTACCTACATACCGTAGGAGGTAAGGAAGCAGGGAAGAAGGGATTAGGCAGCAGTACGATTCCAGACCAGTACTGTACTGCATTCTTTCAGTTAACCAACTGTTACTAAGTGTATTGATTTTAAAATACTTCTCTGAATAGGGTACATGCTGATAGGAGTATAATCGGATGTTTAAGACCTACTAATTGCTTGATTTGCTTCGTGTTCTTCCACTTGCTGCCAGGTTACCTACCTGGGAATGAATCATTTTTGGTAATCATTCTAATTAGTCCTGGAGGATGGATTTGAGAAAGGTGGCTTACTTGAGCAGCAATGGCAAGCCAAACGTGAGAGTCTGAGTCTAAATGATAAAATAGTTGGAACTTCGATTTGAATGTTTGAAAGAGGATTGAAGGCTGCCAGTGACATTGAACACAGAATGTTGCCTTTACTTGATTAGACAGATGTATTTATTGTCTGAAATAAATTGGATTCCAGTCAGAAACTGTTTATCTGTCTACTCTGGAACTGGCCCTGTGCAACTTCAGACATTCCAAAATACATAAGTTTTTACTAAATGAAGAAAGTCTCTGTAAACCAGATTTTTCTTTATAGTCGTAAGCCACTACCAATGTAAAACAGCGTCATAAAAATGACTTTGTGAAGGGAGATGGTGATAAAATTTATTGTATTTTCCTTTGCAAACATACAGAATGGGAAATAGCTCTGTTTGGGGGGGGAAGGGGAAGACAAAATAATTGTGATAATACTTAGAACTGTAAATAGTAACAGCCATTTGGATCAGGCAGATGATGCATTTAGTTGATATTCTATCTCTGAGTGCCCCAGGCTGTTCATCTCAAGCAAAAGTGCAAACTGCAGAGGGCAAACACAGTGCAACAGAGTCTCCTCTGAAGTTGTAGATGATGCAAAGCAATAATGCTTTGGATTACTTAATTATTGATTTGCTACTCATAAAACCGTACCATCATTCTTGTCACTGAAATGCTAATGAGGGAAAAGTATAATGAGAAGGGAGGTAACAGGTGGAGGAAACGATACCCAGTGTTCACAAGCGTACTTGTCCCACAGTAGGAAGGTAAACTTCAGATGATCTCTCCTGCCAGCTGGGATGGAGGGTCGTAGGCTCAAGGTGATGGAGTAATGGTCAGCTGGGTGCAGTAGCGTGTCCAGTTGATACCAGAAGAGGATGTGTAACTTTTATTATTGGCTGATTTTTCTTTAGAGGAATTCTAACTTAGAACTTTCTGAGTTTTGAGTGAAGTTTTTCAAGCACTAGAGAAATAAACATTTTAACTTGAGTATTTTTTAAGTTCTTGTTGGCAGATCTAAGCTTTGAAATTAAGAATTCATTTAAAAACTATTCTAGTTCTTTAGACGCTGTTCCTTTCCTTTTTATCTTTAAGGGAGTTAACCAGATTGACAATGATCTAAAAGCAAGAGCCTCGGCATACAATAATCTGAAAGGGAACCTTCAGAATTTGGAAAGAAAGAACGCGTAAGTCACATTGGTTTTTGCTTACGTAGCACAGGAAACCATGAAAACTTAGTAACATGTGAAGAGGTACAGCCTTTAAGCTTAATGTGGTTTTGAGGCGTTTATCAATCTTGAATAGCAGCTGTCATAAAAGAACATTTATTACCAGCTGACTCGGTGGTACTGGCTCACTTGCAATTGATAAACAATATGAAATAGACAAAAGCATGTACAAATAGTATAAATTGCTGGAGCCTTTGAGAGAAGCTTGCCGTTAAAGTGGTGTGTAACGCTGCTATTTAGCTTTCTGTCTAAACAAGGAAGTCTCCCTTCACTCCAATTTATGCTGTAAGCATATCAATATTTCTGGGTTTCTCCCCTCAAAATTAACCAGCAGAGAGACAGCTGTTGCATACATGCAGGTAATAAATTAAAGAAGGACTGTGTGCTGTCTTGTCATGTACATGTGATGATTATCTGAAATACAGTTGAGGTACAGTAGTTTTTCTCTGCAAATATGGTTGATTCATTTGACGCAATCCCACCATTACAGTTAATGGTACAAGCCTGCTGGCTTATTCAGAACCACGGGTCATACTAATGATTACCATTTTATGAGCCTTAAGTTCCATTTTAGGCCATGGTAATTTGTCAGCTAAGCCCCATTAAATCTATGTATGTTCTTAGTCTTTTGTGAATGTGAGGCAATATGCTGCTTTAAATTTTTATTGAGGTCTATATGTAGGTCTGTACTAGCTCGGTTATAACTCTGAGGCTTCGTATACTAGACTTCACAATTAATGGTTTTAATGGTTCTTGTGTTTTTAAATCACTTTTAAAAAGAGAACTTGGCTTCTTAAATGTGTGAGGTGTTTGGAATATGGAAATGACGCATAGCAGTGGAGCTACTGATAAAAACTTTCAATGACTTTAGACAGATATAAAATGCATATAAGGACATTTTGTTTGCTCTGCTAATAACGAATGATTAGGTAAAATATATTTTTGAAAATGTTATACTGTCAAGCACTGTTCAGATTAACTCAGTTGTTAAACGTGTATTTACTCTGTCTGTCGTGTTTGTTTTTTTTCTCTGCAGGGGAAGCTTGCTAACCAGAAGTCTTGCTGATATTGTAAAGAAAGAGGACTTTGTACTCGATTCAGAATATTTGGTCACGTTATTAGTGATCGTACCGAAGTAAGTTTATTGTTTGTCCTAAAAGCAGAATAAAATAAGAAATCTAAATGAAGTAATAGATCCCACAACCCTGTAATACTGTAAGAAAGGACATCTGAATTTGTTTGGGTTTTTACTGGATGAACTAACACAAACATTTTGATGCTTAGGAGAGGCAAATGAGCCTGTGTACCTGTATTCCATTGTTCATGAGAACTCATCATAAGGAGTGCTGACTGCTTATCGATTTCTTTAACTGGAGATTACACTTAAGTCTCTTATCTAATATTAGCTATGGCTAGTCACATTGCAGAAGGTGTCCTTATGAAAATAATAAGTACTGAGTAAAAACATGACTTGTTTTATAGTAGAAGGCTTAATGATTGAATTATCCTGGTTAGGACTATGCTGGATTTCACCACTTAGTGAATGAAGTGAATTCTTGACTCCTTTGCGCTGCACTTTTTCAGATTGTCGGGACACTGCTTTTTAACTTACCTAAGTCTCTATCAATGGAAATCTGCTTATGTCACGTCAAAGGGAACAGGTTGTTCCTGTCTGAAATGTTTAAACAACAAAAAACCCCACTTTTTCCCCTGGCCAAGGAAAGTGGTGATACAGATGTCCTTAAGACTCTTGTAAAATGAGAAAATGATGCTAGACTGTCTTTCTGGAGCTGTGAACAAAGAGAGCTTCTAACTTCCAAAGATAGCCAGTAGGCTGTTTATCACATGAAGCAGTAGTCTCTGTCACATGGAAAACTCTGGTGAAGGCAAAATATTTTTGCAGTGGCTTTAGCAGAAGACAGGTGGTTAGTATATCTCCAGTTACTTTTCTTTTACCTTTGACTTGTTTTTGGTGTTGAAAGGGTGGAACCTCTTCACTACCACCTACAGAAAGGCAGGGCTTCCAAAATTCTCAGTGGTTGTTCAGGCAAGTGCAGGACTCTGGGGAACCCATTTGTAATTGTGGAAAAAAATTTCCTATTAGTAACTCAGAAGAGCGGAGCTACTTAAGGAGTTTTTGATAAACCTTGACATTTGGTCCCCTGAGATCTGTACTTAATGATGACTAATTTAATTTCATAGTTCTTCGATTTCAAAAATTTTACAATTCTAAACTTAACATAAAGACTGAAGATAAAATGTTGGTTTTGCTGTAATTATAGTTTATTTAGGATTAATCTTCAAAAAAGCATGAGGAGGACTGTCCCTGATGTCTTGTATTTCTGACAACCTATACCTGCATTGGAAGATTTGATGATTAAATGTTTTTAACACTTTTTGGAAAAACAATCTAAGATTTCTTACTACAGTGCTAAAAGTCTAACCATAACCTGTTTCTTCTCTAGGTTAAATTATAATGACTGGGTTAAGCAATATGAAACACTAGCAGAGATGGTTGTACCGCGTTCCAGCAAGTAAGTTGTTAAATGCTAAAACTCATGTTTGCATGTGCTATAAGTGTTCTTTACGTGTAGTGATTTTGAATGTTCAAGATTGATAAAAACTTGTCAAAATGTCTAGGTTTATAGCTTTATCTGGTCAAGCTTGATTGTGTTGCAGTTGAGGAAAAAATGAAAGAATCTCTAACTCTAAGGTTAAAAAAGTTATCAAACTAATTTATGTGGGATGAGTAAAAGAATTGAAAAGTTGGTCTAGTTCAGGACAGGCACGTTCAGATTCAGGCTAGTGCATGGTGGGGTTTAGCAACAAATGCTAGCTAGCCTGTAAGCTTAATGCTTGTATTCGGAGGGCTTGAAATAAGTTGTATATACCCTTTGAAACCTGTTAAAGATTGAAGAACTGTAAGTGTAGATGGTTTTCTTCTGTGCAAAGAAGTCTCATAGGGGCTAACAAAGGTCCTTGGTACCAAGCTGGTGCTTGATGTCTGTGATGGGAAAGACAGGCCAGGATTTGATAATACTGTTAATCCACTTTAGCTATCTTGTAACCACATTGAAAATAAAGTCAGCATGTAGCATAAAGCATTGCTGTGTTTCTGATTTTTAACTGACGGGGTGAGGTCTGATAAGGCAGATCTGATATCACCAGCTTTGTGCCAGTTACAAAATCTGAACTTGCTCTGGCTAATTTCATATTTGAGTTGGATCAACTTAAGCCTAGTGGGAGATCTGCTAATGATTCTTATTTAATTACTGGGAAACTATGATCCAGGGATAGCTTAAGAAGAGGTGACCTGTTAAACTGTTGGATGGTGCTTGTATTGAAGACAGTATGACACTAAGGAGCAGTATAAATCTCTTCAAGCTTTTTTTTCCCTAAGGTGAAGTCTCAAAATAAGCATTATTGTCTTGAATAGTAAATCTAGAGGTTGTCTTTACAGCCTAAGAAACACTTTTTCTTATCAACCTGTTTTTTAATTTGTATCCTTTTCTATTTTAAATCCATTTCCTTTAGAACACATGTTTCTAAGAATTCTGTAGTCCAAATTTTTCAGTATTAGACGAGCTTTAGTTCCTTTTTCTGTAAAATAATCTTAACTTGAACAAATATCCAGACATGTATTAAGTGTTTCTGAGTTGTGAAGTCTCCAGAAATGGAAACTGTCATACTTTATGGAGGGAGTAAAAAGAGCAGTTGCTAAAGTTTCAGTTACTTTCTGTATAAGGGCTTTAATTTGGGAACTAATCCCATGTGATTATCTACATTTATGTTCTTGCCTAGTAGCAATAAAGTACAACTTAAGCTACTGTATATCAGATGTGTGATGACTTGAACCTTATTAATTCTGACACTTTTTTTTCTGTGTAGCGTACTCTTTGAGGATCAAGACAGTTACCTTTGTAACGTCACCTTGTTCAGGAAGGCAGTGGATGACTTCAAGCATAAAGCCAGAGAATATAAGTAAGGCTTATTTTATGTGTGTTCTGTCTGTCATGCTTTGAAGGATCTCTAGATAGCCACTTCGGATTTTATTCACTTCCAAATGCAGATTTATGGTCCGTGACTTCCAGTATAATGAAGAAGAGATGAAAGCAGATAAAGAAGAAATGAATAGACTGTCAACTGACAAGAAGAAACAGTTTGTAAGTCTGTATAAAGTAGTCATTATAGAAACATGAGACATCTAAGACTTGTTATTGCTGCATAACAATTCCTTGAACTTGTGATTCTGAGAAGGCATTGCAAGGATGATGTGATGTAGTCAGCTGCCACCCAGCTAATCTGCTCGGGGATAACTGGGTTTCCTGTAGCACAAATGCTCCTTGCTGTGTTGAGCCAAGTGCTGATATTGCAATTGGTAATGTATGAAGTTTGAAAATGGACAAGTATTTGAATTAAATAATCAGATAGTACTGAAATGGTCCTTAATATAGTTAGCCCATGGCAGCTGAGATGGTGCGCTGAAGAGACAACAGAAGTCTCATTAAACTTCTCTTTACTTAGTATCAAAACACCCTTGAGCCATTATGTCCATAGTGAACTTTGCCTTTAAGTAGACTTTATTATGATGGTGCAGATACCGAGTATCTCCTCAAACATGCTTAATGAGCTGAATCTTTTTCTGAAGTTTGAATAACATAATTTTTTTCCTCTTCCCTTCCACAGGGGCCTCTGGTTCGGTGGCTGAAAGTTAATTTCAGTGAAGCTTTCATTGCGTGGATTCATGTGAAAGCACTACGAGTGTTTGTTGAATCTGTTTTAAGGTAATAAGGCAGACCTGAATAGTGCTTTTCTTCCTAGATTTTGTAAGAATTTACATCTAGCTTGGATTTACCAAACTGAGGTGTATGAATGCCACTCTTCTGGGATGGAGGAAACAAGAATGGCTTATGACAATAGCTCTTGTTGCCAGTTGTGGAATATTTGAGGTAGATAACTGTGTATCTTGCCCCTTGGATAGTCTTTCCATCGGTGCTTTAGGAATTACAGGTACTCTGTAAGTTGCAGCAGGGTGTTTCTTGAAATTCTCAGCTTGCTTTGAGCTGCTTGTGAAAAAAGCTTACTTTATTGTCTGTTTAGGTGGGAAATGTTAATAGCTCAAAATAAAAAATATTCAGGTTTTGAGTAATATAGTTTGATATCTTGAAATGTATGCTTTTTTCTTTAAAAGATGCCTTTCTAAGAATTTTGTAGTCTAAAGCTTTCAGTATTAAACTGTTCAATATTCTAACTATAAAATTTCTCTGCTTTTTTCTTCATACCTATCCAGAAGCATAGTGGCTAAGTTGAGTCAAGAACAGCTGTAGTTTTTCTGCAGAAGGAAGGACCTGGATTATTTTTTTTTTTTTTTTAGTGTTGAAAGGCCTTCTGCGTTAGTCAGAAAATTGAAATGTTTTTTTTTTTTTTAGCCTGTTTGATAAGTTATCATAAAGGAGACAGCAGAGGAGAAAAGGAAAAAAAAAATCATTTGCTTGCATTCTAGTCTATTTCATAGCTGCTACGGGCTTGTTTTGAAGACAAACTTGAATAAGAAAGAAAGCTGAACTTGATTTGAATATTGGCAAATGTTTCTACACATCTAGAAAGGAGGGTTGGGTAGAGACTACATTCTCCACCTAGTGGTATAAGCGAAGTCTTGCAAGTAAACCAGCTGGAATGTTCAAAACCTAGTTCAAGACTTCAAGTAACTTTGAGAATTGTGCTAAGTGCTTAAGGATTTAAAATGATTGTAAAAGCATTTAGACTTCTGTTTCATTATTTTAAACTTGAAGAAAGAATTTCTACTTTACTGATGCCTTATGAATTGTAGAAACACAATGGTCTTGCAAAAATGAAAATGAGCAGAATTTCCTCTTCAGCAATAGGATTCTTTCTCAAAACAAAATAAAATAAAATCCTACTTTGAAAAATGAGGCTTATTTTAGCATTTTCATAGTTTCCTGCTTGACTTCCTCAGGTATGGTTTGCCAGTTAACTTCCAGGCAATGCTGCTTCAGCCTAATAAGAAAACAATGAAGAAACTGAGGGAGGTTTTGTATGACTTATACAAGCACCTTGACAGCAGTGCAGCAGCTATCATTGATGTAAGTATTTTTGTAACTGCTACTCCCCTTCAATATTAGGTTTAGTCTGTTTAAACAAAAAAAAAAAAAGTCTGGCTTTATTAAAAAGCTATACCTGTCTACATTCTCCATCACTCACAGTACCGAAAATTATGTCTCCTTATAAAAATGCCACTTCTGTTTTACATTTTTGCAGAGCGGGCGGTATTCAAAGTTGTAACTAATGCATTTGATGAGCTGTCTGGTACAAAAGTTTCATGTAACTTCTTACTGCATTCTTTCCTACTACTGTTGGAAAGGTATCTTACAGACTGCATACACATTCATATCCTCAAAGAATTCAAACAAAATCACCTTTGATCTGAACTAGGCTTAAGGAATTTAAACACGTTTTATATCTTTTTTGGAGCCCTGAAGAAATACATAAATTGTCCACAGTCTACAGTAACAATGGCCTTAATACTGAAACAGCTTTTTTTTTTTTGATTGCATTGCTGTCTTTGTTTTTAAGTTAACATGGTTGTCCTCTGCTGAAGGAGGCTGAATTGATGTCAAGACGGCATCATCCTTTCCATCTGTAGAGGTCTCATCTTCATGTTTAAAGCCGATTTGCTAGGAGGTTTATTCTGCTGATTTGTTTTGTATTGAAAAGCAGTGCTTTTCATAGTTAAAGATTAACTAAAGGTAGACCACACAATGAGTTTGGCTGAATTTTAAAATATTATTTTTAATCTACCTTGTTTTTTCAAAGTATTTCCATGCCTTTTTGGGAAAAGGGGGTGTGAGACAATTAAGGTGAAAATTGAAGATGCTGAACTTCATGTAACTTCCTGGATCATTCAGCACCCTAAATGATTATTCTTTTCATAAACTGTCTGTGTTTAGAAGTAGTAAAACATAATTGCAGTACTACTTCCATTTACTGGCCATATGTTTACTATAGCAACAGATTTGAATTATTGATACAAAGCTACTTAGATTTTAAAAAATCACCTGTATTTAATTTTGAAAAATACCGTTACTCATTTTTCAAAGTTATAACTTTGTCGCTTAAACAGTCACTTGAACGTGAAAATTTAAGCTTGAAGTCTTGCCTGGCCTGTTTGCTTGTAAAATATGTGTTCCATCTACTTCTGAATAGGAGTCTGAATTGTAAGAGTATAACTGTTTTTAAAACTTTTGTTTGCAGGCAACGGTGGATATTCCAGGCTTGAACCTCAGTCAGCAGGAGTACTACCCATATGTGTACTACAAGATTGATTGTAATTTGCTGGAATTCAAGTAAAAGTTCCCTAACATGACAATCTTCTCAGTGTTGGTGTAAACAAACAGAAGTGAGGATGAAGTACAGTGATACTTTTAACACTCTACTAATCATATGCTTGCTTCTTATGTTAGGTGAATTTAACACACAGTGGTCCATCTCTAGATATTTTCTTTTTAAAGAACAGTGTAGGTAATCTGCTTTTAATCAACTATGTCTGTAAATGTATATTGAGAGAATTGAAGTATTTATAAACAGAGTGATTTATTTAAGGAAAAGCTCATTCCTCTTTCATATGGTGGTCTGTGTTAATTCCATTTACCATTGTTTATAAAAAAAAAACTTGTTTACAGAAGAATAGTGTAAATGTTCATGGCCATTTTGTTCATTTGATTTAGTAGATACAATTGTGTTAATGTTGTTGAACTGTGATGTAAAGTATGTAAAATTGGTATGGAATTGTGCTTTCTGAATGGTTTAAAATTACAATTGAAGCACTGTAAACACAGGAAAAAATAAACATGCCTGTGCAAATGTGTCACTTTCTTGTACCACAAGTAACTGTAGATTGCTTCAGTTTAGACACAGCTGTGTATTACGCATTAAAACCAGTGCTGCATCCTACATGCAGTGGTACAGGAATGCGATTTCCTTCAGCACAAATACTTTTAAGAGATGCAGGTGTGTTTTTGCTTTGTGCAGAAATGCTCAAATATGTTGTTTGGCCACCAATCTATGTATGAATGTTTTTCATATTTATATATTCAAGACTCTACAGAAAAGATGTGAGACGATTATTGGGAAGATGGGAGTAATGTGAGATGCTAACAAGCTAGGCTGATCTGGGATTTTTTGATAATTCTTTGTTCTTTTCAGTCAGTTGACACTTGGGACTACTTTATGGCTTCAAATACTGTATTTTTTTTGGTAGCATCCTTTCTACCATACAGGGGATATGACAGCTTCCTTTAAATGTGTGTAGAGAGGGGTTGTCTATTTCAGTAGCAGTTATCACAGCTATTACAAGTATTCTACGTATTCTAGCTGCTAAATATGCAGTAAAAACTGGAGTACCTTTTAAAACTGACTTCAGTTAAGACTGAGACTGGAGGAGCACTGATTTGTCACAATTAGTATTTGAAGTACTGTAACCACTGGATTTTTTTCTAATTTGATCCCTAACTGAAAATGCCAGTGCTGTGAATCTAAGCATTATAGAGCTTTCAGCTATAGAATCTCTAATTGTGACCCAGAAGTACTTTTGAGGAATTTGCTGTCTTTGATAAGCCAACATTGAGATCTCTAATTATTAAAAGAGAAGGCTAGCTTTTGAATGCAAGAGTTACATCTAGGTACTGATAACGAAATGGGGGTTGAAGTCTATAAAAATAATATTTACTGTGTAAAACTATATTTGCTTTTCTTACTATTTTTTTTATAGGTAAAAAGGAGAAAGAGTGAGATCAAGTGTTCAGTTGTGCTCACACTCCTGTGCTCTCTCCCACTTCCTTACAGAAAATAACAGCGGCTTACTGTGTTGACCGGGTTGTTAAAGTGTGTGAGCAAGTGGAAGGGGTTTTCCCCTTTATCACTCAGCTCCGCCCTTTCCACTGGCTTTCGTTATTCCTACGTACAAAGATAGTCATCTTGACTCTGAGCCCACTGTAACTGAGATAAACTACTTAGGGGTAAAGAGGTGGGGTTTTTTTGGTCCACTAGAAGCGTTTAATTCTCCTCATAGGAGGAATCAGGCTAAACTGTTGTCTCTATTCTTCATCTTAGTTCTCTTTTGATTTTTGTTTTCAAAGCCTTCCTACAATCAAGTGTAGTATAGAGGCTTAGGCTTCCAGTAAGTCTGGTACAAACTGCTTTGCTGTATACTTTGCCCTGTTCAAGGTACCTAGTGCCCGCTAAAGCAGTGCTAGATACTTCTCAAATGAATGGAAGCAAGAGGCAGCTGGACAACAGAAGGACACCACCAAGGTGAAGGAAGCAGTCAGTGTGCCGAAAGGCAGGTTTGCTGCTCAGAGGGGTGTGGATATGCTGGAGAAAAGGGATGACAGGCACTGCATGAACTTCAGCAAAGAGAACTGTGAAGTCCAGTGTCTGGGGAGGAATAACCCTTATGCACCGGTACAGGCTGGGGGCTGACGAGGCAGGAAGCGGCTTTGCAGAAAAGGACCTGGGACTGCATGTGGAAAACAAGTTGCATTTGTGGCAAAGGCCAACCGTCTCCTGGGTTGTTGTTGGTAAGAGGGTATCTGTTCTTCCCCAGTATTTGGTGCTTGTGAGGTCATGTCTGGGCTCTGTAGTACAAAGAATGGAGGACCTCAATAGGGAAAGTCCAGTGGAGGCTACCCAAGCTTGTCAGGGGACTGGAGCGTGTGACACCATGACACACTGGGAGAATTGTGTCTCTTCATACTGGGGAAGAGATGGAGAGAAAGCAAAACAGATGTTACTGATATTTACGACTGCCTGAGCAGAGGATACAGAAAGCCTTCTCATGTGGGTGAGCACTTCTCAGAGGTACGTGGTAAAAAGGTGAGAGGCAGAGGACACAGTTTGAATATGGGGAAATTCTCATTAGAAGCCTTGGTGGCTTGACCTTGGCTGCTCCTTCCTTCTGCCCAGCAGCACAGAGGGATGGGGAATGGGGTCCTTCAGGATAAACCTAGTCTAGCCTGCATCCTCTGTGGGCCACATTTCTTTCAGGGTATGTCCACCTGGTCTGATTTGGGTCCTCCCGAGGCTAGGGTGGATAACTGCTCCAGCATGGACCTCTCCATGGGCTGTGGGACAATACCTGCTCCACTGTGGTCCACTCTATGGGCTGCGGGGAAATACCTGCAGTGCATTCCCTTTCAGTGATGCGTCTAGACTGGAGTTACCTGTGCCTGAACAGACTCAGAATTGCTGTTTGTAAGGAAGGGAAGATTATAGACTATTAAATGTTAGTGACCAGCCATGGAATAACTGGTGTCTGATACCATCGGGCTTTCCCAGTGGGTGAAGAGAGATACCTTGGGTACAGGGGGAATTAGCCTGCTAGATTTGATTTATAGGGAAAGACTAGAACGAAAACCTTCTCTTTTTACAGTTTATTATATTTATATGTTTCTTAAAAGATTTCTGGCAAATGGAACATGGTTAGAACTGTGGAGAAATGGAAAATTTTCATTCTGTTTCTGAGAAGTATGCCAGATGATTAAGATAAAAAGTAATTTGTGAAAGAAATGAAGAATGTAGTCTACTCTGGAATGTGAGGAGTATGGGAATTTTATTTTTATTATAATAAGTAACAACAGATGATTTATGTCCTAATAGGAAAGCAGGCATGACTGGATTGTCAAAATGTGCATGTCTGTAGTCAAAATCTGAAAAGGGGAGACAGCTGCTGCACAGCAGAAGCATCTAAAATAGCGATGTACTAATATTTTAGTAAATTTAATGTGGATCTTGAAATGCTGATGGATACCGTTTGAAAACTGACAAATAAAACTTAGTAATGAAATTGTGTGAGAAAGCAATGCCTGCAGTGAGTTCCAGGATCACCAGAACTGGGGAGAAGAGGAGGAGATGTGGTAGCGAGGAGCTTGTGGAAGGGGCAGTTAAGCAGATGCAGAAAAGAGCCAGTGACTCATTAATGAGCCGGAAGGGGTATGGGGGGAGCATCACCATAGCTGAGGACAGACCGGGAGAGAATTTCAGTGAACTTAAGGAAAATGAAGCGCAAATGAACTTGTTGGAAGAAAACAAACATCACTCTGTCTTGAAGAAGGGCGGGAAGAGGATCTGGGGAACTACTGACTGGTTAGCCTCACCTTGATCCCCTGGAAGATGATGGAGCAAACTGTATTAAGGACAGGAAAGTGATTAAGGGTAGTCAGTGTGGATTTGTGCCTGACTGACCTGACAGCCTTCTACAATGAGATGACTAGCTCAGTGGATGAGGACAGCAGTGGATGTTGTTTATCTCAGCTAGGCCCTCGACAATGTCTCCTATGGCATCCTCATTGACCAACTGATGAAGTACAGACTAGGTAAGTGGACAGTGAGGTGGACTGAAAACCAGGTGAACTGATGGGCTCAAAGGCTTGTAGTCAGTGGTATGGAGTCCACCCAGAGACCAGTTACTAGTGGTGTATCCCAGGGGTCACTACTGGGGGCCCATATCATTTAGCATTTTTATTAATGACCTGGATGAGAGGCTCAACATGAGCTGTCAGTGTGCACTAGCAGCCCAGAAAGCCAATCGTATCCTGGGCTGCATCAGGAGAAGCGTGGCCAGCAGGTCGAGGGAGGTGATTCTCCCCCTCTACTCCACTCTCGTGAGACCCCACCTGGAGTACTGCATCCAGTGCTGGAGCCCCTACTACAAGAGAGATATGGACGTGCTGGAACGTGTCCAGAGAAGGGCCACGAGGATGATCAGAGGGCTGGAGCACCTCTCCTATGAGGACAGACTGAGAGAGTTGGGGTTGTTCAGTCTGGAGAAAAGAAGGCTCTGAGGAGACCTTATAGTGGCCTACCACTATCTTAAGGGGGCCTACAAGAAAGCTGGTGAGGGACTTTTTAGGATGTCGGGTAATGGTAGGACTAGAGGGAATGGATTAAAACTAGAGATGGGTCGATTCAGACTGGACATTAGGAAGAAGTTCTTCACCATGAGGGTGGTGAGACACTGGAACAGGTTGTCCAGAGAGGTGGTGGGAGCCCCATCCCTGGAAGTTTTTAAGGCCAGGCTGGATGGGGCTCTGAGCAACCTGATCTAGTGGGAGATGTCCCTGCCCATGGCAGTGGGGTTGGAACTAGATGATCTTTAAGGTCCTTTCCAACCCTAACAATTCTACGATGGGACAGACAAATTTGGTATCACCAAATTTGCTGGTGATACAAAACTGGGAGGAGTGGCTCATATACCAGATGAGGCCCCTTGATACACTAGAGAAACAGGCAGAAGACAGGAACCTCATGAAGCTCAACAGAGGGAAACAGGAAGTCCCTCATCTGGGGAAGAATAACCCCATGTGCCAGTACAGGCTGGTGGCCAACTGGCTGGGAAGCAGTTTTGCAGCAAAAGGACCCGGGGCTCCTTTTGGAAAAGAAATTGAGCTTGAGGCAGCAACATGCCCTTGCAGTGGAGAAGGCCAACAGCACGCCTTAGGAAGAGCATTGCCAACGGGTTGAGGAGGTGATTAGTCCCCTCAACTCAGCACTGATGAGACCGCATCACAGAATGACAGTAGTAGAGGCTGGCAGGCACCACTGAAGATCACCTAGTCCACCCCCGCCCTGCTGAAGCAAGGTCAGCTAGAACAGAGTGCTCAGGCCTGTGTCCAGTAAGGAGCTGAAAATCTCCAAGGCTGGAGACTCCACAACCTCCCTGGGCAACCTTCCCTGGTGTTCAAACACCCGTGCAGTAAAACTTCTTTCTTATGTCTAGACAGAACATGCCACGTCTCAGTCTGTGCCCACTGGGCACCATGGGGAAGAGTCAGGCTCCCTCTTCTTTACACCCTCCCATCAGTTATTCATAAGCACTGATAAGATGATCCTGAGACTTCTTACTTTCGAGGGTGGAGGGTGGCGAGTGCTCCTGCAGTATTCAAGCACTTGCTTCTGGGGTTTGTTTCTTTTTTTTTTTTTTTAATAGCATTTTGAAACACTCAGCTTTTAAACCTCTGTATTAGTTTCATTTTCATAATGATATTAATTATTTTGAAAGCTTTCTGGAAGATAAATGCATCTATGTTCTGCTGAATTATTAGATATAGAAAAACATTTCATGCAGTGACTGATTCCTGAGCAGGAGTGTTTAGAAGGTAACGTTTTTCCAAATACCTTTGTACATGAATTTGGGGTTTTTTGGCAGAATTCCCACTGCAGAAGGGAAGTTTGAATTCTGCTCCATCGCCTATGTCAACAAATGCAGTGTTTGTCTTCTGCCCAACTGGGACTGGATTCTTAGAGTGAAAGACTAACATTTGCCAACAGCTTAGTATTTGTCTTCAGGCAGAGAGCGCATAGTTTATCTTATACTGGCTTAAATATCTTTAAGAGCACAATATGTAAGATGAGTCATAGCAAATGGTATCACCCTTCACTTCATGGGGATGGGATCCCCGCCTGGGATCTTTTCCTGTTGCTTCAATATAAACAGACGAACTCCATCACTTTCTGTGATTTTAATCACGTTAAATTGAACGTGATCTTCCTGAGATTCATTTGAGCCCATAAGCAGATTATTGTAATGTTGTATTTGGGGCTACATGGTGGTGCTGGTGGGACCTCAGAAGCTGCGGCCGTGTGGACACTTTTGGAGAGCCCTGCATTGGGCAGAGCCAATGGGAAAACTACAGGGAAAGCAAAAGTAGGCGCTGGAGAGCCAGCTTTGAATAGACAACTGCAATTTTATGTTCAAGAGTTACAAAAAGAAGCATGAGCATGCACAATGTCATAGGGCCGTTTGCTGTTTATTGGTTCCAGTATCACTCTTCTAAAAAAAAGTGGTGGTTTTAGCTTTTGTCCTATGTAGGCTGTGCTGGTTTGGGCTGCGATAGAGTTAATTTTCTTCATAGCAGCTAGTATGGGAGGGGCTATGTTCTGGATTTGTGCTGAAAACAGTATAGATAATGCAGGATGTTTTTGTTATTGCTAAGCAGTGCTTACACAGCGTCAAGGCCTTTTCTGCTCCTCACACCGCCCCGCCAGCGAGCAGGCTGGGAGGGCACAAGTTCGGAGGGGACACAGCCAGGACAGCTGACCCCAACTGACCAAAGGGATATTCCATACTGTATGACATTGTGCTCAGTATACAAAGCTGGGGGAAGAAGAAGGAAGGGGGGAGACATTCAGAGTGATGGCGTTTTCTTCCCAAGTAACCATTACGTGTGATGGAGCCCTGCTTTCCTGGAGGTGGCTGAACACCTGCCTGCCCATGGGAAGTGGTGAATGAATTCCTTGTTTTGCTTTGCTTGCACATGCAGCTTTTGCTCTACCTATTAAACTGCCTTTATCTCAACCCACAAGTTTTCTCACTCCCCTGTCCCAACTGGGGGGAGTGAGCGAGGGGCTGCATGGGGTTTAGCTGCTGGCCAGGGTTAAACCACGACAAGGCTGATTAAGAACTTCTCCTGTGTTACAATATGTCTGTATGTGCATGCTCTCTAACAAATTGTTTTGATTGAATAGTCTTCAGAAATGAAATTTTTATTTTTCACCTCTAGAGAGCGATCTCGAACTATTTTCAAAAACCTAACAGGGTAAAACTCTCATGAAGCCTTTACCGAATGATTTTGGTTTGAACTAAAGTGTTCTATCTTTTAGTGATTTCATCTCATGGTCTCATAATACTAAGGAAATTTTTAATGTTGTCCATTAATTATTATGCTCTGCTTCCCCATGGTCCCTAGAGATTTGTATGGTGCCACGTACGTGTTCAACCTCTCACTGAAGAGCCTGAAGAGAAGAGACTGACATGTGGAACAGAATTCTGGTGGACTCAGAATTGCTACTTAAAGTTCTACATGTCTAATTTCAGGTGCATTATGGGATTTCAATATTTTGAAAGTGGATTCTTTAACTACACTTTTTACTATTTCTGTTGATTTTACCAACTATTAAATGAAGGGATTATTAGGGATCATGTTATTTTTCCATCAAAGCAAAAGTCTTCAACTTTCAACCTTCTGAACCTTCTGTACCATCTCCATTTGCATTATACAACCCTGCTTCGCATCAACAGCAGCACAGGCTAAAGACAGAGTGATCCCGTAGCTGATGGCTGTAAAACTTTGTCGCAGGCTTTTAAATATTTTTCTCTATTTTTAAATAGGCTTCTGAATTTTTTGATGTGTGAAAATATTCCTGTGGTGCCTGAGCTATCGAGTTTTCCTTCCACAAAAAACCCCTAGATTTTAAGTTAAATATTCAAAATGTAGCATTTTGGTAACTTCTAATAGAGCCTGGCAGAGGCTTGCCTTTTCTTTCCAGACTCTTCAGGAGAAATTCATGGTCTCTGGGGACAGAGGCACTGTGGACATCATTACACGGTTAATTTATTCCTGTGTATGTTTGTTTTGCCGTTCTCTACCTTGTGTCAGTCCAAGGCAGATCTGCCAACTGGTCCAGCTGAAACCCACCTGTTTGCCCAGGTACCAGTTACCTGCTTCGGCAAACAGAAAACCTCTTTTCAACTTAACTTCACCTATAAACATGATGGAGAAAGCGACTGTAAACAAATGTTGATCTGTGATACATGACATGGCCAAGATGAGTTATTTAGGTAGAGTCTAAAAATAACTTTAAATTCTTTTTTTAAAAAACCTTCAAATTCTTAAAAAAAAAAAGCTTTAGGTTCATTAAATACTCTAGCTGACCTCCTGAAAAGGTATTACTTAGGAAAGGAAGAAAAGGATTCTTTTGTGTTTAGGCAAGAAAAGCTGTTGTAATAATCAAAATATTTTTCTTATTTTAATATACAAGCACTTCAAAGCTTAGAGCTTCAAAACTGGAAAAGCTAAAATGAATGAGTTAAACACCATCCCCATTTCGGTTAATGACAGTCTTGCCACTTGTTTCAGGCTAGGATTACACTCAAAATACTGAACCAAACCTATCATTTTCCTGTTGTTCTGCTTTGCTGGGAGACAATTCAGGTCCCTCATTCAGGCCTTTGTATCGCTCACTGCCTCACACGCAACCAACCCCAAGGAATTTGATAGTCCAACCTGAACAATAATAAAAAATCAATTTATATTTAAAATAACTACCTTGGAATGTTATTCCTCTTGAGCCATTTCCTAATAATAATTTTTAAAAAAAAATCCCCAAACTGTGAAGTCTGAGTTATAAAAAGATAAAGGTGAATTTCACAACCATCTTTAAAAGCAGATCAGCTATTATAGTGCTAATATTTGTGGGTTTTTTCCACATAATTAATAACACTTTGCCATTGCTTGATTTAAGTAAATCTTTGGAAATAATAATAGCTCAAATCAATAAATTTTAAGTTTCCAACCTTTTTGCATAACGTGGCAATGGAACCTCTATCAGCATGGACGTCTCCTGCGGAAGAATGGAGGGAGCAGAGTTAGCAGACAGAAGGCAGCTTAACCAAGCAAGAGGAGGTGCGAGATTCAGCTCTAGGCAGCAAAACTCATGTTGTCTACACGTAAGCTGGGTGTCTGAGCTCTCACAACAGACAACCCAAGTGTAAACAAAGGTGTCTGGTGCCATTGCACACACCATAAGGCAGCTGAGATACCCTGGCAGGATGGGCAGGTAAGATATGGGGCCAGCGGGAGGTCTGTATCGCAGAATCATAGAATGGTTTGGGTTGGAAGGGACCTTAAAGATCATCTTGTTCCAGCCTTCTGGATCGTCTCTGCATCACGCGGCACTAGGTTCTCTGCTTATCCACCTGACTTGAAACCCTTCTGGCCGGGCAGCTGAATTGCTCTCAAGCTATTCCTAGAACCCCACTGTGGATAATGGGCCATAGATGGAGTTCAATGTTTTTATCTCTAGCTGAATCCCAAGCTCTGCGTTTCCATACTATGCTGTCTCCATTCTCCTGTCAAGCTGCGGTCCTTACACGGAGCTCTCTGCAGGGCACTGTTTTCCAGTGTTGTGCTGGGCTGCTTCAAGACGAAGCTTTCTTTTTTTGCTGTTGTGTTTTAAGTGGTTTTGAAGCTATTTAAATTTGTGGGTTTTCTTCCTATCCTCAAGTTGAATCGCACACAGAGCATGAAACAAAGGTGTTACCATCCTGTTGGGTGTGAACCCAGCTGAATGTTGAACGCATGCACTTGCAGCCCGGAAAGCCAACCGCATCCTGGGCTGCATCAAAAGAAGTGTGGCCAGCAGGTCGAGGGAGGGGATTCTGCCCCTCTACTCTGCTCTCGTGAGACCCACCTGGAGTACTGCATCTGGCTCTGGAGCCCTCAGCACAAGGAGGACATGGACCTGTTGGAGTGGATCCAGAGGAGGGACACAAAAATGATAGAGGGCTGGAGCACCTCTGCTATGAGGACAGGCTGAGAGAGTTGGGGTTGTTCAGCCTGGAGAAGAGAAGGCTCCGGGGAGACGTTATTGCAGCCTTTCGGTACCTAAAGGGGGCCTATAGGAGAGATGGGAAGGGACCAGATGATCTCCAGAGGTCCCTTCCAACCCCTACCATTCTGTGATTCTGTGACTCTTTATCAGGGAGTGGAGTGATAGGACGAGGAGTAATGGTTTTAAACTGCAAGAGGGGAGTTTTAAATTAGATTTTAGGAATAAATTCTTTCCTGTGAGGGTGGTGAGGCACTGGAACAGGTTGCCCAGAGGAGCTGCGGATGCCCCATCCCTGGAAGTGTTCAAGGCCAGGCTGGATGGGGCTTTGAGCAGCCTGATCTGGTGGGAGGTGTCTCTGCCCGGGGCAGGGGGGCTGGAACTAGATGATCTTTAAGGTCCCTGCCAACCTGAACCATTCTGTGATCATCTCAGTGATACAGCTGTGGCCAGTAACAGCAGATTCAGGCTCATGACTTTGTCTCAACCATTAGGAATGCAAACAATACCACTGATGCCCTGCTAGCCATCGGTCTACCATCCTCTGAGGCCAGCTGACGCAGGCTGGCCTGCTCACAGAGATGTATGTATACAATAAACCCGCGGCGCGCACTAAGGGCTCCCAGGAGCAGGGTGTAACTGCGAATAAATAATCTGTGCGCTGAAGTGATGTCGTGGACAGACTTAATGGCCAAGCGAGGCAATGCCCTCCAGCAGCGTTTGGGTCTGTAGCACAGTTCCTTCCGGAAACTGCAGCTGAGTAAATCCAAAGTTCAGGGAATGTTCTGGGCGTGAATGAGCGGGCTTTGCCTGCGCTAGGTGACATCTGGAGAAGGCTGATTTTTCACTAAAATGACTGTTTAGTCGCTGTCTCCTTGCTGCGCTCAGAGTAACCTCACGATTATGGCTGAGACGAGATTTTCTTGGATGATAGCTCTTGTTCTCTGGCCTCTCTTCTTTACCCTCATTTTTCTCTTTCCTCCATGCAGATGAAGAAATGTACTGGTTTTATCTGAAATTAGGCTTCTCCCGTTCTCTGATTTGCCACGGCACTAGCGATAACAGGGCTGTCGCCAGGCTGCAGTTACAGGTGGCCATATGGCTGACCGACACGAAGTGTTTGTACCCTCGAGTATAAAAATAGGCCGCGAAGCCTTCACAATTGTGACTAACATCGTGGTCACGCATGAGTTCCTCCTCCCTTTCCTGGATCATTTCTCACACTATTTGCACACAGAGATATCAGCATACAATCTTGCACAAACCTCTGACTCTTCTCTCCCTGAAAGACGGGAAAAGAAAAATGTTCCTTGAGCAGAGCCAGAGTTAACTTCACTGACCTCCCCTCACAGCTGTATTGATTTATTTTGAGCAGGAGTCCTCATGTTTTTGCATGAGGATCTTCAATGCCAGAAATCACCGGAGCTTTGTTTCCCTTCTCCCTCACCTTGAGGTCTGGGTCTGATCAGACTCTACAAATCTGTTACGTTTCTCCTCACGCACTAGGCCAGCATCAGAGAAGATCAGAAAGAAAATCATAATTATTTTTCTTAATCTCCGGTCCTTGATGCTCTCTTGAGGGAAGCGCTCTAGTGTGGCGAGTTCATCTCATGAACCAAGAGAGAAGACGATCAGGAGACCCAAAGCAGAAGATAGCTAATGAAACCTCCTGTCATTGTGGGACGATTTCTTCCTAGGCAGCTCTCTGATAGTTTTGTACATAGGTAATACAATCTGCTTCCCTTTTAAAACCAAGGCGATTTTCCAAGCTGACAAGCTTTTATATGACATTTATGTTCTATTCAATCATGGCTATAAATTTCTTTTGATGAAGACCGGAGAGTGAATGTGTTTAAGCCCAACAAGACAGTTATGTGCGAGTAAAACTCACAGGATTTCAACAACTAACTTCTGCAGCTGGCTCAAAACGGCTCACTGAGCTAGTGCTTATTTCCTGGTAAAATACATAGTCTTGAACAGCCAAACGGATTAACACCTCAGTGAGCTATAGTTCTACTTAAATTATTGCAGTGCCATCCTCTCTGTTTAAAAATTTAAATAAAAGTTTGCCTCATTTTTGGCTCTTCTGTGTTAGCAGGAGTTTTCCGCCATTTGAGGTCAGCTGTGTCCTAGAGAACCGACTTCTTCCCACATTGATCAGATGGGATTTGCCAGGTTAAAATGCCAAAAAGTAGATAGGAAGAAAACCCAAAAGGAAAAGCACAGTGTTCAAAAACAACAGATTTTTTTTCAGCGTATAGTTCCTCTGCTTTGTACTGTCGAAGGAGGACAGCAATATCACAGTACTTCAAGCAGCTCTTATTAAAAATATCTTACAGTGAAACCTGGCAACCGGTTAAGTGGAAATTTTGGTGTTGTGTGTGAAAAAGCAGAAACTTCAGCTTGTCGTTCAGCCATGCCACAGCAAGAAAGTTGTAAATCATCGTTTTCAAACTCAGGACAATTCATCATTCTAGCAAATAAAGTTAGTTATATCAAAATGGGTTTTCAAAACCTAACCAATACCTAATGGTGAAGCTCTTGAAATAAGGACAATAACAGTGAATTATTATTTGCATCCAAATCTTTGCTCAAAATGTCTGTGGTGAGTGGTAAAGAAGTCGAGAGCAGCCAGGCTCCTTTGCAGGGTAGATCTGTCTCTTGATAGACCTTTTTGCTTTTATAGACTATGTCCTAGTTTGTGTACCAGCACGGCATCCCGTACAATGTGTGTGTGTTTACTTTGGCAGCAACCCAAAGGCTGGAATATTGCAGGTTTGAGAAATGACACACAGAGCTAAACTTCCAAACTTCCAGAGATGCTCAGATTTGCAAATCCATCTGATCTCAATTTGATTTAAGCCCAAGCATTCAAATATACCTAAATGTCATCTACTTATATTTAGACACGAAGTATGGCAGAGCAGAGCGCCACGAAATTCATAACTTAGTAGAATTCCTCAAATAAATAAGAATGCAATTAATTATTTAATATCATTAACAGGCCAAAATCAGTTATACTGCTTTGACAATAGTGAGATGGATAGCCTGTTACCACTGGAGAATAGCTAGCTATTCTGAAGCAGATTATCTTCATCTTCCTTTTCTGAATTGACAGACCTCCCACCGCACTTAGTTCGATTAAGGTGTTAAAAGCAGTAGCAAATTTAAACTGCGGCGAATGAGTCTGTCTGAAGTTAAGCAGCCCTTGAGTCGTCACTGTTGACAGACTGGCCCATCATGGCAAGCGGAGATCAGCGCTACCTTACGTTAATTCACAGATGAGTCAACCCTGTAGGATACAAACGAATGGACCGGCTCTTAACAGAGGCAAAAAAAATCTTAGCTGAAGAAGAAGAAAAACCTCCTTCGTAGGAAAAGGGCTCAGTCATTCAACGGAGAGGGAAGATGCAACACGGCATTTCTGCTCCATCTGTAAACAAGGGACTATTGCTTCTGGCAAAAGGAGCTGGACCAGCCAGGCGCAGCCGCCAGCCCCGCTCCGCTTCCGAGAGGGAAACGCGTAGCCCTGTCGTCATCATTCAGAGAAGGAGTGGAAGGAAGCAATAAATAATCTGCCAAGACGGGAATGGGTAATGGAGATATATTTTAAAACTGATGTAAATCCTGTTGGGTGACGTGCTGGTGAGTCAGGAGGGTGGGTGGAAGTGATTTTGCATAATAGTGGTATCATCTGCTGCCTCCCCTCGCACTGACACACCACGGCAAACACAGGCACTGTGCAGCAGCTGGTGACTCAGATGCTGTGTGCCAACCTCAAAGGCCTGAAACCTCAAAATATTTACAGCTGCATTTCACTTCTCAGTGTAAAAAGGCACTGGGAGAGGGCACTGGTGTTGTACCGCTATTTGAGTTTCCCCTGGGACTGACCACATCGTGCCAAGGAGTCAAAACTTTGGAGGACTCTTAGGAAGAAGCTGCTCTAGACTCCACACTGTTTAGACAGAATAAAAGAGGACATGATCAGGAGGACAGGCTCTTTCAGAATTAACATTTGTAAAGAACGAGGTCGAATTAATGAATAATTGTACAGAGGTAAGTTTTCGATTTCATTTTGAAAAAAAAACCTCAGCAGAAGCACTGGAGCTCAAAGGAAGACTCATACGTCAGGAAAGGGTTGTGCTGAAGCTCAGAAACATTCAAAAGTGCTTATTGAATGGAGGTGATCTTTATTTCTCATTTTAAAACACTTAAATTATTAAATGACAAAGCATGATTTAAAAATTCAGCGTGATTGCTCCTAATCGAACTCTTACCTAACACAAATGGAATCAAACCCCACCAGTTTCCCTCTCCTTATTTTCCATCCTCTTGGCACTGTAGGGAGTGGAAACAAAGCCTAAGAAGAGAAGAGAGCGAAATGCTGTGTTTTGTCAGGTTTATAGTTGAATGAATGGAGCCTGCGTGTATAGAACTTGCATTCCCTCAACTTACAGAGCTTTCCTAATGCAGTACACAGCTAATGGAGCGTCTGCCTACTTCCTTTTTAATTGCATTTAGATTTCCCTGTGCTGTTGCTTTAGGCTGTTACAGCATCTAGTCTATAACAAAACAAATGAATTACCTATAAACAATTAAAACAGCAGTACCTGCTTAATCTTGTAATATCCGCAGAGAGAAGAATGCATCTGAAGGAAAAAGTCAAAGCTATTTTAATTAACATTTAGGTATTAGGGCCATAAAGTTTCAGACTCACTCTTCCAGGAACATCTTAAGTGATAAATGTTTACCCAGTATGATACTTAGTTACATGAAATACTGATTTCATAGCTGGGTTTTATGATTTACCTTCTTAATTAAGGACAAAGTGTAGTCTTGGAACAGAGTACAAGGTAAACAGATTTTATGTGGAGGAGCTCTGTGGAGACTGGGGCAAATGAGAATAAATCCATCCCCACCCAGTGCCTCTACTCGGTTTGCAGTCTGAGGGTTCCAGCGACTTTATGGTTGGTGCCAATGGCAGCTTCTGCAAGGAGGCAGCGGTTGATTTGCACCCTTTTAGTGATAAACGCAATAGCTCTTTCCTCTGGGGAGCACCACCCACAAATTCCCCATGGGAACAATTTTGAGCCTCTCTCTGTATTATCCTTGCTGCACTTCCTCTTAACATCCTCGCTGGATATTACACTTGATCTGCTCTGCGCAGGCTCCTTAGCCAATAGATACTGAAACACTCTCAAATAAAGCCTGGTGCACAGCTGACAATTTTTTTTTTTCACCAGAAAATAATATTATTTCACTAGCTGCCAGTTTATTTGGACAGATCTGGGACACCCAAAGGGACTGCAGGAAGTCCTACCTTCTTTAAGAAGGAGAGGATCTCAGCTTGGCTGTCACAGCCCAGCAATGCTGTGTAGGATGTGTTTCCATGGGTGGTTACTTCACCCTTCGAACGCTCCGGTGAAGCAAATGGCTATTTAGAACAACCAGCAGCTCTCAATATGACAAAGTAATATGGCCAAATCATCTTGATTGTGGCCATTTTCATACCTCCTCCTCCTCTCCCGATCCCTTCAAACCCTTTGAATTCACAGGAAAGTACTTGAGAAGGTATTTTCCCCAAGGGCAAATACGCCTAGCCATTGGCAAACATGCTGTAACCCTGCGGCACCCCGCTTGCATGAGAAACCCGGTATCCACCGTCACCCAGCACCACTCCTCTGCCTCTGTTGAGTGGCTGCAATCCACTTTCCATCCTTGACCCCAAATGGGGCAACACTGTATTCCGAGTGCAGCAAAAGGTACTGACCCTCACGTCGCCAATGAAGCAAACGTTCTGGTGTAACTTTAAAATGTTTGAACTCCCAGTGTTTTAGAAGGTAGATGGAGGCAAGGCTAAGATTTTGTCTTCCCACATACCGATACTGAAGATTTCTTTGTGCGCACCGAAAAAGCATGACGGACGCTGCACAAACATGCACTCTGGCCCAATTTTCAGTCATAAAGTACGAGTAAGATGCCACACAGTCAGGACACTTTGATGCCTGCTACGTAAGAGTTCTCCATGACTTGCTGGGAATGCGAATATGCTTGTTCTGATCCTAAACCTCCTGTTTATGCAAAACTTGCAGTGGGTTCACTCGGAAACAATCATTTGAGATGCAGGGAAGGAGACCGGACCGTCGAGAAGGACAGGCCAGCGTTGAAGACCAGCTGTGGTTCAAAGGCAAGGCTGAGAAACCTGGGAAGCTTAAATGACCGTGAAGTTTTCATGATCATACGCCATTGTGGGAAACTTCCGTGCTGCCAGGGCACAATTAATTCACAACTGGGAATCTAGGAAATTATTCTTTTGAGGGGTGTTAATCCAATTGAAAACTAAATTGGCAGGCTCCAATGGGGGAATTCAAAGCCTTGCTCTCGGACTATGTGGATGTTGGGATTTGAGGTTCTGTTACAGAGTCATCTTCAAACATGAAACGGATGCAGTGTAAGAGTGAGTTAATTAACTTCTTCCTATTTACGAGTTGTTTGGAGACATATTACCATTAGCTGTAGCTAATATTGAATATCACCTATACATTTTCAGGAAACTGTGAATACTAAATTGAAAACTTCCTTGGTTTGAGTGGCCACATGAGATAAATGAATGCTATTGTTTCCTCATTGAAAGAAATGCATAATTAATGCAGAGCAATGTGGAAATTGTATGGTATGCATTTGAAAATCGACAGAAATATTTGAGCAATCAAGCCAAGAAAACGGTATTTTCCAAGTACTCACAACGGTAAAGATGAATGCCGTACCATGTACTTGACGTGAGTATGTGCTGTCGGGAGGAAAGCTGACTCAAGTATACAGTGTGAGGAGGCAATCCTGCTTCCAGGCATATTGCAAGCTTGGAGTGATGGTGTCAAATGGACACAACACAGCTAATTAATTTTATTTCTCCTCAGATACACAAAATACCTGACTAGAAAGAACAAATTTTAAACACAAACCTCTCTCTCTCCCCTAATGACGCCCTTGAAGCACAGGGGTCCCTAGATAAGTGAGTGAACTGACCGCCTATCTGCTTTCTGAGGTGAAGCGAACAGGTTTATGGGACTTGAACAGGTTTATGTACTTGCTAAACGCCATCTAACAGAACAGGCGGAGATATCACCCAAAAAGCTGAAGACAGGCAGGACATCTTTTGCCTAAACCTCTTATTGCTGCTTCTGCACTTAACACTGAAAGCAAATATAAAAGCTAACATACAGCTAATTGGGGTCATTGGGGTACAAATTAATTAATTTGATCCAGTAATGTTGATGAAATTGATGAATTTTGATGAAATTTGATGAATCGATGAAAATCAATAACATGGTAGTCCTACCCACAATTCCATGTGGATTTTATGAGGAAGAGTGTATTTTGATTATCTTAAACCTATTTTAGGAAAATTATAAATGTACAAGCCCCGAGAGTCCCTTCCCTTGCTCATATCCTGTCCACCCTGTGCCTTTACTTCCTATTCCCATTTTTGAAGTAGCATATTTTGAAACCAGCACATACAGAGCAGACATTACTGACCGCCTGAGGAGGAAAAGCATTGTTGCATAAAACTAGAACAGCCAAAATACAGCCCAAGCTCCACTAATAGGATCTCTGGGAGACCATCTTTCTGCTAATGATTAATGGAGAGAGGTCACATTTTACTGCCTTAATCATCTCCTGGCCTGAGGGTAACAGCATGACAAATTAAACGAGACCCAAAAAATCCCATTCTTAATCTCCGCCCTGCTGGGCTACACCACCTCAGGTGCTGAAGTAAAGGAAGAAAAACAAGTTGTAAATTTTCTCCCCCCAAGATTTCCGCGGATTTCAATTCTTCGTTCACACGCTACCATCAGCCTCTTCCTGCTCTCCACCGATTCCTCTCCACCCGGCCTCACCGGCAGGTTAGTTCCCTTCCGATTACACCACCGGAGGAGATGGACTCAGGCCAAGGATTCCCCTGATTCTGGGTATTTTCTGTGTTTCTGAAGGCAGATTTCCTTTCCTGTCCACTTTCTTCCCTGATATGATTATCAGTGCAAAATTAATATTATTAAATTTGCATTCTCATACTGCTACCTTGCCGTATTAAAGCTGCCACCATCTGTTTCTTGTCAAACAACACGTGTCCCATTGCCATTGGTTGTGGTACTGCAGAGCCACAGCACAAGAGTTTGCTCTTCTTGACAGTGAGAAGTAATTTTCTTAATTAATCAGAACAGATTTTGATACAAAGGTACCTGCGATTGATCGCATCTGACTCTTTCAACAAAGCAATGCAAAACTCTGTTTTTCTCCTCATCTCTTAAATTGATTTAAAACACACCAAAGAACAAATGTTCTTTTAGCTGTGGAAAAAAATATTCCAGTTTCAAAAAGCATTTCTCAGTTCCACTAGGAACTGAGAATGAAACCGTTTATACTAGAGCTAACAAATGTATTTTGTTTGTATTAGTCATAAAAACATTTTTATTTTGAAGGATTTTTTAAATTCATTTGAACCTTGTCAAACCTTAACTATTTGACAGTGAAAATTATGACATCTTACTGTTGTGCAACTGATTTAATAAAGTGATCAAAAACGATACCAGACACTTCAACATGAAAGCAGTAATAGTTATATTACTACTTTTCTGCAGTAATTTGTTCCATGTTCCACCAAAAATAAAAATTTGAAATTTGATGCAAACTACAACTGCAAAGCAAGCACCTCTGTAGGGCTCAAGGAAAACAAATGTGGTTCGATATAATGCTTTAAGACCCTGCTTTACATTTACCGTCTAATTCCTCTCTAGTGGTGGTAGTAATAACAGAAAAGAAAAGGAAGCCTTTTGTTCTCTTGCCAGTGGCTTTTCCCAGGTTTGAAAACTGTGCTATGAAAAAAATATGTTGGAAGATGAAGAACAACTAGAACTATGTGTAAGGGATGTGAAAGTACATATGCGAGGAGATGGCACCCTGTCAGAGCCTTGCCAACTTTTAAGTCAGAATGAAACAAAATAAAAAGACTCCTCTGAGGTTCTGTTCCAGCCTGCATGTTGTTTAGTGCTTTCGGCCTAGAAAGTTGCTTCACACCATTTCAGTGCGAGCCATGGGCTGTGTCGCTCAGGTTTACATCTGGAAACTTGAGCATGCCCGGGACCTTTTCCTGGGCCGTGCCCCGTGCCCGCCTAAGGTACACACAACTCATGGGAAGCGGGATGTGTGTTAGACCTCTTCGTTGGCTTCAGACACCGCTATATTCCGTTGCCCTGGGGACTATCCGCTGGTGGGGCGGTGTAATTGAAATAAAATCTCTGTGGGAACCCCCTTTCTATAAAAAAAAGTCTTACTAATCCACAAAAACATTACCACGGTCATGGAAAAGCGGCTGCTTCCTCTCAGATCACTGTCCCACTGATCCTGGGACCTTGGTAGAGCAAGTTCATGGGCAATAAATGTCAGCAGCACTCCCATGTAGTGAGGGATCTCAGCAGATCTCAGCAGGAAAGTAAGATCGTTGTGAGTCAGTATTTGGCTGGGAAGCTGCTTAGAAATATCTCAGTAGTCATCTGCTTCGGGAAGCGCAATGGGTGATTCAGCAATGCGGGCAGTACGCTCCCACCTGAATCACTTGGGAAGCAGAACGCGGGACCTGCTGGCTGGGATGCAAAGCTAAGGCCTGTTGGATCCTCTTAAAGATCTTCCACCAGCCTTTAGGAACAAAAGGTTTTAGCTCCAGAGAGTTTGTGCTTCTACTTGCAACTCTAATAAGAAAGGGAAGCCTGAGTTTCTCCAGGTTTCACTGGATGTATCCTCAGCCCACAGCCATGTTGTGCAATGGCATGAACTGCAGTACACATGGCTTCTGTATCGCCCTGTAAGTTGTCTTAAGGGAAAGAGCCATACCTGCTGCTCTACTACACAATGATTAGAGAGAAACATTTATTTGGGACAAAGTGTCCCTCTCATGATATGATCCCACAGTGCCCAGTGTTCACAGGGCTTGCTCCATCCCTGACAGGGACCTTGAGAAGCAGCTATTGTGATACAAAATACAACCACTCATTGATATGATCCTAAACAGTGTTAAATCTCTCTCTGTGCCAGTCGCTTAGATTACATGCAATAGCATAAATTATAGCCTATTTTGCAGGAATCTGATGTTTTCAATGGCTTCCCAAAGTGTGTGTCTAAGAGGAAAGAGTGGAAGTTTCTCTGGAGTTAGGCACTCAGTATTGCATCTTCAGTTCCCAGTTATGCAACAGGAAATCAGCTAACGCCGGTTATGGAAGCAAAGCTCTCCCAGCTAAATCAAGGAAGGGGCAGATGGTTTTATGAAATGGGGTTGCAAGACCTAATCAGGGTGCCTTAACTGGGGTGCAAAACCAGGCCAGGAGGACTGCTACGTAATGTTAGCTATGGCAGGCTGGCGTGTATTGCCAGCCTGTATGTATAAATCCCGTATGTATAAATCCCAGGGAAGAAGGAAAGCCTGCCAGCCTGTATGTATAAATCCCGTATGTATAAATCCCAGGGAAGAAGGAAAGCCTGCCAACGCGTATGTATAAATTCTGTATGTATAAACCCCAGGGAAGAGGGAAAGCCTGCCACCCGAGGCGTGTGCCGGCTGCCGGCTGTCCGCAGGACCGGGATGGGGAGAGACCGGGAACGAGCTGGGAGACGGCGGGACGGGAGAGAGGAGCAGAGCGGGCGGGGAAGGAAGGGGGTAACAGGAGGAGAAGGGGAGGGGACAGCCAGGAGGGAGGAGGGGGCTGGAGGAGATCATAAAGCCGGGGAGGAGGGGGGAGACGAGCGGGCGAAGCCGGGGAGAGCCGGGAGAGCGAGGATGGGGCGCCGGGCGTGAGCGGGGGCGGCGGGGAGCCGAGCCCGGGGCCGGCGGGGAGCGGTGCCCGGCGGCGGGGAGCGGTGCCCGGCGGCGGCGGTGGTGAGCGGTGCCCGGGAGCGGCGGAGCGGTGCCCGGTGGCGGAGCGGAGCCCGGCGGCGGGATGCTGCCCGGGCGGCGGCGGCGGCGGCGGCAGTGAGCGGGGGCCGCCATGGGCTGCGGCGGCAGCCGGGCCGACGCTATCGAGCCCCGCTACTACGAGAGCTGGACGCGGGAGACCGAGTCCACCTGGCTGACCAACACCGACTCCGAGAGCCCGCCGCAGGAGGGCGGCAGCGCCGAGGCCGGCGGCCGGGAGCCGGGCGGGCCGCGACCCGGTGAGTGGCGGGCGGCGGGCGGGGGGACCCCCGCCGCGGGTGGGCACGGCCGGCGGGGGAAGCAGCGAGACCCTAATATACATACATATATATAGTGTATATAGGCGTGCATATCCACCTATCCGCTTTACCTGCTTGTCGGAGACCGTCTGTTTGTGCCCGCCCCCCCCCCCCCCCCCCCCTCCAAGAAATGTAAACGCCAAAGTCGGCGCTTAAAATTGCCGTGGGTTCGCCCCGGCAGCTCGGTGCGGTCCCGGCGCCGGCCCCTCGCCACCGGCCCCTCGCCACCGGCCCCGCCGGGACCAGCCACCCCCGCCCCGGGCTTGTCTCTGAAAGAGCTGGTTCGGTGTCTAGAGACCTTCTGACGGTGGTGCTTGGTTGTGAGAGAGAGCACATAAATGTCATCAGCTCTGTAACAGTGTCACCAGAAGGGAAGAGAACTTGCTCTTTGAGGCTGTTGTTGTGGAATACTCCTTTTTAGCAAAACAAGTCATTTAGGTTTAAAAGAAGGAAGAGGTAGTGATACGCCAGCCTTCTCCCCCGATACCTCAAATTAGGATGATATATAGGAAACGGATCAGACTGTGTGCTGCACAGGAGATGACCTACAATTTTGAATTTCCCAGTTCTTGTCAGTGTGGTACATTCTTAGTTGTGTACCTGAGGTGTATTACAGTAGGGACAGAGATGGGAAAGAGAACGAGGAGCTCTGACCTGATGTGGGGCTTAAAATGTTTTCAGAATTATTATGTATTGCAACGGTATTTAGAAATCTCAGTCTAGGTCCAGAAATTCATCGTGCTAGATGTTGTACAAGCACAACATGAAAATGGTCGCTGACACAGATAGATTATAATTTCCATATAAAGCAGTAATTGCCTGTAGGCAGCTCCAGAGGAAAAGAAGTAGCTTTGGAGACTTGTATAGTGAGCCACAAAGCAGCAGGAAGAAATCATGACAGTGCAGGAGTGAAAATTCACAAAGGTGGGCAGCGCAGGCCAACTGGAATAGGGAGATGATGACTCTGCACTGACCGAAATATGACAGGGAGGGAGAAGAGAGGTCATAAAGGGTCTATGTTGTACTCCTGAAGGCTGAAGAAAGACTTCATAGTAATCACATTTGAAAATACGAGAATTTGAAGGTGAGTTGGTGTATGAAATGCTGTATTAAAGAAGATGATATAAGGGAATGTAAAGAGGTTCAAGCTGATATTGGCGCGTAAGCTTGAATGGCAGGTGACAGTCTTGTCTGCAGCAATGAAGGTTAAACACAGCGAGTGTGACCTCTGTATCCACACTTAGCGTTATCTAAGCCGTGTTTACTTTGAGTTGGTGCCTAAACATCATACGCAGAAGCCAGATAGTCCAAGATTTGATATTGAATAGGAGGTGATAAAGGGGTAAGTATTCTTCCTAGAAACATGCGATAATTGAATTTGTGTTTACAGATGAGAATACCAGAGATAAGGAGAAGAGGACAACACTCAAGTCCAATAGAGACTGATTAGGGTAAGAGAAACTCTTCACAAGAAAACCTTGCAGAAGAGATTAGAGAGGAAGGGCAAGAGGAGAGGACAGACTACTAGGAACAGAGGAAGGACTGGTAGGACTTCAGGGAGGGTGAGATTCACCCTTCAATGCAGCCTTGATGGCAATAGCTTAAGGAACCTGAGCAAAGCACGCTGGTCCCAATTAGTGCCTTGAAAGTCATGAAGTACTTCGCCGGGAGCTGTTGTAGGGTAAGGTTTGGGGTAGGAAAGGAAAGGAAAGGAATAAGGAGACGTACTGTAGGGACTAGAAACAGCGAGTTCAGTGAATTTACAGATGAAAGGGAGAGGAAGCAGCAATTGGAGGGGCAAATGAGGTCAAGTATGGGTTTAAGACATCAAGAGGGAAACATGCCTTTCGTGTGAGAACTGAAAACTACCTAAGAGTGAGAGACAAAAGGGAAGAGTAAGGGAGGGGATAAGAGTAGGATGGGGGAGGTGAGGAGATGGGACGTGAGACTGGCATAAAGTTGAGTAGGCAACGACATAGAAAGGGAGGAGGCAGCTGGGGAAGGGGAGACAGGGCAAAGGCGGCTGGGGAGAAGAGGGTGAAGTTGTTCTTTGTCATTTTTCACGGGGAATAAACTGGTGAAATTCTGTGAAGAGAGAGAAGTAGAGGCAGGATGAAGGAAAGACTTCAGGAGAAAGCCAAAAGCAGTAAAAAGTGGCTGTGATTGTCAACGTGTTTCAATTAAGTGGAAAAAACAACACCAACCATTGGACATCAAGATGGAAAGAGGGGTAAATCACTCAGGGATGAAAGAACGTATGGCATACAGGATCAGCAAGCGTATCAATGGGGAAAGGGTAGTAACTACCATATATTAATCTTAGTAATCTCATCCCACCCCGACATTTCATTCTAACCTTCTCTTTTCATCAGCCAGCATATTTAGCTTTCTGTGTCCACTCTTGTTGGAACTATATGTCTCTGTGCAGCCAAATGTTTGTATCTTACTAAAGCATTTTGAAAGCTAAAATATTATTAAGTTAAAAAGGAAGTAATGAGGTTTTTTAATTTTCCCTTCGCTTTTCCTTTCTTTGTATTTCAACTTATCCTTTCTTAGCATATTTGTTCACTTCCCTACTTGATTATTTCCATCCATTTTAATAAAGTGTATTCCAGTCTCCCTGTTTTTTACAGGAAGACATGTAGGACAATATCAGTTGTTATAATATAGGTAAAATAAGACAGACGACTTTTCCTAGGTCCATGACAAGTCGCTAACAGCCACAAATACGGGTGCAGCAACTTGTTGCACTACACTGCTGAGGCGTTGACAGTGATGAACCGGGTAAATTGATACGGCTGAAGAAGGGTAGAAAAGTCATAAATAACTTCATGAAGCACCGCATGTGGTGAAATTGAAAGACATCTTCTAGAAGATAAGCGTACGTACTGTTCCTAGGGCGAGTGGCTTCCAGGAGGGAGGAGAAAAGGAAGGGCTCACAGTGAGCCCGTACAATAGAGCAGTTTCTCTTTAGAACATCCATTGCTATGTAAGCGGAGAACTTTTCACAGGATTCGGCTACTGCGTAGGCTATGGCTGGGGAAAATAATAGACTACATTTCTGCTTAGTAACCATTCCTTGATCCTTGCAACCCTCTGCACAAATATCCTTCTCTTTAGAGGGTCTGATTCAGCTAAGTGGAAGTGTTAGCACACGTAATGACTTTCTGGGGAAGTAAGAATCTACAGGAGCAGGCGAGTCCCCAGGGCAGTCACCACGGGTTACAAACAAATCATGGGGAAAAGGCTCAATTAATAAAAACCTGCACAAAAACTGTCAAGTATTTTGGAACACACTTGCATATTTTTGCTGTGTTACATTGGGATAACTTGCTGATATGTGGATATATGTAGGCTAGTAGCTTAAGATGCACTGGTACTGTAAAAGTGCTTTATAAACCCATTCATTAACAACTATAACAAAAATTAGTCTTTTTGTCTAAAGCAGGCTTTAAGTTATCTTGTTTCTGTTGCTTTCCATTTTTCAGTGACGTTAGCTGCTGTATTCAATTATTTTTTCTTTATTATACTTGAAAGTGCCTTGGAGTGGATAAAGCAGCGTGTTGCCTTGTGGCCAGAGAGACCTTACAATCGTGATTTACCTCATGGGCTGCAAACTCCTTAGGACAGGATCTGTCCCTACTGTTTTCCAACAGCGACCAGCACAGTAAGACTCCAGTCTCGGCTGGAGATTGTTACTGAAATGCAAATAAAAATAATTAATTTTTAAATGGTGTAGCAACCAAGGAAAAAAATAATTCTCCTGCATCAGAACTGAAAAGCTGCATCTTGATTGCCTAAGGACTCATTTGTTCAGCGCCTCAACTAATAAAACATTTGTTTATTTTTTTATCATTACTTGACTCACCGTATTGGCTAAGGCTTTAAAAACAAAGACGGTTGGGTTTTGTTCTTTGTACTTTGCACTGTTTCTACAGCAAAGTCTTTTCTCCTGAAGCCTATTAAAGAAAAACATTATCCACGTTTCACACAGACTCACCTGATGCACTTGGGAGAAAAACTTGCTCCTGCCATCAGCAAATGTACCTGCGGTCAGTGGTCCGCCAGGAATGAAATCTGCGATTTAGGATCAGTTCATTCCCTAGTGAAGACATTTGCAAAAGAGCTATGAAATGGGAGTAGAATCGAGTCCATTATAAAATAAATAAAATCAGAGGAACGCAGGAGAAATTTTATCAGTATCTAGCAATCTGTTTGGCTAACAGTTTACTTTATGTAGTTGCCTTTAATATAGTTGTACATTTATGAATAATTCCTGTCTTAAATGACTGGCTTATGCTGCTGCTCTGCTATTTTGTGATCGCAGACAACTGTGGGAAGTTTTAGAGACCGGGTTCGTCTGTGCAGTGAGCCTCTGGTCGAGACTCGGTATGCAGAAATCGGGGTTTCAGAGGTAACCTTTCCTAGAGAAGTTTTTGAAAATTGCTTTTCCATCCTTTACCGTAGGAGAGGCTGGAAGCAGCCGCATCCAGGGAGCAGGGCTGCGGGAACACCAGTTGCCATAACAACAGGGACTGGTGCCGGCTTGGACCGCAGCTGCCGTCATCTGCTCCTTCATTTACCAGGTATACCTGAAGTTAAGAGCTTAACAGGAAGGCATAAGCAAGCATCAGGTTGTAAATGAAGAACTTGTTTTGTGCAGCAGATGGTTTCTCTTAAATCAGACTGCAGAGAAGTAATTAATTAAAAAATCTATTTTACATTAAGAGCCAAAGAGGGATCACTTTTGACTAGTGCTTAATATGGGTATATCAGTATCTCTCTGTGGTCTTATGCCCGTTTCCTACTGTTCATTTATTAACGGCTTGGTTCAAAATCTGGTATCTTTAACAAACAATTATAGCAGTGGTTCTGATGTGATATTTTCAGGAGATAACCTTATTACAGTTCAGAATTACAGTAAAAGTGAATAAATACAGCCTCTTCCTGGACTGTAGAAATATTACAGTAATCCCCTATTCCACCTTAGTCCAGACGTTAGTTATAATGATATGGTATTTGTTAAAGGGTCCCATTTTAATATTTTTTCTGGATTTTAGTTATATGATCTCTGCCATTTCAGTTGTCACTAGCCTCTGTATGACGAGCGGTAGTGAGGAAACCTTTCTAAATCACACAAAAAGAGGAGAAAAGAAAACAAATAGCATGTGGGATGTTTCACAGAGTTGGGAGAGAAAGCTTTCACATCTAATTTTTACCATCTAGCTTTCAGAAAGCAGCCACCGTATGTGTCTGCTCAACTTTGTACACCAGCTTTTTGTGCGTGAATGTTTATATGGATGGATAATAGACTTCTCTATGTAAAGTGCCTCTGTAGGGTGTGTGTAGGTGCTTCCATCTGCACGAGAAGGAGATTGCAATTCAAAGCTCTCTGAAAATCACTCTCTTAAAAGCATGATTTGGTAGGACTGTTCTTCAAAGGTTTTCTATACGCATGGCACTTCGTTTTGTGTCAGCCCTCTGCAACTCTTGGCAGACCGCATAAATAGCAAACCTTGCCGTCAGGACTGCAACTACAAACTCGGTACCAAACGTGGAAGTAAGCCAAAGCAATGGAGAAGCCCAGAGGCTCCGCAGCTTCAGCAGAGTTAATCATTCCCATATGCTTTAGGGACTTCTAGTCGAACTTTTCACAGCGTGACTGCGGGAGAGGGGTGGGGAGTGTCGCAGGATAGAAGGGAAATAACACGGATGCACCACCCAGCTGTGTGCCTCCCTCAGAAATGGAAAAATAACAATTTTTGCCAGTAAAAAATGACATTTTTGCATCAGTCTATGAAACAGAGAGTGATAAAGAACCTTAGATAGCAATAGAGGAAAATAATAGAATTATGTGGTTCATCTCTGTAATAAATGACAGTTGTCAACCCACTGACCTGTAACTACTCAACATTCCCATTCTTCATTCAACTCATATACTTGGGGTTTGCTCAACATAGAAGCCAGCGAAAGATTCCAGTATTGGCCTAAACTAGTATTTCCTCCACCACAAGACAGAATTTAAATTATCGGAAAAATCAGTCACCTGATAAATACAACTTTTTGTAATAACCATGTTTTTCAGCACAACCATTGCTGTCAGTTTTCCAATCCATACATTTTCATCTTTGCTGTCGTATGACAGTTTAGTATTGTTTGAATTTCACATAGGTTCAATGTCATTTAAGAACAAAATCTGAAATACAGACTGTAAGCAACAAAATATTTCAACATATTGTCCAAGAGCTTTGGCATTTTCATTTTACACCCCTGAGTCATCCCACTCCTCCCCATCCCACCCCACAAACATAAACATCTCCTTATTTTTAAGCATGGAAAAAGTCCTACTGATATTGAGACCACCTACCTGTGCTTAAGCTTTTTGCTAAATTATGAGAGTAGGTTTGTTAACAAATGCAAATGTTGTTTGAGATAATGTGTAGGGGATGTAAGTAATTTGGATGGGACTGTTGCTGCCGTTTTGCACTGTGGCCATTCTGTATAATTATATGCTTTGTGGGCGTTGCATGTATTTTGTTCTGTTGATTCAGTAAAAAAATGGTACTGATGCTTATGTGGCCCATCAGAACTCACCAGGCAACCTCCCTCCACCACCTCTAAAAGTATTTTTAAAGAAATACTTTATCAATAAATACCAACTGCCACATAAAGAGGAAGACTCCAAGCACGCAAAATTTTATTACAAGTATCAGAGATAATTGATAGATGAGAAAATGTCTTCTACTTTGAGCCTTCAGCTTGCTATTTTGTGAGAGGTATTAGACTCAATTGCTGGAAAAACTTCGATCTCGTTTAATGGCAGGTGGTTGGTGACATTCAGGTACTGCACGAAGGTGTCCCGGGCAGGAGCAGCCGCCCCGTGACCCCGCGGCAGGAGGAGAGTCCCACTGCCTGCTCCTTCCTCGGCAGCCTCTTAATTGCGCTTTCTGCCTCTAGGAGTCTCTCAAAGCGCTGAAAAAAAACTGTAAAAAATAAAATAAAATAAAATTTTAAATATACTGTGATAACTTTTCCACTAGGTCTTTTAGTCTCTGATTAATTCCCACTTAGCTAATGGCCAACAGTCTTGCTAAATCCCTCCTGCAGTCTAAAGCAGACCTACTAGGTTTGGTCACCCACAGCTTGCCCCAGAATAGTAATTTACCCACGGATAAAATAAATTCACTAAAAATGCGATGTGCGTGAACACTTGAATTACACGAAAGGCTTTCCTAGCTGTCACAGTACCAGAAAGGAGAAAGGTTGTTGAGCATCAATAGAGGTAATTTGCAAGAGAGATGATTGGGAACCTTCCCTCTGGATAATTTTCCAGTGGAAAAAAAAAATGAATCCTTCTTGCAGCATTGAAATCTTTCATGAGAAATTTTTTCTTAGTTACTGAGAGGCAAAGGGCTGTCATTAACTGTGTGAAGAGCTGTTGCCCTCTGCCTCTGCAGCGGGCGGTGGGGAGGAGGGATGGTGGGAGAAGGAGAGTGTCTGAAAGGGTTTGGGCAGGAAACCTGAGCAGGGGTTTTTGGCAATGACAGGTCCTGCCTGCAGGATGCTCGGAAGGAAATTGCTCTGCAAAATCCTCCTTCTTGTGGAAAAAACTCTCCTACCCCCCCTCCCTTTATATCCTGATTCAGGATTTAAAATTCCTTTTTTTAAAAAGATTTTTTTAAAAAATTTTAAAATTTTAAAATTCTTTTTAAAAAAAGGATTTAAAAATTCCTTTTTTCTTTTCCTCAGGAATGAATTTGCATTTTCTGCCCACTTCTAATCCTGTATTTTCCACTTCAGGAATGTATAGTTCAAACCTAACTCTTAAAAATGGAATTAGCTTTAAGCAAAGACTCTTGCCAATCTCAAAGTAGAGGTGTAATGTATTTCATGCAGGAGTATGTCATACAGACTGTAGTTTACCTTATTGCCCATTGATTAAAACTTCCCATGTTGAGCACATATTACAGTAATCCAGCATTTAAGTGACAGAAATCTGTCTTTTCTGTATCTGTAGTCAGGTATAAAAATATATTTCTTAGTAGAAACAGAACTGATAATCACACTTTTTTTTTTCCCTACGTATTCCTGCAGTTTAAAAATGAAATAAATTTATTGCAGTTAAACAAATCTGAGATTCAAAGTTGGGTTTTATCCTAAATCAACACGCAGCAATACTTAAGACTTAGAAACTGAATAATCGAAGCCATGAGTCCATTGTAAGGCAGCGCTCTTTTCTAGATGATGCAGATAATATCTCAAAAGCTGGGTGATTGCGTGCATTTCCTGGCAGTGGCCTTGCATGAAAAAAGTGTCTTGGTCCTTTACTGTATGTAAATAAATAATGCGTTCCTATCCCAATTTTATTATCTGATGAGTGCATGCATAATTACTTCCCTAGACTGTCACGCTGCTTTTTCTCTTCTGTTTAGGAAAAAGACAGGTAAAAAGTAAAACAAACAGGTAAACAGGGGAGCAACGTTTTATGGATTAGCACGGGCAGCTGTTGGCTGCGAGGCAGGATTTTCCATTTTAAGGTTTTTCTGAATCCAGCAAAACCCTCCAGATTTTTTCTGCCTTGCTCTTTGCTTGACTGAGCCTGGCACTTCAAGCGGCTGATGAAAAAGAAGTAACGCTGAGCCTCTCATTCCTCCTGGAAGATCACGGATTCAGGCTAACCTGTTCAGGTGATGCCAGCTACTGAAGAGCAAAATAATCAGCCAAGCTCTTTATTGATTGACTGATTTTTATTTTTCCCAGTTTCCTAGCAATGCATATGGTCAGGTTTCTGTTTGTGTACGTTTCATCGAGATATTGTCCTCTCCTTGTTTCCTCTCACATTGCAATTGTCACTCTTGTCAACCGCTAGTATTCCCCAGGTGGGCCATCGGGATTGTCACTTGCGTAAGGCCAGTGCCCAACTGCTTTCTGAGTGTTTAGCTCTGTGGAAAAGACGAAAAAAATGTCATGGATGTATCTAGTAGATTGTTAACTGATGACATTATGTTGTAACACAGCTACTGCCCTTATTTTAGGATGAACACTAAACATGAGTGATAACTTTTCCACAGGCATGCAGATATATTTAAGCCAAAGTGGTTTATGATCACGGTCATATCATGAGCCAGTTAAGTCATCAGTATCTTTTCATATATTCATTGTAAGGCTGGAAACGTCACCTGGCCATACAGCCCACTAGTCTTTTCTGAATTAATCCCCATACGGAGCATACATTTGGGACATTCTGAGTTAGTTTACAGCTTTCCAGTGGCTGACATTTTTGCCTAAGCCTTTGTAAATCAGGCCAGTAGCTAATACACGTCCAATGTCTTGCCTGGAACTTTAGCTTCAATTTCTAGCCTCTGAACCCTGGTGAGCAAAACTGAAGAGTCATTTCAGCTCGTTTCATGTACGTATAGATGCCTTTCACAAGGACTTCTGTTTAGGCTGCCTAAATATTTTTGCTGCTCCTCAGTATGATTAATTGAAACAATGCTATCTACTCATCTTAAAATTCCATGCATGATTAGCGACGTAATGAGAATGATAATAATACTTTCCATTTCTGTGTTGGAAATTAGTCTAAAACATAGCGAGTGATGTTTCATTACCACAGCCTGAAGGAGAAGGACAGAACCACATGAAGGAGGAGGAAAGACCATGTAAATGTCTACAAATCCAAGCTGCTGTTTGGAACCTGTCTTCAAAGAGGGTGGGTAGAGTTGTGGGAAGGGAGGCTGAGAGGACAGCAGTTAGCTGCTCGTTTTCCACCTCACACAGTGCTCTCCTATAGTGGGAACATCTTATCTTAAGGAAAGAGTCAGGCAGGAACCGAGCCAAAAGCGAGCGCCTTTGGAACACAGGCTGACCTGACTTACTTTGGACACCTATGATGTAAGGTATCGTGCATGGAGGGTATAATTTTTAAGGTGAATTTTTCATGGGCAGTACTGTAACGTAGCCTATAACTTTGGACATGGAGAAGCAGATCCCTGCGCTGCCTTGTCCTTCTGAAATGCAGCATTGCGAAAAGCGCTTCAGAGGTTTGCTATTTGTATGTTAGCTTTTCACTTGGGAGGAATGAGTGATCTGTTTCTGGCACATCATGTAGCACTGGTAAATTGCTTAATCCGTTGTCTTGCAATTTTCCTAGGCATAAAATGTACTCAGCCTTCAGCGTCTTCCAAAATGTTGCCAATTCTTACTCCGCAATATAGTGATAATTCAGCTCTTCTTTCCTGTTCCAGTTACTAAAATTTATCTCTTCCTCCATCAAACTCTGTTGTCTTTCTGTCGTTAATTCCTTCCCTACCACCCTCATCACAATTCTTTCCGTTGCCTGTCTTCCCGTCGTGGTCAGACCAATTTCCCCTTATTCTGCTTCTGGAATCTATTTTCCGTGTAGTATCCTTTGTCTTGAGCTTTGACATGATCACACACATTGCTAAAGAGTGTTTCATTGTGCTGCTTCTATTTGGAATAAATATAAACTTTATATTCACCTTTAATTTCACGGATGTGGTTGCGACACTGTTAAGTTAGTTTACAAGACAGTTGTACCCTGATTCTGTATCATAATTTGAAATCAAAATATACCGATATGCAAAGATCTGCCTATACCAGGGAAAATAGGCCATGTGAGGAATATCAAGGTTTGCAGCTTTGATGCTGCTTTTTTTGTATTCTATTTGTTTGCTAGAATTCTTGAATACTTTCTAGTAGAAATCTTCATGTTATAGCAATAAATGTGATCAGACTTGCAGAGCTATTTACCATATGCCTATTTATGCATGTGCATGTTAAATTCCAGGTTTCGAATCTCGTAGAAATTGCTTTTATCTAACAAAGAGGAGACTCTCGTCTCTTTTCAAAACAGCGGTGGTAAAAGAAGTTTTGAAATACAGAATTCTACAGGACTCTTGTTTGTTTCATGCTTTGAAACGAAGTGGCAGGAAATAGGAAAATAACCAAATCTGCCCACCAAAACTGTCGCAAAATGTAGTGCTTGGTCTCACAATTTTGCCAGGAGTTAGTCATTTAAAAACATTAAATATATTCATCATGAGCCAGTTCTTTTTTGTACTGAATTTGACATTTAATACTATAATCTTACAAAAGAACATCATTCCATAAGGCTCCTGAACGTGACAAAACCATGGCCAGAACAGATCTAAGAGTCTGACTTGCCTTCTGCTATTACCTGTTATCTGAGCCTCGCTGTCTTGCATAAATACAGAATTTCCTCTTATTTATCAACTACTTCCCTTAGCACTCAAAGCAAAGCAGATGCCTTCTAAAGGGAGCATGGAGAGGCTGTTTGTGCTCCAGGGGGAGCTGAGCTCAAACAAGGCCCCCACGGAGGCAGGGAGGAAGGCACACAGCTCCCTCCTCTTCCCCGCCCATGGGACCCCCTGCACGGGGCATGGTTCAGCCCTGCTGGGCAAAGGCAGCTCTGGAGGGACCTGCCGGGCGCGGAGGCCTTCATGTGAGGAGGACTTATCTCCTTTCCCTGCCTTGTCCCCAGCCCATTGCGGGGAGCATTTCTGTGGCATAGAATCACAGGATCACAGAATGGTTCGTGTTGGAAGGGACCTTAAAGATCATCTAGTCCCAACCCCCTGCCATGGGCAGGGACACCTCCCACTAGACCAGACTGCTCAAAGCCCCATCCAGCCTGGCCTTGAACACTTCCAGGGATGGGGCATCCACAGCTTCTCTGGGCAACCTGTTCCAGTGCCTCACCACCGCATCTTTAAAGAGAAGCTCTGCAGAATTTTGATGGCCGATACAGAATGTGTAGAAGATGCAAATATATTTGTTTTGTTTTGCTTCACCATCTAAAATTCCTATTGCATTAGAGTTCAGCTAAATCATTCTGGATTCTCTGAATGTCTGGACAGCAAATTTATTGCGTTATTGTATTTGCTGATTCAATAAATACAGAACGTTGGTTTCTGATGACATCTTCCTGCTGCAACAGGTCCTCTGTCTGCAGATCTTCTGGATCCTTCGTCCTGGCTTACAAACCCACTCTCTGCTATGTCTGAAAGTTTCTAAATTCTTCCTTGTTAGGAAAAATAAAAGCTATTGCCATTTTCCTGAGCATCTGGCCTCATCCCTGAGGCTTTTGGTTTGGAGGAAATGACCGAAGCTTGACTTTTGTCACAGTGTCCACTCCATTCATTTTTGATGGGATACACACTGTCTTTTATTTCTGCAGCAGAAGTACGTACCAGCACTCAGGCCTGCAGATACGTCATTTTCCCAAACATGAATCGTTTCAAATCAGGAAAACAGGTACAGGAAACAGGTATTTCAGTGCTCTCTGTACTTACCACTCTGTAGCTTTAACAGCAATAAACTCCGTGATAGTAACAAACGCATATTTCTGCCGAAAGCAACTGCATCTTGTGATAACATTGTTCACGTGTCTTTACTGTGAGTTTTCTCAGAGGCCATTTCTACAGTGCAGTATCTAATTATGCAAGCATTTCCAAAACAGCATCTTGTGCATTATTAATAAGGTAACAGCCACGATAAATAAAAAAGGGCATTGCTGAACCTGAAAATTGAACCTTACTGGTTTGTTCGTAGGCAATTCCAAAGATAAATTTAGCATACTGATCAACAGCCACTCACTTTAAACAAATACGGGCTTGTTATTCAATAGCAGAGCATGTAACAGCGCAGGATCCACAGTACTGGGTCAGATCTGTAGTACGTTTGGGTCAGAATTGACGATCTGGTTTTGCCACTATTTGTTGCTTTAAAATCAGGTAGGAGAATATTGTGGCAAGCACGTGTGGAATAATTTTCTCCAGAAGGTCTTTTTGGGTCCTTTTTGCTAAGATTCTATAGGCTAAGATTCAAAAGGATCCGGATCCTTTTTGGCTAAGATTCATTTCGCCTCTGTAGTACGAGGCTTCGTACCCCTCCCGAATTTCAGGCCAGCATTATCTATTGCAGCATTGCCAAATTTTGTTAGTCACAGAACTTTCCAGCTCAGTTTTGGATCTTACGGAGATAACTGCTCTTTCGACGAGGTCTGTGCAAAGAGATGCAGGCAGACCTACCTTCATGCCACCTGTGGTTTGAGAAGTTTCCTGTAGTCCTGATCATTAAGGGCTACCCCTAAATGTCACCGTCTGGTCCCCTTTCTGCCATACTTCATCTTTAGCAAATACATGTTAGCTTTCTAGTACATAGATAAGGTCTAGCAAAAAGCCTCGAGGAAGTCGTATCTTTATCTTCTGTCTGCCATGCACAAAATTGACCCCCTACTTCCCTTTTTTTCCTGTCTCTCTGTTCTAGCTGTTGATCCATGACACAATTTTGCTTTTTACTCCAGTTTTACTTTCACAATCTGAATAAATTTTGTCATTTCCCCCCTCTTGACGTCGTCTTCATTTCCATACTAAAATCTGGTTAGAAAGTGATAAATCTTAAGAGTAAAAATTTCCTCTCCTCTTTATGAGAGACTCCCATAAAGGATCATTTGAATTCTTAGGTGCAGCCAGGCTGTATGAAGAACTATGGCAGTGTCTGTGGATCGGCTGTCCTCGGGTTTGGTATCACTACTGCTGTCATTTTCTAACAGAAGAAATCAGAAACACACGTCTCAAATCTCCATTCCATGTTTTACGTTTTCTTTGACTTCTCTGTGATGAACATCCTGTTTACTAAAAGGAGTCTTTTAAAACCTTTCTTAGACTATTCCTTCCCCGTTTAAGTGGTTTTAAAGAGTTCTAAAATGTGATTGAGGCATGCTTTATTTTGAATGCATATAAACTCTCAAGTCTGTAAGCAACTTTTTGGAGTACAATTTTAAATATATATCTCCTAAAATACAAAATACCTGAGGTATTAAAAACTTATGTGCTTTAGTATTATTAATGAATTTTCTTAAAGTATCTACTGCTTACAGAAAATAAATGTTGCAGGGGCGGCTTTAGTATTATGTAATTCATTTTTGGTAATATGTAAGGGAATCCTATCTGTACATTATATCTTATTTCTTTTTTCACAGTCGTGGGGTGCTGCTGTCTGGGAATTTCTGAAAGGTCATTAAAATTTAAAAATTAGTAGGCTTGTAGACAAAAGAACACGTGCTAGCACAGCTTAAGAGGTCTTGCAGAACATGGCAGGAGATGGGACTCGGTGGCTCTTAGAGAAGTGAGGTGCAGCCTGCCAGGAAGGTCAGCCAAGGCAGACAGGGAGATGTCGGGAGAGAGGAGTTAGGGCATAAGCATGTTCCAGCCAGCAGAGAGAAAAGGGCATCACGGACAGACTTCTCTGAAGGCATTGATGAACTTGCATCAGATTTCCAAGAGGTATTTAGGAACCGAAGGACGCCTTTGAACAATGCTGTTTGCTGCCTACAGTTCTGTCTGTTTTCTTTACCAAATGGTTGTGTCCTAGCTGTGATTAACACATGACTTAATAGTGCGAAACACAAAGAATAGTGGTGATGATAACTATTGTGAATGAATAAATACAATTTTAGATAATTAAGGTAACAGAAGTATTGAAATGTTCCGAGTCTTCCTTCTAAAAGCTAATGTTGATGGTTGCTTGGACACACTGAATTTTTTATTACGTTTACAGCAGAGAGAGTGGGAGGTTATCCCAGAAAGACTGGAAAAACTTGGTGGCTAACTGGCAGTCTGAATATTCAACATTAGGATAAACTATTAATTATCAGTAGCAGCAGTTCTTGGAGAGTTAATATTATTTATACTGTTTATATGAGCTACTTAAAAATACCAGTGCCTTTATTTTTGTGTTAGTAGTGACAATTGTCACGTTCTAATCTCTTTGTCCTCATCTGGGAGTTTACATTACCTTTAATATGCCCGTTGTTCTTCACATGGGCTATATATTTCAAACAGATTTGTTCTGTCTTGCTGGTCTTCATACTTGTATTGAGATACCTCTGGTTTTAGGTAGCTTTCTGTTCATTACTTATTGATTTAATTGTGAAACTGTTCTTAAATGCCCTTTCTTTAAATTGTGGATCAGCTAAAACATACTCAGATATCCTACGGACCAATTTTTAGTTTTGATTTGTAAAATTCAATAAATATAGTTGATTTTTGTCCATATCCAAATTTTCCAAAACTTCTGTATTTTGGGAATTTTGAACAGAAGGCAGTAATTTAATGCCAGCATTTTAATGGGGGGGGGGGGGGGGAAGTAGGGCAAATTTGTTTTTTCAAAATCTATTCAAATTCTGAATGTGAAAATACACAAGAGGAAAGATTATTTGAACTGCCATCATTTGGTCTAAATCATCAGATTTCTTAGTGAAAGAGATTTTAGAAATAAAGCTTCTTTGTATAGGTTATTTGTAATCAGTCAGTCGCATCACATCACACCTTACTCTGGGCCAGCAACTTCTTTAGAAGTCTTTGGGGCGCTTTTTCCTGTAGCACAAGTGGAATCTTTAGTGAATCCAGGCTAAATGGGTGAAACAAATATACGTCCCCTGACGCAGGGGTAGTTGGAAGCAATGTGAATATAGCTCCAGCGGGTTTAGATAGCTCAGCAAGGCAGCTCGGTGAGAAGAACGAGCGTAGCTGGATGAGTGGGGCTGGGTTTGGTTTGGTTTTACTGGGTCGCGCACCAGCCTGCGCTGCTTTCTGCTCCTCGTTTCGGTTCCTGTGCTCCCTCCCAAGTCGTGCCAGTCCCACTGCTCGCCTCACTGGGCAATGAATAAAGTCTAGGGATTGGTTTCAATTCAAAATAATCCTTTTTTTTTTTTCCCTGGCGCTGCTGAAAAAAGCGTTTTGTCAAACTGCAGCCTGTTGGCCTGGTAAGAAAGGCGTGAGTTCGCTCGCCTGAGCAGCCTAGCAAGCCGGGGAAAAGGAAGATGACAGTAAGCATTGCCGTGGGAGAGCAAATTCTCTTAAGCACATTTCATGCTGGAAAAATAGACTTGGATTTGTGAGCAATGGGGCTGCTGCTTGGGTATTCTCCCTGCATCCTTTGAGAGAGAACTCGTGGGTGTCCTTTATAAATAAACCTCGCTGCGTGCAATGAAATACCTGCTTCTTGTCCTCCATTCTTCCCCGAAACGGGAACAGCCTGGCAGTCCCCCAAACCCTGACCAACCGTTCCCGAGGGAAAGGTCACCATCACGTTGGTGGGGGTTCGATAATCACCCAGAAACTCGGGGCTTGGGAATGGAGCCATAAGAATATTCTAGGCTTGAGAGTTCATTTGAAAATAAAATACATGTATTTGACAGAGCATTGTGAGGGGATCTGCTGTTTTCCCTGGCCTCAGGAGGCCCACAGACTTTTGGCAGGGGTTGTCCTGGCAGAGAACATGAGAATGAAAACAACATTACTGAACCCGTTTGTTTAAATTTCTACTGAAGCTCTACAGTGAAAGAGCAAGGAGGTTATTTACCGAACCCATGCTGTGAGGATGATATAAATGTCTCGACAGCTAGCTTGGTTTAAGCGACGCTGAGGCAAGACCCCGACTATTGCCACCCTGCTAGCTTGCAAATTCCAGATGGTATAGAAGAAGAAAGTTAACTTCCATTTTTGTTTGCTGTGGCAGACCCTAAATAGCAAGGCAAAAATATTTGCTATTTTAAAAGCAACCATGTGTTCCTAGTCTTTTTTTTTTAACATCAGCTCTGTTTTGCAATCAGCATTTTGTGTTATATAGCTAGTCTATAAAATAGGTGCCGCTTTATGAATTGCCAACAAATCTTGTGCTCTTACTTCCACTGCTCGGGCATTCTCACTGGCATTTCTGCTCAGCGCTCAGACATAAAGAGCATGTCACTGAAGCCTTTAAACCGTTGCCCGCTCTCTAAATCATCTATTTGCCAATGAAAAAGAATTCTAAAATAGTTTCTTACCTTCAGAATAGCAAAAATATTTCAGAATAAAATAAAAAAGCTTTTTGCACTGCTTTTTGCACTAGTATTGGGGACCATTAGGTCACCCATATAAAAATATAGTAGAGCGATAGTGGAAGGCTCAGGTGCTGATACCTGGTTCATTGCTGACAAGCATTGCAAAAAAAGTCTCACCCCTGCAATGCAGGATGCAACACGGATGATGGGGCTGCAAACTAAGAGAGGACAAAAAATGAACCAGAAATGCCATTTTCAGGGTAGAGATTTTCCATCAGCCTCCAGAAATAGACTAATGTAAGAAAAACCGTGCTGTGCGAGACCAAAAAGATGCAACACAATCTGATACATGAACAATTGTGCTTAATAACAAATTGGCTTTTCAGCTGACAGCTGAAACACCAGACAATTTAGAGGCCAGATGGCCAAAGGGACACATGGTGGAAAGTAATTTAGTAGGATGACTCCACAGAAGGAAAAACTTACCATTCGTATATGTTTGAAACCTCCAAGATTCAATTAATGGAATTAGTATGTAATGCCTCGAGCGTTTTGGCTGTCCAAAGCTGTGCTCAAGCTTGTTCTTGCAGCTCCACTGCAAGGTGAAGCAGTAGGCAACGGCGTGACTCCTGACTCACACGTGGCAAATTGCCTCTCCATCTCCCTTCCTGACAATTGATTTTGTCCGTGATATCACTCTGTGCCACTTACTCTTCCACACCAAGCCATTTTTCTGCCTCTCATCTTGCACTGTGGAGTGGTAGGAAGAGAAAAGACCTAAACCACAAGTAGGTATGGACTTTCAGGAGATGCAGGAGAGGTTTACACTTGTCTTATGGGAAGTTGCCTCTAGATTTCAATGGAAAATGACATTAGTTTTTATATCTATCAGTAAAGGCAGCTTCCAAAGACTGAAGTATTCTTTAGTTTTGGGGTTGTTTTTTTTTTTTTAAATAAACCATAATTTAATATTTCCAAGTTCCAACTCAATTTTTTTCTATCAAAAAGGAGATATTTAGCACTATTCTGAGTGACCACTGTCTTAGGAAAACTCTAACACCATCTTCTGACTGCTTAGGGAAATGCAGTGACTAGTTCGTATTTAGACTTAAATCTTACACAACTTTAGATATTTTCAGTATCAAGATTTTGAATATTTGGTTGAAGCGTTATTGATTTCAGTCATTGCCTTTGCCAGCTGCTCCTGATGTTGCTTTCTACTGATAAATCAGCTTTTCTTACAGATTTCTGGGAAAGAATTCAGGACTTTCTCTGCTTCCTTTTTAATGCCGTTAATACTGTGCTTGAATTCCCACCTGATTCATGGCAGAAGGTTTTGCTGACACAATGCACACTTCAAGTAGCAATGAATTGTCATTGGTTTTCTTCATATTTATTTTTCCCTTAGTATATGTGACTCCTTGCTTCTCCCTCCAGTTCTGATAGCTGCATTGCCAGTTAGTAAATCTGGTGGTTTTTTTTCCTATTTGAACATAAAGCTCTTAATAAATAAAATGGAGAGCTCCAATAAGGCATTCCACTTTCTCTTTGTATTTGGATTTCAGATCCAGCGTTGCAACCAGATGTTTAGTGCTCTGCACTCAGCATAAATAACAACTGATTTTTGTTAATCCAATAAGATGAGAAAATTCTTTTAGGCTGCCCACTACCATATTGTATAATGCCTGTCTTATCCACTCAGCTACAGCAGAAAACAAATTAATCATTTATTTGATTACCGATAGTCAAAACAGTATGAAATACATTTTTTCTGAATTTCTTTCCTCAATTTCTGATTAAAAAAATGCTCAAGGCCATAAATACAGCAACCTCTCCATCTGTATCGGTCTCATCTGTCATGCTCACATCTAACCCCTTCATTTACCAGAGCTGAAACAGATTTATGGGGAGCCCCTCTGGCTCCTCAGTTAAACCCTCGGTCACGCAAGCAGCTGCCTGTGTGGAGAAGCCAACGGAGATCTGCAGGTGACCAAAAGGCTACCGATACGCTGCAATCATCGACCAGTTTTCCACGTTTTCTGAGCCAGTGTTTTCACGGAGCAGTAAACTACAGGAGAACGGCCCAATAATGGGGAGTGTGAGGATAAAGGTGACAAAAGGAGGTAGGCTGCTCCCATTGTCATACCGCACCTCACCTTCCATGACTCGCGCTATCACAAAGATGGTGAAATTGGGGGAAGCCAGAGGCACGGTTGTAAACTGCTCCTCAGTATTAATTGCACAATTTCACATGTCCCTGCTAGGTATTCTGGAGGATGGAAAAGCAGTTCAGACAGGTGTAACTACAGCATCAGGCACAGCTGGAATGCCGAACACCGAGAAGAGGAACAATGGTGGTCCTCAGTGTGTGAACCCCATGGTCCATGGCACAGGAGTTAGGACGCAGAGACAGAACGGCTTCAGAGCAGCAGAGGTAAGAGTATAATTATGTACCCTGATGCTCAACACTAGCTTCAACCAGGTCAAATTTATTTTTGTGACAACTGTCTTCCTCGCTGCAGTCAGGCTGTGTTTAATGCCTTGGGGTAAGACAAAATGGCTGCGCCACAGGCACAGCACGATTGAGGCTACCACCTCTGACAATGGCTCATGCCTGAATGGCCACAAAATTGATGTTTTATCTGGCAACTGGAGTAACACACACACTTGTTAACAGCAAAAAACCCTATGCTTATTTTTGTTCAGCTCAGTCCAGCTGTGGCGTGTATTGTGCAAACTGTTTGGATTAATTATCTGAAAGGGAATGTGCTTTTCCTTAATTGCTGCTTTGCTTAAATTCCGTGCGCTGCACAAACTCTGGTTCATGTAAGGCTGGATGCAAAGCCTGAAAAAGTCAATGGGAGTCTTTTCAGCAACTTCACTAGGCTTTGGATCAGATCCTCCTCCCTTCTCCCACTCACCAACTGTACACTTTGTCAAAGGATCACCCAGGGTAACAACAACGTATGGAAACCCAAGGGTTTGGGGCTAGACCAGAGCCCAGACGTCTCCTGTCCCATCTCTCACAGGTTTCCACCCGCTGCCCTGTTTGTGTAGCAGCTGCTGCAGATCAAAGTCAGCCAAAGCCTGCGGCTGGGTTACTGCTTCCTTGGTTTCTCAGTTGGGAAGACCTCTCAGCACGGCGTGTGGTGGAGCTGCTACACATCCCCCATAAGAAACTGTCCCCTCTTGGGAATCACATCCTTGAGAAAGGCAAATTTAAACCCAGGGGGACTAAGCAAATGAAAAAAGGAATTGGAGCGATAGGATGAGGGGTAACCGTTTTAAACTGAAAGAGGGGAGATTTAGATTAGATATTGGGAAGAAATTCCTTACTGTGAGGGTGGTGAGGCACTGGCCCAGGTTGCCCAGGGAAGCTGTGGATGCCCCATCCCTGGAAGTGTTCAAGGCCAGGCTGGATGGGACTTTGAGCAGCCTGGTCTGGTGGGAGGTGTCCCTGCCCATGGCAGGGGGTTGGAACGAGGTGGTCTTTAAGGTCCCTTCAACTCTAACCTTTCTGTGATTCTATGACTCACCTTGCATTTGCTAACAAACAACACACTGCTACGTGTCTGTTTATACCTTCACTGCTTTATCTTTTGTACTGCTGTAGCACAGAAACATTCCCCAGTGACATGGATCCTGCTGTATCTTTCCATGAGATACCGCAGCTCCAGATGTATAGGGATGCATTCTACAGCAGCATGACATCCAGAGCCAGGGGTTTGCTGTGAATGAAAAACATCAATGCCTGTCATAGCCATTAGCCCGCAGAGAGAAATTAATTGGTCAGGTTGGATATGGTTGAATAGAACTAACATAATTATTAATCCAATTTGAAAAAGACTTGGCCACACTTGAGAATTATAGTGTATACCTGGCATATTGTTGGAGAAAATTGTTTGTCTGATTTTGTAAGCAATTGAGAAATTACTTCTGTATTTAGCCTTACTAGGAAGCGTGGGCAAATCCCCACAACATATTAATAAGGTGAGTGTTGACTGTAAGGGGACTACTCAGTGAAGTCTGGGTTCCTCACCTGGGGCCCGTGGCTTTGAATGCATCTTCCCGCCTGCTTCTGGCTAAGATACGTTCAGTGACATGTATCTGTACTGTTGCAGCCCAGTGCAAAGAAAATGTCTGATGATAAGCAGGGCATTTACGTTATTCTGTGCATCTAATGCAAGTGTATGAGAAATTAAGGTAACTTGTTTAGACTTCTTATAGTCAAAAAAGAAATATGTTTTCCTACAGTGAAAGTGTAGTATCTAAGTCAGGCTCCAGCTCTGGTTTGCCGTTCTGAATCTCTGTTTCTCCACTGACTGTTTAGGGAAGCGTAAGACGAGCAGGTTTCCAATTTGGACACCTAAACTTTAGGTGCCTAGAGCTGAGAATGTGACTCTCCCTTCTCCCCTCCCCTCTCCCCTCAGAATGTGCCCATTTTATTAATCTGAATATTCACATTGACTACACTTTTTTATCTCCATGTGCTGTAGAATACAAGGCGATGCAGCACACAGTGCTCTCAGGAGACTTGGGTTCTGCCATCGACCTGTGGGATAGCAGGGGGTAAATTGCTTTACCTCTCTGTTTCTCATTTTCTCAGGCATCGAGCTCTAAAGCATCCTACTGCCTTACCCCTGCCAGCGGTTACGTGACAGGGTACAATTTGTGGTGTCGAAAGGGAAAGGTTGGACACGGGCCGCGTCTGGGAAATTTTAGTATCCTCTCATGAAGGTCATGTCAAAACAACTTGAAAGTAAAATATGCTGCTGATGAAAGGTGTCCTAATGCCAGTGCAGGCAACAGAATGGTCAAGCACCCCAAAAGCAAAGGTAGCATCAGATTTATGTCACTGACTGGCAATAACCTGGTTTGATTTTCATGATATGTGTAGTCTTTGGAGAGTCCTTGTGTGAACAGGAGCACAGAGGGGGTAGATACCAAAGGAGCAGGTGTATTCAGGCTGCGGAAATCTGCAGTAATACACACCGGCAAATAAACACCAGCTTTTGCTCTCAAATCGATACGTACCTTCCATTCACATCAGTGGAAGTTTACCAGACATTATTGCATCTGGCATCATTACCATGTAAATGAGGCCTAATTTACCTGGCATTCTTTACACTTACCAAGTGTCTCATGAAACGATGGAAGTGCGGTAATCAAACCCACCTAACTCAGCTCTGTGTCTCTGAGTGTCCTTTGCTAGACCGGGGCAGTTTGCTGCGCAGTATAGCGCGTTGCTTATGGCAACAAGCAGACAGGCTAGGCGAAGGGGAAGGATAAATTTAAAGCAGGGATGCACTGGCATGCCTCAGGCAGACTGACTTTTTTGAATATTTGGAAATAATCTGATGAAGCTCTGAAAGGTATATATTGTATTTGGGTGTTATATGCAGGCAGAACTAAGTGTTCTTTTGAAACTGTATTTTCACTTATGAAATATAAAATAAAGTAGAGAAAATTCTGTCTTGGGCTAGTCACACTCAACTCCCAGTGACATCAAAAGGAACATCTAATTTCCACTTCTGGACTGAAACCAGATTTATTTGCTCCTCTTTTAGAGTACACATGTGCAGAGATGCTAATGGTAACCAAGAGGGTTGGTGCTAAGCCTACTGGTATCCACAGCCTTTATAGCAGTTATAAAAGCTTGTGTCCATGCTGAATGAGAAAGTTCCTCCACATCACAGTGCTGCGTGAAGAATGTTGGGAGTCTTTCTGTTTATTCAGTAGAACTGTTTTTATATATTCGGAGGTAACTGTAAATGACTCTTTGTGCTGTCAGTGTGGAACTCACTGTACTGTGTAAAACTTTGACAGAGTAAATGGGACGCACAGAAGATGTCCACAAAAGAAGTCACCATTAATGTTACAAAAAGCATCAGACAAAGCGACAGAAGGAAAACAAAGAATTGTGTCAATTAACAAAGCAAAGTGCAAGTGAGGATGGACCTGACAATGCTTTGCTGCACTTTAAATGTCGTCAGTTGCTGAATATATGAGGATCTCCAGATGTTCCATGTTGAATACAGCAGGCAGCTGCTGCTGAGTGCCTTCAGAAACACGTCTTGTAGAAACCAGCTGCAGACACTGTAGGATGTTCAGATGTCATTTGTCTAAAGCAGTGGCACTGTGCAGACATACGCCAAAATTCATGCCATTTGGGTTTTACTAAGTCCTATGTTATCTCCTTGTGCGTGTCCTGTTCTGCATTGCTATTAGGATGAGGCTGGATGATGAGAGATACAGTTCATCGCAAATTAAAACAGGAAATGAACAAATGAATCTGCATTTTTAGTCGTAAGGGGTTTCGAGTGTGTACATTCAAACCCATGGAGTTCATTTAAAGAGCTCGCTTTCATAAAATTCAAATCCAGAGGTCTCAGAAAGAGACACATAGGTGGCTTCCACTAAATCTCTTTTAAACTGTGTATATTGGTTATACGTAGTTAAGTCATATAGTAACCTTTTTACATATTAGTCTTTTAATTACTTAGGTTTTTGGTTTGGGTTTTTTGGGGTTTTTTTCTGTATTGGCAAAATTTACGTCTTAAAAACAGTCACTTTCATATTGATCAGCCTTACTTGAAGTTCCTATTCTTAGATGGCAGGTAGGGTTCTGGATACTTAGTTAATTTTGTACATGCCTCTTTTATTATGTTTAGGCCCAGACTGACTTGGAAAAAAGTGATCATTAACATTGCATGAAAATAACCATAATTCTTAAAACCGTATTCCAATGACAGCTCCAAAGATTAACTTTATTTGATCAGATATAGTTGATTTGCTGTGCAGAACTTATATAATTGCATTGTAAGCATCCTATATCATAGTACTCCATGTCTATTATAAATATACAGCTAAAAGGAATGTAAATGTTCAGTGTAGTAAAGGCCAGGAATTAGTTCAACATATTATTTCTTAATATAGAAGTAATAATATATATTCTCTGTGAGTTTGTATGTTTATGAAGATAAAAAAGGTAAATTTATTTGCATCCTCCACCAGACATATATAAGTATCCTTAGAGGGCCATTTAAGATAACTATTCAAAAGTTGTTCAGACCAAACAGATGGCATTGGGAAGAAAATCCATGTAAGAACTGCAAGAAGTCCTTTTTACACATAGGCAAATAAGTATAAATAGAATTGTGGGACAAAATCCTAATTTATTCTGTATTAGGATCATTTTAATAACTTGCTGCTAGGTGTGTGAATATTTAATACTTTCCTTGGAGTACAAGTCTATGCAATAGGGAATTGTTTATTAATTATTCCAACACAAAGGCAAACTGAAATCCAGAGCCAGTGCGAGATTTTTCCGTACAATAGCATATTTATAACAAATATTTCTTTTTAGATGTCCTAAAAATGGACAAAGAACTTGTGCTAAGCTTTCTGCAGGTCAGTGTGTTATCTGGTAAGTGATCTTGTGCTGCACATTTACGTAGAAGAATTAAAAAACATTGGAAATAACGTTGTGCGGGTAAGACAACAGCAGTCTGCGTATGCCCTTCCAACTTGTGGCTCTCAGCCAACTTGCAGGCAACGTTATAGCACAGGAAGGGCCTTGACTCACTCGAACAATAAACAGTGGCTGTAGCAGCTCAGCCATATTAATATAGGAACGGATAGCCATTGTTGGTGGATGTCTACTGACCTAATTGAAAGCACGTGTTCAGGATTCTGCATTATTTGCATAGAGCAGAAGACAAACCATTTCAGGTCTGTGCCAGACTTGTAACCCCTTTCTGTTTCAAAGGATTTACTGGCAGAGAGGGTGCAGTGTAAAAACATATGATTCAGGAAAGTTACAGAAAGCGATGAACGATGCTGATGTGTGAAAAGGTAGAGGGGATTTTGAAGGAAGGGAAAAGGGAAGGTTCGTTGTGTAAGAAGCTGTTCCACAGGTAGTTGCCTTGTGTGGATACCATGTTAGGGTGAGCAGATGCAAAAACAAAGGAGTCCTGGCAGTGAGATTATTTACTAGCTAAGAAATTATTTCGTAATGATGTGCTGACCAGATGCATCCGACGGCTCGGGTCACACAACAGAAGCAAGCCTGCAGTGCTGCACAGCGCATCGGTACGAGGAACAGCCCTCGCTGCATGTCAGCAGGGAGGCAGGGTTTGAGTCTCATATTCAGACCGTGAGATGTGCCTGCATGGTTAGCAGGAGATGGCCTTGGTACATAATTATCTGGGCAATACCACAGACCTCGCTTCTGTTGACCCCATCCTCCCTGAGGGTGGCAGCCGTGGAGTGGCGGAGGCTGACTGCTCTGGGTGACCCTTCTGTCTGCTCGTGGTAACTTTCCTGAGCTACTTCAAGATCCCATAAACGTGCTTATACCCTGAAACTTAACTTCAGGGCATTCAAAGACTGGATCCAACTTCTGTGGTACAAACCATGCCTAGTTACAAGCAATTTTATAAACTCTTCTCATGTAACACGCTACAGTTCTTATTCAGTAGGTGGTAACTGAAATGAAATTATATTATGTTTTAGGTGGCTTCTTAGTTCTCGATGTATAAGCTTCCAGTGACCTTAATAAAACTAAGAGCACATTGTGGAGATGTGAATACTGCCTCTGTACATCGATAGCGTTATTTTTATGCTTTCTTTACTTTATTTCTACTAAAGACAACCACCAGTAGAAACAACCAATTTGTTTAGAAAATAATATACCACTCTGTATAATTAAGGGTGACACAATCTAGTCTATACTGCTAAAGACAATTTAAAGTCCTAAAAATAGATTGCTGTGCTGATTTTAGTGAAAGAAGCAAGCTCAAAGAATCATCTGGACATCTTCACTCCAGGTGGCCTTCATAGGAGTGAAGGGTCATATTCACAGGGTCTGTTCTTTGAGTAGCATCTTTCAAATATAAACAGCTCAAATACAGAAAATAAAATAACCATGTTAGAAGGCACAGACTTTTAGATAAAGGACCTGTGTACATCCCTGTCTTCTTATATGACAGGATTTTTGAAATGTAATTTTCTCCCAAAAGAGATTATTAATTTGTTCGATGTCCCTCGGTTGCACACGAGGATTTCTACAGCTCCGCTGAAACAACATGCTTTCTGCTGGAATGATTTGGCAACATCTGGTGAGTTTCTATGATTTACACAAGTTCAGGTTTTAAACAGAAACAAACTTACTTTGTCATGTTTCCATAATTCCAGTACAATGTATAGCTCGGATTTTCCTCTGATGTGTATATACATGTAAAATAAATTTTCTTCCACTGAAACGTATTCACTCAAAAGAAAGTGGACATCGGATAAAGGAGAGAATTTACAGTTGCCAGTAAACATCATTAGGCAAATTCATCTTCTCAAAGACTGAGTGCAGTTTTATCTTTCAGTATTCCTTCATGTTGTCCCTTTTGCTTCCTTAATGTATTTCATCATTTCACCATTACCGTAGGACATGGACTGGAGGACACGCAATTTTACTGTGTGACAGAAAGGATCTTGTACTGAAAAAATAGGAAAGTATAATTATTGTGTAAGCAATATGTGAGTACTGGGTTAAACGTGCATTCTTGTTAGCTAAATGACTGAGACCGCATACCAAACCGAAAACCGATATTTTTGATCTTTCTAGTATGTTCTTATATATTCATATGTGCATGTCTCTGCCTGTGTACACTGTAATCTCTTTAGTGTGTACTTCTGTTCTGCAGTTCAGCCATGGTTTTTTGCAAACCTTTTACTTGTGTTTTAATTCTGACACCCAAGTGTAAAAAGTTTTAACTTTTGAACTGAAATCTGTTTCACATGCCTTATGAAAAGAATGAGCTATATAATTTGTGCACAGAAATGGTGTTTGAAAAAGCAGGCTTTGTTTTATTTGGAAATAATGAATAATCTATCTAAATTCAAACAAGACTAAAACGGGAGCATTTTTGTAGTCTCATTTTATCTGCAAATTACTGAAGATTGACCTAGAACTTGAAAATTAAAATAAAGAAAATTTTTAAAGTGTCTGTTTATTACTTCATGCATTTTACATTCCTGTGTTTGTGGTCAATTTATCTTTGAGAGCTAAGACCAAAGACTGTGAAGGTATAATGAATGATTCCCTCTCTTTATGAAATCAGAATATTTCTGTCATCAGGCTGTGGCTTATGGGCTGTGTGGTCATATCAGAGAAGCTAAAATACATACATTCCCCATAAGAAATTGCTGCATTTGTCAAAGAGGGCTTATGAACTCAAAATGAGAGGAATCGTAGCTCTGTAATTATAAATGGGAGAGTTTGTGGTTGCTGTCATGGCTAAAATGGAAGACATTGGGAATCTGAGACATTTTCTCTAGTAAGATGTCGTATTATTGAGGGGAAAGAGGAGACCAAGAACTGGGAGTTACAGAGCCACCTCAGAATTGCCTCTCTAAATAGGAAATTTGGTACACGCTGAGGTCATCTTTCCCCATTACGCAGCCTTGGGAAGGTCCTTGCTGAACCACTCAACTATTTCTGGCATCTCACTTTAAGAAAGCCGGGAAGAGACCAGCAAAAGCAATTGGTGACTTCAGAGGCACAGTCCCCTGTGAGAGCCCGGGGAAGCCCACCTGCTCCGTGTGAGAGCACTGATGGAAGCACGCTTGTGGTCTTCCTTTACATTGGCTGGGAAGAAGACAAGAAGAAATGGACTTCTGGTGGTGGAGTCTCTGTCTCTGGAGACATTCAAAACCCTCCTGGACGCGTTCCTGTGCAACCTGCTCTAGGTGACCCTGCTTTGGCAGGGGGTTGGCATAGATGATCTCCAGAGGTCCCTTCCAATCCCTACCATTCTGTGATTCTGTGATTCTGTGACTTAAGGGGAAGCTGGAAATATTAACGCTAGAAAATAAAAAAACTGAGTAAGTGCTTGACATATTGTCTAGGAAAGTTTCTTAAGATCAGTAGACTATCTGTTGTACGGTGTAGGGACAACTGATTCTTCACTTCATGTGTTGTTTTATCACAACCCACAGAAACCCCAGTTCCACTCAATTTCCTAGAATCTCTTTTTCTCCCAGGAGGTCTTCCCTGAGGTAACCCATGAATAAAAAAGGGATTTGCCATACAGTATTAGTCTTGTACTACTCAGGGCTCATCCAAATGTAATGACTGTGGGGAAAAGGGATGACATGCTCTCATCAGGCATGACATGCAGAGGGAATGAAAGTCCCACTTCTCCTTGGGTGGTAATGATAGCTATTTGCCCATCTCCCTCTCTTGTGGTTTTTACCAGTTGCACCCAGAAGATTATTTACTGAGATTACTGTGTAAGAACATGGGATGAGACAGTCCTTGTCCCACGGGACACGGAGTGTTCTCTGAGACAAGACATGGGAACTGAGTATGATCAACAGCGGAAAAAAAAAGCTGGCTAAGGAGAAGGGTGTCTGTATGTTAGCCATGTAGGAGTATTCTGCAGGTGAGGAAAGTTTTGAAATTTTGGAGAAAATAAGTATGGCATGGCAATAGATAAAGAAAGTGCGTATAGAAACATGCAAAGAAGACATTTACTTCTGAATCATGGGAAACTGTTCAGTGCTCAGGTAGCATCCAGAGGAATGGCTACAGGACATGCTATATTCATCAGAAAGGCATTATCAAAAATGCTACTGTCAAAAACCAAGGGGGACAATGTATAGAGTCAGTCCCAGTTCAGGCTTCAGGATATAGCTATATCCTCTTCTTCCTGCAGAGAGTATTAGGCATTTCTGATATGTTTGATATAGCCATATCCCCTTCTTCTTGCACAAGATATTGCCAATGATTGCTGATGCATTTGAGACCCTCCTGTAATGTGGTAAAATGGGTCTGCAATGAGTGACTGCTACAAAGGTAGCCAAAGGTGGGAGGAGGATTAAAAAGTACCACAAGAGACAGCAAGAAATGGATCCTGCCTGGAGGCCTCGCCGCTACTCACAGCAGGGACAAAAAGCTCTTTTTTGTACATACTCCAGTGACATACCAATAGAGACAAGACTTTAGTGAGGGCTGTGCATGTGGGTCCCCATTAATGGCAATATATCCATGGTATTTAGAGTTTTCTGTGACACCGGGGAAAAAACAAAATCAATGAAATAATGGCAAATTCTAGTCAGTACCTGTGCAAAGATTAAAAAAAAAAATACCAAGTAGCGTGCAAAAAACAGCAGCCAAGTACAATGCTGCAGAAAGCAGCACAAAGCTGCTGCTAGAGAAATCGCACGGCCCACACTAGCAGCAAAGCTGTTCACTGCCTATTGAAAAGATCCGTGGTCTCCAGGACTCCAGCAGCAATGGATTAGCAGCTGGCAGCCTGGTTCACATCCAGCAGGAAAATCAGCGAAGGGGGGAGAGTAAAGGGGACATGGCTTATTCTCCCTGTTCAGTCAGCGCAGTTGTAAATGTATGAGGCAACTAGAATGCATAGCTAATAAAATACCCTGCTGTGTTGTTCAACCTGTGCCATACAAATAAACTCATATCATTTACACATAGCAATTTTTTTTTTCAAAATTACGCAGAATTTTAAAGATATTTTTCCTTAATGCCAGAAAAGGTTACTCTTGCTGAAATATCATCCCCATCCTCATTGCCTGTGCCTCGGGTGTTGTTTGACAAGTAGTTTGTTCCCTTTGATTCCTGGCCAAGATGCTGACACAGCAACTGGTTTGTTTCCTGTGGAAAAGGAAGCAGAATATCAAAGGACCGGCTTTCAGATCTGCCAAAAAGAAAATGGATGTGGGGACACGAGGAAGCCGTAGTCCAGCAGTCAGGCCTGTCAGAGCCCATTTGGGGCTCAGATGGTGCCTGGCAAGCAGAGCCCTTGTTGCTGCAGGGAGTGACGGAGCGGGGAAGCTTGTGGCAAGCAAAGCCCCCAAAGCAGTTGGGGTTTAATGGACTCTGTTCCTCTCTTTACATTTCTAAATTTAAAGCTTAGGAGGTGTTACGTGATCTACAACACTGTGTACACAGTGCATCCACACTACATTTTCATTCCCTGCTGTGGCAAATTTGGCCTCATATTTTGAAGAACCCAATACACCGCAATGTTTCAAAATTAAACCTTCAGTGTACTCAGGTCAAGCATCCCCCGTTGCACTAGTGCCTTCCCAGGTGCCTCCTTTCTGGGTTTTCTCAGTGAAGGATGTGGAATAGGTATCAGAAAGAAATAAGATGCGGTGGTCTAAGATGCAGGGATGCAAGACCTCTTGTTCTATACTGTTATCATTCCATGGTTTTCAAGTCCTCCAGTCTGATTTTCAGATTATTTTTTCTCAGGTAGCCTATGCATATTATCCAGAGTTAAAAGCCATTCTCTTGCTTGTGAGTAAACTAATGGCAAAATTGGATCATTAATATAGGACAAAAAGTGAGCTGATTTGCCAGAAAAGACATTTGTTGACATATGCCACTTCAGCAAGATAAAATACAAGTTTATTTCCAATAGCTCCTTGCACAGAAAAACTCAGAAAACACTAAAACGTAGGAAATACACCAATCTTAATGGTAGAACTAGGCTGTTCATAAGCAAGAAGGAAGAAGGGAAAATGTAAGAGCTTTTCTTTTCTTTCTGGAGGATTGAACATCATGTAAGTCCTGAGTGAGAGAAGTGGGATGCCTCTGTAAAACTGTACTTGCTAGGCTGTTTGAAACGTGCAGGTCTAGATTGCTGTGGGTGCCTGCTAAGGGAAAAAAATAGGGTTGAGGAAGAGAGTGGTGTCACAGGTCAGGACTGAGCTGTGCTGCCAGTTGTATTAATTAGCCTTGCTTGCACACTCCTGCATTATAATCAGTATTATTCAGCTTTAATTTAATTTTCATTAACCTTTGCAAAACACCCACATGTTTGGATACAGGGAAATATGTCAGGGGCATTATTGCATGGATAGAAAGAACAATTTGCTCACAGTCAAAAAGCAGCTTAAGAAAAGGCACCATCGCTAATCAGCAGCCTATTCTTTATCAGGCATGAGGGGCTGTCAAATGCAAAAGGCATGAAAGTGTTTATGGTCATTTGTGTCTGCTCTTACCAGGAAATAAAAGCATTGCGCTTGTTCATGCAAGGCAGATAGCACTTTCCAGTGGTAAGTGGCTTAATGGTCAGCTTGCCTGACTCAAGGGCTGAAGGGCTGATTGCGTCCAGGTCTGGGCTCCCCAGCTCAAGAAAGACGGGGAACTACTGGAGAGAGTCCAGCAAAGGGCTACGAAGATGATCGAGGGACTGGAGCATCTCTCTTATGAGGACAGGCTGAGAGACCTGGGGCTGTTCAGGCTGGAGAAGAGAAGACTGAGAGGGGATCTCACCAACGCTTATAAATACTTAAGGGGTGGGTGTCAAGAGGATGGGCCAGGCTCTTTTCAGTGGTGCCCAGGGACAGTACAAGGGGCAATGGTCACAAACTGGACCACAGGAAATTCCATCTGAACATGAGGAGGAACTTCTTTACTTTGAGGGTGGCAGAGCACTGGAACAGGTTGCCCAGAGAGGTGGTGGAGTCTCCTTCTCCGGAGATATTCAAAACCCTCCTGGACGCGTTCTTGTGCCACCTGCTCCAGGTGACCCTGCTCTGGCAGGGGGGCTGGACTAGATGATCTCTGATGGTCCCTTCTAACCCTGACCATTCCATGATTCTGTGATTCTGTGATTTGATCCTAAAACATCAGGTGCTGAGTCATGCCCAAGTCCCTCAACCAGCCCTTCTGCAGTGCTGTGCCATCTACCTTATCCTCAAATTTGTTCTCTCCCCCATGCCCCGAACACTTTTTACACTTCATTCAGAGTATTAATATGACATAATTTTTGCAGCACGTTATTATACACATTATATTACAGAGAGCATAATTTTACCAATTCAAACATGGACCTGGGGAAGCTAAAGCTCGTGATCAAAACCGCCAAGCACAGGAGCAAAGTTAAGTCTCATTGATTCATTGTCCAGCCACAACCCCACCCAAGTAGTACCATCACCTCTGGGAACTCTTGGGATGTAGGGAGTTCGATATTAATGGACAGGTACAGTGTGCTATGCAAATGATATTCATTATTCATGCTTCTAATTCAAAGCCGTCTTTCAGATGAACTAACATGTTTAAAATCATTGCTGAGGCAAGTATTTTACACCCACTCCTGGAATGCAGTGCTTTACAACTCTTGCTGGGTTTTCACACCTAGCAAACAAGGATTTCCCTTGTCTGTGGTTGATATCATGGCAATCTTTTGACAATTTAGAAGAATAATAACTAAATACAACTGAATAACTTCCAGAACATATACTAGGCCACATTTTTCAGTAGGAAATAGCTGTCATTGCTGCTTATCTGTCTGCATGCTGTGTTTTCTTACAATGCATTAATTACTTGCATGTATGGTAAGAAAGCAGCTTCTTAAGCCTGCACTATATAGGTATTTTTCAGTTCCCTCTAATAAGTTCTCACTGGCATTTCATGTTACAAATGCATTTTCATCAGGAGGTGAGTCTACGCTGCCAAGTCACTTAGCGCCAATACTTGCTCCTGGATGCTGATCCCAGACCATCTGCACTGCACATATGCACACGTGGGTCTTCACTCCCACTGAACACAGGAACAAAACAAGCAGTTCCCTCTGCGATAAAACCAGTCTGGCCCAGGAGCTGCTCCTCGCAGGGTTACACTGTGTCTCTCTCCCTCTGCCCTGCAAAGACCTCCAACACCCCACGGCATCCCAGCCTGGCACACCCATGGACGCCCTTGCATTATGCCCCTGGGCACCTCTCACAGAGCATCAGCAGCATCTTATGAACAGCTTCTGTGAGCTGCAGAGCAATCCTTTGATTACTCTGGGAAAGGTGTTTTCACACATCATGAAAGCTGGTTCCTATCAGCTTCCTGGGGAACCCAACTGGGCAGCACAACCACAGCCCAAGCCCTCAGCATTTATGTCTCCATGCCCCTTCTCCAGGCAGAATAACCCCACACACATTCCTTGTTTCTTCCCTAGCTCAGCCCTCCTGGGGTCATGCATTTGCTCACATGCATTTCACCACAATACACCACTCTTTCCACTGTCGTTCATCACATCGTTTCTGCCCACCTGTGCGCATGGACAGCACTTCAGCTACACAGTCGCTGTGCTCAAGTCACAAGTACTACCCCACTGCATCAGAAATCACAGTCTGGGTAAAATCAGTTTGTTATTTTGTGTCATTACTGCAGGCTTGGGCCTACATTGGGCTGTTCACAAAAATGCCATGGAGCTCTCAGAAGGGCTCTCCACGTCCTCCATCGGTGGCTGTACTGAATTTTACCTGCCAGTCCTCCAGTACCAGCCTAAACGGTCACTACAATTTCCAGGGGCTAAAGAAACACAGCTTATATGCATAGCCAAGATTTTATTCTTAGTCTAATAAAAATGTTAAGAGTCCAATAAAAGAATTCCTAGCAGTCCAGTTATACAATGATATACTAACACTGATAATCCAAATTGTCCAGTTATTCCAGCGCACTCCCAGGAAGGAGACTCGCTGCTCAGCATGCACCCCGCTGTCTGGGGCTGTCCTCCTCCTGCCCAGCCCCTCTGCGTCCCAGGGTCAATGGCACAGGTCTGCTCCAAGAAGGAAGGAGGGAGCCTGGGAGGAATATGGTGTTAACGTTCATAGTTTTCCACCTCATCTTCTCCAGGAGGGGTATGACTGATGCTGGAGGGCTTCTTCCTCCTCACTCTGGGTCTGTCTGGAGAAATTGTATATATTTTCTAATGCAGTCTGCTTACTTGCTCTTTCCTCATTGGTTTGTAGTTCCATGTTTTGTCTGAATTTGTTATATATAGCATATTTTACATAGCATATTTTATACATTGGAGGCTCGTTGTCAGTTCTCTTCGTTATCCCTAAAACAGGTTTAACCCAATCCACAGGGTTGTTCTCCTCTAGTAACTAATAATTGACCATGGGTGATTTGCGCTTAGAGTCCTGGCACCTTCAGTATCAGTCTGCACTTGCACCTTGAAGGCCTCTGATGTCATCCTCTGCTTGTACTTTCAGGGAGTCCTGTTACAACCCTGTTTTCCTTCAATCACCATAAAGCTGTAGCTTTCTGATAACCTAGTTAATGTTTTGTTAGCACAGCTTAGTTGTGTCCACATCCTTGCTTTAGAGCCAGCTCTGTCACTTTACAACAAGAACAACCCACCAGAAGACACACATTCAGACACAGATACAACACGTACAACACTCCGTATCCACTAGCTGTGGCAATATCACTGGTTAAGTCGTTAATTTATAAACACACCCAGTGCACTTAGGGATAAATGATCTGGATGATGGCTTTAAAAACTTGCACCATGATCATACTTAAATAGATTTAAATCAGTGGTCTTACAGGTGATGAGGTTTCAGAGCATTGTCCTCTGCCAGAGGCTTCTGCCAGCTGCCTCCATCAACTGTTGGAGATGCCTCCCCTATACAAGAATTTGGTCATCCCTGGTGGTCCTGGTACACCCTGGTCCCACCAGGGACACTGCTATCCTGGGTCACAAATCTTTTCTGAACTATAGAGAAACCAGCAAGAATATAATCCCGGTGACTCCTGGCAGTTCATGTCTGTGGCAACGGCCTGCCCATAAGCTGGCTCCCCTAGGATGGATGGCTGCTCTACTTGTCAGGATTGATGTCTCAGCTTTTTTGGGGAGACTTTGTTCAACAGTAGGAGTCAGGTATTGGGCAGACAATAGATAACATCAAAGTTTCTTTGACATGAACGTGAGCTGTCAATACAACAGTGGCAGAAGCACCAAAACGCAGTTGCAATGGCGAGCGCGCCAGTGGTGGGCAGTGTGTTCTTGCGGTAAGGGGATGTCAGTGTGGGGAGCACACAGACAAGTTTTGAGGAGCCTGCTGGAGCAGTCACTGCCATACACGGGACAGGAAAGTGCCATACCCGGCACACCAGGAAAGGCCAAGGGGTGAGCTGGTGGAAAGGCTGCTGGGTACAGGGCAAGCCAAGCTGCCCGGCTATGCAGTGTGGATGCAGCTAGCCTGCTCTGGGAGGGACTAACCTTGACATTTTGAAGCTAAGCTACAATAGGCCTGATGCCTTCAGAAGCATAGCTGCCAGCTGCCCATAGCCAAATTTGGATCTGGACAGAATTTGGGCTAAGGACAGCTCATATGATACTTCTCACATGAAAGGCAAAGTTTTTCATTTATCTCCACTCATAAATTTGTAAACTCTGGGTTACTTTTAATTATATACCTGGGAAAATCAATAAATTAATCCTTCCAGAACTGACTATGTGTTACCCCTTTTTGATCAAAGTGACTAGCACAATTCACGTAATTTGATTTAGAAGGACGTTTTGATGACAGATCCAGATATCTCTGATGTAGTCCTGTTTATTTATAGAGTATACAAAGTCAGGTTGCCCTGGCCACGGCAGGATGCAAGAAATGGGAGATAATTTCTCTAGGGTCTCCCAGCACTTCTTTGACCAACATCTGCTGAAAAGTTTTGTCTCAGCTCTTTCTCCTGGCCATGTCAGCGCTGCTTCTCTGAGTCAGCACCCTTTGAGTTAAGCACGTCTCGTGGCAAAAGCAAGTGATCCATGCTCACAGTCTCTGTGTCTTCCTTGGAAGATCCTGCAGTGATTCAGCTTTTGCCTTTTTCATACTTCTGAGAACTTTCCACTGGTGGTTTATGCACACAAATTATGTTGCGAAGCAGTAAGAAGTTACCCCAGGGATGGTCAGACACCTTGTCTCAGGTGGGAGGTTGGTCGCTCAGAAGGAAGGAGTGGTAACTTCTCAAATGCATTTGATTACTTGTATTTATCCACGTAGATTAATGGAGAAGTCTTTCCTACTGTCCCAAGCACATTGTGTTCTGGAAGCCCACTGTCATAGGTATTATAACTGAGGGCTTTTCTTTTGGATGCTTTTGGGGCAGGTGGAAGGCTGCTCTCTAAGCAGAGGTACTGGTGGTTCTTATTCATCACATTTATCATCACCTTACGGACCTCTCCAGTGGTAAATTACTGATTTTTTTCTTATTAGCTCAGGACATCCTGACTTATTGTCTGCTCAGTTCTTTGAACTGTTTCTCTTCAAATTCAAATGGTGTTTATCCCACATACTTGAACAGTTAGCACTACTGAATTCTTAGATATATTTCTGTCCTCTCAAAAACCCGTTGGAGATTTGCTTGAGCAAACCCAAGTGACCACTTTTTTGACACAAGGAGTACAATAAATACATATATCTTGACACTGCTCTCAGACTGCCTGTCCAAATCCCAGAAAAGTAATAGCACCTTCCACATTTACTGGGTGTTTGGGATGTCTTTGAGGTCAAAAGAAAGAATGATTTCCTTCTTCACATGACAGATAAATTCGAGCTTTGCTTAGTCACACCAGTGCAATTTAGTATAAATTGTTTCTACTCTATGATTTTCTTCCATATATCTAAAATATCAGTTTAAAACTCAGTGGGGATAGGTCTACCTGACATCTTTCTTCCTCCATTGAATGACTACTTCGGCTGCATCTACCAAAGGCAAGTTTTGATTCAAGGGACATTGATTTTCACTTCTACTAAGACCATTGCATACCACACTGTCTACTTTGTTAGCGTAAAGGCTTTAAAATGAGTGTGTGTTGCACATTCTCACCAATCCCTTTATATTGCCAATGTGGTAGAAGGTGACTGAACTGTGGGCAGAAATCAGTGGGTTCTATTTTTTCCAAGGTTTTTGTTTATATAATTTTATATAATATAAAAATAAATTACTTTTGTGCATGTTCTCAAGAGAAAACAGCCTCTTTCTTTATTCATTCAACATGTATTATGCTGCTGCTGTTCTCCCACAATAGCCTATAATCCAGAAGAAACCATGTTGCTTTACCACGAATTAGTATGAAAGTAGAAAGCTCCAGTAATGCAGGTTTGCTTTTCTTCCCTGTTTATTATTTTCAAATTCAGAAACAGGTTAAAGCCAGCACTTGAACTGACACAGCCAGAGGTCCTAAAGCAGCTTTAGATTCTTCCAAATTGGTAGAAAATTGAGAATTCTTTCCTGGCATTCGACACTCACACAGTTCACACAGAGCTTGGACAAAAGCTTAGCTGAACTATTCTCTTTACTCACAGGAGTGTAGAAACCTTGGATTCGTTAGCGGCTCCAGAAAAGACACAAAGCAATTGGCACAGATGCAGAAAGATGTATATCTTGCCAAAACAGGCAATATCTTGCCAAAACAGGCCAAAACAGAGGAGAACAGAATGAGGGAAATACATGAATTACGGAATTATGGAAATGTCAGTCCATTGGATTAAATCCTGATGCTAGTTATATCAGTGTAAATCAATGAATACATTAAAATTTTTATATGATAACAGAATTTGTTGACTTCTATTAAAAATGTTAGTATCTGTTTTTAGTATAAAATACTCCACAACACTTGTTTAAACACCTTCACCTGACTTTTGAGAAGGAAGATGAATTAATTTGGTGCAAAATAAAATGAGACACATGTTCATATAATGCAAGTACAAAGAGGAGAACAGAAACAAACCACTACCTTTGTCTGTTATTACTGATTTGAATTTATTTTCAGTCCCTTTGTGCAGGAGCAAATAACTGTTCTGGAGTGGTGAAGGAAGTTCCTAGATACTTATTTTCAGTTCTTGCTAGCTGTTATGACATTTGATGCATAAAGAAGAGACAGTAAAATTGGATTTATGAATCCAAGGGCAAGCCTGAAAAATCCTAGCTACATTACTCCAATTGCATTTCCAGTAGAAATTGAGTTGAGTGAGTTAAACGGATTTTGGTCTTGTCTATCCATTTTGCTCTACTGACATTCTGAAAAGGTCCCAGATGCTGTGTTACGGTACTCTTTCTGACCTCTGTAAACAGTGCTGCCAACCCTAGATGTCCCTGCTCCCTTTTTTAGAGACTTGGACTGCTCAGTTGGCCTAGTCCCTAAGCGGTGTCGGTATCTTTAGGTCTGTATCGGTGACCAGCCATGATCAGCCTCTCCCTCTAGATGCTCGGTAGACTTACGGCCTCTATGCTGGGATTGTGTTGCTTATCTTCACTTTTCACCATAAAAGTCATTGGTCCTACAGAATGGTACCACTGTAAAGTTGGAACAGACATAGAACCTCATCCCAAACTTATCCCTAATGCAACCATTAAAAAATGTGTTCCAGGAGAATGTGTACTTTTAGCATATCATGATCCCAGTTGAACCTCTCAGACGGTGCTTGAACTGCCTAAAAGTTTAAGTAAAGGATCACCAGTGCATGGGGTGAGCACCGGTGGTATGGGGCTCACCATAGCCATTTGTGCCCGGATGGCTCAGCATAGGAATAAATGCAACTTAAAGCATTGCAGGACTAAAATTAAAGCTCTGAGGCAGTTAAAACTGATAATGAACATTTAGCCATTGCTAAGTCATTGTCCTCTGCTACTGTGAGGATCTGCTCTGTGTGGGACAGGAACATCACACCGATGTAGATGAGTGCCTCCATGGAAGGAGACATGGGCATCCCTATCATTTGAGGGTAGTTTGGGTCCTCTGAGGGCAAGGCAACTGTGATGCTTAGGCTGCTGTTGGCAAGGAAGGCCAGAGAAGTCTCCTATGAAGCCTATATGTCTCTGCCTCACAGAAGCTCTCTAGGATCCAGGAAACAACTGTATGAGTGCTTTCCACTTTCCCTTTGTAAAGAGGGAAGGCTTTATGGATATTTCTCAGCTATGTTCCCACTTTGGAAACCAAGACCACAGGCCTTCATGAACCAGTGCTCTGAGAAAGGCACGTTAGGATCCCTGTGTCACAGACACACATAAATCCCACCTTGCATCTCAGGGTTCTCTTTTCTTATTGCTTATATGCCACATTTTTGCTTTGCTTTGTGATTCTGGATGCTTCATAAGATCCTTAGCAATTGCCCAGAGCTAAGCTTGATATGTTCCATCCCCATACAGCAAGTAAACTCCCACCCAGCCCCCTGTCCACCCTGCTCAGAGAGGCAAAGAGCCTCCTGGTCTTTCTCCTCTGCTTCTCATCTCACTGCCTCGGAGAAGCCTGTCCCTCTGTCCCTTCCCACTTGCCTCCTGGCCTCCCTTCTCTATTTGAAGCTTTACTTTTTGGCTTCCTCTTTCCCCATGGAAGAAAGTCCAAGAAAGAAAATGAAGGCAAAAACATGCAACCAGTACAGTTTGTTACAAAAATCATGTAAAAGTACATAACAGAGTAGTGGTTAGCCCCTTCTCTCAAACTGTCTGTCAGTCATGGCCGACAATATCTGTGAATTACTGAAACTCTGCTATGCCAGGTGAGAAGACAAATTTGAATGCTAACTAGATGTAGTCAAGAAAATGTATTTTTGTGCTTAGAATCAATTCCTTGCTAATGAAGCATTTTTTTCTTTTTATGACCTACTGCGATTACTACTGACACATCCTTAAGCCTTTCCTTTTTCATTTGTTATTGGCTTTGCCTATTTTTATTTTTTTTGTTGAACAATATTTCACATTTCATTTTTCTGACATAATTTGTATTTGAGATGCTTTCACACTCACACAGTTGGCTCCATAATCTTTCTGACTACAGGTTCCTGGATGGACAGCCTTCATTTCCAGACATTGACTGGTGATATGATGGCTGACCCTAAACAGCAAGGATGAAAGACACGGAAGGAGACTGAGAAAATGAGGCTTATATAATTTGTAAATCTTAACAGTGGTCAGCGCTATCTCCCAGGACGTGGTATAACTGGTTCCATAAGCCTATTTTGCAAATCCTAGTTTTAAACAGTAATGCTGACACAAGTCCTGGAGTGCATCAGAATTTATTAACCTGAGAAATTAGTTGTTATGTGGTTACAGTTACCCTAAGATGGAAAGTGTGACTCATTTTTGTATTCTGCATTGATCTTGGGCAGAATTGTTTGTCTCAGCTGAAAACATATTTAGTATTCTGCATGCTGTTTACGCTTTGTAATAGCTTGGGAGCACCTGTGAAGAAGCTTAGGAAAAGCATATCCATTAATTATTTCTGAGTATAAAACATAAGATTCTAATAATTTTACTGTTATCATAAATAGTGACAAAAAATTGACAGAAAACAACTTGCTGTTCTATTTGTAAAAACGATGGATACAGTGATCGTGATATTTTCTACTTAATTCTTATGCATTAACAGTAGTTTTACTCCATAGAATTTCAAAGAAATGCTATTAAAGATGAACAGGAGACTGTGAAGCAATGAAAACCAAAAAAATGTACTTCCTATCTGAACTTCTTCCTTCACAGTTTAGCAAATAGTGAATCTGACACTCCAGAAAACCCACTGGGAGTAGACGTTGGGAGGATATATTTGGGTTTTTGTACAAAGTACTCTGTTACGTAGTTCCCTAGAACTCAGGAAGTCAGCAGCACAGGATAGTTATGATGGGGAAGACAGTATGCATTAGCTGCGTATGGGATGGGTGTAATTACCAGTGCCCTGGAACAGGGCTGTGGATTCTCATTAGTCTGCCCTTAACATGTTGATTAGTACCTTTGGAAACACCTTGTAGTAGCTGGCGCCTGAGCTTCCAAAACTATTGTTTTCTTGTATCCCTGGCATCCTCATGTTTCAACAAATATCTTGAACTACCAACTTTAAAAGCAACATTTGAAATGTGCGTAAAGTCAATCCTGCTTTGCTAATTGCGCATCGTATTGACAGGGACAGTTCAAGTCAAGTTAAAGCACCAGTGTTTTGAAGGGAATGAAGAACAAAGCTACAACATAGGCCATTAAGTCAGGACTTTCTGTTTTGCAGTCAGTGTCACCTGTACCTGCACTCTTACAGAGTGCTTGGTTGGTATAAGTCTTTTCCATTGGAAATGACTCATGCCCTGTAGCACACATTTCCTTTCCCCCAGCCTCTGCGACCTTGTCCAAAGTAAGTACAGCCTCAGCTGCAGAAACAAAAGATAAGAGGGGCTCTGTCAAGAAAAACAATCACCATCGCTGCTACTGCTACTGTCACCCAAGAAGACAGGCTGCAGCTTTATCAGGAGTGAAGGTGGCTCTTAAAAATCCACAAGGAATGAAATATCCTTGATCATTCTTAGGAAAGTTTACTCTTTACAAGCTGTTTAGTTTACATTGTGCTTAATATCCAAGGCTAGGTGAGGTAACCTGTTGGGAAAGGAATACTATTAGCATAATCACTGTTTTATTAAAGCAACACTATGAAGGCACAGTGTTGTCATTTACAGACAAATGAAAGATGAGTTCCTTCTAGCATAAAGGAAATCAAAATATTCTTATGTGTGGGTGCCACAACCCACACAGCCATAATATTTTGAAGGACTTTTCTAAATAGGTCATACTTTGTTCAGGGAAGAAGATGACCCGGGTTCTGAGTACCCAGTAATGCAGTTAGCACACGACAATGCATAAACCTTCTCACTCTCTCGATATGCTTCCTTCTCCTGTTTTTGTTGCTATTGTGGGTTGGGGGGAGGTTCCAGTTTAAAGGCTTTATGGAAAAAAAGTGTTATAAAGAAAGGTTTAAGTTGACACAGCTGCATGAGGTTGGAAAAGTACTCAGAGGGCATTAACTTATTAAAGACTGGATTTTCTAAATAACTAGGAAATTACTGTAACACATCTGTGTGTTCTTACTAAGCCTTTCTCACAAGTTTATGCGTTCAATTAAACGGTAGAGTTTTGACTTAGGAAACACATTCTGTTGATAAATTGAAATGTTTTCCCTGATTATTACTGTAAATCAGTAAGTATAAATTATATCAATAATGCTGTTTTGTCTAGTTTTTTTTCATTTCCAAAATGCATTTGAGAAAAAGAAAAGAATTATACTTTTCAATTTTAAGTCTCACAACAGGATTTATTGGTGCCATCTACTGGCTATTTAGTCCTTTTAAATTTCACCAAATTATGAATAATGCGTTTTAAATGTAGAATAATAAGAACGTTATGAACGTTATAACTGAATCAGCCAACATCAAACTATGTAATTGGCAAATCTGTAACACTTAAATTACATTAAGTGAAACTTTCGTACAATGTTCCAACAGCGTAATTCAGTTATGAAGCTTTTAGATGTGCCAACAGGAGAAAGCTCCAGCCAGCGTACAACTGCTCCTGTGCAGACCCCAAGCACTAAAGCCACCCACACACATACCCCTTGTGTCTCAGAGGTAGGCTTCTTCCTGACAACTGCCGACCATTTGAGATCCTTCCTCCCTAGTGCACGAGCACGTGGGGCACTAACGTGTTCCCACAGCAGGTAAATGTGGTCATGTTTCTGTTTGCCTTTCCTGGAGGGATGTCCCCACAAAAATTTGAAGGAGAAAAGGGTGCTGCAGTTCATAGCCCAGGCAAGCTGTCAGTGTTTCTGCCAATGATGGGTTTAAGCTAGTCGGATGCAGCACGGGCAGACGATCTGTTCCACCACATCCATCGCACAGGCAGTAGGCGCCAGCAGAGCTTGGAATGGAGCTGCTGTCGGCCACTGATGAAACACCCTCTGCTACATTTGTCGAAAGGCATCTGAAGATGACCTAGGATTTAAACAAGGCTCTGAATCACGTAAACTCTTTGTAGTAAAAATTGCTAAACTATTATTTTAAGCAGCACCAGAGAAAGGTCAGCAAATTAATATTACATTAACTGAAATGTTAATAGTATCTCCAGTGCTAGGTGAGCAAAGTACTTACACATCCGAGTAGTTGCATCCCTAATCAGCAATATATTTGAGCACATGCTTAAAATACTTAATGATAATTTAAGGTGCTTTGCTAGATACCAGTGAGAGTGCTCACATTCCTCACTCTGGTTAGTCAAGACCTTTATAGAGCCAGAAACAAATATATTCAGATCATGGCTCTGAGAACCAACCTCTGGAATAACTTGCTTAGCAACTAGGTTGTGAGTAAAGAAAGTATATTAATAAGGTGATTGAAGAAAAGGCCTATCCTTCCTTTTCTCTGCCTTTTTCCATCATCTAACAAAAACATGACAGTCTTTAAGGAAGGAAAACAATGTTATTTAGCCATATCTGTTTTTCAGAGATTTAATTTATGTATGAAAATGCATTCTGATAGAAGGAACTAAGCCATCACTTTATATAACGCCATATTTATACAGTATGATACTATCAGACCTCTGTTTTAACAGAGTTTAACAGCCTGAGTTCCTCACAATACGCTATTTTCAGGTGCTTGTGACATATGAAACTTCGACAAAGTTCTGTGGTTTGGCTGAAATTTCCACACTTTGGATTTTCGTCTGGTTGTTTCAGAAAAAATTCTTATTAAGCTTTCATGAAAATCATGTAAGACATGCTAGTTTTCTCATATACAAATTATAACAGAAGCTTGTCTGAGAATTTGTGTACCCTACATACTAGGAAGCAGAGACTTTTCACTTGGTATAGATGGTCCTTGGTAGTTCTGCTGCTGTTTTAATGAAAATGCCTATAGGCATTAATGAAACTAGAAAGGAAAGAGAATTCAATAGAAATCTGCTGGACTGCGAATCTGCACTGAACACGTCCTCTCCCTGCAAGTTTTCAGCATATCCAAGGAACTGATGGTGTTCCCGGAGTGGAGAGCAATGCAGCAACTTCACCAAGGGCTGAGCAAGAACGTCCCTAGACTGGCTTCTTCAGCTGTGGGATGGGAAGACTCTCTCTTGCATGCTCCTGGTGCTCTCAGTGCCAGACCCGCACAGCGTGCAAGCCTCTCAGAGCTCATGAAAAGAAAAATGTAACACTTCTAAGATGGGAAGAGGCTGCTGATGGAGACTAGGACAGAAGCCAGATGGAGGACAAGAACTGGAGCAGTGACAAAGGATAATGTAGGTGAGTGTTTTCACAGAGTAGAGCACATTAACTTCCACAACCTGCCAAAAGCGTTTCATTTAACATCACTGGTGAAACCTGCTGGGAAAATGTTGGTCACCTCCCGATTCAGTTGCTTGTTTGTACAGCAAATTTAATTCCAGCTATCAAGTTAGTCCATTTGCTCAAATGGCAGAGCTATGTGGATCTGCGGCAGATAGGTATAATCCTCCTCATGATTCATACGGGTGCTAAAATGGCTTCACGCAAGGGAATCTGGAGGGGTTCCATGATTCTGTGGGGTGACACAGGAAATGATACACAAAAGACCTGCATGAAGAGAGGGTTTTTAGATGCTTGTGGTCCTCTGAACAACCACGTGCAGCTTCACACTCTCCACCAAGCATGGACGGATTCTCTGGGTACTGTGCATTCTGTACTGGGATTCTGATCTGGGTACTGTGGATTCTGACTGCGCACGGTCTACCTTGGGGCACACTAGCAAAAAGGCAGCACTGCCTGAACATCCTCAAACCATTTCTGAACCTTGTTTGCATGTCTCGGCATCTGGTGTTTCCTGTTCCAGTCCTGGAGCGCAGAGCGAGTTGCATGGCTGAGCAGCAGCCTGATGAGACCTTGGGTGGCTCCACGCTGAGAAATTTGGTCATCTCTGCCTAGTAACCTTCAGCATTTCTATAGTTAGGTGTCAGGCCTGTGTTTGCAAACACAGCTAAGCACAGCTGGACATCAGTCTGGAGAAGAGGGGGTTCTGGGGAGACCTTATAGCGTCCTCCCAGGATCTGAAGGGAGCCTACAAGAAAGCTGGAGAGGGACTTTTTACAAGGGCGTGTAGTGATAGGACAAGGGGTGATGGTTTTCATCTGTAAGAGGGGAGATTTAGATTAGATATTAGGAAGAAATTCTTTACTGTGAGGGTGGTGAGGCACTGGAACAGGTTGCCCAGGGAAGTTGTGGATGCCCCATCCCTGGAAGTGTTCAAGGCCAGGCTGGATGGGGCTTTGAGCAGCCTGGTCTAGTGGGAGGTGTCCCTGCCCATGGCAGGGGGCTTGGAATGAGATTATCTTTAAGGTCCCTTCCAACCCCAACCATTCCATGACTCCATGTATTTGATGAGAGTGTGGTCTCAGCCAGCAGCAGCAGGACAGTTCGCACATCCTTGAGCCGGGTCTCTGGGAGACAGCGGCAGCCTGAGCACCAGAGCCACCACGGTGCTCCTCCTTCCTCTGAACACCCATCTCCCTTTGTCCTCACCTCAGCGCCCCTTTCCTCCGCAAAGATCCCAATCACCTCCCTGTCCGCCATTGCATTCAGCCGTTCCACACCGCCTTCTAACATCAGCCTCCTCCTCAGCCTTAGCCTCATCTAACGACCCTCCGCACCCCTCATCTCCTGAGGATTCGGACATTTTTGCCAGGCTGGCGGCGCGGGGGCCGGCACCGCCGTGAGGGGACGGCACGAGGCGGCCCTCACCTGCGCGCCCCGCCCCCGCCCGCCAAGTATCGCGCGAGCGCGCCCCCCCCCTACCCCCGACGCCACATCCTCTCGGTGGCGCCGGGCGGCCGCGGCCATCGCAGCTGCGGCGGGGGGGGGGGGGCGGCTGCCGGGCCGGCCCAGGTGAGTGCGGCGGGTCCCGTCCCGTCCCGTCCCGTCCCGTCCCTGGGGAGCGGCTGCTTCTCCTCGGAGCGGCGCCCCGGGCCGTACGCCGAGGGGGGAAGCGTCCGCCGGGAGGCGGGTCCCGGTGAGGGGGCGGCGGGGGCGCGGCCCGGGCGTGGCGGGGATGCGGCGCCGAGGCGAGCCCCGGCTCCTGGGCCGACTTCTCGGCCGGCTTCCCCGCCCGGCCCCGCGGGCGCCGCTTCCCAGGGCGGGGCTGGGAACCCAGCGCCGACAACGGGGCGTTGGGAGCAGCGGTGGCTCCGGGGCCCGGGCGGGAGCGGTGGCCAAACGCACCGCTCCCCGTGGGCGAGGCGGCGCTCCCCGGGACAGGACGGGCCGCGCCGCGGGCCCTGCGGGGTATGTGGGGTCCGGGGGCGGCCGCGGGCGCTGCCCCGGCGGAGCGGGGCACGGGGGGTGGGGTGCGGCTCCGGCGGGAGCTACCCCGTCTCCCGGGGGCCTGTGAGGAGGCCGCGTTCGGCATTGGGACGGGGGGGGTCGCGTCCCAACAGGGTTGTTCCTGCTGTTAATTACTCTGTCCTGTCTTTTCCCGGTTCTGCAGCGTACAGGCTCGAGGAAGAAGGGATTTAGTGACATTGCAGTCAGCCAAGATGGGGAAATGCCTAAAGGAGCGGTGAGGAGTGTGATCGTCTGCCTTGCTGCCTGCGTCCTTGCCTTGCGCTGGAACCAGCAGAGGAAGATGCGTGTTTTTGTCCTGGTGCAAAGCCGGTCTGTCTAACTACTGAGCAGAGCTATGTGCTGAAGTGGGAGATCCTGACAAAATGGGAGTACTTGTGTTCTCTGCGACTTGCAGTTTACTTCTCACTCTGGTGCGAGGGCACAGTTTATTCACATGTGAGCCAATTACTATTTCCAGATGTTCAGGAATGCCTTACAATATGACTTTTTTCCCCAACATCATGGGACACTATGACCAGGACACGGCTGCTCTCCAAATGGAGGTAAGTTCTCCCACCCCTACTGTAGTATGTAAAAATAAACACTGTGAAACAACCTTTTCTCTCATTGGGAAATGGTGTAGTGATATCTGTTGCACTGAATGACAAGGCAGATAATGTTTAGTGGCTAGATGTTTCTTTAAATCTTTCTGGAGTGCACTAGAGCTGCTTGGTTATATAAGCACTGTGTAAGGGAGCTATGGACACCTTCCCCCCTGCCCCACCTTGGATCCTGTATTGGAAGTGGAAGAGGAATGGGTGTAGCACAGCAGAGGTCTTTGGCAGAGCTGGTTACGTATAGCCCAGGTATCTCACTGGTTTACAGAGCAGTTCTTGAAGTTCTCTGGCAATGTAGCGTATGATAACCTGGCGCACCTGAACTCAGGTAGTGCAAAAATAATGTTTAGAAGTTGCTCTTCGTTGCTCTCTCGGCTTACATCTACTAAGGAGAAGTACCTAGACTTATTCTCCGTTGTGTCTTTTGCGTTCTGTTGTTTTCTGACTGGATGCTCAAACTTCTGACAGAGCAACATTCTTTCCCCGCCCCCCCCCCCCCCCAACAGACTTTTTTCTTACCTGAACTGTCTGTAACATACAGCTCCCTTGAGAATATGCCACCTTGTGGAAAGGCTTTGCCGATAGCAATAGCTCTAAAGGGCGAGAGCCTTTCTGGGTGAGAGGCTTGTAAAACAAGTTTTAAACCTGTTTTAATAATGGCTTTTTCAGTGGTAAGAGGAGGGGGAACACCTTAACACAGGTCTTGAAAAGCTTACCATCTTGTGCTGTGCAGAGAGTGAAACAGAAGTGAGTTGGAAAATTATGAAGTTTCTGGTTTAAAAAAATATATAGGTGGTATTGAAGGTGGCTACTATTACTAAAATCTTAGTTGCATATTCTTTACTGAGCTTGGAGGAGGAGCTTGGTTCAGTTGCCAAAATTATTTTTTTTTTAGTGTTGTTTAGGGTAGCCAGAATTCCCTGTTTGGCCTCTAGCTGTCAGCCTGGAAGGCCACAGGCTTTGGTCCCACATCACGTTTGCCAGCCCAGTGTAGGTGCGTGGCAAATTCTGGTATCAAATGTTAAGACACCTGTATTCAAGCAACTGAACTGAGCTGCAGATCGCAGATAAATTGTGGGTTTTAAATTGGAAGGCAGGCTATAGGCTCCAGTTGTAAACTAGTGTGCAGTGCCTTCTCCAGTCATCATTTGTCAGGAATGCTTTCTACAGCGTCTGCCACTTTTATCTCATCAGGTATGCTGCTGGTTTTTACTTGGTGTGTCTTAACTACAACTATTGAGCCAGCTTTTGTCAGTATTTGTGCCTTCCAGTCATGCTGCTGTTACAACAGAAAGACCACAGAGCCATTTTTAATAGTTTGCCATGACTGACTTTTCTGAACTGTCAGTAACTTGTGCCTACTGCATGCATTCTGCATGGAGGAAGTTCCTTCTGGAAAGGTTCATGGCTTACCTGTTCTCATACAGCTACTTCATAAAAACTGTGTGGTAGTGAGGCATTTTGGGTTTTTTCTTTCTTTTTCCATCCTGTCTCCCTTATAACCACCTCTGACCGCTGCAGTGGTTGATCAGTACTCAGCCAACTGACTGGGTGGCTACATGGAACAACAGTGTCTATTAGGATTTGATTTCCCTACCCTGCTTCATTTTCTTCCTAGTGTCCTGTCATTGCTACTGTCTGGCCTCTAATTTGTTATACCTCACTACTGCAGTGTTGCGCAGGCATTTCTAAACTACCTAATGTGTATGGGTGCTGATCTGTCTGCCTTTACTTGTGATTCAGCAGTGCTGATTGACTGCTTGGTCAAACTGAATTTTTCAGACGACTGGTTTACTGGTGAAAGGGTAAGGAAGCTTCCCCCCATTCTGTATGTAGCTTGTATTGAATCTGTTGCTAGCAGTTAGCTTGGAGTTAATATGATAAGCTTAGGGCAGTTCATTGCTGGGCCTTTTCTCTGGGGGAGACCAGTGAGTACCAATGTCACTTACGCAATTTGATGTGATTCTACGTGGTGTTTAGTAATGGCATCAGTATAGTTAGGTTGTCCGTGGTTGACTGCAACAAGGAACCTTCTCAGGATTGGCAAAGGGTTCTGCATTTCAGGGGACTTGGTGTTACAGCAGAGGAGGAGCTATTGACTTCTGGAATATTGCTTAATTTTACTTTGCAGCCATAATGAGGCAGTGGGTTGGGAGGTGGAAGAGACTTCTGTGGTTTTAAGAGCTTGAATTTTTCAGTAATTGGCAGTCCAAACTTTGTTCATACCAAAGAAAGAATTTTAATAGTGTGTTGGTTAAAACTTCTTTCTTTTGATCCTCAGTAGGAATGCTTAAAGGCTTTGGTTTTTAATTCCATCTCTCTCTTCCCCCTTCCCTCCCCACAGCCTGTTCTCAAGACTGGGCATGGTCTTAGGATGTAAACACTGGGTTTGAGATTGAAGCTTGTAATATTTTCCTCATTTTTTCTTAAATGACTTTGAGCAAGCTGCTTAATCATGCAATCCCAGGGAAGACGGTGAGATCAAAGTATTTTGTGCAGAAAGTACCTTGACGCGAGTCCTGGTGTCTTCATAGTAATCCTCCAGGAGAGGATCGTGTGGACCCGCTGTTTCAGGTGGTGGTTGTCTGCTAGGAAATCGGGTGGATTACCAGCTGATCTGTGGTCTTGCATTTCTGCATCATGTATCAGCTCTTCCAAATGATGTGCTATAAACCAGTACAATGAACTTACTAAAGCAGGAAAAAAGCTTAACTCAATCTTATGGCCTCTGTTACGGGTATTCTCGCTACTGGTGATAGTCCTTCTGGAATCTTATTTTCTGCAATAGAAAATTCATAATTTCCAGTTGCACCCTCCATTCCCGCCCCCTCTTTTAATTTATATTTTACTCCAAGCTTTTGACTTGGATTGAGTTTAAGCTACTTGAATTTTGCTTTGTATTTGGATTAGTTTTGTTTGTACAACAAATGGTGATTTTTGGAAAACAAAACCATGTGACTGTGGTGTGAAGTTTTGGGTTTTTGTGTATCAGCTAAACAGCTGGATGACAGTGGAGTCTAATTATTTGCAGATGCTTACAGTATTGGTATCTCAAAGCAGTTTAGCAGTAACACTGCTCAGGTTACTACTAGCTCAGATTGGAAGGCTGAAGATCTAGGGTTTGTCTAGTGAGGAAAATGGATGGACATAACAGAACAGCTGGTTCATTACAGCTATACTTAAATAGGGGTAACTCCCCCTCGTGGTCATCCTCCAAACCAAGTCACTTCAAATTCCAAAGTAATCCCTGCTTTAACTATCCTGGAATAGGTTGCCAACATAATGCCTTATTATTATTAAGGCATTATTCCAGCAAGGCAGAGAATATTACTGTGTCGTAACTTTTTGTTCATATCTCTTAATCTGTTCTGCTGCAGTTCTGGAATGTGTCTACCGTAGACAAGCCCTTAAGACTTCCTGACCTGGGTAGGATCTACAGGTCTGTAGAAGTACAAAGACAGAAGGCTTGCCAGTGAGTTTCTAAAGCAGACTATACAAAACACTGGAAAATGTCCCACAGAGAACAATAAAGTACCTCAGAGACTGGAAAAATGATTCAGTAGTGAGTTTTCCGTTCAGTTCTGAGTTTGTGACCGTGTGCCAGAATGTGTGTGTGTGTTTGGTGCAGCTGTCTGCGGCAGTGGGAGAAATTGTATGAGAACTAGGGTCAGTTTAAACTAACAAAACCAGTTTGAAGTGGATTAAGAAAGTACCTTCAAAAGCTTCGTACTGAAGTTCTGCGAGTTAAAATTTTTAATGTAATCACTTAATTTGCTTTCACTAAATATAAATTTACAGTTAATTCAATATGAAGATACTTCCAGTGAATGGTCCAGGAAAGGAATGTATGCGATAGGGGACATGGTCAAATGTCAATGCTGTCTTTTCCAGTGTGACAAAGCAGTGATTAAATATGACAGTTTCTAAAATCACTATTCTGTCATCTTTTTTGTTCTACCCCATTCCAAAGGAGAGGGTAGGAGTGTCTGCACCACAAAGTTTGCTGCTTTGTGTTGATTCACTAGCCCTTTGGGGCAAGCATGGTTGCTTTGTCTCCTGTTGCCTTTTTGAACCTTTTCTGTGTATTGTGTGCAGCTGTGACTGCTGCATCACAGTAGTAATTTGCTTGCCAGAGGAAAAGATGCGTATGTCTGCCCTCTTCTTCTGAACTACTTAGTGGAGATGAGTGGAGGCTTGCTTGTTTGCTTTCTGCTTAGCTATTAGAAGAAGGGGCGGTGTGAAGGAGAGCGTAAGAGCTGTGTAGGCAGCTACTATTAATGGGGGGAGAAAAACTTGCTATGATATAGAGACATAAGAGACAGGCCTGGATAATCAGTCTTTGCAGGACAGAAAGGATGTCGTCTTAACCAGAGATATCTACTCCTTTTCATCCCTGTAGTGAGACAGACAAGAACTTCCTGGGGAGAAAAAAAAGAATCATCCATCTTTCCTGGGCTTAAATTTCTGATAGATCCAGTTACTTCAGAGAATAACCATGTCCTTCCCAGTTTGGCCCGTGCTGTATTCCCCAGAGGGCCTGCACAACCAGATTTCCTCAGTCCCGGTGACTATTGACACAAAGCACTTAGTGGCCAAACTCTCCACACATTTATTCTGCATACAAAAATTAAAAGCAGCGTTTCAGAGTGTGACTGTACCTGTCCAGCCTCACGATGGCCTAATAATACCCAGTTACCTGGACTCCATGTCCCAGCTCTGTTACAGCTTCACATGAGCTCATGCTCTTGCTAGGAAGGTACAAGGTGCACCATTTTAAGCAGAGCTTAAGAATCCAGCTGGGTGGGGGATCTCTCTGGGGAGTATGCCTGGAGCTATAAACAAAATGTTATATGCTGAAGGTTAACATGGCCCACAGATCTTAAGATGAAAGGGTAGAAGAAAAGGTGGCCTTGATTATTTTTTTTTCTTTTTAGAATAGGACAAATAGGGAAGATAATGTGAGGAAAGGCATCATGGCCAACAAAATGAGCGCTGTGGACTAACGATAAGGAAACACTGGCTAATACAGGCATTCAGAACTGATCAGAACACGAGGGGTCCTAGCTGTGTCAAGCATGCTGCGTGCCACCCTCCCTAGGGTGGTGCCTGTGGATGGGGGTGAATGGCAGTTATTGATAAGGATGGAGGTCTCTACGATTGGGTTGACTTCTTACAGGCCTTCAGGCATCTGCCCCACCGGTTGCTGCTACAGTCAATAGTTTGGCAGTTCTGGAGGGAAGTGGAAAGTCTCCTGCAGAAATTGCCACCCCTGTCACATGTGTAAAGCCTCCTGATCCTTTACCAGTTGGGCAGCAGGGTGGGACAAGAGCTGCTCTGGTCCTTTTCTGTGTCCTTGGTGGGCCTGTCAGTGACTATGTGCACATTGTTGTTTCTCCCCCTGCCTTCCCCTGTGCCACCTCAGCTGCAAGGTGCTGCAGCATCCCCTCAGGGGTGACCCCCCCAGGGCATGTATTGCCTTTTGCCTGCAGCAGTCTAGGAATGAGATGCTGGGGGAAAGGGCAGAAGGAAGAGCTGCCATTGCATATAGCTCTGATAAAGAGGAGGATGCATCCACCTCCTTATCAGAGGCATCTGTGAAGGAGAAGAAGAGCAAATGTGTGTCCTTAACTGTCTGTGAGGTTACAGTATGATAACATGGCTTGTGAGCTCCTTAAATCCCCCAGCTTCTCATGCATGAAGATTTCTGCAGTGTGATGGAGGTGCTGGGGGTGTACCTGGCTGCTTTGAGGGGTGGGTGAAAGCTCACACCAGGTTGTCCCATTGAGTAGTGATAAGTTACTTCTGTGCTACAGCAAGCAATGAACTGTTGGGAAACTGTCTCTCCTTTGACTCTTTGCTCTCACTATCAGGAGGAGGCAGGATGTCTGAAGTGTCAAGGATTCAGGTGGAGATTTTCGAGGGATGGAGGAGAGACTGTGTGAGGCAGTGCAAGCAGAAAGAGGCTTCTGTAGTAACATCATTAGCTTTGTTAAGAGAGCCCTTTCTTGCATGTGGGCATCATGCATTTGGAGGAAGGAAGAGGTTGTTATAAAGTAGTGGAGTAAAGGAATTGGCTTCTTTCCTTACCAGCTGTCTAACTGCTCCTTTAGAATTTGGATTTTTTTTTTTTAATATTATTTAAAAGCAAGTTGTTTTTCTTGCCTCTCAGGTTGGCCTGTGTCTCAGAATAAATCAAAACTAAGAGTAAATAAAAGTTACTAAATAAAAATAACTTAATTAAGATGCATACACGTCTACATATCGAAAATCTGTAACTACTCAGGTTATAATTGTTTTAGACATTTTATCTTCATAAAAATAAGCAACTGAACAAAAATGCCACAAAGAAATATGTAGAAGATAAGAACTATTTCCCACAAATACTTAGGAATGAAATATCACATTTTTTTCAAAAGAGATTTTATGTATATCTTTTTTTACAATCTTAAGTACTGCTTTTGCTGTTACAATAATGATCTACTCTGAATAATAATAATTATTAGTAATGATTATAATTTTATGTTTTCAAGCTGTAGTGAAGATGATACCTATAGAAGTGAATTTAAAGTGGAAGGCCTCGTTTTCCGTTTTGCGTGCACCCTGATCTTCCCAGAAGATTTTACAGAAAATTGCTCTGGATCAAAATTTATGGCAGATGGTGGATTCTAAGTATATAGAAAGTTGGCTACATGGTGAAAGCTTCCCAAACACAAACAAACAGGCTGCCATCCAGTTTTCTATTGTTCTTTTGAACTGTCTCTGGTTTGTGGTTCAGACTCTCAAGTCATTTGTTTCTAGTGCTGTGTCTGACTTGTGTTGGTCTGTGCTCCTGTGTTACTGAGAATTCATTTAGAAGATCCTGTCCTCGTTGTCAGCTCATGTGCATGGCAGAAGTGACTTGAGTACATTTTCTAGGGACTAAGCCAGTCTATTTGAAGTTCAAGAAAGCATTTGATGCTGTACTGCATGAAAAGTATTAAAAGTACTAATTTCTTTACAATTACACTAATCCATTCACTTTGTTGTGATGTAAGAGACAACGTCAGTCAGGCATGTACAAGTCAGATGACTGAGTTGAATTCCATGAAGCTGCATTTATTTACCTCGCTACCTGCAGTTCTTTCTTCTGTCTTCTCATTTTATTATTTCTAGCTGGTCATACCTTGAAATACTGACACGCTGCTTGGCTGGCCATGAGACAAGGTATGTCTCATTTTTATGAGTTGTAGGCAAGAAATCAATGGATGTGGTTACTTTTCATTTTGCTGGATTTGGGAGGCTGAAGGTGGCACTTCATTATTCGCCATTAACATGGGAATTAACTTCATAAGCCAGATGATTTTCTAATTTATATACAATATCTCTGCCCCCACCTAGCCAATAGCATGGCTAGCCCAGGGCTGCAAAGAGTGGAAAACTTGATGCAGGCGACAGCATGGCTCCTTGCAGAGCTTCCTCAGGTCTAAGGGAGTCAGCTTTGAGCCAAAGCTGTTGTGCATATAACTGTGCTCCTGTGTGGACTTGGAGCAGGATCAGCAGCCATGTAGAAAAGGCACCTGGCTGGGCTGGTTCAGATGCCTTTGCATCCACAGAACTGGCTTTCTTGTCATCCTGGTAACTCTGTGATGGTAAGGGACATCAAATGCTCTCCTAGTATTAGCACGGCTTGGGTTAGAAAAGGGGAATTGAGTATCTTGGGGGGAAGAGGACTGGTTGTCCCTTCCAGGCTGAGTTTGTAGTGACAGGTAAATCTCTAACTGCAGATTGTATGGCTTTTTTTAGCACTGAAATGTCTCTTGCTTCTCTCTGTTGATCCTGTGTCATCTTATTTAAAATACTTAAATACTCAGTGGAACAGGATCCCCAGTTTCTCTCCTAGCAGCATACCAGTCACTACGCTATTGACTGAGGCTGCTTTATTTTCTCTCTCTCACTCTCTTTTCTTTTTTTTTAAAGACTGCTTGAATTTTTATTTTATGGACTGGCAAAGGAGGTGTCTGAACATGGGTCCCTGAGCATTCTGAGGAGTAGTCTGTTGCATAAACACTGCCTCGGAGCTTGGTGTTAGCTGCCTAACTTCTGGAGATACATGCGATTCAATTCTTCCTGCTCTCGAGCATTTTCTTCAGGCTGTGAGGGTATCTCTGCTTCCTGAATCCTGTGAATGCTTCTCTGTGTGGACATCGGATAGGGAAACTGCTTTTGAGGACTTTGTAAAGTACGTGGAAGTTGGGCATCGCAAGTTTCTGTTTCAATAACCAGTCCCCTCTGCGGATCTGGCTCTTGATTGCTTTACTTGGTGTCACTGAAGACTGACAGAAGTTTGCTCAAGAAGATCAATCCTGTCATGACTGAGGTCATCCTGATTTAGTTTATGCATGAAGTAGGCAAGGAAAAAAGCATGGTGCAGTGTTACTACTCTGGTAACTTGGGTGCTGCTGTTCCACTAAAGTCCGTCTACACACTCACAAAGACAGGGAAAACATGAATCTAGTCTGCCTTTTTTGAACCAGAGCAATGATGACTTCTGCAGAATTCCCTTCACATGAGGAGTTTTTCTATAGATAACAGGCAGTCTATCAACAGTATTACTGGTAGTCTTCTAAATTGTATTCTATGCAAAAAGTTCAGTAATAAATCCATTTACTGCTGTAATACATGGCAAATAAATGAAGAATTTAAGATTATTTTGGGATACTTCAGCTACCGCAGTCCAGATGTAGTGAAGCTTTGTCTAGACTTTAGATGTTTGAGGCCCCGCAGTATACTTTCCTTCAGTTAACTTGTATTTATCTGCCTTTTATGCTCTGTGTAGTATACATGGAGATAAAACCATATATAATTGAAAGCGTTGCATAAATAGTTCAGTTCTATAATGCTTGGGAAAACTTTCTCATGTTTGTTTTGGACTGTAAATTGCAGAGGCTGGAATATCTATAATTTAGGTCAAACTATAATTTAGGTTAGAACCACAAAATGCAGTCAATTTTGCTAATAAGCCATTTTGGAAAGTATTGGAATACTAGTACTTAGTTTGTTTCAGAATAACTTCTTAGCGAGGTGTAATATTCCTGTTTATAACACTTCTAACCTTTGTTAGAGTTAAGAAATATAGGGATATATGTAGTTTTATTTTGTACTTAAGAAATACTGAAAGGGAAAACATGGAACTAGGTTGTTTTATTACAGAAAGAAATTCTGTAGTTGCTAGTTAATGCAAAACAGCCCAGAGCCTCCAGAAGTAAAAAGCAGAATAGCCTGCTTTATCTTTCTGTGTATACATCTGTATATACTGGCAATGGCAAGTTTAGTGCCCGGTTGTGGTGGTAGAGTGGGTTTTTGAGTTTTGTTTTGCTTTTTTTAAAATAAGTGAGCCTCTCGCAGCCCTACTGACCTCTGAAAACCTTCTCCCATGTGCCTTGTCCTTATTCTGGTTGGATTTCTCATTTATAGTCCCATCCATTTCTGTCCCATCACGTTCTGTGATTCTGTGATCAGCTTTGAACAGCCAGTATGGAGGTTCACAAGGGAGTAAGTATTAAAGTATATTGCATATATAGGTGTAGGGGTGAATGATGGTGAAGAGTTTACAGATATACTCAGTTGCAAATACATTGAACATGCAGATGATGGGTAATTCAGCTCATTGATCAGGCAAACTGTGGCCTGGCTGGTTCAGCTTGAGGTGGGTGATGAGGGTCTGGCCCCCTGGGGTCTGCACTGCACGGGCACCTGGCTGATGGCGAGTCAGTCCCTGAGCCACTGAGTTTACAGCACAGCATTTTTAAGGTCATTTGCCATCTGACTTTGCTTTCTAAGTTTGATGCTTCAGCTGCTGACCAGTCGGCAGCTCCCATACTGTATGGGCTGTGGGAGGAGCAGGCTGCTGGGAACAGTTCAGCTTGTCAACTCTGGCAAGGGAAGCTGCCCCACGCTTTGTTTGGAGCCCTAAAATAACTTGTTGCTTTTGGAAGTCCAAGTGCATCTATTGCCTCTGCTGTTCAGCTGAAGGACAAAGATGAAAGGCCATATCTTTGCAAACATCTTTCATTGCAGAACAGCATTGTTTGGTCCACTTGCTTTTTGACTCCATTTTTCTTTCTTTCTTAGCGCCCTCCCCCCCCCCCCCCGCCTTGAACTCTAGGTTGTCCTTGAGTAGGAAACGGAAACTATTTGTGTCTCTTAAACTACTGGGGCAACCTGATTTCTACTGTGACAAAAGATTTCATTCTTACCTCTGTAAATGCTAGACTGATTACATTTTTAAAAGTGTTTGACAAATTAAACATGATTGTATTTGCCTTAATTCTATTTTGAAAGCTGTAGAAAGTAATGCTGCTTTGTTTAAAAGCAGCTTATTTTAATAAGTTGAATGATTTGTGTGCTTTCAGTGTTTTTCTTCTACCTCTGTCAAATTGGCATGTGCTAATGATGCATATTGAATTTATGTATATTGATATCTAAAATATTTTATTCCTATCAGTGATTTTTAGTCCTGAAAAACTTTTGTCTTAGAGGAGTTACCCATATAATTTTGACCGAGGTTAGAAAATACAGATTAGGACTGATACTTGCTGCTGTCAGCAATGGTCAATTACTACCCACAGCTCAGGTAGTGACATGGAGTATTTGGGGCCCCTGCTAAATTAGTAGCAAATTACTTCATACCATCTTCGTTGGTAGCTTAAAGGATGGTTGACATTGCACTAACATTTGTAAGCTGCACCCACATTTTCTGGTTTGCAGCTCTGCTCTTGAAGTGGCAACTTCTAGCAGACATGTAGCAACAAGACGCTGACACTTAAACTGCCTTAGCATCCTGAGTTTCTAAATCCTTACATACCGACTTAAAACGCATCTTTAACTGGCCTTTGATCTAAATCCATCAATATAGCAGCCAATTGGAAGAACCTAGTCTTTTCTCAAAATTGCTTTGAATCTAATCAAACTTGAAAATTTCATCCTTCATTTAGCTTCATGTGTTAGGACGCTTATTTATCGTGACTTAATTATTGTGCATGAATTAGGAGTCAGAGTTTCTTGGCAGCTGATTCACTGTGGCCACGAGCAAATTATCACCCATGCCAGCCCATCTGGGAATTGTACGAAGGCATTAATCTCTCTGGGTATGATGCTAATCTCATTCGCATCCAGTTGAGAATAGCTCTACTGAAACAATAGCGTAGGATTAAATCAACCATGCCGTACTTGTTTAACTGTTTTTAATTGAAACAGATTATCATTATAAAAGTGGCTAAAGATACCATGAAGATTAATTGCTAGTGTAGCTCTGGGAGTATAAAGAGTAATTACTGCCTATTCTTTTGAGACCATTTATATACACCGTGGTTGACAGTGCTACATATCACATATGAAAGTGTATATGTAAAATAGATTGTGTTTAGGTTTTGAGGTTGTACTTTAATTCTATGGCACTTACTCAACGGTAGTTGTGTTTGAGTCTTGTGCTGTAAATTATTAAACATTATTTAATAATCGTTAAGGTGAGATGTTATTTCCTGTAAAGCAGGTAAATCGTTCCATGAATAACAATGTGTATCTTTAATATAGGTAGGAATCTGGGGCACAGAGTGTAGTGTGATTGTAGAAATTGAGATTTAAGCCTGATTCCATGATTGAAACACACAGTTATGTAATGACAAGGTTGTAATGTTGCTTTAGGTCACAAGATTCATATCAAATCATGAAACAGGTACCGTTGCTTAACACTGAGACAGCTGGTGTCGTTGTTTAACTTAGTTAACCTCAGTGTTAACTATGTTAACTAAGTTAAGTGTTTTAACTTGTTAGCTAGACCTTAGTGATTGGGAGAGTAGGTTGCTATTGCCTTAAATAACTGGCTTCAATGGCTGAACAAAGGCTCTGGTCCTCTGCATATCTCAGCAATTCAAGATGTTTCCTGTTTCTTACAATCAATGTTTACCATAGCTGATTGTAACAAAGACCTCGGTATTTTGATCCACTGTTTTCAGTATTATTTAAATATTTCTGTGACATTAATCAGCAGAGTACAGGAGAACATTTTCACTTGGTTGTTTTGACATATGTTAGTAGTTATACATCCCAACTCTGCAGACATCTGATCATCCCTGGTAGTACTTTTCTCTAGGATAAAACTGAAATGAGGTAGGACAGAGCATCTGCACTGTCTGCCTGGAATAATGAGCGTGTTTCTGTTGTGTCTTGCACTTGTAAGCCTGTTAAGCACAAAACAGAGAAGCATGCTGAGCATGAGATTCACATACAGTTCTAGGTTGCAATTTACTTGTTGGCAAAGCATGTTTAAGAGCGTGTTAGCCATTTATTCTGTACTCTGCACCATTTGTTTTCACTCATCTCAGTCGTGTTGTTGTTTTATTATGAATTTATAACTGAACTTCTGAGATAGTAAATCCCAAATTCTTTACAAAGTATATCGATACTATATTTTATCCAGAGGCAAAAAGCCAGACTAAGTAAGGTGTTGGTGTTTTGCTCAGTGCAGAGGGTATTCGTCTCGCTGGCTAGTGATGCTCGTACTCCCTTGGATTGTTTGACCACATTCACAGTCCACAGTGGGTGCATGCGTGCTTCACGGGGTTCAGTTCAGACCGTTTTGCACTGGGAGGTTTCTGTACAGGGCACATGCCCTTCTCATACTCTGAAATGCAAACTTTCCACTGCGTTATCAGTGCACAGCCCTCTGTTCTTCATAGCTATTGCTTGAGGCAGCGCTTCTCCTGTTTTTACAGACTCCATCATCCTTGGCTTTATGCTTGTGATTAGTTGTTGGAGGTTTTTTTGGTAGATTGTTAGTGTGTTCTAGATTGCCTCATATTTACTGGTGGCTATTTCCCATTGGCAGGAGGATGAGAATTTTTATTTTAGGACTTGTATTGGCTTTGTGAAGCTCCATTCTTGGTTTTAAGAGCCTGGTTTCACTCTATTTTTAGCACTGCCATCACCAAATCTGCAGGTTTTCATCTCTGTCCTTCGTGTGACAGGGCAATGGTTGCTAATGCTAGATATGCCAAGCGCCTCGTCATGTGTTTGTGCCACCTGCACATCCTGATCTTCCTGAAGAGGAGAGGAACTTGGTATTAGATTCTAGATTCACCAGCTTGGTGAATCTGTGGGTTTAAACTCAGACTTGGATGCTCAAGACATCAGCACATGCATGTGTGCAGGTTACCCAGCTGACCACTTGGGTAAAAAATGGTTGGTGGTTGGGACATCCCTGATACAGATAACACAGCGTTGAAGCAACCAATTCATACTCTCAGTGAGCTTGTGATCTCGATTTTACACTTTTTGCTTACACAGTATCAATCAGCAGGAGCGAACACTTTGGATTTGGTGAGATTTCGCTTTTATGGTCCGCCCAGAAATGCGGACCTGTTATTTTCTATAATGAAACATTTCCAAATTGGCTAGCTGGATGTGAAGCCCACATTTAACGATATGCAATTGTTAATTGCGTATTGTTAATACGCAGAGTTCCAGGCACAATTCATGACCTTTCTAGCTGTTCATAAATGGTAAAATTAGGCAGTTCCTGAAAATAAATCTGTATTTTACAAATCCTATTTTTGTGTGCTCACGGTAAAGTTTTACATTTTGTAGAGTTTTTTTTGGTTGAGGGAAGTCATTGCCTGTAAAATCTATTGGAGTTTTTTTGATGGACTCAGTAACTTTGTTGAAAGGGGTGATTCAGCCTGCATGCTGTACTTCATTTTTCAAAAAGGCTTTGGCATGGTCATAACCTATTTTATTTTTTTTTTTAAAGAAACTATGCTGGTAACCCAATGGGAACTTGCTTTTCCAATGCTTACCTAAACAACAAGAAGAAAAGTAGGAATAAATAAATGTTTTGTCACAAAGTAGGGTATGAAATCATTAGCTGATAGTTTGGTCCTATGGCAAATAAATAAGTAGAGTGGTTCCCTCTAGTCATCTGTACTGAAACCTCCGACACCAACTAACTCATAAATGACCTGAAAGAGGGTGGGTAGTGAATTTGCTAAGAAAAAAAAGTACTAAAGAGTTGTAGAAGGGTCTTGTGATGGATGCAATTGGACAATAAAATGGTAGGTGAGATTTAGGGATGGTAAATGCAGAATACATTAGAGTAAATACAGGAAAAAATAACCCCCGCTATTCATACAATTAGATGTGCTATCTACATGTAACTATACTAGTTACTGTCACTCAGAAAATGTCATCACTGTGCATAATTCTGTGGAAATATGACGTCAGCGTTGTGTAGTCAAGGTGAATAGAAGGCAAAATATATTATGAAAGGTGTAGAAATCAAAATGTAAAACCTTCTTGTGCTAATGTATAATATGTAAAAGATAGCAGGATGGCAAAATGGCATGGAAAAAGTAGAGTAATCTGTTAACTGTCAAAACACAAACTAGTTTGCAAAACCAGGAGTTACAATAAACAAATAAAATGCAGCATTTTCTCAGCAATGCCTGATTAAATTATGCAATATAACTTACGTTTCCTAAATCATTGCTTGTTGGAAACCGGGAGGGATGTCAAGTTTGTTGTCTTGTACCCCCATTGCTACCAGCCGGGGTGAGAACCACATGTTGGGCCTGACTCAGAAGGTCTGCTTGTGTCTTCAGAACACCAAACCTCCTGCTCTTAATTTGTGCTCATATTTCCATGTGTCAAAAGGTAAATATTTTTAGCAAGCTGAAAGAAATGCTGTGAGAACAATTACTCCTCAGCCAAGTCTGTGGATTTCTACCCTGATTACATTACAGGCTGAGCATAGCTTCCTTCCTACAGTTTTGTGTTTATCTGTGTTAGGGTAGTTTTGCACTTAAATAAAATACGTTCTTTAAACAACAGTATTTAGCCAATGACAACGTGCTGTAGTAAAACTCTTGCAAGCATTTAATTGTTGCTTGTCATTACTTACCTCTAATATACAGTATTATTGTGTAGTGATTCTTGTGATATTTTAGCTTTTAAGTATTTTCATATAACAGAAATTATGTTAGAAGGATAAAGGTTGGCTTCATGTCCTGATTTTCTTCACCAGACACTGCTTTCTTTATATTCATTTTCTGTAGCCTTATTAGCTATGTTGGAAAATGCTTTATAAAAATTGTTAGTAGCTAATCAAAATAGCTAGTAAAATATCTCTTTAGATAAAGTTGGTTTCATAGATAAGAATATTGTTTTGGGTTTGGGTTTCGTTTGGTTTTTTTTTTTAATTCTTAGCTTTCTAGAGAAAATACTGCTCTTTTACCCAATTCTGCAAAAATTCTTGACTGGCACCTCAAAACTTTCTGTAGAAAAGTAACTATTTTTCATCAACTGAAATGAACTGCCAATTTCTACAAGGCTTAATTTGAAAAGTAAACTCAGTTTCTATAGGAGATGTGTATGACTACCCAGGCTATTATCTTTATTTTACACTAAGTGCCAGGAAGAACAGAGCTAACATAAATTAAACATTGGAGCAAACAAATTTTAATTGAAAAGAAAACAAGGATCATAATTGTGCAAAGGAAACTTAATTCATTTAGAGTTAACTCCTGACTACTTTTTTCATCTGAAGCCGTGTAACATTTAGGAAATAATTGAATTTATGGAACTGGAGCACTTTATACCAGAGCTATACTTCTCTCCTTGTCATGAAATACTGGAGGCTTGGGTTCCTGCACAGGCGGCTCCGGAGCAGACATCCAGAGGGGGGATCAGACTTGTGTGCGCCTGCTGTAATGGCATCTGCAGACACAGCACGCAGCCGAGTGCTCTGGAGGATGCCAACATTTTTTTGGTTTTTCATAAAGCGTTTTTCTGTTATTACTATGCCTTATCTTCTCCCTTTCCCCCCCTCCCCACACATTCCTATGTTTATTATTGAGGTCCCTTGAGGATTTGTAGATATTCCATTTTGAAGGGGAAAATTTGTTTATCAATGTCTTTCCTTTTAAACTGCGTGCTCAGTAGTAAGGCTTGCTTTTGGGGTATGGGTGTATACATATTTGGGATACTTTAAAAGCTATTCTGGGCTCAGAAGTTAATCCTTCCTTTACCAGTCACTAGTTGAATATTTGAGAGACATAGCTGTTAGTGGCAAAGAATTAAATAAAATTCTTCCTAAATAAAAATCTTACTAAAAATTCTGCTGCCTTTGAAAATGTCGTGCAGTGTCCCTATTTATCAGCACATTTCAAAGTGTGTTAAATACTGTTTCAGCTTTCCCGATGCATGAATTTGACTATTTATGTGTGATAAGGAGATTTCTTTTTCCTGAAACACAAGAAGCATTTAATCACAGAATCACAGAATGGTTTGGGTTGGAAGGGACCCTAAAGATCAAAAAGCCTATGTAAAAAGAACTGGCAATGCCTGTTGGTTTGTTTTTTTTTTTCCTAAAATAATTTTCCCTAATGATAAAGTTGATAAAATGTAGAGAAGGAAAGTTGTTTGTTTTGTTTTCCTTAAAAGCCTGTCTGACTGTAAATAATGGATTGAATTAATTGGGGGGGGCGGGGGAAGGAATGCATGATGTTTCATTCTGTGAATTCTCTAGTGAGAGCAGTCATCAGTTATTCACTGTCTTGTGCTCAGTAATATAGGTAGAGAAATTCTCAGTCACGAGGTTTTGAAATGCAGTGTTTCAAAAATGAGGAGCAATGATATTTGGACCTCATTAATCAAAAAAAACCACAAACCTCTCTAGCATAAGAGAAGATGATGACACCATGTAGGACTGAAAATATAATTTATCAGGAACTACAGGGACAGACACACCTTTAAAAATCTCAGGGCACTTATTTAGAAGCTGACCGGTGAATGTAGGAACTCCATGTTTTACCCTATTTTTAAAAAATCTTGGGCTTTCATAATACCTTTCAGATTTCTCCATGTTTTACCCTATTTTTAAAAAATCTTGGGCTTTCATAATACCTTTCAGATTTCTAATATTGTCAAACAGGAAAAATCAGGTTTGAATAGTTACGGATTGGCCAAGATCCCGGGGCAGGGGCTGGGCTAGAAGTGCTTCTCACGGCCACTGGGTTTTGCTAGTTCAAAACTGCTGAACAAACACTATTTTCTAGTATCTTTTCAAACATACAGGGGAACAAATGTGAGCCGTAGTGATGAAAATTAGTTTTGATGCCTTGAATTATCTTTTTGAAATTACTAACTGAAGCCTTTTTCTTCCCCGTAGCCTTTTCTTACGCTTATGAATCTTCACTGTTCACCAGAGGTCCACACATTTCTGTGCAAAGCCTTTGTCCCTGCCTGCCTGGAGCAAGTTCATGTGATTCACCCGTGTCGGAGCCTCTGTGAGAAAGTGTATTCTGATTGTAAGAAGTTGATGGACACTTTTGCAATCGCATGGCCTGAAGAGCTGGAATGTACCAGGTGGGGTATTTGTCATGTTGACAGGTGGTGGGGGTGATATTTTAATATTTGACGTAGACTGAGTTGAAAATCTGAGGCAGAATGTTAAATATCACCTTCCTGCAGCTTCCTCATCGCTGGTGCCCCTAAAATGCTTATGCATAAGACTTTTTTTTATTAAAACTTTTTAATTATTCGAATTATCACCTGCATTTCCTGCTTGTGACTTCTTTGCAACAAAGTTCTGCAGCAAAAAGAAGCTTTTAAGTAAAAGTTTCTTGAAATATAAAATATTAAATTGTTTCAGCATAGATTTTGCTTTGGTTTCTGATCTCTAAACTAGGGATGACCATACTTACTTCACAGGGTTTTATAAGTAATTGCTCATAAAAGAGTGCAGCTGCAGATATTTATACATGATTAAGGCCAGATGTTCTGGGGTTGTTTTTTTAGCACATCAGGGCAAGAAGCACAGGAAAGGAGCAGAGAGTGGAAGCTCAAATCATTTTTCTAACCCCAATGCAGTTGCTAATCTGTGATAGGGCTGAGGGAGAGCTGGGACAGTAGTGCTGTGCCACGATCCTTGGTAGAAATCCATACCAGAGTGAATATGACAGATGGCATTAATGGCATTGCCCTTAGCTCTGCAGAAAAATTGAAGTTGTGAGATTTTAAAACAAGAAGGCATCAACTTCTACGCAAGAGTAGTGCCACTCAGCACAGCAAATGTCTTCAAGAACTGCTTTGAAAAATCAGGAAAATTACAAGTGAATCCAGTTATTCAGTATATCTTTCAAATGGCATTTAAATTAAATTACATTTTTTGCAGGAATCACTGCAGCTTTAAAATATTCTATTACTGCTAGCATTTACTGAAAATGAACCTGCTCTGTTCGTATGCAAAATAATCTCTGCCTGATAGCTGATATAGAGAAGTCCATGTAACGCAGGATGTTCTTACAACAGCAGAGATCTTGCTGCTGGAGCCCGTGGAAGAGGAGCTGGCGTAAGGATGGGCAGTAATTGGAATCCTGAGATTCACACTCTTGTATTCTTACAGACATACATAATTACATTCCATTACATACATATTCTTACAGATATTAAGACATGGGTGAATAAAGTTCCCGCGCATGCTGGTGGGGCCCATGGTTAATGAAAGAATCTGCTACAAAAATCAGTTTTCTTAATGATGAGTCTGCATTTATTTGGACAGCGTGATAATGCAGAGAAACAAAGAACTGAAGGGTTTTTTTAGTTCAAGCTGAGCTTGCAAACTGATACTGAGGAATTAATAACAGCATTTGACAAAAAAAAAGAGTTTTGAAATAACAGAATCTTACTTTAAAAGCTAAAATGCAAAACTTGTTCTCTTTAAATACATGCTTAAACTTGGAATGCATACAAATATAAATCCCATTTTGCTTACTTGTTTGCGGTATATATGCTTGCGGTATATATATATGCTTACTTGTTTGAGGTATAGTTACATAATGCAGTTTGAATATACGTCCAACGCTGCTAATCCTATATTAAGCACATAAAAAGGTCACATATTGTGTCCTATTAAACCCTTGAGCAATTGAGTCTTGTGCAATTTTAAAATGAACGTTATGGAGCTAGGAAAAAAAAAGCTAAAATAGCCATCATTTTCTACAATGCCTATCTTCTCTGCTTTTTTCTCTTTCAGTTAGGTAGGTTTATTGTTGTCAACAAAGAAATATCAGTATAACACAAAAAATTATAATATTAATCGTAATCATAGTCATCAGTTAATTCCAGATACTGTCAGTCTTCTTTCTTTGTTCCTTGATTGAAGCTTACATTTTGACCAGATCGTTTGCTGTCTTCAACAGTCTATTGTTATCCAGATTTAAAAAAAAACAACTACTGTAAATATCTTAATGTACGTATGTAGAAGTTTAGTAGAATTTAAGACTCTAAAAGAACAATTGCAATTTGAGTGGTATTTCATAAGCAATAAAACAACAGCTAGAGAACAACAGTTAAACAGCTATGTTTGAATAGTCTTTTAAACAGAAAATATTTGAAGTCTGTTTTTTAAAATGCTGATTTTTTTCACATAATGCGCATATTGCATTATCTATAAAAAATAACAGTGCTTAGAATGAGATTTTTTCATGTTTCTGAGAAATAATGATAGTTGAGAATGAGGGGTATTAAGGTATTTTCTCTTCTATTTGTTTATGTAGACTAGTCAATTGTGATGAGACTGTTCCTGCCACTGCTGCTGTAACCACAAACGTACATGGAACTCAGAAGACCCCAGGCCAGGCCCGAAGGGATTATGGATTCTGGTGTCCGCGACACTTACACACTACCAATGGACAAGGCTACAAGTTTCTAGGAATTGACCAGTGTGCACCCCCATGTCCCAATATGTACTTCAAAAATTATGAATTGGATGTTGCGAAAAGCTTCATTGGAATAGTTTCAATCTTTTGTCTTTGTGCTACGCTTTTCACGTTCCTGACTTTTCTGATTGATGTTAAAAGGTTTAGGTACCCGGAGAGGCCAATCATATATTACTCCGTATGTTACAGCATAGTCTCTCTAATGTACTTTATCGGATTTTTACTTGGGAACAGAACTGCCTGTAACAAGGCAGATGACAAGTTAGAAATTGGTGAAACAGTTGTTCTTGGCTCCCAGAACAAAGCCTGTACTTTTCTTTTCATGGTTTTGTATTTTTTCACTATGGCGGGAACTATATGGTGGGTGATCCTTACAATCACTTGGTTCCTTGCAGCGGGAAGAAAATGGAGCTGTGAAGCTATCGCGCAAAAGGCCATGTGGTTCCACGCGGTTGCGTGGGGAATACCTGGTTTTCTAACCATCATGCTCCTTGCAATGAACAAAGTTGAAGGGGACAATATCAGTGGAGTTTGTTTTGTGGGTCTTTACGATGTGGATGCCTCGCTGTACTTTGTGCTTTTGCCGCTGTGCCTATGTGTGTTTTTTGGTCTCTCTCTTCTTTTAGCTGGTATTATTTCTTTAAATCATGTGCGGCAAGTCATACAGCATGATGGCAGAAACCAGGAGAAGCTAAAGAAATTTATGATCCGAATTGGAGTTTTTAGTGGGTTATACTTGGTGCCACTTGTAGCCCTTCTTGGATGTTACGTCTATGAGCTGGTGAACCGGAAAATCTGGGAAACGACCTGGGTATTTGACCACTGTGACCAGTACCATATTCCTTGTCCTTACCAGGCAAGTAGCAATTTCCTTTATAAATAATACTGGAAAGTAAATTAACAAAAACCCTTATGCATCACCATATCTACTGTGCAGTTAGTAAATTATTTTCACATTAAGTAATCGGTTCAAGAAATGTAGTGATTAATTGCTTTTTAAGTCAAAATCAGTGGTATCGTACTTTTGCTTTGAAATTTTTCACTAATGATATTGATAGCACTCAGCAATTAAATTCCAACTCACACCTCTAAAGGGAATACATAATCATTACAGTATTTGAACTTAATGTTACAAATTGTGTTGGGGGACAATCATTCTTCACAGTAGCGATTCCTAAAAGTAATTGCTCAGTATTAGGGTGCTTAGCTCGGTCTCAGAGTACCTAAGGTGAATTTCCATCGATTTCAGTTGAAGCTGAAATAACGATTCTTGAAAATTGAGTCTAAATTGGATTTAAAATGTTGCTTATAACCATAGATTTAAAATCGCTTTCATGTTTTTTCTTCAAAGTGTAGAATTGTAAAACACTGGAAATTACAAAACAAATTTCCAGTATATTTTTTCCATGATAGCTGTCGTTTGCAGGCTGATTTTCAGTAATGTGAAGAAATCTTTTTAAAAACTAACCAACCAAAAACAAATAAAAAAAAACCCAAATACAACAGCATTTTAAATTGCAGAAGTGTTCGTATTTAACATTTGACTCTTAAAAAAACAACTTCCTTGGAAAGGCTTTTAAAGTAAATCTACCATGTTCAGTAGTCTCTATGGATTAAATCTCTTGTAAGTACATAAAACTCCCTGCAATCACAAGTAATTTGTGATTTGTTTCTTCCCATTTAAGAACAAACATAAAAGAAGACACCATCACTGAGAGAAATGGAGGTGTCTCGTGTCATCTTTCATTGCCTTGCACTTACCATCTATGTTTTTACTGCGATAAACTATCATTAAAAAGAGGAATATAAACAGAGGCATTATGGAATGATAAGGCTCGATCCTTCTACATTCTTAAACATCCTCTGTATCCTCTGTGTTAAAGTCAGTGTAAGCTGAGAGTAGCACAGCTCACAGGCTTCTTGGTTATTCTCGCTTCCATTACCATTCTTAACGAGTGCACTTTGGTAGGTTTTACACTGAGCTCTTTATCAACCTAAATGGTCCAAAATAGATGAGGTTGAAAACAAGGCTTTTAAGCTTTTTTTTAAAAAAAACAAAACCAAACTTGTTTCTAGTGCTTAAATATAACAGCTTGGCATAATAACACAGAAAAAGCAAGTATTCTCAGCCTTTACTTAACCTATTGGAAAGAGTAAATAGCAACAGGGAATGTTACACAAAGACATACTTAATGGGATCTGCCCCTATAATAAACAGCGTGTGCTAACTGTGGAGGAGCTTAAAGCGATGTCCTTGGCCGTGGCTTACCTGAGTTGGCTTCTAGGCTTTTATTACATTGGCCAGATCAAAACCACATGAAAACAAACTTCAGTTTAAGTAGCTAATGTTACCTGGCTAACAAAAATAGTGACTTTCATACATGGGACTGGCAGATAAGCCAGGTAACATAAATTAAATTTGCAGCATGGGAGCAGAAGATAATAATCTCTTACTGGGTTAAATGTCTTGGCTCCTATGATCCTGTTCTGCAAATAGGTGGATTAATTTTGCAATAAACAGAAAACTAGGATGTAGTTCCCTGAGGCTCCATGAAGATGCTGTCTAATCTGATTAACTCCCAACTCCTCCACTTACTGTTTCTTTTAAATTGAAGGGATAAATCTTATACATACAAACTATCTCTGAAGAACATGGTTACTAATACTATTACCCCCACAAATCATCTTTCCTTTCAATTTAAAAGAAAAATATTTCCTTCTGACTAATCTCCTCTCTGTGTACTCAGCTGTAGACATTAACCAGGTCTGACTTGACTGTACACGTCTCACGTTTGTCCGCAGCACAAGCCTCAACAAAGAACAACAGCCACAAGGAAGGAGTCTCTCTTTTACATAATTTAATTGTTTTCTGCATTTAAAAAATAAACCAACAAGTATATTTTCTTCTTGGCATTTATTAAACTTTGTTATCTTCTAGGCAAAGGCACTAGCAAGACCAGAAATATTTTTGTTTCTGATGAAATATTTGCTGACATTAATTGTTGGCATATCTCCAGTCTTCTGGGTGGGAAGTAAAAAGACCTGTTCTGAGTGGGCCAATTTCTTCAACAGAAACCGCAAGAGAGAGTAAGAACAATTTTTTTTTATTCCTGTTTTTTAAAGTGTATACTTAAAAATGAGTTGGATTTCAGACATGTTTCTTAAAATACAGCTCAGGTAATCAAAAAGTTGTCCTTAGACCCTTTCTTTTTCGGAGTCTAAATGCTGCATATGGGCATCAGCAAAATTCCATTGGAGTCTGTGGAAGTTTTACATATGCAATGACCTTCTGACAACATTCTCAGAAGACAGAAAATATTTTCCTCTGCTGATTTGTTCTATTTCATGGAGCAAAAGGCATATTGTTGTGTTTAGCATTGGCTAATACGTCTCTGGTTTCCAGTCAAATGAGGGAAGATAATTTCAGCCATCAGTTTAGATACTTTCGTGTGTTCCGACTACTTCATTTGGCACAGTACTTAGCTGTGTTTACTATCATGCAATAATAACATCCTCTGCTTTTCTCCTCTGCTAGGCTTGTCTTATTTCAAAATTATTTTTCATTGAACCCTCCTTAGTATCGCTTTTATTGTATTAATCTACTGTTCCTTATTTTTTTTTTCTGAAACAGAATAACTCAGTTTTATTACTTAATTTTAATAAACATATCTATGGGCTTAAACAGATTTAAAATGTTATCTCCATTTCTTGTATTTGTCAATTTTTCCATTCCTTTTTATTCCTTGATTATTTCTTTTTAGATTATCTGTGTTACTCATAAATTATACTGTGTTTTTAGATCTTTTTATTTTTTTTATTTCCCAAGGCAGCAGTCCTTAAGCTCCTTTAATTTTTCATCTACATTCCTTGATGGTGAGCTTATAGCTTCCTTTCCCCTCTCCTCTCTTTTTCCATTTCCTGTATAATTTTTCTTGTGTTTCAGATGTTAACTACTTTCAGCTATAAGAATTTAAAAATAAGTCAATTTTATAATGCTTACCTTTTTTTCATGTGAATGAGGTTTACTTTATGTAAAGTTAATTTGGTAATACGGCTGCTTATGAGCTAATCCTGCTTTCCTCTCTTAGATGATTAATCTACTGAAGTCATTGGACCTACTTGCAGAAGTAAGAAATATAAAAATCTGCTTTATTTAATTGTTCCACAGACATAATTACTTTGGAGCCATTATGATCAGATTTTTTTTTCTCCTCTTTTCACATACAGTTTTTTTCCTCGTGTTCATTAACATCCAGCTCAGATTGCATCGTCGGTTGCTGCTCTTCATGTTTTTGTGTACAAAGCTATACTATGTTACAGCTGAGCTCATCCTCTTCGTTCAGTTACATGCTTGTATTTTCTTTCAGTCCAATCAGTGAGAGTCGAAGAGTGCTGCAAGAATCATGTGAATTTTTCTTGAGGCACAATTCCAAAGTTAAGCATAAAAAGAAGCACTACAAATCAACTTCACACAGGTTGAAAGTCATTTCGAAGTCAATGGGGACTAGTACGGGTGGCACGACAAATCATGGAACTTCTGCGGTAGCAATCACTAATCACGATTACTTAAGCCAAGAAACTGTTGCAGAAATTAAAACCTCTCCAGAGACATCTGAGAAAGAGATAGAGGCAGACGGAACATCATCCCGAAGGGTCGAGGAAGGTGAAAACAGTGGAGATCAAATGTTATCTAGTTCTAAACTGACCGTGGATCAGGTGGAAAAAAGAAACAAAGCTGATAGCACGTGTGATATGAGTAGCTTGACTGAGAGTATGAAGAGAGTAGGTGAAGGAAGGTAAGGCTCCTCAACTCAATCTTTTGCTTGATTATGTGTATTACCACTATTTTTGTAAGTCTTCTGTTTCTTCCCTCTGAAGAATCACTATATTCTTTGTAGACAATTAACCCTCGGCAGCTGTTAAGAGTACTGTAATTCTTACAAACTGTTTCACGTGGCCACACATCTTTACCGTGTGAGCTGTTTTATATTTTTGTAGGATTCTTGTTTTCCTTTTTAAGCATTGAGTGCTGGAGCTTCAGCTTGTAGGATTTTTTTATATTGTTGAAAACTGATGCTCAGGAAATGTGTGTCTGCAATGCAATCGTTTTGAGAGGTGACAAGTCTGAAAAAGAGCAATGGTGACACTAAGCTTGGAAAAGTATACAGAATTGCGTTCTCTTGAATATAGCTTAAGATATATTATAATTTCATTGCTAAAAATGTAGTTTTTCTAGTGTAATGCACTGTGCTTAAAATTGTCTCCCTGTGTTTTTATTTTTCATTATTTACAGAATAACTCCTAAAAATGATTTTATTGAATCTCCTGCGTTACAAAGCAGCTGTTCCCAAATACCTGATGTCTCACAGTCCCCTTCTGTATCACTGCTTGTCTACTCGGCTTCAGACGCTAGAAGAGAGTTGGATTCAAACAGTTCAAACCCTTGAAAGACCGAAATTTTATATGAACGTTTTCAATGTATAACACTGATACGGATTATGTGTTACACTGGAAATAACAGATATTCTGTGCTTTATTAAAAAACACACATATCTTGCTTTGCACTTAAAGAACGTAGGTTTTGTTGTGGGGACAGCTAGCAATACTGTACTATATTTAATCCTATCCAGGAATAATGGAAATAGAAGTTCTGTAGGACACGGCTGGATTGACTAGCAGTAATTTAAGAAAAAGATGAGAGAAACGAATATTACTCCCAATATAAAGAACACTTTGTAATGAATTGCATTAAAATAATGCTTAGAAAGCACTGTTACTTTTCAGGGCATAAAAGTTCCATCTGCGTCTGGTATTTTTTAAAACTTGTTAATTTTTTTCTCTTTTTTACTGTGTCTTAAACAGCAGTATCACTTAAGAGATACACAAATTTATAAATACTCTCTAAATGATGTGTCATGATGTATCAATTATAGCACTGTTTTATGGTAGCTTGTACACTGAATATGAAAGGGAAACTGGAGTTGTAGTGATTTATTTTGTACATAAAAATGAATTTTGTAAATAACTGACTGCATGAGGTCAATATTAGAACTACTGTTTTGTATGTATTGTACAAACTTGGTAAAGCTAACGTGCTTCCGTTAGGCTGTTACTAAAGTCGACAGTCCTGTGGTGATCGGACAAAGTTACTTAGTTCTGAGGAAAGCGGATTTATAGACAACTGGACCATACACTGTGCGTCCGGGGCAGGACTGCTCGGGCACCTGCGCGTCCTCTTACGGGGCCAACGCGTTGGATGCAGCACTGCTTCAGGAAAACGCTTCTTGGAGCCCCCCTGGTGTGGTGCTCCAGTGCCTCGTGCCAAAGAAGGAAACGCCACAGATCCCTCCTGGCACAGCGGACAGGATCTGAAGCGTATACACTTTGAGTTGTTGGTTTTGTTTTTTTTTTTTACTGAGATGCAGTGAAAGTGTATGTTTCACGTTATTTCTATGCAAGTAACTTAATTTTTTTTTTTTAAATTCTGTAGAGAGATACCTTGCAGCAAATAACCTGTTGAGTTATTAATATACAGGCTTGTTTAACATTATATTTACTGAAAAGAGGCCTTAACACTTTTTCTACAAATTTTAATTTTCTATATGCTACAGCAGTATATATTCTTTAAATCAAAAAGGCCTTAATACATGTAGCCTTTCTTATGATAGGGTGGCTCTCAAGAGCAAGTACTACTGACGTGGGTAAGAATTTCATTGTTTGGCTCTGAAGAAATCCTGTCTCCAGTGAAGCCAATGTCATTTATTACCTGAGATAATTTGGAGACAGGATTTTGCTGTTTTCTAAACCTAAATGTCAGTGCGTTCTGTAAGACTGTTCAGCATCTTGCATTTGATTACTAATGAAAATATTAAGAAATATTCTTATACTATGCAGAGAAATTACTGTTTTCCAGCTTGGGCAGCAGTCATGGTAATGCTTTGAACAGTTGAGCAAAATTTCTTGTTACAAAGGTTACAGGAACTACAGTTCTGATAAACCAAAGTTATTTGTTTTATCCATCACTTATTAAAACTGGAATGTATTAACCTTTATTATAGCATCTGCATTTTAGCATTTGTAACTTATTGCCTTAAATAGGACATGCCGTTTCTTTTATGATTTCCCTATTAAAAATACAGAGAATTCTTGCTGCTGAGAAAGATTTGAAAAATCTCCTGTGAAAACTGCACACTAAGTACCCTTCATCCTTGTAGTCATGTTTGTAAACGGGTAACTTCATACACATGTTCAGTAGTTTTGTTATTACTGTCTTTGTTAGTAATAAAATATGCTGTTGTATAGTAAGAGCTCCTGAGTTGATATTTCTTCTGAACTAGATGTAGTGTGTTTGTAGCTCTGCTATTACTCTAGTATTTTTGCACCCAAGACACTTTAATGTTTTGTTCTTTTTTCTTAGAGCTGTGTGAGGTAATAAGTATTGCAATGTCTTTATCCCTCCTGTGTAAGGGAGAAACCGAGACAGAACAACGTTGGGAATTGTTCACGTGAACACGGAGAATTACGAAAGAGTGAGAAACTGAACCAGGTCTTTCATCCGAACATTTAGAGCATTCTTTCTTTTGTGACTTCTAAAGACCTCCTTTAGATTACGCAGACTATGTATTTCCACACTATGTGCTTGCTGCAACCTTCATAAAATGTTGATGCACATTTTTAATTTTTTAATATTATTCCTTTTTTTAGGTAGTTCAGAAAAAGTCCTGGTTTTGTGGTAACTGCTCTAAAAAGGATAACTACAAAGTAATTTTGAAGTTACAGCAATATCTTGCACTTAAAAATAGGCACAATTTCAAAGAACTGCGAAATACTAAGCAGTAATCGTAACATCCACGGGAAGTGAAATGCATCAGTGGCAGAATGAGACTGTAGCACTCATGTGTTCCAGTGCTGCTGTACCAGAAATAATGTACGGACTGTGAATTCCAAAGTGACCTTTATAGCTAAAGAGATTGTGATCTCTGGATGCTTTAACCTTGAAATACCCACGCAGTAGCTGGGAAGTTAAACAGCTATTTGAATGCCCACAAAAACGATGGGAGGAAAGAAACTGAAAGAAAAGAGGTGCAGAGATGAGCCAGGGTATGAAAGACTGCCTTACAGTGACGGACTATAGGGACGGTCATAAACAGTTTCTCTAACAAAAGGTGTTTGGGTTATAGAATCATAGAAGGGTCTGGGTTGGAAGGGACCTTAAAGATCACCTAGCTCCACCCCCCGCTGTCATGGGCAGGGACACCTCCCACCAGACCAGGCTGCTCAAAGCCCCATCCAGCCTGGCCTTGAACACTTCCAGGGATGGGGCATCCACAGCTTCCCTGGGCAACCTGGGCCAGTGTCTCAACACCCTCACGTAAGCTGGTATCTAATTTAAATCTCCCCTCTTTCAGTTTAGAACTGTTACCCCTCATCCCATCATTATACTCCATGATAGAGTCCCTCCCAGTCTTTCCTGTAGGCCCCCTTCAGATACTGGAAGGCCGCTATAAGGTCTCCCCAGAGCCTTCTCTTCCCCAGGCTGAACAACCCCAGCTCTCTCAGCCTGTCCCCCCAGCAGAGGTGCTCCAGCCCTCTGAGCATCTTTGTGGCCCTCCGCTGGACACGCTCCCACAGGTCCGGGTGTTGGGGGCCCCACAGCTGGATGCAGTACTCCAGCTGGGGTCTCACCAGGGTGGAGTAGACTCACCAAATACACAGTTGCCAACATTTTTGTTAGAAAGTTAAAAAAAATACATATAAATCATCTGTAGATAGCCAATTTCTTAAGCGGCTATTCAGAACACACAAACAAAAACCCTTTAAGTAGCACAAAATACACAAGTGTCTCGAAGGAAGGCAGTTCCCACAGGGTGCTTTCTAGGGAGTAAGAAGGTTAAAATAACCCTGTTATTTGCCTTCATCTGTTAGCTCACCAAAGTTAAAAATTAAAATAGACAATTCATATTAAAAAGGGCTTTTCTTAAACTGTAAGAATAACTTCTTTCTGGAACGTCTCCATCGACTGAAGTCATTTAATCGAGACTGGCTATCTTCTGAAAGATGCACTATAAATCCAACAATTTAAAAGATTGATGCAGCCATTTTCATCTTGGTTTCTGCCTTTGTTTGCGCAAAGCTAGAATAAAGGGTACTGACAACTTCTCTGAGCCTTAAAATATGTGCGTCAAATGGTCTTTTACTTCTCTCCTTTCTCTTAATGGCTCTGTCATAAATCACTTCAAAGTACGCGTTATGGTGAGCTTTCGGGTTGAGGATAAAAATCTTTCAAAGGAAAAGATAAATTTAACATCCTAAATTGTATTTGATTTGTGATATAGACAGCACCTGAAATTACCAATACAGTAGTTTTATGGTACCTGTTGTGTGTACTGTATTTTCCTGTCCTATTTTGCTAATTTCTTTTAGTGAAAATTGGGGTAAAGTTTACCTAGAGTATAAAATAAAGCTATGCACATAATTGGAAAAAATAGCCGAAGTTTGAAAAACTAACCCAGGATGTGAAAAAAATGGTTATTTTGTTTATATTTTTGACATTTAAAAGGCGCTATTAGCAGATAATAAGAAAAATATCTGCAGTCTTCAAAACCACTTTAAATCCCTTTGCTTTTTGAAACTTAAAAAAACCCAAACAACCAATTCAGGAACGGAGCACTAACAAGCTGAAGCATCATACTATTTTCTTTGCCAATTGTTCAACCAATTGACAGAGAACTGTAGGCCCTTTTTCTTCACAGGATGCAAAATATACTTGGTTTAAAGACGGTTTGAATTTCAGAAGCAAAATTTAAAAAAAAATAATTAAATACGAAAAGTTGAACTTCTTTAAGAGAAGTAAGTTTAGCATTCTGCAAAGCACTGAAAAATGCCGTAGCTGAATAGGATGAGGCATCGCATTTCCCTTTGAAGCCTGGCCACCCAGGCTCCGTGTGCAATTTCACATCGCGGCACATCAAAGGAGAAATGCTCCATCTCTCCCTTGACACTGGCCGCTTGTTGAATCCGTCTCTGAAGGTACCTGGCCGCTCTCTGTTTGGCTGGGCTCACTGGGAAAGATCCCTGCCAGTATTAACCGCTGGCATTCGCGGCGATTTAGCTGGCTGGCACCAAAGGTATTTTAGAGTCTTGCAAGAATAAAAGTTATTTCCCATGCATTACCTTTTTTTGCACTTATTCTTTCGCTTTTAGTTTTATCCCTTATCATACTGATCTTTTGGGTTTTTTTAATGGACTAGAGTTTAACTGTAATTAAAAATAAAGTTGGGCAACCTGTACCACACCTTCATGAGCTGTCTGCTTTGTATCTCTGGAAGCGGAGCTCCGAGTACCTTTCTGATGTACATCTATGAAATCCACAGCTGTATATTAACTGGATTTTACTTCCTATTAAAAAGCACTTGAGACGCAAAGTATAATTAAAGGATTACAAACATGCCAGGACATTTATATCTGAGCTTTTCCCTAATGCTTATTCCCTGTATTTCAACTTTGTTCATCGAAACTACATCTAAAATAAAAGTGTGCTTTATTTCAGGTCTTACTAGTTAAAATAAAGTAATGACAAACATGAGACAACTTTACACGGACAAAGACCTACCTTTCTTACATGGCTCACAGCTGCTTCCACAGCACGAACAGGAGCTGGAGAGGAGCGTAGTTCCTGCAGGAAGAGCCGTGTGGAAGAAAGCAGGTTTTGTGGAAGGTGAGTGCTAAAAACGGGCCCTCGGTTCTGGGTGCAGGCGAACTGGAGGGACACTGATCTCCAGCCTGGCGAGCGCACTCTCAGGTGTGGCAGTGTAGTCACCAAGAACATCAGGTGTTTTAAGTGGAGAGGGATACGCTGATATTTTTGGACTCACTCTTGGCATACATGGTGAAGAGAAACGGGAGGAAGAAACTGTACTTCCATTAAGTAGGTTTGTAAGTGACTGAGGTGATGGTGGGATCATTAGACACGGCCACCAAAGGGATCTTAACAGGAAAAAGTATGTTCTGTGTTTTGTGATGTATTAGGGATGAACGAAGTATCTATATTTTTATGAAGATAATGTGCGTCCTGGTTTATCTTCCTGATGTTCTGCCTGCCCACATGAAACTGGATCACAAGAAATTACATGGGTACAAAAATAAGAGGCTGCCAGATAAGGTGCTGGAGGAAATGATTAGTAAGTTAGTTAATTAGTTGATGGCTTAAGCTGGCTGGCAAGCCGCATTCTCTCCAGACCCAGCTCTGGCAGTATCATACCTACTATCCAGAGGGCATGGAAGTCTTGAATGACCCAGCCGAAAATGGAGGATTTGAGGACGCTGAAGCAGCTGAACAGGTTTCTTGGCACTGGGTTTGAGTGACCAGTGTTGCCCACTGGGCACAGTCCTCTCTGGGACTCACTCTCCTTCCAGATTCCTACAGGCAGGTCTGTGATCCAGACTTCCAACTAAAGAGCGAGTGGATGCACTACAGGGAGTGACAATCCAGACACGCATCATCCCGTGAAACGTGAGGAGGTGGCACTGACAGGGGGGTGACGTGCCGGTGGGCGGATGAGATGCAAATGTACTGGGCTGGCTGAAGTCAGGACTCACCATGGAAACTAACTGCAGCTATTTTTTTAAAAATGTGATTTGAGTAGGCAAGATCACCCTGAGAATGGACACTGTGAGAGAAGCTGATAGTGGAGATGAGGTTCCCGATGGAGGGAAATGGAAAGTCACCAAAGCCAGTAGGAAAAACCAAGAAAGCACGCACAATAAAAAACAAGGGAGGACTTTGCCTTTTAAATTAATATAGCCTCAACAGCATTAGATATTTTTAGGGCACACATAGTGAACGTTTCTCTGTTTAGCAACGGGAAATCTTGAACTCATAAATGAGATTTTTAATCAACCAAGAGGTGCTGTAATTACAGCAACGTTACAAGGACAGAAGTAAGGAAACCACATTAGAAACAAGGTCGTGCCTCACAAAAGCATAGTTAGACGAGCACCTGCTGTAAGAAATATAACTCAAAGAAGGGCTTGAATGGACATTTTTCTTCACGGGAGCCTGGCAGGTCTTTCACTGTTCTGGCCAAACCCAATTTCATCTCCACGTGAGCCAGGGATTCAGTGTCATGCTTGGTCCTTTCCAGTGCCATTGCACCAGTCAGTTGTTGATGTAAGTCAACTAATTTCTACTTTAGCACATATAATAATTATAATGCAAGAGTTTATCTGCAGAAGTATCCCCAGGGCTAGCTATGGGATGACCCCACTGATGGTGAACCTCTCTTACTGTGCCTGACCCCTGTAAATCCATTGCCTTTTTGGTGACAGTGGGCCACAAGTGAGCAGATGAGGCAGGTGCTGCCCAGGGCTCCACAGCCCTGCTTGCAGCAAGCCATGGCGCTTCTTCACTGAGGTCAGGCCACCTCAGGGGGACAGTGTGGATCTGAGAAACTGGGTCTCAGGAATGCTGCGGTCTCCAGGATCCACCGCTACATACAATGGGCAGAGCCACAGCAACCATGCGTGTTCAGCTCCACCGTCGCTGAGTTGTGGCTCTGTCCCTCTCTCTCTCTTGCCTATGAGGAAGTTTTGTGCAACTGTTGAGAGTCCTGGGCCAATTCATTTGTTTCTGTGACCAAAACCTCTTGCATGCACAGGCTTCTGTATACTTTATGTGTGTCAGCTATGGTGGCTATAGACCTCTGGTTTCTGTAAGCCACCCTGTAGCTCTACAGAGACCTTCCTAGGCCAGTAGCCCACTCCTCATTGCTGCCTTGCTTGTCCTGAGGAGCTCCTTTTCAAAGGGCGTGCTGGATACAAATGAAAATAGACATTTCAGAGTTCAAGTCCATTCCTTGAATTTCAGGATTATCACTAATTCAAGGTGCTACTTCCAAAACTGGAAGGACAGACCTATGGCGGTGTGCTAGATGAACGGTGCAGAAAAAACAAGATTGTTCCCTTCATTGAAGAAGCTTTATTGTCTGAGTGGAGCATTGTAGTTCACATCCTAATAACTATTTACTAACGCAGGATTCAAGGGACGTTAGCTGAAAAGTTAGCTGAAAAGTTCTGCAAAAGGCCTTTCTTTTCATTGAGGATTCATGAGGCAGCCACATAATTTTTCTGCCATTGACTAATCCACAGCCACTCTAATGAGCAAATATTTCTCCTGAGCCTCAGCTCTCTCCTTGCACACGATGATTCACCAGAGGCCCTCCTGTACATTTTTCTGCTGTCTATAAACACCGTCTTCTTCAAGAATGTAACTCAAAACTGCACATTTTTACTATGTGCATGAGTCCTTAGACAACCTGATCTAACCAGACCTGCTTCGACCTGACGAGCTCCAGATGCCCCTTCCAACCCAGGCGTTTCCATGACTGCAGCCAGGATTGCGTGACACGTGTGGGAGACAGCCTTGCAGGGGTACAGACCAGACTCCATCAGAGTCAGATGTGTGCAACCAGCAACAAACGAAATCAGTATGGGCTTCTCATCGTAAAGTTTACACCATGGATATGATATGTCTGGACATCCTGAGTTATCCTCTCTCAGTGATGCAGACAGTTCTCCCAAATACTTTTATTGACGTTTATCTAACTCTGTCTGACAATTTGTGCATGGGGTTTAGTGTAAGATATTCAATGCTTCCATTACTATTGTAAAAGCCACAGCTATAGGGAAATGCAACTATAAATCAACTGATGACTTGGACAGAAAAAATCTGCCCAGAAGCTCCCGCTGGCTTTAAAAGTAGCTGTTCCCACAAGATGAGCTCGTTGGTATCTGAGACATGTCCTGTTCTTGGCTTGTTGGTAACAGTGTTAAGGATTTATCTTGATAGGAAACAATTAATTGGAGTAATAAAGTCTTTTCTGTTGTGCAAAGATACAATATTTCCTACAGTAATATCAAGAACTGCCACGTGCTTATTCAGAGGAACGACCTAAGTAAAGAATGAACACTTAACCACAGGATTTTTGTCTCACCCTCAAAAAATGCCGTCCTCCTGTATGTGGACACAGGAATCTTCTTCCCCAGAGAAGCCTCTGAAGGGTTAGCCTATACTTTCCTGACAGTTACGTGCCACTCGTCTTCTTTGACAAATTCTGTTATTGTGCTCTAACTTGTGCCTTTCCTTTTTGGCCGTCATTCATAGAATCATAGAAGGGTTTGGGTTGGAAGGGGCTTTAAAGATCATCTAGGTCCAACCCCCTGCCATGGGCAGGGACACCTCCCACCAGACCAGGCTGCTCAAAGCCCCATCCAGCCTGGCCTTGAACACTTCCAGGGATGGGGCATCCACAGCTTCTCTGGGCAACCTGTTCCAGTGTCTCACCACCCTCACAGGAAAGAACTTCTTCCTGATATCTGATCTAAATCTACCCTGTTCCAGTTTAAAACCATTACCCCTTGTCCTATTGCTACACTCCCTCATAAAGAGTCCCTCTCCAGCTTTCCTGTAGACCCCCTTTAGGTACTGGAAGGCTGCTATAAGGTCTCCCTGGAACCTTCTCTTCCCCCAACTCTCTCAGCCTGTCCTCATAGTAGATAGAGATGGTCCAGCCCTCTGACCATCTTCGTGGCCCTCCTCTGGGCTCGCTCCAATGAGTCCATTCGGATGCTCATGGCTTGCATAGTGAACTGTGAGCGTGACTTGTCTGTCACCTGCAGGTATGGAAGCTCAAAATGTAGAATATTGATACAAATTACACTTCTAAACTTTTCTCAAAGGCAGAAGTCGGACATCAGTAAGTACTGTAATCCACTAAAAAATCTGCTTCAAACTAATGTTTAAGATTCAGATGTCAGTATGTGTACCTGCAAAGAACTGCTGTGACTACAATGCCATGTTTATCATGTTTATGTAGAAGCTACTGGAAGATTTGTTAAATAGGTGTGGCTGTGCTAGTAAAGCAACAAAATAGAGGCAGAGTAGTTTTGGATTATTTTAAAATATTAAGCATGCTATATAAAAACACACAACTTAAAAGGTGTCACAAGGCATCAAGGCCACGATCCCATTGATTTTTATGCGGATCCAAAGATTTTTTTTTGTGGAAGAAAATGAAATATGTTTCTTAAACCTGTAGTAAATTTTCCGGAGAGCTCTTAACTTTGGTTTTCCTCTACCGCAGTACAGACGGCTCTTTGTTTCCTTGATCAGACAGGCCGGCTGCAAAGAGCCATTCGAGAAATTCAGCAGTCTTCTCTGATCTCAGCCTTTTACACCAACTTACAACTCACCCGAAAACACCAGTAATAAAGCGAATGAGAGCTAAGTGATGAACTCCACAATTAAAAGCACAGATCCTGAGCGTTGTGATGCTGAGCACTGTCGTGCTAACCCTGAGCGCTCTGCCGCTCGCCCCGGGGTATGCCCGCCTTCCCCAACGCAATGCTTAGACAGGACTGACAATCACAGTGGGAATCCCCAAACATCACCAGAACAGGGAAATGCATAAAGCAGTAAGAGTTAAAAAGCAGATGAAAGGTCTTGGCGCTTACCTTACTGGGCCTCTTTTGGCTCAGGATCCTCAGCCTTGAACCTTCTGTAATATTTAGACACCTAAGCCTGGTTTTCCTGGTTGTGAAAAGCCACAAGTAATATAGTTCCCATCTGAGACGAATCTATTTCTGAGAGGTTAAAGCTTCTCCTCACTCCTCCTCTTCTACCAGATCTGGGTGTCTTCTACCAGATGTGGAATATGGAGCAGGTCTTTCATTCCCAGGCTCTGCATTAACCATGGGCAATGGGTTTCCCACGATAAAATGCTCGTATCTTTCCTATTGCGGCTGTTTCACCTTGTGAAGACCAAGGAATGAACAGCAATTATTTACTGGTTGAATTCAAACCACGGCTGTAACAAATAGTATTCATAAGCTGGAAGAGTTTGCACAAGAAAGGTGGAGAGACCCAGCGACCCAGTGGGCAGAACTTCGAATTTAAACATTTTATAGCTGAGGTGAATGGGAACACGTGTGTGTATGAGCACGTCCTCCTCTCCAGGCTTGTGCGGCTGGGTTTTGGGATGCTGAGAGGCTGTGTGAGGCGGGGAAACCAGCTCCAGTGGCAGTGGAGAGGCTGCACTCATGGCACCAGCCTGGTGGTGTGAGCATCTGCTATGTATGGTGCACTAACGGTGCCACGGTGACCTTGCACGAGCTGGCAAATTGATCGCGTGGAAGATTTTAGTGACATTTAAATGACCTCATCGTCTTTGCTGATATGTTTGTAAAGACACATAAAAAAGACAAATTCTATACCATATGGCAGTATGGGTAAGATGAAGGTAAGTTGATGGTAAGTTGACATAATATGGATCCTGGTTTGGATCCTGGTTTGAACACGCTCAGGCAAGTTTATTGCAGCAGCTCCTTCTGTTGAGGAAATATTTAAGGCAAAGTAGATCAGTAGTTGTGATTCAGTTCAAGTATCTCACCAGCATTCAACAACGGTTGCTGCCCTTAGAAGCCCTTAAACACATCAAAAGCCCAGAGAACATAAGCCTAGCAGATGGCAAGGCTTGCTCGGACTGAAGCAGGCTAAGGAGGACGCTGATGTTTCTGTTCTCCAGATGGTAATGCACATTGCAAGTCAAATGAGTGCTAGGAACTGCACAGCGCACTTACCAGCGCCCAGAGCAGATGTCCCACCATTATTTGGTAAGAGCCTCTTTTACAGCGCTCCTCAGTTTTCTTCCCCTGGCAAAGCCAGCCATTTGGGATTTAAAAGCTTCTAGCCCAGACCCAGACTCTAATGGCGAGCAAACCCAGGTGGGGAAGTGCATACGGATGTATGTGCAAGTTTTGTTATCTAAAATACTGAGTAATTGTAATTAGGAAGGTGTACAGTGTTGCCGTGCTGTGTGCTTCAGCTATTGCACATCTCCTGAAGAAATTAATGCTGTAATACAGAAATCGGGCAGTCTGGGAAGGGACGTGCCTTAGCAACAGCCTGTATTGATGCTGGGGACCCCCAGCCACTTGGTAACGATGCTCGTGTGAACACACACATTACAGAGAAGTCAAACGTTACCTGCTTTGTAGTATTACCACCAACCCAGACCAGAGGCAGGAGAGTTTGCTGACAGCGGCGCACAGTTGCACAATGAATGCTCTGCACGTGCGTGTTTGCGGGTGTTCACTGAGGCTGTCACAGAAGCAATTGCTGTAATTACAGATTTACATAATTCCATAAATTTTCCCAACAGGTTTAGGGAACCATTATTATTTCCTGGCTGTTTTATGAAGTCGGCTGTGTGCATCGCTGCTCTTCTCCACAAGGCAGGAGCCCACACCTCTGCAATGCGGCCGAAGTCGATCCCAGTTCCCAGGACAGCGTGTGACAGCGTTGATGGCAGCAGCGTGACCTGTGGTGCAAAACTCACTTCACTGCTGTGCTTCGGGCTGAGTCGACGTGGAAAGGGGAGAAACACAGAAGGAGCTTAAAGCACTGAGGTAACTGCAGCCAGACCGATGTAAAGAGGTTTAGTGTAAATAAAAAGCTGGTTCTGTGTGGTCTAGTGTGAATGGCTCAACATCTCGTAACATGCATTCCTTCAGCAGAAATGTGTGCTTTTGTTAAATACTTCAGGAAAAAAATAAATGTATTGAAGCTTATCTCCCCCTTCTGGAAACTCTACCTCTACAACTCCCACAGAGATTGCAATGTACAGAAGTTGTCTTCCAAGTACTTTTTATTTTTATTTTTAATGCTTAAGGACATACGGCATTCTTTATTTTATAGCGCTTTCATTTCTAGTATGACAAAAAATAAAATACTATTTTAAATGAGAGCAAAATGAGATGGTTTACGCTGGGTTGCCGAGGTCTTTTCTTGTGTTATTAAATTGAAAATGTTCACTCAGGCAATACTCCGATAAAAGTCAAAATCCTGCTGCTGCTCAGAAGGATTTTGCGTCTTTACCTTGTACTTCTGTTAAAATGAAACCCGTGATTTATAGCCAGCTGCTATTTAATCACTGTTTCCACTCGGTGCATCAGGCTCCCGCTGCGGCGGGATGGGGTTTCTTGGCCAAACAGCTCTCCCATCAGAAAGGTGTTATTATCATCCGCAGAGCAAATTCCTGCACACTTGGAAGAGGGTGCTCCCAGGGGACCGGCAGGGCGGCCCTGCGGTGCCCGCGACCCCCGCAGCCCCGGCCCGGCCCGGGGGTGCCGGCATCGCCCGGGGCGAGCTCGGCGGGGCCCGGCCCGAGGGGGCGGGAGCCCCCCGGCCCCCGTGCCAATGGCTGCGGGGGGGGTGGCTCTGCCTGGACGTTCCCGCTCGGTTACAGGATGGAAATTCCCGGCCTCCCCGGGGAGGGAGCTCGGGCTCCGCGCTCTGAAAGGCTCATTTATCCCCGCGCTGCCGCTCAGAGCGGCGGACACGGGCTCCAGCCGCCCCCCGGCCCCGCCGCACCCCCGCCGCCCCCCGCCCGCGCCATGCCCCGCGCCCCCGCCGCCGCCCCGCTGCTGCTGCTGGCGCTGCTGCTGGCCGCGGCCCCCCCCGCCCGGCGGCTCGGAGAGCCCGAAGGGGAAGCAGAAGGCGCTCCGGCAGCGGGAGGTGGTGGACGTGGTGAGAGCGGCGGCGGGACGGGGCGCGGGGCTGGGGGCGGCCGGTCCCGGGGCGGCGGGGACGGGACTGGGGCGGGGGGGGGTGGTGGGGGCGCTTGGCGGGGTGAAGGCGGGGGGAGGGGGAAACGGCCGAAAGGGAACTGGGGGGAAAAACCCCACCCAAAACCAACAAAACCCACCGGTTTTCGAAAAACCTCGCTGCGGGCAGGGCAGCGCCGGGCTCGCCGCCGGGTCTGCCGGCGCCGCCTGGGTTCCCTCGCCCAGTTTTGATTAAAGCCTCGGTTGCGCCGAGTCAGGAAAATGCTGGGAAAGGGTTGGACGGGCTTGGGCAGAAACCGCTGGATTTCGGCGTGTCTTCGTGTTTCCTACCTCGGGGCCGAGCCCGTGGGGTTTGCGGCTGCCGCCGGCAGAGTCCCCGCTCCCCGGCATCGCCCCGCCGGAGCGGAGAGAAGGGGGAGAGGGGGAAGGAGGGAGGGAGGGAGAGATGGAGGGAGGGAGGGGGACATCGCGGCGGGAATAAAGGCAGCACTGTGAGCTGATCCCTGCCCTCTGCAGATCGCAGGGGCGACGCCGAAATCGTTACAACCCTTGCAACCTAAGTGGTAAATGCTGTTTAGTTCCTAAAAGGTTAGTGGATAAATAATAAACGACAAGAAGAGAAATGAAAGGACTGCTCTTTAGCAGCCATTAGGTCCTGTGAAAACTGCATCTGAACACTTACTGAGCCCGCTTTTCCTTGGAGTCGCATTAATGCGTTATTCCCTTTGGCACCTGGGACTGCATACCGCTGTTTGCAATTCCATTGCAACTAGAAACCTGAATGCATTGGGACTATCCCATCTCAGGGACAGAAGAAAGGAGGGAGATTTTCCAGTCCTTGGAATGTAGAAAGCAGATGTGAAGCTGTTTCCGTGAGCTGCAGGACTGCCGTTCACCTCCTATAGGAAATCAGTGGCATGGCCGCTTCTTCTACCATCTCCTGAGAGATCCCCCAAAGTGATGTGCTGGAAGCACCGCTGGTAGCAAAGCTCCTTCCCTTTCTCACCACCTCATTACCCTTTTGCTTTTATTGTGGAAATTGAATTGCATCGAGAATAAGGACACATGGAGGAGCTTACGTTTTCTGTTGGAGCAGTGTTCTAGGGTCCCCCATTTCTCTTGCATTGCTCCATGCTTTTGGGTGCAGCGGAGTGAGCAGCAAAGCACAGGTAAATCGACGGCAGCTGAGCCAGGCACAGCCCGGTTGTACAGACCGCTTCAGCTAAAGCCCTTCCAGAGCATGCCTGAGAGGGGATACTGCTTTTGGCGGACATTTTCAAAGATGTTTTATGCGTTTCCAGCTTAAGAAAGCGTGAAAAAGACTTGATTTGGCAAGCATAGATAAATCTAGTTGAAGTGGAGCCTGAAGCCCAGGTAATTCTTTGGCTCACATCAGTTTTTTTGGGTGTGCAGCGGCTAAGCTGCTCTCTCTGGCAGGAAGCAGTGCGGCTCAGGGCAGCAGCTCCTCCTTCGGGGCAGCCCTGTCCCCTCCTGGTGCCATGGTGACCCCAAGGGACAGGGGGGCGGTGGGTCTGAGCCTTGGCCTGCCCCCCAGCTCTTGCTGATTTCCCCATCTTAGGATTTCTGTGGTGAGTAACCACATGTAAAACCAGAGCCCAGTCACTGTTACAAACAGAGTCCAACGGGAAAAGAGCAGCAAAAGCAGATGACCCGTGCTGTGTGAAATAGAAATGTCTTTGCATCATTCTCATGGTCCCTAGGTCGGTCGGTGCCAAGCTACCTTCTCTCCTGCTAATTTTTTTTAAACATGGCCTGCTTGATTATAATATCCCACTATTTCCACTGCCATTTGCCAACAGTGTTTTCTTTGGTGAAGGTAGTAAGGGAACGCCAGCATCCACTAGTCCAGCTCTCATCTCATGTCTTTCTAGACCTCTTCATATAGTCACTGAGTCACTGAGCCTGTGATGCCCGTACTGGTTTTTGCACCAAAGCACGGGAAAAGGAGCAACCCCAGAAGAGGAAAGTTCACCAGTCTGACAAGGGAGAGTGGGCAGGGGCCGTGGTTTACAGCTCCCGGTGCAGGTGGTGGCATGGCTTGCAGGAGGGGGAATAGTTGCATGATCGCTTCTTTTTGAAACAGGTGAGGACTAGGTGGTTTAAAATGGATAAAGAGAAATAGGAGTCAGAAAGGGGAAGAGCAGAATATAGTGACCTGTGAGGATCTGGGATGAAAACTGGAGGAAGCAGTCAGCCACCAGATGGGAAAGAACATTTGAAGTGAAGGCCCTGCTGCCACCAGCCCCTGCAGGTTCCTGCTTAACGTTTCTGTGCCGGCTCTGCCGGCTCCACACGCGTGGGCTCCCCCCCGGCATCCAGCGCTCGTGCAAAGCTCTGGGCTGCACAAACCTATTCCCCAAGGAGGGCAAACCCAAATCTCCTATGGTATGGAGGCAACGTGTGTTAACACGCAGTTTGGGAGAGCAATATTTGCCCTTTCCTAATGTTGTGATGTTAGGGAGGAAGTTAGCGTGCTGTCCTCCCATGTGTGCCTTCCCACCACTATGGATGGGATTCTGAGGTCAGGATTATGCCAGGGTGCAGCTTCCCATGTCCCCGTCAACACCGACACTCTGCATGGGCGCTGGAGCCTGACTTGCGTGGCTTCACTGTCGCAATGTCATTCTGGTTCAAAGGAGTGGTGACAGGAGAAAACCGGTGTTAACTCCGCTGTCTATGGAATGCAAAAGTTTCTCTACTTTAAAAAATTAAAAGGACAAAATAATAATGAAAGCTTATTAGCTGAGACAGTTACACAAGCAATGGTGGGGTAGGAGAAAGTAACTATTAACATATAAATCTTCTTTTTGTTTCTCTATTGGAATGTTTTGAATCTTCTGAGGTTTTCCAACAGGTTTTAGTCCTTGGACTGGGCCCATTTTTAATTCCAGGATTTATGCATCTTTAATAAAATAATTGGTATCTTAATTTGCAGGAAGTTCTGCTGGCACTGCTTATCTTTGAAATTTTTTTTTCCTGCTTTTTCCTCTACTCAAACAGTTTCCTTGGTGATCCAGAAATATCCCATTAGCTTGTGTCACAGCAGGGCGTTTGTGTTTTGTTGTTGTTGTTTGTTTGTGTTTAACTTGGTTGGCCTCAACGGACAGAAGCAGCAAGGTCTGTTCTGTATTTCAGTACAACGGCGGCGTGTGCTTGCAAGGCCCCAGTGGCGTTCCTGGACGGGATGGAAACCCTGGAGCCAACGGGATCCCCGGGACACCTGGAATCCCGGGACGGGACGGGCTGAAGGGGGAGAAGGGGGAGTGCATGCGTGAGAGCATCGAGGAGTCCTGGACGCCCAACTTCAAGCAGTGTTCGTGGAGTGCACTTAATTACGGCATCGATCTCGGGAAGATAGCCGTAAGTTAGCTTTGCCCAGGCTGCTGCACCTCACCCACCTCTGTGAGCTGGGCAGTGCCAGCCGTACAGATTTCATATTGGAGCCTTTTTCTACATGTAAGGGTGAACTTTGCAAAGGTTCAGCTACTTTAGATCCATCTCAGCTGTGTTTTACAGCTACGTGCCCATTTCAGTTCTGTATTAGTTTCAAAAGAATGAAACTCTTAGGAGAAAGCCTCTCCTCTGAGGACAGGCTGAGAGAGCTGGGCTTGTTCAGCCTGGAGAAGAGAAGACTCCAGGGAGACCTTATAGCGGCCTTCCAGTACCTGAAGGGGGCCTGCAGGAAAGCCGGGGAGGGGCTGTTTGCAAGGGCACGTAGCGATAGGACGAGGGGCAATGGTTTTAAACTAGAGCAGGGTGGGTTTAGATTAGACATTAGGAAGAAGTTCTTTACAATGAGGGTGGTGAGACACTGGAACAGGTTGCCCAGAGAGGTGGTGGAGGCCCCGTCCCCGGAGACATTCAAGGCCAGGCTGGATGAAGCTCGGAGCAACCTGATCTAGTTGAAGATGTCCCTGTTTACTTCAGGGGGTTGGACTAGATGACCTTTAAAGGCCCCTTCCAACCCATTCTATGATCCTATGATGTGGCTGGTGTAAGAGTACGTAGAGGACCAGATCTATAACCGCAAGGCTGAAAGTCACACTATCGATAAAGTACCTCCAGCTTGCCCAAAGTACGGCAAGGGTCTTGCCGTTTCGTTCGTAAGGAACAGGAGAAACGTACATCTTTAAGCTGTCAGCTGTGCATGTCTTTCTTTACAATTCCTGCTTCAAAACAGTTGTTCACTGAAACTCAGTTGCCGGCTGCTACTGCAGACAGGATGAGCACTGGTCAGAGTTAACAAGTGTTACCCAGACTAACCCAAACAGCCTGTCCTCCACCAGTGGCCCTGGGTATAAAACTTCCAAACACTACGGTCCAAGCCTAGATGAAGGGAAGAAATCCCAGCTCAATCCCAGATGAAGCAATGCCCAGATTGGTTGGAATAATTTAACTGCTATAGCTGTGGCTGGAGTGAGAACCAACTTTTTTGGGCAGGCATTTCTCACTGCCTTGCACTAGCAGAACTGTCCCTAGGTTTTTTTTTTTTGCACCCCCCCCCCCCCCATGATGTCCAGCATTTTGAAGGCAGAATAACAACCTCTTAAAAACCTGTGAGTGTTTCTTTTTCGCTTGTGGAGATTTTATCAGGGTTTAAGCCTCTCACAAATCTTGTGATAGTTGTTAAATCCAGGATTTCTGGTAACGGAGACAGAAATTGTACTGTCCTCTCATGCAAGGACTTGAGTGCAGCTTTCAGACAGCTCATACCCCTTTACATAAAGCTCAGAAAGTAACTAGGTTGCCAACCTAACAGCAGGTATTATCTAAATAAAGTTAAGAATTTCCACGAGCCCCCTTCTCCATTACCATCCATGAGGTGCTGTTGCTGATTTACATCTTTGCACCGTATGGTATTTGCAAGGCTCTTTTTTCTTTTTCTCAAGGAGGGAAGGGACTAAAGAGAAGTGCCAAAACATTCTGAAATAAATATAAATATATTCTTAATATATTTGTCAGTATAAATCTATTTCCTGAATGTAAGTATATAGAAAACAAATAGGCTCAAATCCAGAGGTTTCTACCAAAGCATTTTTGTCTCCTCTTAGGAATGTACGTTTACAAAGATGCGCTCGAACAGTGCTCTCCGTGTTCTCTTCAGTGGATCGCTTCGGCTAAAATGCAAAAACGCCTGTTGCCAGCGCTGGTACTTTACTTTTAATGGAGCAGAATGTGCCGGGCCACTTCCTATTGAAGCCATAATATATTTAGACCAAGGAAGCCCGGAGCTGAATTCTACCATTAATATACATCGAACTTCTTCAGGTATGTATGTCAAGACCACATGAACAGAGAGGGAGTAGAAACCAGTAGCGAATGGAGTTACCAAGTGCAGAGCGTCCAGGCTGCCGTAGAAAGTTGAGTAACTGACGGAAGAGGCAGAGGAGTGGACAACTAACGCTTGGTACTCTGCTGTCTCACACCTGAGTAGCAACAGCAACAGTGTTAGGATTATTTATTAAGCGATGCTTTATTACTGTGGAATTTCATGGTACTTAACATCCTGTGATTTAGAAATGGGAAAAATTTCTGTCCAGACAGTTCTCCTGTTCTCTGTGCTGTATTAGTGTAGGGAGAAACTGCCTTGCTGCCAAGTAGACGGTGTCATCCTGGCTTAAAATACTGATTTTTTGCATTATCTGTCCATGAAGTGAGACTTATTCCTCCTGGAATTTCTAGTGTAATTTTCAGGCGAGGCACAAAAGTACCTCCGAAGTGAAATATTTAGGAACAATTGCTCCATGGCTAAGCAAAAGGCAAATTAGTGAAGTCATTCAACATCAGTGGAGGGAGCTGATACTAGGAAAAGGGGTCTAACGTGAAGTCTGTATTCTGTCTCCTTTCTGATGGTCGATACTTACACCCTGAGAAGTATTTCTAAAACCAAAAAGGTTGCGTTAATTTAACAGCCTTCTGGCTGTGAATACTCTCCACGTTACATCAGTGGTTTAAGCTGTATTTTGTTGAAGCCCTGTGATGCCAGTAGCCCAGCTCTTTGCAAAAGGCCATTTTTCTCGCTGTACTAGTTCACGACTGCACAAAATCCAACGTCTAGAACTATGAGAGCTTTTTTCTGTCAAGGGGTAGGTCCCACCTGTCCTCATTAACCCACCTCCAACTAGCGGTGGTAGTGGGGAAACAAAAAGGGCAACTTAAGTGGAACTTTATACAGAAGCAGTGAATTCGGAGCGGGAAAGACTGCAGGGTGGCAATCACCTTTGCAGGGCTCAGCTGTGGAAGCCAGCTATGGCTGTGTCCCCGTCCCCCCACCCCATCACTGCTAAAAAGTTGGCTGGATGGGACTGAAGCCACATCCTAGCTACCTGCTTGTAAATTTGGGCATTTAAAGAAGCAGGCACGCCTCCCATTTAGCCATCCTGTGGATTGTGATCTGCTTCAGGTACTGCAACAGACATCGGGAAGCAGCACGGATAAAGGCAGTGCACGACTCTGTAACCACATCTCTAAGTAACAGTATTTATTTCTAAAAACGCCATTCAGGTTTAACTAAATAGCATGAGCTTGCAATGAACTGCTCTTCTTCAGTACTTGCGTCCCCCTTCAGTTGTGAAATACAAAGCGATTGCCAAGGTAACCTGATTTTTGTCTCTAACCAGTGGAAGGTCTGTGTGAAGGGATCAACGCTGGCTTGGTGGATATTGCCATCTGGGTCGGGACTTGCTCAGATTATCCGAGGGGAGATGCTTCTACTGGATGGAATTCAGTCTCCCGAATCATCATTGAAGAACTGCCAAAATAACTTTCCCTCCCTTTTTATAATCTCTTTTTTTTTTTTTTATTTTGTACAATTTTCTTCAGAATTTATTTCTAGAGTTGGATGCAAGCATTTGACTGAAAGGCACCAAACTCTTGCATCTGTAGTGTTTGTCAAGCCTTCTTTTGCACATTGCAGAGGCTTTTTGTAATAACCATTTTAGAATATAAATATCAATCCCAAGTTCATTAACTTTTTAAATTCCTTGTTTAATGTATGAAAATATACCACCAGCATTTTAAGAATGAACTGTAACTTTTTGTATCAAATAAATAGGACCTTTTACAAAAAAAAAATCATGGCTATTTTATTGATCATCAGACTGTTTAAGGTATTTTACATGGTGTTACGATACACAATTTTTGTAGAAGACTTCATAGAAAGTTCTAAGAAAGTAAACTCGTGTCTTGGCTTTAGCCTTCAGAAAACACATGTAACATCTACTCCTGTGAACCTACAACACAACAGGATGCTCTGCTGTTACAGTCTTAAAGTCTCCCATCAAACTCCTGGTGACGTAACTGTGACCTAGATGATGTGGTAAACGTTAAATACCTCATTCTGAATAACTAAGTGAAAACAGACTGTCTTCGCTCTCCTTCCCCCTTTCGCTTCTCGATAGACTGGATGGCAGTATAAACATCTATTACTGGTCTCCACTATTAGCATGCAGATACTAAATAATTTTACAGTTACAAAACTTAGTTTCATTGCCCCAGTAAAAGAATGCTCCCGGATTTAGCCTTTCAGATATATACAATCACTTTGGTGTTAATTAAAAGCTAGGTATATTAAATAGTTTGGAAGATATAGAAGTAAGGCAGGTTGAAATGCCTCGGCTTTCAAAAACTCTACTGGTAAAGTGAAAGAAAGATGTCACAGCTATTTGACTGCAGCCTCCACACCGGACAAGTGACAACACTGATCACGCCAGCACAGCATTAGCTTCAGTGTTTTAAATATTTTCTTCCAAATGCAGCAAGTGATATACTCAAATATTATTTAAAAATTGTAGATTCTAAAGGGAAACAATAGTCATGTTTATATTACAAAATTTCAATTTTACATTAATGAAATAAAAAAACACTAAGAAAAAGCATGTACAACATGCAGAAATCTACACTCTTCCCAGAAATTAAAAAGAAAAAACCATTAAATCTGAGTTAAGGAATTTATTTCAGCTATTTAGGATTAAATCTCAGCTTTTTTTTTTCTGACCGGGTTATAAAAGACTCTGCCCAGGCATCTCTCAAATTGGTAGCTCTTGTCTGCAGCTTTTGTTAAGAATGCTAGAGGAACACACCTGCAGCGAGGAGAGCGTTCGGGCTGTCCCAACTGCCAGCTTACGCGTGCTAGTGCTGCAAGCCAGCAAATTATACAGCTGCTATTTTGACTCTGAAGAACTCTACTGTTTTCATTGGCTTGGACGATGGGTTTTAAGGTATCTGGACACAAACAGGTTACTATGAGCTAAGCTATGGTGTGAATGTACAGAATGTCAGTTACCTTACAGTAACTGATTGTGCACATGTGTGTAGCCCGTCTTTGCATTTGTCCTGGAGCACGAGTGAGCTGTTCTGGGCCTAGAGCACACTGGTCCAGGGTAGTAAGTGCACAACTTTTATTTTTTTCTTATGATTTATTCGTATGTCTTCACAATATTTTTTGGACCCTGGGTGGCAGAGTTAAGTCGGTGTTTCATTAAACTCATCCTGCATACTAGAAAACACACAAAACCAAGTAAACACCCTCCAAAGGCAGAAGTTAGTAGCTGTTAGGGATCTATAAAGTAATTTGTATGGTAAACTCCAGTAAATTTGATCTTCACCTAAATACACATGGAAACCCTCATAATAAAAAACAAACGAGCCATCGTGGCCACATGCCCTTTTCAGATGAGATTATCAACTGTATTAGTAGATGGGATCATGCAAGAGAAAGTGTAAATTATTAATAAGGTTAAGTATACACAAAATGTGGTATGTGGCAATAGTATCAATAGAAACAAGCAAGTGGATTGGTGAATTAAGATTTAAAATATTAAACCAATTCTCCAATCTGTTAAACTTTTATAAAAAAGCCTTATTTCTGCTTTAGGTTAGTCTTCTGTTAACTGAAAACTTCTCTAAGTGATCATTCAGGTGTTTTGCTGGATAGTATCCTCTGCTCCTTATGATCTGATTATTTTCCCCTACCTGTTGAATAATCTTTGCTATCTTATTTCCTCCTTAGTTAAGTGATACTTTCTAGATACTTCTTAATACCTTCTTACTAACAGGATAAGGCAGATGTTATGGCCAGTAATGTATTTTCTTACAGAAGAACTAAAAAAATTAAAAAAACCCCCAGATCTCCAAAAAGTATTTCTCCTTGACAGCAATTACTGGCATGCAAATAAACATCATTATTATACGAATTTACTGAGATGTACTGTAATTTAGTGTATCACTGATAGCAATCAATATATTCTTACAGTCCTTTCCCTAGACCAAATCAGAAGACATTAATGGATTGTTTTGGGTTTTTTTTAAATAAAGTTCTGTGCACAATATTTTTTAGACTACTTATGGAATAATTTTTTTTCCAGAGAATATTATTGAAAATAAGCATGGTCATATTGTTGTTACAATAGTTTGAAAACAGCATCACATGGGATTACTAGAGAAAACCCTCATTTTTAAAATGTTCGCCTACTTTCAAGTATGTATTTACTTAGTAATATTTGGTCAGATGTATCAGTAATGGAGACAGAATCTTGCTCAGAGAGAGAGAGGACAGACAGGGAAGAGAGAGAAAATTAATTAAGTGGCCAGCGATGCACACAACATACACTTTGGTCTGGTGCTAAAAGCAAGCCAAAAACCACAACGCAAGTCTGTCCTGGTATGAGACAAGAACTGGGTTTCATCAGATTGGCAATTATTCAAACCCAGGAACGGACAGCTGTTTTACAAAACAAACTGAGTTTCCAAACTGCACCCCACTGAGGCAGCATTTTTGTGTTGGATGAACAATGGAATCTGGAACATTCCATATGCTAAAATCTGACAAATAACACAGAGGTGGATTCAGAAGACATTGCTGTAAACAACTACATACATACTTTCTTCGTGAGATTCAGATAAAGATTTAAGAAAGTTTTGACAGACCCCAGAGTTGCTTTTATATGAAGTTTCCCACTTCTGTAGGAGTAGAATCTGACCAATTGTTATCTTCAGACTTGTCAAAACAGATTAGTCCATTATTCCAGACGGGCCAGGATGAATTGAATTGCTGCACAGCTGCCTTCACCCAGTCACAGTGCTATTATTTCACAGTTGCAGAGGCATCTGTTTCAAGCAGACACAGCTGATTCAGAGAGGAAGGCAGCAACGCAGGAACATTCAGCAGAAGAGATGCTGGCAGGGTTTTACTATCTCCAGGTTCTTTCCTCAAAATACTAAGTAGATCAATTCACAGTGTCAAAAAAACCTGACGAACTAAATCTCTCCGAGATCATAAATACAAAAAATAAAGGATAGATTCCTTATGAACACAAGCTCGTACCTTTAATGATTTTCTTTTCTAAAACCAAGTAAAAAACCAGAGACATTTTCATAAACGACAAAGGTAATACAGCAGGCAGGAGTCACTCTGATCACATTGGGGATAATTCCTTTGTAAAATCCATGAATTCCTTCTTTCCTTTAAAGACACAGAAAAACATTTAGTTTTAATTAATGTTTTTTAATAGAAATCAGACATAAAACAAAAGCTGGCATTTTTCTTCTTGTGCTGTCCCTGAGAGAGGTACTTTAGGTTAGGAATGACAATTTTAGAATAATTTCTTGTTTTAAGAGTGTTTTAAGTGTTTTAAGAGCTACAATATATCAAATCTTCACCCATCATTTTCTCTTCTGAACATACAATAGTATTCTGTAGATCAGTTATTTAGCCTAGGGTTTGGGTGGGTTTTTTGTGGTGGTTTTTTTTTTTTTTGGTATTGTCTAAGTAGGAGGCAATTTGCTATCTTTCTTCATGCCACAAAAAATTATTAAAATAACTTCAAATTTCTGCAGCCTGTTCCAAAAAGCATTTACATATTTAATCTCACTGAAGCCAGCAGGGCTGGAAGGCTTGGTGGTTTTGGCTCTTTTAATAGCAAGTGATCTGAGGGTCAACATAGCTAAGGAAAGTCAGCGTTTATTTTCAGAGAATTAAAGCACCTTCTCCAGAACTTTGCTTCCACTGGCCAATAAATGAGAATCCAACCTCTCCCAGTCTGAATCAGAGTATTCATGTTAGGGCTGTTAAAAAGTTTCAAAGACTTTTAATCTCAGCTCCCTATTTTCCAGCTTCGTAAAGGCCTAGGACACCTGGAGCGGTGAGTACAGCTAACACAGATCCTGGAAAGCACCTGGGTGAGGTTTACACTGCCCTCCCTAGGGCTCTGGGTTGCATTTGTTTCATAATGAGTACGGTAGCGGCCCCGGAATGGCTGTATACATTCACATTTTTATCAGAAATAGTAAGCCTTCCTATAGACTGCGGCACTGAAGGGCACAGTGCTGAGACATCAGAGCTATTTTCGCTTTGAACCAGCTTCAGTCAAAACGGTTGTACTGCCCCCGAGCCAGGGGTGGTCCTGGAACAACACAGCCTCATTCACTTATTCCGGTGGCACCTTTCAGTACCCCAGGACTCAGCTGACTCGATTCGCATCTCTCTAGCAAGATGCTGCACCCAGAAACATTGTCCAAAGCAAGATTAATATTGTCTGCATACTGCAAAGGTGGCCAAACTTAGTAACTACACAGTTCTGTGTAAAAGCTCTCACATGCCTTGTGGAGCTAAGTGAAGAGGGTTTGTGAGAAGATATGCATAGGTGTGAGCTCTAAAAGTCCTATGGGAAGCTGGGACTAGACTACAAATGCAGTCAGGGCCCAGGGTAATCCAGGGACATCAGTATAAACATCTCTGGCTAGCTCACTTCCTCTTGCCAGGAATTTGGATTAGCCACAATTCCCAGCGGCACAACACTCCTGTCGCGTGTGATGATCTAAAGCAGTTCAAGTGAGACTTCATTGTTTAAGAGCCCCAAAACAGCCAACTCAATGTTATATTTTAACCTGTCGGTGAAATTTGCAGGGGAAGAGAGAAGGGAGACAGAATAAACAACAGAAGCATGCAGGCCAGCATTGACCCTCTCCTATCTCCTCCTTTGTCCTTAGATTTTCTATTAGTGGCATTTTGCACAAAATTACTTTGCACAGCTAACGTTTTGTTTGCTCTGAGCTGTGCTGGTTCAGCAAGTCAGCATGGAAGCCAGCAAACATAGTTCTGATTCTGTAAGACTCACTTTCCAAGATGTAAGCTTTTAATTCTGCATGCCTACCTCCATGTCCTGCGGATCACATCGAACACACCAGAATATGTATTATGCTGATCTTGAAGGCGAGCTCGCACAACTTGATAGGGATACGTTGCTGACACAGCAAATATTTTGGATACAGCTGCCATCATTATGTATTCCACAGTGTTCTAAAAGCAACAAAAATTACCAGGCTTGCCTTAAGTACGGTTTAAATTAGCCAATTTCCCCAAATCTTACTTGATTTTTAAATGTTAAACTAAACAATACTCTAGATTTTTCCCCTTTATAATATGCACATTTTAAAAAAATGGCAATGTTTACTATACACTGTGCTACAAATCATTGTAAAATGTGTCGTGCCCTCTCTTTCCTAGTAAGTGAAACACTTCTTCCAAAAGTAACTACCTTTGCCCAACTTGCATTTGACCAGTTTTCCATGTAAGTGTTTAAGATCACAACCCATGGTTCCACAAAGTAAGAAAAAAAACACATTCCTCCATAAATTTCCGCTTATTCACATGCCACAACACATTTTTATTCTCAAGAATCGTACCAATTTTGTATCTGCTGCTCTGTTTCTATACTTGTTGTATCTCAGTTTCAAATCCTCATACGCCATGAACTGAAGTGCTCCATGTGAAGTTCCAAACAGACCAGGCACAAATCCCTAAAAAAGAAAGGAATAAAGCAAGGTTAAACAACACACAAAAACTATACAACTTGACAGAGTGCAGCTTACACACATGTGTATGTCCTCCATTACTTTACAAATTGTGACTGCACAACTGTCACTGTGCAGTATCACTCAAAGCCGATTCTGGGCTGGCATTGTTAACGGCAGGCATCACACAAAAGTGTAATAGATGTTACTTTTCTCCAAATGACATACAGGCTAAAGGCACCTAATGAGAGAGCAAGATAAAACAAGTGGCCTAGGGACTCCACCTCACAGAGCGCAAAGCACAGGTCTTAAAAAGCTGGTAACATGGAAAAGGATTGCAAGAATACAAATCAAGTTGCAGTCTTGCAAATGTGCTGCTGAGTGCCTGCCCCTTTCCAGGAACTGCCACTATGCTGTTCAGTTCCCACCTGAAACTAGTAAGAGCAATGACAGAAGCTGGCGTCACTTCAGTGAGGGCAGTCATCAGGAGTAGAGGTACAAAAAAATTCCTGTGATCAGGTCCTAGAGATAGATATATACGTATTTGTATGTGTAAATGTGTATCCATAACATATATATATACATTTCTATACAAAAAATGTGTGTGTATATACAGGATCATAGAGTCATTTAGGTTCAAAAAGACCTTTAAGATCATCGAGTCCAACCGTAAACCTAACACTGCCAAGTCCACTACTAAACCATGTCGCTAAATGCCATATATACACATCTTTTAAATACCTCCAGGGATGGTGACTCAACCACTCCCCTGGGCAGCCTGTTCCAATGCTCGATAACCCTTTTGGTGAAGAAATTTTTCCTAATATCCAATCTAAATCTCCCCTGGCACAACTTGAGGCTGTTTCCTCTTGTCCAATCACTTGTTACTTGGGAGAAGAGACTGACCTCCACTTCTCTACAACCCGCTTTCAGGTAGTTGTAGGGAGCAATAAGGTCTCCCCTCAGCCTCCGCTCCTCATAAGACTTGTGCTCCAGACCCTTCACCAACTTTGTTGCCCTTTGGACACGCTCCAGCGCACGCACGCGCACACACACACACACACTGGAAAAGCTAACTCATACAAGGGCTTATGGATAATTTACATTAAAGAAATAAATCTAAGATTAGGATCAGTTTGAGTGCATTCCTCACCCTACCCAGAGCACATCCCAAGGCAGCCCAGCAGAGATGACCAAAGGTGTAACAAAGCAGTCGGGGAAATGCTCCCCATTTGTAAGAGGCAGTAATGGACAGTAAGAGTATAATAAGAAAATACACAGAAAGCTTTTCGTTCAAAAAAGTTGAAATGAAGGGGGGAAACAGGTATTTTCTGAAATGTCTCTACAAAAAAGACAAGGCAGGAGTTCCTTCAGAGGCAGGATTAGCTCAGCTGAAGATGAGCTGACAGCTGCATGGGTTCTGAGAAGCATTAATTCTCTTTTGAAGAGTTGGTTGCTTACACTGGAAAAATACAAATAAGTGGGGAATTAATCATCTTGGCCAGAAAGGACTAAGGGAGCCAAAAGCTTGCTGGAAACTGCTGCAAAAGGACAACTATAATGGAGTACGTGATCAAAATGTGGATAAAAGGACTCAAAGAACCAAAATTTCCCCAAAAATGCTGGTATCAAACAGTTTTATCTTATTTCCCATGATCCATTCAGGTAAGACAGAGGAATTAAAAGATGTGTCCAGACACACAAAACTCTGTATTAGACTAAACTGTAAGCCCAGAATGTTGAATAGACTTATCAGTATGATACTAAGAGCCTGGAGAAGGAGAAGAAAAAGAGAAGGGATCCTGGTAGGAGTCCACTGGAATAGTGTAACAGCACAAAATGATAAATTACTTCATAAACTCCTAACTTTCAGAAAAAAACCCAACCCAACCTGAAAACAACAGGAGGCATAACAATTGCAGAGAGCTTCTACCACTTCAGAGATTAGCTCTCTGCATGGTATAGATTTCTGAAGTTTATGATATTACAGCCATTCAGGAAGCGATCTTTAGGATCTCTTTGATAAACAAGAATGAATTTCTTCTCACAGTAGAAAATAAGGGTCATAAACCAATCATCAGTGATCATTAACTGATAAAAGGCATTAAGGGCTAGCTAAAGTCCCAGAAAATAGATTTCCCAAATAAGAACGAGTGGAATTAAAGCAAACATCTATATTTCATCAACTGTGAGCATAATCAGAATTTTGTTTAGTTGGGCACAACAGAGGGAAAAGGACAACTTTGGTTTTCAGAAATCCTGAATCAGAAAAGAAAATTAACCTGTAATATAAAAACAGAAGAGGAGGAACACAGAAAAACAAAATTATTGAAAATATCAAAGAAAAAAATTATCTGAGTCAGCTGAGCAAGGAACAATATGAAATTTATGTATAGTGATAGCAGAGAAAATCTTCAGAAACATGCCCATGATTAGACAGTAAAACCGTTAAAAGACAGAGGAAATAATTGCCTTCTACTTGGAAAGAATCAGAATGGTGTTTTTATATCATAGGAGAATGAGGCAATATTTTCCCCACCAACAAAAGAAGAATGTTAAACAACATTTAAAAGTGCTAAACTCTTAAATTTAAGCCAGCAGATTTGGATAACTTGCACCCAAGGGTCCTAAAGCATCTAGTGATGATACTTGCTAAATGAGTACCAGCACAGTCTAAGTCTTGTGCTGATGGGGAAAGCTTCCAAAGACTGAAGGACTTTTAATGTTGGGCCAATATTAAAAAATCCAAGAAGGGAGTGAGGCAACCGTCGGCCAGTGTGCCTCAGCAAAATAAGAGCTGACCCGGGCTTCTATTGATCATACAAAACAATGTGTTCTTATGGAAAATGTTTCGAAGCAAAACTGGTTTCTTCATAGTAATGAAATATCTTGGCTGAGGAAGTCTGAAATATATTCCTACTCTATTTTCTTATTCTTACTTTTTTACACAAAAATCTTTCTTGCTACAAAATTTAATAGAATTTGAAATTTATTTTTCATCTATAACGTGACTGTGCAGATCAATTTTAAAATAATTTCATTTTATGTACTTCTTGTTATTTTTTACTTTAATATTCAAAACATATCTTCAGAAGATTTTTGCCATGAGGGCTTAACAGCATCAATGGTTGCTCAAAGAAGTCCTGTTTGAATTCTCTTTTGGAGAATTAGAACAATAGACAGAATTAAATATGTAATTAGAAATCTAAATGGTAAAGCATATAATTCTGAACAGTAGACAGCGGGGAAAAAAACAGATTTTAAAGTTGGCTTAAACAGCTGTAAATGCCGAAGAATCCAAGACAAAAGAAAAACAACCTGTTGCTTAATATTTCAAAGGTCGCCCATAACAATGAAAAGGAACAGGCAAATGTATATAGTGGAAAGCCTGTGCTCCTTAGTAAAGCAGGGAACAAGGTTCATTTGGTGATGTGGTACTCGCATTGCTGCCTGAAGCGTCTGAGAGCGCTCACGCCAGAGCAGCCTCTGCTGTACATTTCAAACTAACGCAGCAGATTGTCCCTGTAATCTGTTTAGCGCTGTCTTCATTTGGGTTCTCAGAGTGCCAAAGACCAGTAATATCAGAGCACCCTGCTCTGACAACTTGCGCAGAAAAACACTGGAAGTATAACATTATCTCCCTATGCATCTTGATCCCTTCATGGTGAAAAATTATACCATCTTTTATGTGAAAATTACTTACACTTCTGTCTCTCTGTAGAACCTGGGACTAAAGCTAGAATCAAGATGGCCAAATCTCAGTGGATTTTGCTACATACAAGTACAAAGACATAGAAAGTCATTAGCTTACAAGGTTCACATTTGCAAGAGGTAAAAAAAAGCATAAGCAAAAAGCATAGCAAAATAAAGAGAGCTAAGTGCCTTAGACATTAATGGACTGGAAAATATACTTTACCCTCAGAGTATAGAAACTTGCCTGCCAAAGGTGAAATGACAATACAGAAGTGTATGATATATCTATTTCACTTTGTAACAAGCACAAATTACTGCTAGGATTTTTTTGTTGTTGTTGTTAGCATACTGCATTATTATTCTTAGTCTTGGTGACTCTATATTTTCCTTTAATCTGTTTACATTTTCTGCACTTCCTTTTCACTTTACTGTTGTCTCTTAAGCATTGCTTTATTTCTAATTGCTGCTTCTACATCATTGCTGAAAGAGAACAAAACTGAAAATACAAATACAGAAACATGGGGGCCAGGAAGAATGTCAGTTGCATTCCTGACGGATTTTTAGTAGTCTGTCACTGTAGACTATACATCTAACAGTTTCCCAAGCGCTCAGAGGTATTTTATGTTTTTCTGAAAGTGCCAACTCTTACAATCTTACGATTATTTTACAATGTTTGGTCTCTCCTGCCTTACGCTTGAAAAGAACCGTACAGCACTCTTAACACGAAGCTGGTTGCATGACATCCAACTTCATGGCAAAGTAATTTCTAGAGCTCAGATCTCCAACAGATCTATAGGTGTGTTCAAATTGCATAACCTCAAGCTGTTTTTTCCTCAGCTGGGTGTGCAGCAGAGCAGCTCTGTCCCCAGTCATCTGAGGGACGGAGGCCAAAGGACAAAGCTTAATGGATGGACAGTGGGGATGATCGCTGGGATAATCAGTGAAGGAAAGGCTCCTATCTTTTCAAAACCAGGCCAAGTTCAAGAAGAACAGGTTATTGAGGAACCCAGCTTCCGATGAACTATAGTTTAATGAACGAACAATACCTGGCAGAGCTAATAAAGACAGCTTTGATCCCTGGTAGAAAGATCAATGCCTCCTGACATTACTAGTCTTGTGCCTCAAGGACTGAAAGAATTGCTCAGACCAGTAAGAGCGTCTTGTGCAACAGAGTGCAAGATACGGAATTGCTTGGACAGAAATACCATTCTTTAGATGACATCTAAATTGATTAATCTCAAATTAATCAGAAATAAATGACTTCCAGATTTTATTTCCAACTTGTGGTGGTATTCTCTGAGATCCCTTATTTGCTATAAGGAACTCTATCTGGAATTCAGATTATGAGGAAAACAAAGACATTTGCATGCATTACAGCTCCTGCAACTCAGGACAATTAACAAAATTTCAACCATCAAATTTCAAATAAAGTAAGAAAGAGAAAAAATGAAAACTCCCCCCAAAACAGAAAACAAAGGAAGGCTAAAGTATGGACAAGTTGAAGAACCACCTGAAGAGGTGCCTTTTTCCCCAGTATAGACAAGGATGAGAGAATCTAGACATCGAATGAAAGCTGCTCAGTATGCTTAGTTATATAGGTCACCCAGGACCTACCTAGGTCACCTTCTTTGCAGATTTAAGCAAGTAATTTGCTCTTTTAAAGGAAGTACCTGGTTTAACTCTCCACTTGCAGATTACCACTACAATGAAGTGTCTAGCGCCAAAGGCAACACGTGCTACATGCAGGAATAATCTGAAAAGTAACTCAATGGAAGGACATCTTAAACCCTAAGAGATGCAAGAAATTATAACTTATCTACATGGAACAGAGCAGACATCCAGGCAGGCAAATCAGAAATCCTGACAATTTCCATTTAGGAATAATTAAGGTGCTTTGTTCCTGGTGTCAGAATTCGGCATTCATTGCTACGTAGCATACGAGGACAGCATTCAGCATAGGACGGATTATATTTTTCACACAAATAAAAGAAGTTAATGTTCAGTAATCAGGACAATTCCTAAGAGATAGTGTTCTTGTTCTATAGCATTACTCGCAGAAAAGCCAGCATGAACTAAAATAGGTTTCTTCACACCTCCAGGCACTGATGAATGCATCTTGATGTCATGGCCTGAAGGAAGGAGGAGGCAAAAAGTCCAAATCCAGTTGCCATCTGTTTCCCTAAATTAGAGTGAATAAAACACCCACACATATGCAGACCATATTTCGAATTCTGCAAATTTTATGGATTTAGAGATGACAGATCGCAGACCAATAACTAGAGGGCAAACGAGCAGTTGTGAAACCATCCATTGTGGCAGAAAAAATTAGCAACTACTTTAGTCATATGTTATGTTCCAAAAGGTGTCAGAAAGAAAGAGATAAGGGATGAAGTGGGAGAAAGCACTAGCAGCAAGACAGATTACAGTATTGCTGCCCTCCTTAACCAAATTCTAATTATAGGAAGACTCTAAAAAATTAAAAAGCAGCTTGTAGTTTACTCTCATTTCAGCATTATCACCTAATAGAAGATGGCTTAGCCATAAAGCTTACACTCTATTCTTCAGTGATTTCCTGTATTTCAACAGTATAATAGCTTTTCTTCCAATTAAGCCTCTTCACTGCAGCGCTTCAGTGGGAAAGAAGACGCAGAATAAAAGTGAGTGAGCTAATACAAAACATGACTTTTTTGTAGATAAGTATTTACAAATCTCACCATGCCACTGAGTGGTGCCAGCCAATCCTGGAATTTTTTTTAAATTTTATTACCTTATATAAGCCACGTATGCCCTCCATCTTGTATATCTTCATAAGAGCATCAAACATTCCTTTGTATTGCCGCTTTGATGGATCAACACCAGCGTTATATTGTAGCACAAGTCGTGTCTTCGTTACCCATATTGGGTTTGTAATACAGAGAGTCATGGCTCCTGAGAACAGATGGAAGTTAGACTGATTGTTACGCCAAATCCAAAGCTTGTCCCAGTTTTTTCAGTACGGTGTAACACAGGCTTCTACAATGACAAAGCTACTTATCCTACAAGAGTACTCGTGTTACTTAAAACAAGTGAACTTTATGCCCATCACTGTTCCCTCTCTCTGCCTTCAAAGCTCACAATCAAGTCCAACCTACTCGTGCTGGGGGTACTTCTGCGGAGCATGTGCCTTTTGCATATTCCTCGTACATCCCATTTTTTCCGTCACCTTTCCACAGTCAGTGGTGTAATTTCTTAATGTACTCCTGATTGCCCAAGTTATTCTTTTGGGTATACAACTGTTCAAAATTTAATGGAAGCCATGACAAATTTGCTTTATCATATTGACAGGTTAACAGAAGCAACCTGTTACAGCATTACAGGTTATTGAAAATACAGTTGTAAAATTAACCCATTACTATTTTTCACATCAAACAATATGGCCTATATTTCAACATTAAATGAATGCTCCAACATCCTAATAAAGAGTCTTGTCAATTGCCTAGATTAAATACAACACAGAAGCATGTAAAAGAATATATGTTAGAAACAATATATTAAAAGTCTTGCTGACAGAAGTTGTATTTTTATTCCAGATCTTTAGTTTCTAAGAAAACTTGGACCATAGATAAAGATTTTCAAAGACCAATTCACTTACTCTACTACACTCAATAGGCCTTCTCTTTTCCAGGTCTAAGCGTTAAACATTTAATGAGTTAACAAGCTGATAGCAGCAGATTTATATAGTTATATTTTGTGACTCAATGTAGTACTAAATATGGAAAACGCTTATACACAACGAAAACAAGGTCAAAAGGCATTTTGACAACTGCCATTCCTGAGCAAAACTGAAAAGACCGCGGTGAACTGTCTATTCATCTTAGACATCATTAATTTATTTACAGACAACAAATGATTGCATTTGGACTTGAAGACTTAGACTTGCCACCTGTAAGAAAAAGCAGCACTGACACACAAAGACAGGGAGCAACATATGGAAAGGCTAGAAGCAAACATTAATCTTCTCTGCGTTTAAACTCACCAGCCTCTGCAGCTGACACTAGGTGTTCGGTTGCACTGAGACTTTCCAGCTTCCCTTCCTTCTTGTAAGCTTTGATGGCATTGTAACTGTAAAATGTAAAATATGTTTTGGCAAAGGTGAAAACAAACCTACATCACTAAAAAAAAAAAAAAAAAAACCAAAACAACAAAACACCTCACTTAAGATCACAGAAAACATTAGGTGGTACACAGCCTTTGAAAGCAGATATCTAAGCAAATGATCTTTGTTTAGTTGATTAATTGATCTCTGAGCAGTTAGGTCTTAAAAGTGAAATATGGTAATACATATTTAAATTGATAAAGTGTTACTGTCAGTATGAACAGGACTGCGTCTTGAAACAGCTATCTGATCTCACGAATTAACTTCTAAAAGAAACCGATTAGATAGCCTCCTTTTTACTGAGAGCAACAGTGACAGGTATCTATCTTCTAGCTCAGAAATACACTGAGCTTTCTTCTCTTGATCCAGTTTCCAGACTTTGTGGATTGAGAAACTGTAAACAGGAACTGAAGCGTCAATAGAAACCTATAGCAAAACTTGAGGACTGAAGTACAACAATAGAATCATAGAATCATAGGGTTGGAAGGGACCTCTGGAGATCATCTAGTCCAACCCCCCTGCCAGAGCAGGGTTACCCAGAGCAGGTTGCACACGAACACGTCCAGGCGGGTTCTGAACGTCTCCAGAGATGGAGACTCCACCACCTCTCTGGGCAGCCTGTGCCAGTGCTCTGCCACCCTCAAAGTAAAGAAGTTCCTCCTCATGTTTAGGTGGAACTTCCTGTGCTCAAGTTTGTGCCCATTACCAATACTTGCTGGTGGGGGTGGCTGACACACTGGAAGGCTGTGCCACCATACAGAGAGACCTAGACAGGTTGGAGATTTGGGCAGAGAGGATCCTTATGAAATTCAACAAGGGCAAGTGTAGGGTGCTGCACCTGGGGAGGAATAACCCCATGCACCAGCACAGGTTGGGGGCTGACCTGCTGGAGAGCAGATCGATGGAAAGATACCTGGGAGTCCTGATGGACAACAGGATGACCATGAGCCAGCAATGTGCCCTTGTGGCCAAGGCAGCCAATGGCATCCTGGGGTGCATCAAGACGAGTGTGGCCAGCAGGTCGAGAGAGGTCATCCTCCCCCTCTACTCTGCCTTGGTGAGGCTGCACCTGGAGTTCTGTGTCCAGTTCTGGGCTCCCCGGTTCAAGAGGGACAGGGAGCTGCTGGAGAGGGTACAGCAAAGGGGTACATCCCCCTTTGCTGGGATGGATACATCCCCAAGATGATTAGGGGACTGGAACACCTCTCTTATGAAGAAAGACTGAGGGATTTGGGTCTTTTCAGTCTGGAAAAATGACGACTGAGGGGGGAACTTATCCATGCTTATAAATACTTAAAGGGTGGGTGTCAGGAGGATGGGGCCAGGCTCTTTTCAGTGGTGCCTGGCAACAGGACAAGGGGTAATGGGCACAAACTTGAGCATAGGAAGTTCCACCTAAACATGAGGAGGAACTTCTTTACTTTGAGGGTGGCAGAGCCCTGGAACAGGCTGCCCAGAGAGGTGGTGGAGTCTCCGTCTCTGGAGACATTCCAACCCCGCCTGGACGTGTTCCTGTACAACCTGCTCTGGGTGACCCTGCTCTGGCAGGGGGGTTGGACTAGATGATCTCCAGAGGTCCCTTCCAACCCTATGATTCTATGAATAACAGTCTAGACAACTGACAAGTGAGATTTGCACAGGCACACCAAGTAACTATTCCCTGAAGTATTTCAATTAATACAGATCAGCAGTAAATCAGGTCAGTTACACAGCTATTAAAGTAGAAAAGAGTGAGTATTAAAAAACGGGGTTTATAAGCAAAGCCCATCAACTCACAGAAGCAATGAAAGAAATGAGCGTCACTAAAATTATTAAAAATCAGTTAAACATTTAGCTTTAGTAGAAAACTTTATTGTGTTCTCTAATTCTTAACACGACATTTTAGGTTTTTATTTTTTCTGAGGTTTTAAGCACTTTTAGAGGATTCTTCATGAATGATGTCACCATCTCTCAAGTTCCTTAGTATTTTCACAGCATCAAGGGAATGCACTGTACTCGACAAATTAACGAGTCTCTGACTCAAACTGCTTAAATTCTAAACCAAACAAACCATAATAAATGGTAACAGACCTGAACTTACTAAAAGAATCACAAGTTTATAAGCCACTTAACACATTTTTATACCCCCCAAAGAAGATGCAGGGTATATCTGAACATTACATTGCACAGGATATGACACATTTTACAGTTCTACTTACAAGAAAAAGTAAAGTCCCCAGGAAGCCCCTGCTCCCAACATGTTTGGAGTTACCCCTTGATATAAACCTCGCAGTCCTTCATGCTTCCAGACAGTGGTCATACAGTGGAGAATCCCATTGTATTTTGGCCTTAGCTCCAATCCATCGCTTACTACGAAAGAAAGAAATTATAATGGAAAACATTTCGGGAAACATGACATTCAGCTGTGTAAAAGCCATCTCATAAGTACACAGCACCCAAAGCAAGTTGCAAACAAACATGAAACCTAACTGATCAGCTGTATTTTAAAAGTATTCTTTTAAAAGTACATGACAGTTGGGGTTTACAGCTTTCTAACTCTAGTTAAAGAACTTAGGAAAAATAAAAAGGGAAAAAGAAACAAAAAAAAAAAGAAAAAGAACTTTTAAGGTCTCTGCAAGAGGAAAGTTCCCATCAATCTGACAAGGCTAAATAAATGCACTGCTGTGCATTTTTGGTGACCAGCAGCTTTGAATTGAAGTTTTTTGTCTCTTCCTTTTGGTGCCCCAGCAATTTTGCATCATATTTCAAGTGATATGTGTGGGGTCTACATTTCTTTAAGGAGTTTAGGCAAGCCCCAAATAACAACTCTCAAATTCAATCTTCCTCTTTAAAATGTTCTATAAATATCTGAATATTTTCAACAGGTCATGTCTTATTGATTCCAAAGTCAGTTTTTACCAGAACACACAAAGGTTATTTCCATCAAAAATTCCCGTTCTATTATATTCTAAATTCTATTATATTCTAATTTCTATTCTAAATAAATGGATTTGCAAGAAAACACCAAATGCATACACTTCTCCCACCCAATAACCAAACAGCTGGACATCCAAATATTCAGAAAGCATCACTGTCAAAAAGATAAAAAACATGCAAGGTTTTGTTTGATAGATTTCATTTAGAACACAGAAACTCATGCAACTTACAGGGGTAACTACTATTGTTCCTACCGTAACAGCAAGAGAGTAAGTTCGTTGCTGTCAACATGCGTGATACAGCGCACAATGAAATGACAAGAGGTAACAGACACAAGATGGAACAGAGGGAATTCTGACCACAACTTTTTCTCCATTGGAGTGGTCATATACTGGAAAAAGTTGCCTGAAGAGGCATCTTTGGAGCTACTCAGAACTCTAGCAGACAAGACCCTGAGCAATTCGATCTAAACAGACCTTATCCAAGTAGGGGGTGAACTCCAAAGATCTCTTCTGACCTAAATTACTCTCGCCAATATAGCAGCACCTTTCATCCTTAATATAGACATAGGGCTGAATTGCAGTTTTACTGAAAATTAATCTCAAAGTGTTACAGTCAGCACAGATTTTGTGTCCCCATCAAGATTAATCCTAGTAATCATTAATTTCAGATGTTTTCTGTTCAGTGACACATTCTCCTTTGAACTTTCTGTACAGTACTGTACATCGTGACTTCAGGACTAAAGACAAAATGCTTTTTCTGAGCACACTGTGACAAGGCCTCAACACCTTGACAGTCACTGAAAACTTGGCACAAATTAAATGCCTCTTTTCTCCATCCTGAATAAGCATTGCTAGACATTTTCCAAAGAGCTTTCTGAATTTTTTATCATGCTGTCATTAAATCAGGTATATGAACATATTAAACAAGGTGGGAAATCAGAGACAGGAATGCAAGTCTGTCTGCCAAGGACACTGCCAAGAATCTTCACAGCATTTGATTTCTGATCTCAGCTCTTACTTCCTGATTGAAGACAAAACATAGGAATCGTTATTTTCAACCCAAACAAGCGTGTAAAATTTTCCCTTTCTCTCTCTACAGTCTGACTAAAAAGCTACCTGGAGGTATGGCAGAGTAAGTTTAACATTGGAGTACCAGCAAATAACTTAGGTATAGTTCAAAAACATACCAGTGCAGCGTCAAAAACTGGAAAGGGCTGTTAATGATACTCATATGCAGCAGGGAGGAAGAGCCTGCATCCTTAAGTGACATCTAAACTCAAAGCATATCAGCAACTTATTCTTTCCTGTGCCAAAAGGTGTATTCTCCAGGTATCAAGAATCAATACATGAGTTATTCTGTTAAAAGATGGACTTCAGATCTTAATGATGTGGAACAAACTTTTGCAAAAAAGCCATGAGTGTTGGTGAGTCCAACCAAAATCTGACAGATGGAAATCAGGAAGAAAACTGATACCATCTATATAGAATCATAGAGTAATTTAGGCTGGCAGTGACCTCCAGAGGTCATCTAATCCAACGCCCTGCTCAAAAGATCTAATTAGATCAGGTTACTCGGGGACGTGTCCAGTCGGTTCCTAGACATTTCCAAAGCTGAAGAGATTACAGCCTCTCTGGGTAACGGTTTCCAGTATTTGGCCACCCTCATGGTAAAAATCCTTTTTCCTAATAAATAGCTGGAATTTTCCATGTTCCCGCTTGTCCTCCAATCACATAGTCATAGACTGCAACAATCTCCCCCCTCAGCCTTTTCTTGGTGAGGCCGAACTGATCCTGTCCTGTCAGCCTGTCCTCCTGTGTCGCGTGCTCCAGCCCCTTCACCAGCCTGGTGGCCTCCACTGGAATCGGGCCAGCATGTCAATGTCTTCCTTGTACTGATGAGCCCCAAACTAGAGGCAGGACTTCAGACGCAGTCTTACAAGTGCAAAATAAAGGAGCGCTTCTGCTAGCTACACTCTTGATAACACAGCCCAGGATGTGCCCGCACTAGGACATGCAGGAAAGTGTTTAAATCCAACTTTGCAAAAAGCGTTGTTTGGAAACGTGATGCTTTAAATCTTGTAAAACTTCTCTGTGATACTTCACTACTTGGTTTTGATACCTTAAACACCCAGGTATCCATTTCAGATAACAATCCAACCATACAGCAAAATGTTTCAACCTCTGTAAAAGAGAATATGATAAAAGGGCAAGCTGTTTCTCATAGTAACAGCAAATTCAATAGGGAGAAGCTGACACGCTTCCCTGCAGAAAAACAAACAAGTTAGATTTCTCTGTAAAACAATACCGCTACTGTTAGCAACCAGGATTATTGTAAAACTACTGTTGTGCTTTGAGCGTTGAAAATCTTTGGCATCAAGGTGAACTTTGACCGTTGGTTGGAGACAATCTGCCTGTTAAAATCAGACTCTCGGAGTCTCGCTGCGCCCTATGGCACTGGTGGCCGTGAAGGAGAGGGTACAGCCTAGTCAGCCCTCTGATCCGACCGAAAACAGCACGTTTTACAGTCCCCAGAAACGACAAGAAGATCAAACTTTGGGATCGGGGCAAAAAGAACCGGAGACCGTCCCTTTCGGCCCACGGACAGGTTATTCCAAGCCGCGGAGCTGCCCTGCCAGCGCCCGTTGTCAGCCCTAGGGACACCCGGGCAGGCTGGGCCCGGCCGGGCCCCCCTCGGGAAGGCGCCGGTAGGGAACGGCGAGCTCGGAGGGGCCCGCACTCGCCCAGCGCGAAGCACGCCCGGCCTACGCGGGGGGCGCCGGCCTCGGGGGCTCACACCCCGCGGGGGCGGCCGCCACCTCTGCCTGCGGGAGCCGCGGCAGCCCCCGCCTCAGGCACCGCAGGCCTTGCGGCGCGGGGCCCGCAGCCTCCCCGGACCCGGCCTCACCTGCGAAGCGGATCTTGACCAGGTCGAGCGGGTGGAGCACCAGGGTGGAGACCACGCCGCCGCTCAGCCCCGCCGCCAGGTTCTCCAGCTGCACGTGGCGGAAGAGGGACCGCAGGGGCGGCGGCGCCGCCGCCGGCGCTTCCGCGGCGCAGACGGGGCCCGGAGCGCTCATCGCCGGCGGCGGCGGCGGCGCGTGGGCAAGGGGCGGGGCGGGGCGGGACAGGGGCGGAGCTCCCTCCCTCCCTTCTCCGTCACTCGCCTGGCGGTCCCGGCAGCGGGGGGAACAGTGTCTCGCGAGAACAGCCGGTCCGGCGCATCCGGTCACGCGTGCGCCGGCGGGGCGGAAGCGGTGGAGGCGTGAGGAGAAGGTGGCGGCGTGAGGGGAAGGTGGCGGCGAGGAAGATGCGGGTGAAGGTGCTGAGCCGCAACCCCGACGACTATGTGCGGGAGACCAAGCTGGACCTGCAGCGCGGTGAGCACCCCTTCGCCTTACCCCTCGGGAAGGCGCTCGGGCGGCCGCCGGCCCTACTCCCCCCCCCCCCGGCGGAAGAAGAGGAGGATGAGGAGGCGCTAGCGGTGGCCGTGTCCCGTCCGTGAGGCGAAAGGTGGCCCTAGGGGCGCCGAGCAGAGGTGTGGGCCTGCCCCGGCGGGGTCTGTCCCATCCGTGAGGCCGTGGTGGGGCCCAAGGGCGCCGGGCGGAGTTGCGGGCCTGTCCCGGCGGGGTCTGCCCCGTTCCGCCCGCCGGCAGGAGCCGCGGGAGTTCGTCCCCGGCGGCGGTGGGCGAAGGCGGCTGGCTGTCCTGTCAGCCGGCCTGGTAGGAGCTGGAGTCTGGGCCTTGGGGGTGCCAGAGCATGGTCGGGAACGGCTGGGGGGGGTTAGTCACCCTTCTGGTACTCTGGGATTACTCTTAGTATTACCCGGGTTTCTCTCAGCAATTTTGTACTTGCTGCACTCTCCTCCATAGTACAGCTCATCGTGCTTCATGCATATCCCTTATTAAAACTGGCAAAGTTCGTGCAGATTTTATTCCTTGTTCTTGGATGCAGCAGCTGTAGCCTGGTTGATGGGATGGTGACTTCTCGTGCTGTGCTCTGCGCATCGTCCGTAGAACTGATCTCACACAGCCGAGCAGTTTCATTTCTGTAACACGACACATAGTTTCTACCTGGTGTCAGAAATAAAGTTTGTAAAATGGTCACCCTGTGTCAGAAAAAGCAGGAATAAAACTCTCAGTGAATTGGACGCACTAAATCAAACTATTTTGAGCAGGACAATACACCTATAGCATTTTAAATTGCATATACTTCATTATTTGATTGAATTGGAGGTAGGTGGCTATGTTGTGTGAAATTGCACTGTAGCTAGCATCTTCTAGTTGTTTAATAGTGGTAACATAATATGGACAAATATTATTGAAGTTACCCACTGGGGTATTAGCTGAATACATGTTAATTTTCAAAGTGTGATTTGTGTGTAAGCTGTTAAAACAGATTCTCTGTCATATTGCAGAGTGTTATCCTACTTCATTTCATCAGAGACCTTAGAGGTTTTGATGCGCATGAAATAGTCTTTGGAAACCAGCAGACTGGACTAAGTATCGGTTCCTAATGAGCAGTTTGTTGTCAATTGTTGCTCTGTTGACTGTTCAACCTTTTTGAATGAAACTGAATGAGAGACAAAACCCAGAAGCACAATGTCAATATCCACTGTCTTTCTCCATTTGTTCTAAGGTGTATCTATGCAGGTGGATGCAGAGAGACCCTTGCTTGAAGCTTGTTGGATGTAAACACTCGTCTGGGAAAACAGATAGCATTAGCACAGGACCAGGCTAATGAAACTAATGAGTCTTATTTCTGAGCCGGGGCTGGCTGGCAGCTGACTAAACATGAAGAGAGCTAGGTTGTCTCTCTTTATGCATGTCCGTGTAGCTGTGTCCTTTATATTAGAGTTTAGTGGTAGGAGATTGGTGGTGGGCGGGTTTTTTTTTGTTTTTTTTCTTTCCTTTGTGGTGGTATTTGTTCTTTTAAGTAACAGTTGCAAGATATCTGCAACTTCCAGTTTGTTGCATATATTCATACCTTCATTAGCTTAGCGGTGTGCCCTTGAAAAGGACATCAAATAATTTCAGAGTTATTTCAGACTTCATTAACTTGAGCTTGTTAAGTGAGCATAGTAATGATCCATGGATCAATTGCAAGACAGTAGGAATGGCAAAAATCTTAGCGTTGCAGAAAATTCTCCCGTGTCAGGAAAATAAAAGAGAAAAGCTTCCTAATTCAGCTTACCTTGAACTTCACTATATACCATGGGTTTCTAATGTCTGTGTTGCTCTTATTGCAGTTCCAAGAAACTATGACCCTGTATTGCATCCATTTGAAGTTCCGCGAGAGTACACGAGAGCTCTGAATGCAACAAAGCTAGAACGTGTGTTTGCAAAGCCCTTTCTTAGCTCACTTGATGGCCACAGAGATGGAGTTAATTGCATGGCCAAACATCCAAAGAGTTTGTCCACAGTGCTGTCTGGAGCTTGTGATGGAGAGGTAAGCTGCAGTTACAAACAACGAACAAGGTACCTTTCTTCCGTCTTTTATTTTTTCTTCCTCTTGTGTTTTTTTTCCTCTTTTTTTTTTTAAATGCCCCCTGCTTACGTTTCTTTTGTGTCTTTGTTCAGCACGATACCCTGTCTTTCTCAGAAGGTGCAACTCTACCCACTTCGGGGCAGTGTTTCTCAAACTGCAAGTTGTAACCTCCCAGAACACAAAGGGTTTCAAAAATCTTCAAGCGGCAGCTTTTAGCTGTTCAGCTCTGAGCAGAGGGTGTGACATACAGTTCCTCAGGATGGAGCAGTGAATGTTAATATTTACAGTCCATAGTGATTGCTTTTTGCTGCCCATGTGACCACCCTCCTCCCCTTGGAGGAGTTAAGCTGCTAGATTACATGAAGTCAGATGAGCTGGCAGGAAGGGACACACAACCAGAAACTTTGTGGAATAATAATTTAGCATATTGCCTAAAAATGATAACCCTGTGTTTGATTATTTTATATAAATATTACAAATAGCAAGCAAGAGCACTTTAATTGGAGTCAGTTGCAGAAAAAAATTGCCTGTCTTTTCTGTCTTCTCTGTCCTCTCTCAGCCTTGCATTGTTTGTTTGATAGTCCTTGTGTATTTTAAAGGTGTCTTCTGGGTAGCTGGGTGCTTTCCGCTTTTTGTAGAAGGCACATAGGTCATGCAGTAGTGTAATGGAGATTAACCTTTTCAGAGAGGAGGGGAATAAATTTATATGAAACGTTAGACAGATTTCTTTTCTACTGATAGAGCAAGTAAAGTACTGTATACTTATAAATACATACAAATATAAAAAATGACCTCCATTTCTTTGGTTTTTAAATGGGCCCAAATGTTTTGAAACCTAAGCCGCTGTGAGAGGTGGACATCTATATAAAGTGTAATACAGCAGCTGGACTGAAAACATTCTGTTGTTTCCAAAGGCTACTTCCTTGTTCTTTTCTCTCTAGAGGGGTATTTTTTGATGAAATTGTAACTTCTGTTGTCTTTTCGAAAGAATTCTAGTTCAAAAATAGGGAATGCAAAAATATGGTAAGTATACAGCTTGGGTGGGGAGAAGAGGTAAGAAGGAAAGAGATGCACTTTTAAATTTTTTTTTTTTTGAAGAAGGGAATAAATAAGTAGTTTTAACATTACAAAATTTGGCTGGTGTTCAAGCCAGCTATGCCATTTCATTAGAATGTGTGTGATCTCTTTTACTTGATTTATGAACTGCAGTTGTGGGCTGTAGAAAACTTAAATAACAACAGAATACTTTTCTGGTCTTAACAGGTTAAAATTTGGAACTTGACCAAACGACAGTGTATTCGTACTATACAAGCCCATGAAGGCTTTGTTCGAGGCATGTGTGCTCGTTTCTGCGGTACATCATTCTTTACTGTAAGTATGTGTCTCCTTTGTACAGTGTAGCAGTACAGAGTGCCTGTTCACCATCTGTTTTCCGGTGAGCAGCTTACTCTCTGCCATCCAATATTTAAATATTGTATGAATACGTTTATTAAATTTGTCAGTGAACCTGACAGTTCCGTTTCTGATGAAATTTTTTTTGATGCTGTGATATGGATGTTATTGAAGACTGTGGAAGGGATAAATACCAGAAAATTGCTAACAGATGGTCACGTAACTAAAACTTGAGTAAACTAGTTTTCGTTAAAGTAGTAGATAGATTATGGTCCTTGAAAGACATACAAACGCTTAAAAAAGTAACTATTTGTGTACACTATGATTAAAGATAAGCTGATTAAGTCAAGATGGTTCCATGTTAATTAAGCTTTATTAACTTATGTCAGCCACAACTGATTTAGTTGCATATAAATCTGGAAATAGTATGTCTTCCTGTTTGCATTAAAACAATTCTAAGATTATACAAGAAAAAGAGTTGGGGTTGAAGACTAGTGTCCTGAGGTTTTGCTTTTTTTGAGCTGGGCACAGAAGAGCTATTTTCACTACTATATTTTTCTTTCCTGAAGTACATACCAGGTCATGAGGACTGCAGTTAGGATGTAGGGGAAGTCACAGCAAAAAATTCTAAGTGACTCCAAATTAGCATGCCCTTTGGACAATCCCGCTGCCTGAAAATTGCACAGCCATGCAAAAGCTTGTGTTGGCATAGTGCAAGAGATAGCATGGCATTAGGAACGGGCAAGTGGCGCAACTGGGGTGGAAAATGCCTTTTAACTGTTTACATGCTCATCGAAATGACATCCAGTAGATAATTTGCAGTTTAAGGTGCTATTTGATTAAGAATCACAAAATGTAGCCTAAAAAAACAGTCATCGTTCTAGCTAACCTTTTTTCTATTCAACCCTGGAAGTATCTCTCTTGAAAACTGGAAAAGATTCATGGGTTGTGATAAAGACAGTTGAATAGATGAAGGAAAGGTGGTGGTGGGGGAACGGTGACAAACAGGAAGTCAGTCACCTCCTTTCACAAGCACACAGATCCCCAGACAGTCTCTGAGCAGCACCCACTTTGGAAGCCAGCCCTGCTCCCCTTTCTTCTTCCACTACCCCAGTTTTTATTGCTGGGCATGATGTTACATGGTATGGAATACTCCTTTGGCCAGTTCAGGTCATCTGTCACACCTGTGTCCCCTCCCAGTCTTATTGCCCACATTGGGGAAGCAGGGGTGATGATGGACAGAGTCGGGGCTGGGTGCGGAAATGCCTTTCCACTGTACGAGCACTGTTCAGCAGTAGCCAAGACATTGGTGCCTTATCAGCACTGTTTTAGCCACAAATCCAAAACTCAATGCCATATGGGCTGCCGTGAAGAATGTTAACTCCATTCCAGCCAGACAATATACATGTACCTTCCCAGTTTCTAGCAAGATAATTATGACAAGGAGAACTAATCTTCAGCTTGGAGGTGTAAAAGGCAACAGTGAATAGGCAGCGTTTTATTTCTGCGTATGTCATAGATCATTCCCTTTTGAAAGGCTGCCTGTACTTAATTGCAAAGCACATCTAATAAAATAAACAGAATATATTTATGTAAAACTCTATGTGCCTCCTCCAATATTTCCAGGTTGGCGATGACAAAACTGTGAAGCAGTGGAAAATGGAGAGCCCGGAATATGGAGAAGAAGAAGAACCCATTCATATGATTCTTGGAAAGGTAGTAAATCTAAGTTTTGATTTTTCCCACATTTCTTCTTTTGAATTAAGTTTGAACAAATTCTTACCTAGCTTTTGGAGGAGAGAGAAATGGTTTGATATCACCTGTTGTCATAATGGGTTCTGAGGTGATGTCAACAAATTTTATAATGGCACTTTTAAAGTATATTCAAGTTTTTATTACATTTATTTTACATGTAACCAGAAAGGAATCTTTCAAATGCCATCAGAGATTGCCTAGATCTGTCTGTACTAATCATCCCTTTCTTCAGTCTGGTCACATCTTTCTGTAGTCCTTCTCTTCGGATGTGTGTTGCCAGTGCTTAGTCTGCATTAAATAACTTTCTTTTCCTGCCAATACCCTGCACCTGTTCAATAAAAAAATTTAACTTTACGTTTTTCTTTTTGACAAAAGCAGACTAAAAATAGATACTTCAGCACTTTCAATTTATGATAAGCTTATTTTAAGAACAACATTAAATGCTTTTTGTAAATAGGTGATTTGAAAATCTTTAATTATTGTATTGTCTATGCAATCTTTTTGGGTCCTCATCGAAAATTTGTAGTTGTACCCTTAAAATTTCTGTTTTTTTTTAAAGTCAGAGGACTTTGTAAACGAGCTTCTAATGCCGACTCCATTGTAAATTAACAAGAAGTGCATTGCATGCTCATTAAGTGAGTACACAGAAAGGTAGTCTGTTATGTAAGGGTACATCTGATAAGACTCGGTTTCTGGTAGCAGTGGTGACTTGGTTTTCACTAACACAAGTGAATAAAAACATGGCAGACTTGGTATGCAATGATTTATTGATCTTGTTTTGTAACAGAACATATTTGCATATTTATTTTACAATTGGTTCTGTAAATTTTTTTCGTTTTTTTGTTGATGTTGTTTTTTCTTTTAAAGACTGTGTATACAGGAATTGATCACCACTGGAAGGAAGCTGTTTTTGCCACCTGTGGCCAGCAAGTGGACATTTGGGATGAGCAAAGGACAAGTCCCATGTGTTCTCTGACATGGGGTTTTGATAGTATAAGCAGTGTAAAATTTAATCCCATTGAGGTAATGTTTCTGTTATATACTGATGAAGAAAAATATTGATTTCCAATATAAGAGCTAAACTCTATTAGCACAATCTTTTATGGCTTTTTCCAAATTTAATTTTTGATATGTGTTTTAACATAATATTTGGGGGGTGTATACATATATTTTTTTTTTTATGCCTACAATTGCTTTGGAATGTAGTACCATATATTTTCATCTTTTCATCTTCTGTCTCTGACAGTGGGGGAGAGGAGAAAGGGAAGTGGGGTGGTCTCCATTCTGCCCACAGCAATACATATTCCATTCCTCAATCATACAATGTAGTGGTTATGTGAGTGTGGAGCTCTCATCTGTTCCAGTGCTGTACTCCCTGTGACCAAGGCTTTTCCCCCTCTCCATGGCAAAACAATTGCATCTGATCTTCTATAGCAGTTTCTGTATACCTCTTGGCTGGGCTGTGCTCGTCGATGAAGTGTTTATGAGGAATTGCTTGTTACTTTTGAACTAGGGAGGACTGGGTGGATTTGGAATCTTACAGGGGAAGCTATTTAAAATTTTTGTGCTGAATAATTAACTGCACAGAAAGAACAATGAGTGTACTTCCTTGACTGAAAAATAAACTATTTAACTACCAGCTTTGTGAAGTAACTTAGGTATCTAATGTAAGCTGTTAGCCATACTCTAGAAGTGTTTAGAAGACCCTACACACTGCTTTTCTGTGGTTTTTTTTTTTCAGACATACCTTTTAGGAAGCTGTGCTTCTGACAGAAATATTGTACTATATGATATGAGAAAATCAACTCCATTAAAGAAGGTAATCTTTGCTTATGGCACTAATAATCATACTGAACATGTAAATAATCTGTAACTGTTAATGATGATAAAGGGAAGCTCTGAACTGTGAGTTCACTGAGTTTTCATCGTCTTAATTTTGAGTCTTTTAACTGAGTTTGAATTAATGTTGGGATTTAAACCATGCAGAGTTAGAAGGGCCCTTTTCTGCATTCAAACGGGCTGTCATGCTTACTCTGTTGTAATTCTTGATAAAGTACCTGACCTGACAGCAATTTCCCAGTAAGAACTTTATGTTCCTATATTGCATTCTGTCTGTGCATGTGTGGTTTTATTTTTTTAATTTTTTTTTTCACTCCTCCTTGGCAGAAGCAAACAAGGTAATGTCTAAGGCATTTGCTTTTCACCATTGGAGACCCTTGCCCTGCATTTGAAAAGGTGTTTTTCTTTTGCATGGAGATAACCTCCCTGCCATCCACCTAGTATAAACATTCAGAAATCCTTTGCAATGAGTGGAATCAAAATTGTATTTATATGTGGAATTTACCAATGACATGAAGATTCCTACTTAAGAGAATGTATGTATTTACTTAAAACAAGAAGCCAGTAATTGATACACGTTACCCTTGATGAAGTTTGGTAGTTTTGAGCCTCAGAACTATCTTAATGATTTTCTTCTTGAAATACAATATTCTGGCCTGTAGTATATTCTTCTGATGTGTTATGTACTGTCTGCAATGGCACTGGTCTGATATACACTAGAACACTATAATGGTAGTTAGTTATAAAATAGGAGTATTGTTGGCATAACAGTATTTCTTTCTCTCCTTGTACCCCAACAATTTCTAGTGATGTTTCATTTGGGCTGCTGAGATAGTGCTTATAAAAAAAAAAAAAAAAAAAACTGTCAGTGATGCCAGTTGGAGACCTGAATGTCGAAATGAACACAGCTATTGCTGTAGATGTGCAGTGACAAGTTAAAAGGATGTAGTTTGAGCCTTTGTGAACCAAGTTTGAATCTAACAGGATTTTACGTATGTATATATGCTAAATATATGAAAGTATACATATGTGTGCATATATACACGTGTGTGCATATGTGTGTCTCTTGTAGTAGGCAGCATGCTTGGGTGCATTTTCTGCTATAGGAGTAAAACCCTGATGAATAATTCTTTTTATCTGTGAATATAGTGCTGGGTTTCCTGCTGGGATAGGGATGATTCTCCTGTGGAGGGGCAGGTTGAATGCCCGTTTCTGCATTGAGAGCTAAGAGCTCTGTAACTCCCAAGAGAAGTGTGCTGCTCATTAGAGGTACCTTACCTATGTATGGGCTCTGGCTCCTAGCACTGCTGTGCTCCTGGTGTTTGATCAGCAAAGCAGCTCACACGCTGCCCTGAGTTTGGAACTTGGTGGGAGTCCCTTTCTTAACAGAAATAGGAGTACAACTTTACACATCATGAAGCAGTAGCTGTCTTGCCCATTTTTCCTGTCTGTGAGTTTCGAAGTCTTAAGTTTCAAAGAGGAACAGATAAAATGGTGAGATGCTGCCTAAGTGCAAAACAGGAACTAGTCTAAAACAGCTGGGAAAAGATGAAGGGAAGCACTCTTGTTGCATGACAAGATGAAGATGTTTTAATAGAAGTCGGTACGCTTGCAAACTAGAAGTCATTCCTGTGTAACCTATGGGATTGCAGGAAAGCTTAGCGTGTTTTAAACACAGTGTTTAGCATTTAAACAGCTAACAGGAACGGTGTTGTCTTTTGCTTGTAACATTCTTAGGTAGGTAGTAAGGGAGATCAGATCACTTTAACACAAAACCGGATCGCACAAATAATTATCTCAAAATCTCTTTGTAAGCAAGCGTTCACCACTAAAATAAATAAACCAAGATAACCAAGTCTTCAGGGACTTCACAGCTTTGATTTGTCTTAATCAGGACATTTTCTTATGAAATGCCTAAGTGTATCTACAATTGATTAAAAAATAGTGTCAGGAGGTCGCTCTGCTACAGGTTTAGATAGTTCCGGAATGCCATTATTAATGTATTTACAGCAACTTAAATCACTTCCAGCCCAGGTTGCCTTACATAGTTGTTACTGAATGTAGTGCTAGAGCTGTACAGAGAATCCTTTTCTTAGGCAGTATTTTAATGCCAAATGCCACTGCTGAAATAAACTGAGTGCTTGTAAATTTGAGTGAAAAAATAGTGTAGAAGATATGGACCAAACCTGACCCCTTTTGAAAAAGAGCTGGATTTTTCAGCAATATTGGAGTTATTTTGTGGTATGATTTAACATGTTACACGTATAATAAATATTTTAACATTAATTGTGTACTCATTTTGCAGTGGCTGAAAAACTTGGAGAGGGAAGAATAAAGAACCCTCCTTGATTATTAGCTTCCCAAATATGTGCAACAATACTGAAATCTGAACAAATTCTAGTAGTCACATTACTGTAAACATAGGGCCTTTCAGTGGCCTATCCTTTCAGTAAAGTCACTTTTTAAAGCGGAGATTACTTTAGACATCTGATGATTACATTCAATTTATAGTTTCTGATAATGAGCAGTATTTTGCAGCGCAGACTTCATATTGAGCAGGATAATGTCACTTAGGAAATGAGGACTTAATGGAGAATGAGAACCATGAGAATGTGCACACACTTATAAAATCACGATCTTTTGGGGGAGCAGTTCCATGGAGGTCATCACTATTAACTTGTTTTGACATTGTGTTCATTATTGTAAAAGTTAAAATTGTGTAACTATAGCTTCTTATACGTATGTAAATTTATGGTGTTTGGTATAGTAAACTGAGAACAAAAGTGAGTTTGGAGTGCCATAGCATTAAACACCCAAATTTCAGGACTTTCAAGTAGGATTATGGCTGGCCTGGAGCATTGTGGAAAATCCTGTTTAGAGTTGTTCAGTTTTTGTTAATAAGTTGCTCTGTAACTATACATCTGTTTTATGTCAGGCATACTGTATGGGATTTATTTTTAAAATACAATGGTTGGAAGCTCCTCCAAGACTCGGCAGAAGCCAAAGCTGTTGTGTCGTATGGGGTGTCTGATGACCTCCTCCCTGCCTCCCCTTCTCCTACAGAGGCCCAGCTGTTACTGTCACATCTGTCCCCCAAGGTGGGGGCATCCAACATACAGCTTCTTAATACTTCATGTCTAATCTACTGTTAGCAAAGTAGAAGGGTCTTATTAGGCTGTCATCAGCTGCCTTCCTCCCACTTCAAGGTAAGCTGGCCTCTTCGGAGCCATCCACTTACTAGCAGCAGGCAAATCTTATGAACGTGTAGCAAATGACTCACTGCTAATACAGTGATAGTGGTGAGTAGATTACAACTTCTATACACATTGCTTGGCACTTCAACAAGAAATGGCAACTGTCCTGGAGAATTCATGAACTGCAGTTTCAGAGATAAAATAATGAAGGGCTAGTAATAACTGGGTAGAACATAAAGAAGTTAAAAGAGCTTTGCAAATGCTGGTTCACAACATCAGTTAATGACTATATCTTTTGAAATAACCATTTAATTAGGTGTGTTTATAGATTACTTAACTAAGTGTTCCTGTAAATGTGATGGAGAAGTGAAATTTTTTAGAAGTTCCAGGTTTACGTGTTCATCACTAACATATTTACATGTTAAATGACCACTTTAGAAGAATTTGCTTCTAAGATGACTTACAGAGGAAAACTCAATTTGTAGAGTCATAGAATGGTTTGGGCTGAAAGGGACCTTAAAGATCATGCAGTTCCACCCCCCCCTGCCTGAGCAGGGACACCTCCCACCAGACCAGGCTGCTCAAAGCCCCATCCAGCCTGGCCTTGAACACTTCCAGGGATGGGGCATCCACAGCTTCTCTGGGCAACCTGTTCCAGTGTCTTACCACCCTCACAGTAAATAATTTCTTCCTGATATCTGATCTAAATCTCCCCTCTTTCAGTTTAAAACTGTTACCCCTCATCCTATCGCTCCACTCCGTGATAAAGAGTCCCTCCTCAGCTTTCCTGTGGGACCCCTGTAGGTGCTGAAAGACTGCTATACGGTCTCCCCGGAGCCGCCTTTTCTCCAGGCTGAACAACCCCAACTCTCGCAGCCTGTCCTCAGAGGAGAGGTGCTGCAGCCCTCTGATCGTCTTTGTGGCCCTCCTCTGGACTCACTCAACAGGTCCATGTCCTTCATATGTTGGGGGTTCCAGGTCTGGATGCAGCGTAGCACGAAGGGACAGGAAGTCTTGAGTTCCAAGTCTAACACTCCTAAGGACACATCCTGTCATGTCACTATTTCTCTGACGTAATTCTGTACCTAGAAAGTGCTTCTCTCCAGTGATACAGGAAGCCTTGAATAGAGCAAGTATTTTACTGCCTATAATAAGGTAGCAATGTGTAAATATCTTTCAGGTTATTTTGAATATGAGGACAAATACAATATGTTGGAACCCCATGGAAGCTTTCATTTTTACTGCAGCAAATGAAGATTACAAGTAAGTGTGACCTTGCTTTTTGATAACCTGATCATGTTATGTTTTTAATCTGCATTTTAGTAATTTATCATCATGCTAAAATACATTTTTAGAAACATACCTAAATTCTAAATTTGAATCACTTAGGGAATAACTAGAGAATTACAGGCTCACTGATTAAAAAAAAAAAAAAATAAAAAAATTGATGGTAGACTGCCTCTTTCTCTGTATTTCAGTACCCAGGGGAAAAAAGCAGTTTTACTCACAAAAAACGCAGCTGAACCAATGCAAGTGTAACTTGCAGTGGGACCTGGAAAATAAATACTGTTGGTCGAGCCTGAGGCAATATAAGTATTTATTTTCTTGCCAGCTCTTGTGAAGCTTGATATATTGTACTGATAAGCTATTTTAATGAAACCCTTTCTTAAAAAAAGTAAATTAATCTTTTGTGAAACAGTTGCAGAGACTGCAATACTTACCCTTTCAATGTCTCTAAGCAGTTTTTTACTTTTGAACAATAGTATTCATGTGAACAGCTAATCTGATATTGAAAAATCTGTCTCTTCAAAACTAGGCCACTGCAAAATGTGTTCCACATCCTTTTTTCCAGGAAGTCAGTGATCTAACAATAGATCACTGTTTTCTTCTAGAACATAGGAATTTTATCACTTCTCTTAAGGCTGTTTTTCCAAGGAAATGGAATCTGGCCCAGACCTTGAAAGTGGGTGTTGTACTTAATGTACTGCTTTTCACCTATTTTGGTTATGGTATGGCAAGGCTAACAGGGTATCTAATCTGTTTGTTTATAGCTTTCCCCCCCCCCCCCCCCCCAGCCCTGCTAAACTGAGAATGGTAGCTGTTACTGTCAGGGGCAACTGTCCTCTTGCAAGCTGTAGCAATTCATATAAGTGCAATGGCAAACACATGTATCAACAACGCAAATGCAAGCGTTACCTGATTATATGGAGCAGTGGTTTTGAATATGATGCTACTGTACTTTTTCTTGGGGAATTTAGAAGGAAGAAGCAATAGTTGCCCATAAAAATAAGAGACATTGAATTAATTCCAGTTATGCATTCATCTGCAGCAAGGAGGGTGAGAAACCTGCTAAATTATAAGTTTTTAATATAGTGGTTCTACTGAAATGTGCGTCTTAATCGTGTTTCATTAAATGATTTGTTTGTAAAGCACCTTTGCTTATTGGCCCTAGGCAAATCAATGACCTACTTGGTTATTATGCCTTGCTGTGTGTCAGTGGGCTTATTGATTCAAAGGCGTTACAGGTAGACCTCACCCAAGCTTTGAAGTGCTTAAGAGCAAACCAGCTGTGGTCCACAAGCTGTGTGTGTATTTTTAATACAATGCTTTTCTACAGGTAGTGTGCTCTCCTGAACTAGTATCTCCATGTATTGAAGGACCAAGCTTTCCTTGGACTCCTACACTGTCTGACCTAAAGAAAATTAGGTGGTAGGAGAGGGTGCCAAACAAATGGGAACTTCACAGAAGACTTGGAATTACTAGGAGTTCCCAATATGGGAATACTTATAAATCTTGGGGAGTTGATAGGCTTGCCGTAATGATTCAAAGATGCTTGTCCAAGTTCAGGTTATATACTTATAGCTGAAGATGGAGTAAAGGAGGACAGTGTGGTGGTTGGAGAAATGGGTTTGGTCAGTGACCCATGAACAGATGATGAAGGGAATAGTGGAGACCATCTGTTCTTTGACAGTGAGCAAGAAACCTAGGTCTGATCCAATAACTAAAGCCTCTGGTTAATAAACTTTTTTCAAGCCCTAAACAATGTATTGTTCTTTCTTTTTATGTGTTATGAGCAGTTTAAAGAGTTCCCTCTGCAATATGGATCTAGCCTTAAGCATGGTTTATGTATGATTAAAGCAGCTGTTCAGCAAAAATGTATTATTTACTTAGGAACTGTTACGATATTAAGTTGTTGGTGTATTTATTTTAAAGCTTATATACTTTTGATATGCGCTATCTTGAATCACCTGTGATGGTGCATATGGATCACGTGTCTGCTGTTCTTGATGTGGATTATTCACCCACTGGGAAAGAATTTGTCTCTGCCAGCTTTGATAAGTCTGTCCGCATTTTTCCTGTAGACAAAGGTCACAGCAGGTGAGTGATTTTACACCTTTGTCTCTTGCTGTCATTGGTTCCAGTGACCTCCCTCTCTAGTCCTCACATTTCTTAATTCATTCGTTAACATCTTCATTGGGGCATTCACTTCCTGTGAATATTGAAATCTTATTCTGTATAGAATTTGAGATTGACAGGTCATGTAGTTGACAGATAATTCTGGAGCGTGTATAATGGATAGCAGTACTTCTACAGTTTTGGATTAAATTTACAGTGGATTATTGTTCTTGGGTGTACTCATTTGTATTTTACCAAGATGAATCCCATCTTATTTCCCTCCTTATGTATCTTTAATGTTTTTAGGTCACTTTGTACTGTATCTGTCACTTAAGTTTGCAGTGCCTTACAACATTGTAGCATTTGGTTATCTAAGGACTACCTTCATCCTCTATGGATGATTGCTAAAGACGTTACATGAAAAGCATTGTTGTATGAATTCCTGAAGATCAGTTTGGGACACTTTTGTGATCTGTTTCAGTATGCTTATTACCTTTTGTTCATATTTTGTTAACCAGGTTTTGATTCATGTGACAATGCTTTGAATACAACTCACTTTGAATTAGTTTTTCATGTAAGATTTCATAAGGCAGTGTATTAAATATTTTGCTGAAGCTCAGATTTGATCTACTGTGTCTCCATTATTACTACTTTTTTTTTTTCAATTTGGTGAAAATTGAAGAAGTTATCAGATCTGTCTGGTATCATTTGTTCTTCATAAACCTACCTTTGTTATTCTCTGTTGTCAGTTCTTTCTCTTTTTTCCTTTATTCTTAACTTTATTTTGCTTCTGCTTGCCTTCCTCTCTGCAATCTTGGCTCCCCAAAAGGTTGTGACTAGGTGGTTTAGGGGGTGGTAATGTCGAAATATTGATTAAGGGAGGAGTACATTTTTATTATTGATTGATGCAGTTATGTATGCAGTATTCAGCGTAACTGTTTGTATGCTCCTGTGCTGCATTAAAGATTGATAGGGGCTGTTTACATTTTCCTTTATAACTAATCTACAGGTAGTTTTTATTTTCTTCCAGTCTTGCAATAATATTTTAAATGTAATTAAGTATTACAGTTCCTTGTGGATTGTTTTGGTTTGGGTTTTCTTTTTAGTTCTTGTATTATTAAGCAGTTCTTGTGTCCTACAGATTTTCCTTTCTATGGAGTAGTTATGTTCACAAAAGTGGTGATACGCAAAGTTAAAGCACATCATTGAGAGGAAGCTTGCAGACCCCATAATGCAACAGTAAAAGGCTTTATTCCACATTACTGTAGATTGTTGCCAAGGCCTGTGGAAGGAATTTTCCTCTTTGTCCCCCTTTTTTTTTTTTTTTCCCCCTTCTACGTGATGGCCATAAATCTAGTGAGGAAGAGCCTTTTAAGTGAAGAACTTAGCCTCATATAAGCTGACTAGGGCATTCTGTGATACTTAAAATTTTGTAGGAGCTAGGGTTTTTCAGAGTTGCACAGTTGAAATTAATCCTGTGGAGCAGAGAAAAGTCTCCAAATAGAAGATCTGATTCCACCTGGAAAACTGAGAGGGCAGTTAAGAGTATCTTGACAATACTCCAGTTTTGACTTTTGATCTACTGCTAATCTGCAAAACTCCCAACTTCCCATTGCTTTCTATTGTATTTTAAAATGAAAATTTAGATTAGGAAATTGATTAGCCATAAGAAATAAGATTTATAATAAAGTTGATCAAATTTAGTAAATTCTTGGTAAATGGAACAGGATGTCTGTGTGAATTTTTTAAATGACAGATCCTGGTTATTTGGCCATGTTTTGTATTTTTTCCTTTCCCTGAGAATGATATTTATTAAGCTGTGACGATAGCAACAGGAGAGGTAAAGACTGAAAATCTAGAGTAAGGAAAGGAAAAGTACTTAGTTCCCCAAAGGTGGGTGAAGAAAAGCTTTGTTATTGAGCCAAATAGTACAATAAAAGTAAACATGGGGATGCTTGTGAAAATGCGTATGTGCACACATGCTATTAAACATCAACATCAGTAAAATGCTGATGTGAGTATTAATGTTTTCTGAAGGTACTCGTGCTCAGTCATCCACACAGTTGTTCTTGTAGAGCATCACTTGGCTGTGAATTACGAAAGGCAGTTAAGCTTATCAAAACTTATTTAAGGTAGTATGTTGATTACTGTTGTTTTTCTCACAACGCCTCCAGAACAACCCCAGGCTGGTTTTTCCATGGCTCTTGAATAGGTGTTGTTTCCATATTTCCTTTCCGTTACTACTTGGATTTTACTTGTAAAAATAACTAGGGAGAAGAAAGAGAACGGCCTATAAGCTGCAGTGCGTGATTGGTATACCAAAGGAGTGGGTTTTAGTGGACAGTAACTAGGCCTTACTTATTCTTCACCTTTAGAATGCTAATAAATAATTAAAATTACTAAAAAGTGAACTTAGTCCTATATTTTTATAGCAGAAATAAAATAATAACTTTATGCATAATATTGTTCTGCTTGTTTGGTACGTAATGAATATTAGATAAGAGTTTCATTTAAATATCAGTTTAAATGTAACATGTAGAAACATTTTTCAACAGGTGCCAGCACTTGTTGAGCAGGAGTCTAATTGGCAGAAATTAAATGTAGTTCTGAATGTTTTTTTACTAGCTGATATTTCTTGTTGAGTTCTTGTTTGCAGGACTGGAGACTTTTCTTGGAGTTTTTAGGGTTTTAAAATTTTTTCCTAGAAGTCCTTTAGACAATGATAAGGAAGTCTATTTTTGGGGAAAGGAGGGGAATTACAATGAAGAGGAGCCAATCCATTGCCATGTCATAAATGGACAGCTGGAGGTGTTTATTTACTGTATTCTTTCTTGTTCATAAGGATGCTGTCAGATTGTCTGGCACCTGTTCTGCAGTCCCATTCTGTGACGCTTGATCAGTGCAACAGCGTTATTAATGACAATTATTTCAGGAATGGTATGCATTTCAGGTATGCCATGCACCCATGGCATCTTTTGCAAAAAGAGTTATTCTTTATCTATTTAATGTAATTTCTTTGAAAACACTTATTTAAAAAGCATCTTATCCTAGGTGGTCCTTTATCAGTCTAACCATCATACTGTATTTCATTCAGTCTATATAGATTAAAGATGAGTGCAGTGTTTTTTAAAACAAAATCAGGTTTTTTTTTTTAAAGAAGTAAAAAATGTATTTGCCTTGAACAGAATGCTTTCTGCTATTTGAAAGGTAATTTTGATGGGAAAAGTGATGATAGATCATTTAAAAATGTTTTTCTTTGCTTCAGGGAGGTATATCATACGAAGCGAATGCAGCATGTCATCACTGTAAAATGGACTTCAGATAGCAAATATATTCTGTGTGGCTCAGATGAGATGAATATTCGTCTGTGGAAAGCTAATGCTTCTGAAAAACTGGGAGTGGTAAGAGTTGCATTTTGCTTTTTGTTATCAGGAGACAAGATGTTTGGAGCTTTTTTGTTATTACAACTGGTCAGCCTATTCAACTTCTAAAAACTTGTTTCTAAAGGGGAAAATGTAAAATGGTAGTTTGATATTTGTATTTAATTTGAAAACTGACATGCACAGTATAGCTCATTGCCTTTACTGCAACTTATAATAATAAAATTAAATGCCTTGTTATTGCTACACAAGGGGACTTTTTTTGGTCTTGTTAACAATAATCATTGGTTCTAGCTAGATTAGTTTTTTACCTGGGTGCTATAGGTGAGAATTCATCCCTTTGCACTAAAGAAAGCGCAGTAAGTTCTGGTTTGCCATATGTAAGTCATTCTACTGAGGCTTAGGGTTACTACTTTTAAAAATTTTGACTGGAGTGCGACTGGTTCATGTGTGGTTCATATTGTGATAAGCATATGCGTTGTAAAATAGACCATTTGGACCAATGCATAACTGAGATTGTTATTAACCTGAATAATTCTCAGATATCAAGTGGGCAAACTAGTGGGGTGTCTGAAGTCCACTTAGTTCAATGTAAGTCACTTTGGTTGGTGTGTTCCTAGTGGGAGCAGACATCAGTCTAATTAGATACGTGTCTGTTCAGTTACACTTGTTCAAATGTTTATGTATAGACAAAGCCAAAACATTCTGTTACAGTTACCCCTTGCACGTGTTCATCTGCACAGTTGTATTAAAGTATTGAATGACTTTGGAGAATGCATTTGACACTCCGTCCACTGGGAGCAATCCCTTTGTGTAGCTTTATATTGTTAGGGTATTTTGGAGGTGCTTACATTGCTTTTTCTGAGTCCATCAGCATAGCTGTCAAATAATGCTTGGGGGAGTTTCTGCTTGATCTTGTGGAAGATTGAAGAGGGGAGGAAAGGGAAGCTGTAATTCATGGAAGAATATTGTGCAGTTAAGGGGATGGATCTATTGCATAGTCATGTCTAAGGCTGCTTGTGATTACTTGAAGCTCCATCAAGTGATAGTATCTCTGTAGGAGGGAAGTGGAGCAGAGCTGGGAGAGGTGGCAGGTGAATGGGAGTGGTAGGAGTACTTAAGGCTACGGGATAATTCAGACTGTTGTGCCCTGTGAAGTACTGGGTATGGAGTAGCACAGCTAAAACAACATGTATATCTTTAGTCACGGCCCACCATAGGAATTTGGAAGTCCTATTATTTTTCTCATCTTTGCTATAGAGCTATAGGTAAAAAATCAAAACACAACTTTGTAGCCTGTACAAACCTGTTTGTGGTTACAAACTACGAATTACATTGAATTTCTTTAATGGAATTAATTTTTGTTGAGAATACTTTTTTTTGTTTTTTCTGTTCTGAATTGATTCTTGGGATTTTCCCATGTAGTGCTTTAGTCAAACATTTAAATATCAGTCCCATACTTGCTAATTCCAAGGACTCCACAAAGCTCAGTATAGAACTCTACTTTTTGATTTAACTTTTATGTTGAATTTGCTTAGGCAGGGTGGTGTTGCGCAGAAATATTGCCTGTTTTCCTATTGTCATATCCATATGCTCATGGCAATGCCCTTTTCATCTGGTTTTACAGTATGAACTGAAATTGTCTCTCTTTATTTACTATATTCTTAACGAGAAACAGCATCCTGTCTCTCACTAAGATGTTGTTCTGTAACAGAATTGTCTGGTATTTTTGACACGCATCTTTACTCTGTGCCCTATGTATGAAGGGCAAGTGGGTAAAAAGAATGTTGAAAAAATTATTTTCACATAGAATGATTCCGAGTATTTTCAGGTGTGAACAGCAAATTCACTCTATTGACTACTAGATGGCATTGGCCCCTTTTCTTATGAAAGAGTAAGGGTACTTGGATCTGGGAAGTAATGGGCAAACCCAACTACTCCTGCATTGTAGAATTATTATGTACCGAAGGGACATTAGCTATTGTTGAAGTATTTAAAATGCAGAGTGGTAAATGACATTCTGCTGTTTTCCATACTATTAGCATCAGTGAAAACTGGCCACGGATGGGCCTAAAAAGGGTGCTACTAATTATGACTACCGGATATTGGACATTGCGCGTTAATACTCTTGTGTTTGACTTGACAGTGAATCCTATGTAAAATAACCTGTCCTTCCCCCCCCCCGGCCCCGTTTGTAACTACGTTGTTGCCGTTTAACGTGGCTCTTGGAGGCTATGCATACAATTCACTTCTGCTGTTGGGGAATCATACAAATACAGCTTTTGTAGCATGCATACGTGTAAGGGTTTGTAAGCATTTCTGTCAAAGCTCTTTGGCTATCAGCTCCCAAGAGAACTAAGTTAATAGCTATAACACACAAGTCAAGTAGCACGTGTTTTTTTGTTTAAATTTTTATTTATTCGTTGGTTGGGGGGTTTTTTGCTATCAGAAATTAAAGTCATCCCATCACTTAGAATACAAAACTTGTCATCCTATCTTCAAAAAACCACCTTGCAACATCAAAAGAAAGCAAAATTATTTAGAAATACAGGAAGAACCTACAAGGGACGTAGGGAATTATTTAGAAAAACTGCTGTCATTTCACACGGATGATGCTAATGAACTTGTAAAGAATTATGTTATAGTAAGAGATAATGTTTCACATCCCCATATCTTGTGTGGAAATGTGTTCAAGCATTATGCTGTTGAAGGCTTGAATTTAGCAAGACACAGTATTTGGATATTAAATTAGTTACTGTCCGAAGCTGCTATAATTGTTGTTAAATTTTTATTATATTTTTTAGAAGCACTATGAAATTTTACTTTTCAGATGTCTCAAGAATAATTGTTGCTCATCCAACTTAAGAATGGAATCTTTGTGGCTTATCACGTTCTTGTATATACCTTGGAAATGTTGCTTGGATTCAGGCAGCTCTACCAATCTTTGTTCAGTCCAGCCTGGTAGTTCCTGTGAATCTTAATGTTGCCACTGTTAATGGCTATTTGTCAGGTTCCACTGTTTTTCTTTAGTACCTGGTCCTTTTTTAGAGGATTGGTGTTCTTATCTTCATAGACATATGCTTGCTCATTTTATAAATGTCCAGTTCTTCCATAGTCTGTGGCTATTTTTTGAACATTTTGAATATTCAAAGCTGAACATTCAGTAATTCTGTCGGACGTGTCAGAATATGTCTCAAATGCTTACTTGCTTGCTGTGCTATTTTTCTTCGCTGAGAAGATTTGATTGAATGACTCATCCAAAGGTCACTGTATTTCTGATATAATGCTAACATCTTTTAATACATTGTATTTTAAGATGGATATTTTTGGGGTGGGGATGGATGGAAACCAGCATCCTGAAAGAGAAAGAAAAATGGCAATCAAACATTATTTTTTTTTCTTTGGTGAGTACTTAGTTTTTTTTTTTTTTAGTGTTGCTGGGCTCCACAGAAGTTATAGTGAACATATAGTATTTATGTTGTGGCTGGTTAACACTTATCTACTTGGAAAGTTGTACTTTCTGAACTGTGGCTGCCCTAGTGGTCATCAGTTCTGACACGCATGTTTCTTTTGGTTTCTAATGTATTTGGCATTCTACTCATTATTCAAAATCAGTGAAACATTCAAGTAAGGATAAAAGTCTCCGGAGGAGCCAGAGGCATGCTGTGTCTCCACTCCACTGACAAATAAGTCTTTATGGCTTTTACATAGGGGTAACAAAACCCAAATCTCTGTTGGAGGTACTGCAAAAGTTGCTTCAAAATAATTTGCAAGGGTCAGTTCTTTAATAAAATTGATAAACTAATAACTATTATTAATTAGGACTTTAGCAGGAGGGGTTTTTTTAAAGCGGTAAACATCTAGTTCTGCGTGTCCAGAAGCAAAAGACTCAATTAAACAAGACTGTTGAGATACTCCAGACTGTTCAAATACTGTACATAAAATACAACACGTTAAGTAAGTTTGAGGCTTTTGTGCCTGTGCTCTTGGAGAGGTTTGGGATTTCTGAAAAGGTAAATGACTGGCTTCTGAGGAAAAGAGGAAAACAGAGCCTCATCTGAGTGAAAAGGCTGGAAAAGCAGCAGTAATAAAGTAGAATTCAGTTAATAGAGTACAATTAATCTATCTAATACAAAGGGATAGACTGTGTATTTTGAATTGTAGTGAAAGCAATAAACCATCAGTAAAACTTCAAAAAGCCCTATTGTTCTTCAATCTATTGATGCATTTTAAAAAATCTACACCCGCAGTTCTTAGAGTGTAAATGCTCAGTAACATCACTTCTGTGAGTAACAACGGCAAAATTTGGCTCTGTTTCATTTCCAAACTAGTTAGGAATTAGAACAGAGCACTGGACAACTGAAGAAGAAAACTTTCTGCTTGGGAATGATTTATGGTTCAGTAAGTGTAAAACTAGTGTCAGGAGTGAGTGAAACAGTAGGAGCACAGGTTTGCTGCTTTCTTACAAGGTGCAGAAATAACAGCTTTTGGGTAAAGAGTGAAAAAGATAGGAGAAAGTGCGGTTACAAGTCTTGGGTTTGAACTAGCAAAGTGGATTAGCAGCAGTGCATCAAAACTGTTTAATTGTATATCTTTTCAGTCTGCTTCTAGTATACAGTTCCATAGTGTGAGATAAGGCTGATAACAAGCAGTACCTGATACTGTGACATGGCATTCATTTCATAGTGATTTTGGGGTTGTGATTCAATGCACATGTAACTTCATCCCTTTGGCTATGATTTTGTGCTCTTACCGTCTCCATTACCTTTCTTTTTTTGTCATCCGTTTAGATGTAGAGAAGCTGTAAGTTTTTGGTCCAAGGAAACAATGAGTAATAAACTTCATGGTAATAAATTTAGAAATGTGCTTTCATCAAAGCAATGGAAAAAATGGAAATAAAGGCAAGCTATAATGTAGAAAACTGCTGGGATACGTTTGCATTCTAAAAATACGTTACCTCTGTGCTCTGTCTGCCCTAACCTGGAAGGGCAGCCTGGGCAGGATAGATAAACAGCCATTTCATATATTCATGCTGAATTACAAGAGTCTAATAGTGTGGAGTTTTAAATACTGTACAGTACAAATACAGCCCTCTTTAAAAGGAGAATTTTTTGTTAAAGGTGGTTTTAGCCCTTCAGTCGGGGGTCTGGAAAAAATGCTTACCTTCCTTCTGCTTAGATGGGAAAAATAACCAGCCTCTATCATCTGGAGGCAGGAGAGAGGCACAGGCAGTTCACTCAAGGACACATTTCCCTATTGCTGACAACTTGGTTGCATTTTAGAGTTCTTTTTCCCCTTCTTTTCACTCTAGATGTTTGCTGTGAAATACTGCTGTGGTAATGACACAAATCAGCTGTCTTCCTGCCACATGATTTCTATTTCCCTGATATAGGAAGAAATTTGCACGTTCACTTTTGGAATGTGTGATAAGAGTCATATATCATCTTTGAGCACATCTTACACTCATGATGTCATATAAATCCTAATTTATTATATTGTAGAGTGTTCAAATCTCTATCTTGCTAAGTCGTGCTGTGTTTACAGCATTTTTTCCAGCTCAAAGCAGGATGGGAAGTAATGCTGTTCTCTTCAGCTGTTTATGTTGACCTTTGTAAAATGACTTGCAAGAGAGAGGTTGGAATTCAGTGCATTATTGCAATCTGCTTTCTTCGCTATCTGCCGTCTCTCAAATAGAAATTCGTCATTACTGCAAAATTTTCTTGTATCACCATGTAGATGAGAGTGCACTTAGCACAGCCTGGTGTATGGGGCGTTGGCATTTGGTAGTTGAATGGAAAGTCACCAGCCATGTGCCTTTCTATATACACCACGTTTTGCATAAAAATGGGATCAGACTTAAACATAACCACCTCTTAAACTATATTAATTTTTTAAATAAGATATCCTGGATGTATCTTTAATTTACAGATTCACCTCTTGTCTGTAGAATCATCAAGGTTATACGAAATCGGCAGCAATTTGCTCTTCTTAAATTAAAGGAAAATCATTGAATTTAATTAAAATAAAACCTCTTTAATTTGGATTATGTTGGCAGTTTTCTGTGGAGTGGGAACACCTGGGATTTATTGAGAGTGAACCAGCTATGCAGGCTGGCTCACTAGAAGGAATTTCAGTAAAGGGCTGGGGGGCAATAGTTTTAGTGGGTTAAGATTGTAAAATTTACTCACTTGCAATTTGAGAGGTCATGATAAATGTAAGTAAAGCAGAAGGATTTGTTTTTTACAAATAAGAGGGTGTGAAGAAACAGAGGTTAAGAGAGTTATGTGTCTCTGATGCCTGAAAAAGAGGTTTCTGAGAGATGAACAGCTCTGCATCTGGTGCCTGGTTTCTTTATTGTCCTGAAGGAGAAACTCCTTTGCCATATGTTTTATTAATACTTGCTTTCAGACCATCAGTCTTTGATGGTCTGAAGACCAGCATTCCAGACCAGACTTATCTGAGTATCATATTTATTTTTTCAGAATTCAGGAAATATTCTAACAAAAGTAACTTCTAAAAGTGACCTCCAGACTGGAGAAGAAATAGCCAATTGCTGATTATAAAGGGGGGAAAAAAGCATGTTTCCTAATAACGTCGGTGGAACTTCCAAATTTTTGTGTGTGTAATAAAGTTGTTTGTTTTGTTGCTGCTTTTGTTTTTTTTTTTTTTTTTTGTTAGCATCTGAAACTTGTGTTCTGTTTTTTCTTGAGAAAGTAAGAAATTAGTGAAACTGAGTTATTTGCAAAGCTGAATAAATAGAAGTTGTCTGAATTACTGTTTTGCTTTTAATACTCTAGGCGCAGGTAGTAGCGGATGAAGTAAATGTGGGAGGACAAAAGGCTTGTGCCACTGCTCATTTGAAAAATATGAAGGGTTTTAAGATGTCTGAAACTGGAGTTATAGAGTGTATTTTGGGCAGGAGGGTAGGAAGAAGAGGATAGGAGTGTCCTCTGTTACTATTTAATATTAACAGATTTTCTGTTTGTATGAAAACTCACTAGAGTGAAATGCAGCTGAAATACCCAGAGATCTGAGCAAATCTAGAATACATAGAGACTGATACTCCTTGTGAAGCAGCAAATGCTTTAAACAAAACCACAGCACACACTGATTTTTATTTTCTTTTTCCTTTGGATAAATAAGTATTAGGACCAAAGGAAACATGCCTAGTTGGAAAAAAAAATAATAGATATATCCTCTGTAGGTTAGCTGTCAGGAAAAGGCATTTCTCACTTCCAGTGGTGTTAATAGTGGCTCAGATGTAATTTTAAACATGGATAAAATTAAAGTCGTTTGTGGTGATACTAGCTTACCTGTATTTTATGTGTTTGTGATACTAAGATATTTTTAGCTGCTTGATGAAAGTTGGAACTCCCTGTGTGCCATATAGTCAAGCTAATACTTGAAATCTGATATGTGCACTGTGCTTCCTAATGGATCGAGGTGCTGGGTAAGATTTAAGCCACCTAAAGAGCTGTCTGTAAAGCTGTTCATGAAGGCAATTCATTTATAGCATTTGTACTTACATTGACTAGTGATTAAAATGCCTGCAAATCTTTGTTTCGTAGCAAAAGCTGATCATCATCAGAGGTTAGGAAGGCAGGCGGACTCTGATCAGAGAGGTTTTGCTGTCAGCTACTTCTGTTCCCTCTTCTTTCTTTACAGCACATTGAAATCTGATTCTCAGGGAGTAAATTCAATTACTTCACTGAACTTTGTGATTGTGATAATGTTTTGTGTTTAGGCCTTGGAGTATTGTTGAAATTGTAGTTTCTTAATACTTACCTACCCTAATTCTGAAGTTCCTGTGGTTACAGCCATTTGCTAGAAGGAAGCCGTTTGAATTAAAAGTCAAAATTTTGTTTAGTAGAGAAAATCATGACAGTTAAATCCCTGTTCTTCTGTAACATGCTTGTCTGTGGTGTTTTCCCCATAGCTTGCACCACGAGAGAAGGCAGCTATGAATTACAATCAGAAGCTGAAGGAAAAATTCCAGCATCACCCAAAGATCAGACGCATTGCCCGACACCGTCACTTGCCTAAAAGCATATTTTGCCAAATCAAGGAGCAACGTATCATGAGAGAAGCTCGTCGGCGAAAGTATGTCTTTCTCTTCTGGCTCTGTTTTCTCTTGATCTTAATAAAATGCATCACTGCAGTGCTGTAGCAGCAACGTATGGGAGTGATAGAGCTACAGTGTGTGGGAGGAACAAAAATGAGCTACTTTTAACATGTGAATAAGTGATCATGAACTACAGGATTGATTAACCTTTGATTATCAGGAAAACGCAGACAAGTGCGTGTCAGTGAGGATTGGCTGCTTCCCAAAAGTTCACTGAGGGAACAGGAGCAAATACCATGTTGGAAGAAGCCACAATGCTCTGTTAAGCATGACGTGATGCAACATTGCAATGGAAACAGAATGGGCTGTTTTGGGTGTGGGGAGGTTTTTTTGTGTTTGTTTTGGGTTTTTGTCCTTTTTTTTTTTTTTAATGTTGGGCTCCAGGAGAAGTGTTTTCCATCACCTGGATCATTGTCATGTTGGAATTTCTAGGAGCGGAAGGTGGCATGCTTTGCTGTAGCTAATAAATTTAACAGTAAAACCAAAAAGTGGTGGGTTTTAGTCATCTTTCTCAGCTGAAAGATTCTACAAACTTGAGCAGCAAATCCTGTTGACATGAAAACCAAGTAAGGTGAGCTCCCAAGAAAGGGCTCAATTTGAAACTTTCCTAAATTAGTCGATTTTAAAGTCATTTTTCAAAGGGACAGTCCTTCTCAAAGGAGGAAGTACGTGTCATTTGATTAATAAAAGCAGAGCATTCTTAATTTTTTTTTTTTAATTGTAGTATATCTCCATTGGTAGCTTAAGGAGGAAGCTAGTATTTCTGCTGACTACTGAACTTCATTCTCCTGTTTTTTGTTTCTAGGGAACTGAATCGTCGTAAGCACAGCAAACCAGGATCTGTGCCAGTTGTGTCAGAGAAGAAGAAACATATTGTGGCAGTAGTGAAATAATTGTTTTCGCAAGTACAAAATGTCACAATGAAAGAAAATATCACTATTGAATGAATCCACTTTAAAAAAAGAAATTGATGGACATTGGTAAGACAGCATATGGCTCCAGAAATGTGGCTTTTCTTCCAAGTATACACATGCTCCCATTTCTCAAGCCATTGTCTGCTTTGGGCAGTTGTAAGAATTGGCGCCATAATCTTTTATTGCCATTTGCATGTCTGATGTTACTGGCCTGACACTGTGTATTGCAGTGGAGTTTGACTCTTTTGATATAAGCAGATAACTTGGTAGTTGGTGGAGGACACCTGTAGTTCCAGTCATTCCTTGGTACCGTTACTACAAAAGAAGGATGAAATAGATTCAGATTTGCCAGAGGCAAAAAAACCTTTGTTCCATACAGAGTTATAAAATCAGTTGTCCTTACGCTGTTTTGTTTTTGTTTTTAAACAAATCTAATAAAGCAAACAAGTGACCTTAAGGCAACAGGCTAAATCTTTATTATTCCAACTGACAAGTATACTGCATTATACTTATTACAGTACAATATATTATTTTTCTTTTATCCAAAAGGAATTCAATGGGACTTTCAGATACCTGTAAACATATTTATAATTTTGTTCTCTCTTCTTAACTATTGTTATATGACTTGACAAAACTTCAGATTGTTGAAGTTGCTAATAATGACATGGTCTAATAAATATCTTTTCTCTTTATCTTATTTAAAACTTCTAAAATCTGGATGAAAGATGACACAAGTTATATAAAGACCAGAAACTTCTATAGGTGAGATTTATTATAAGCCTTTTATTTGTAGTTTATATATATAAAAAATAAAAGCTTCACATTTCACAAGGTACCTGTAGCTCAAAGTTCTTTTACTATTTGTCTGGGAAATGGTCTGCTTCTCTTCCAGTGGGATAGACCTAGGTTTTTACTGAAGACACTAAGGTGATCAGAAAACTATGCTGGAATTCAATGAGGCCTTCTAGGCTGAAGGCTTCTCTTGCAGAAAAATGATAATTTAATAACCGTGTTGCGTAACATCTTCCATACAAAAGGATTTTTTTAAGCCTTTGCACTGCTGTACAGTCTGTAACTACACCCTACCTGAGTTCATGCACAAAAACAATTTATGAACTCTAGAATAAACTTTATAGTTTAACTTTTTTTTTAAATCTGAAAATGGAGCACTTGCCTTCATATAGCGTCCTGTTTAATGTATGTACTGACACTGACATCCATATGCATTTCTAGTTCTTGCTCTTTCACTTGTCTCTTCCAGCACTGTTTGGGCAAGATTCCTGGATGATCATGGCAAAATTATGGCTGTTTGGTGATAAGAGGCCATGATGTGTCTTTCACCCTCTGGATCACTTACCTTATGGGGTGATGCAGGAAGAGAAGCAGATCTGAAGAGCTATAAGTAGGATGATGAGCAGCAGCGGAACAGATCAGGGAGTAGACTGGTGCTGGCTGTGTGCCTGTTGTACTAACACAGCGCGCTCTGTGCCAGATACAGTTTATTTCCTTCCTGAAACACTGAGAAAATCGAGGGAGAATGTGCGGTCCAAAGTATGGCTTGTGACACAGCTGTAGTCAAGTCTTGCACAATTTGCAAAACCAGACTAATCTTCTGGAATGTGATTAAAAATTTTCAGCCCTGTCAGTTTAGCTTGAGCTGATGTTGTTGGTTGTGGATTTGTTGAGTCATGATAACCTCTGGTGTGAACAAGTCCTGCCGCTTGGAATTTATTAGCTTTGGTGCAGAACTCTGAACGTAACCAGAGAGCTTTCTGTTCTGAAGTTAGTTTGGTTACAGTGTGGTGTTGGTGTGGAGCTCTACTGCATCAGCCATGTCCACAGGATCTCTGTGTTCAAAGACCTTTGTGTGCTGCTGCTTTCAGACAGGCCCCCAAGTGGAGAAACTCGAAGGATCAGGGTTGGCTAAAAATGTTGCTGGAGAGATTCTAACAGCATGCTGAGAAAAGGAATTTTAAAGTTAGGAGGATACTCAGAGGCTGAGTATTTGGGTGGGAATTCCTCTTCTAAATTCATAGAATGGTAGAATGGCCTAGGTTGGAAGGAACCTTTCAGATCATCTAGTCCAACCATCAACCTAACTCTGACAAAACACATCATTAGCCATATCTCTAAGCACTATGTCTACCCGCCTTTTAAATACCTCCAGGGATGGTGCCTCAACCACTTCCCTGGGCAGCCTGTTCCAGTGCTTAATAACCCTTTTGGTGTAAAAAATTTTTCCTAATATCCAGTTTAAACCTCCCCTGGTGCAACTTGAGGCCGTTTCCTCTTGTCCTATCGCCTGTTACTTGGGAGAAGAGACCGACCCCCATCTCTCTACACCCTCCTTTCAGGTAGTTGTAGAGAGCGATAAGGTCTCCCCTCAGCCTCCTGTTCTCCAGGCTAAACCACCCCAGCTCCCTCAGCCGCTCCTCAAAGACTTACTCTCCAGACCCCTCACCAGCTTCGCTGCCCTTCTCTGTACCTGCTCCAGCACCTCAATGCCTTTTTTGTGGTGAGGGGCCCAAAATTCAATGGGTGTTGTCTTGTTCAGAGAGCTTAGTCTTGTCAGCAAGTGGGGCACTCTCTTAGCATTCCAGGAAAAAGCCTGCTTTCCAAAATCAAGTCTTGCTATGACTTCTAGAAACATCTTAGTTGTAAAAACAGTGTAGGTGTGGGCTGGGGCTTTCTGGTTGGAAGTCAGTTGTTTGGAATTTTGCAGGTGGCGGTGGCAGTCTGTCTGTTCAGAGGATCCCTGGCCGTGGATTTGTGCGCTGTTGGGCTGCCTGCTGTTGACTTGTCCCTTTTGGAAACCCTTACAGTTGGCCTCCAACACTTTTTGTGGCCATCCACCAAAAATACTTAATGCCACAATACTCAGAGTAGGGTTTTTAAACTTACTTCTTTAAATATGGTAGTTGCCAAGTGATAGCTCTGCTTGCAAGAAGTGTTTCATACAAGTCTGTCACAGGCCACCACTGAAATGGTTTAGAAATTACATCAAAGGAGCTGGAGCTCTTAATTATTTTTTTTTATTTGGTGGTTTGTTTTTTTTTTTCTCCTCAGTGATTCGAGGGGTGTAATCAGGCCTCATCTTAATCACCTTGAAGGAGTTACCTAGATTTATTGAAATCATTATATTCAAAAAGATATGGATACATGTATCTGAATGTATGTGTACCCGAGCGTATGTAGAATAAAATCCTTAGCATCCCATAAGATACTGAAAATACAAGGAAACTGTTAATGATTGCCTTCAAAATGTTGATGTTGTTGATTGAAGAAAACAAAAAAAAGAAGGAAAAAAAAAAAAAAGGAGATGATGGGCTGTTTTCTAAACCAAATGCAGTGCCTACATACCTGCAGATCAAAAAAGATAACTTCTGTATGTATTCCTACTTTGGGAAGATATTTAAAGACTGTTTTGAAAGAGAAATAACTTCTTTGATACAGAAATATTTAAATCAGTATTTTTAGCCTTGGTGAATTTAATCTGTTTCATGATAAGGCATCTATGGAGTCATCAACGTTTTATTCCTGTTTTATCGTAGGCAGGCTATGTAATGATACAGATATTTGAATAAAATAATTTCCTTTATTCTGTGTGTATTCTAGATATCTAAAACAAGCTAAACTGCCATTCAGGTTTCTGGGGCGTATATGGAAATAGGTAAAAATTTCAGACCAACTAAAAAAATTCCACAGGAGTTTTTCTTGCCAGTGCCCCTGCGGGGGGTCCTTCACTTTTGTTCGTGGTAGCAGAATCCCCTGGCCTTTGGGACCGGGGGCATTTTTACCCTCCCCATCCAAAGAATCCCAGGCTGCCGTGACCATATCCACAAGCCCATCACAATACAGACCAATACCTGTGAGCACACCTACACACGGTGTGTACCCACACACCACGCAAGCAACAAACCACCATGGGGAGGGAGAGCAGCGCCTTCACTGGCACCTGTGTGAGCCCAGGCTGCCCTCGGGGGTTACAGCTCCACGTTCTTCCTCCCTCTAGGGCCTCAAGTCCTTCAAACGTCTCCTGCTCCAGTCGCTCGTGCTCCTGTTGTCCCACTCGTGGGCTAGTCCCATGTGAAGTTTGCTGGCATTGGCACGTGCGTGCACGCGCACGAGACCAATTAGAAACTGGGTGCAATAAGGACATCCGATGGACCGCAGCCATGAAGTGCAAGGCTGGTGCATTGAAGTGCGCTGGATAAGCTGTCTACATCGGACTGCCCTGCTTTAACCTTGCTTTTTCCATGCTTGTTTCTCTCCAGTCTACCTTCCTCCCTTTATGCGCCTTCAGTACTTTCCTTATACATCCCTTAGTAAGTTTTGCACATTGCTTCAATCCCCTTAAAAAATTCCGTAATAAATTTTAGCTAGTCCTCAAACTCTCTCTGTTCTGTCCCTAAATTCTCATTCCCCTGTATCCTCTAAGAAGTGTTACATCCCTTTAGGTAATCCCTCAGTTTGCTCAGCTTTATAGGGCGTTTCCTATGCTTGTTTTAGTGGGTATTGCACCAGGGACAATGATCTGAATCGTTCTCCTTTGATGATTTTAGGACTAACTGAAGTCAGCGTGCTTGATTTTCACGAATTGTTCTGATCCTTGCCGTGGCTTTGTGTTTAATTTGCCTACCCTTTACTCAGGTAACCTAACACGCTCTGTTCCATGAAAATACCTCTGCGGTGCCTTCTGAGCCTAGTTATTGGAACAAGGAGAGCAGACCAAGAGTGGACCAAGTCGGAGTAGAATTCATCTTGCTTAACCTTAGATGTCTACAGTACAGGCGCAGTGAGCAGCTTTGTGTACATGATCTCACTCTGTACTTGTGGAGATAAATAGTTATTTTAGGGGACATTTCTCTCATACTTCAGACCTTTATATTATGATTTAAAACTTTGTTTTATTTTAGAACTAGCATTATGATATGAAAGGTGGCTAGTTAACTTGTGAGTGTCTATCTAGGTTTGGACAGAATCGCACACAGCGGCGATTAGGTTTAAGATGAGCAAAACCAGCGACAAGTGAACACCTTCTGGAAGTTCTTGTCGCCTATTTGCCATTGCAAAAGTCTAAAAACTTTTGAAGGGAGATGAATGAGGTTCTGTAGCTGAGGACAAAGAAATTTCTGTGGATAATAGCGTGTGGGAAACTTGAAGAACTCAATGTTATACTAGAGAAAGATGGAAAGGCATTTGAAGAGGGACTTTAATTAAAAAGAAAAGACTGTGATGTGCTCGCCTGGGACTTTAGAAGGCATGTGAAGAATTCTAGGACAAAATCAAAGATCGTAGTTCAAATACCACCACCTAAAAACTGCTGAAAGTGTCATTCCCTACTATATTAAATGAAAAAAATACACACTTCCTCTGAGTTGAAGATCATGTTCTTTATACGCAGCTCAAAACAAATTTAAGGACATATTTTCAAAGGTGATGAGTAATTACTGTTATATTGACTTTAAGCAGAGCTGCTGTTTTTCAGTGCCTTAAAAGTTTGACCTGGGATCTCTGTGGATTTTAGGATATAAAGTGGAAGATCTTGGGATTTTGAAGTTTTTTCTTATATTAATAAATGTTAGTATACTTAGTGGTTTCATTTTGTCCAAGTCTGGAGCCGTTTCAGCAGATGCAAACGATGCGTTTTCAGTGGGTAGATGGATGCGCTCAGGAGTTTATAGCATGTTGCATCATGTTTTCTACTTTTAGGGCTTGTGTGGGCAAAACCAAAGATCTTTCAGCAGACAAAGGAGCATTGCTGATTATTAAGAAGATAAATGGATGGAGTTGGTATTTTGACCGTCATTGTAAAAATGTGATTAAAAACCACAATATGATAGAAAACAACAGATTTAATATAGATTTAGTAGACGTGCTGCACTCACGTATTTATTACAAGAATGACATCCAAGCCTCTAACTTGTGTTCAAGCAGAGGGAAATAATTTGAAGCTGTGCCTTTTTTTACAAGAGCCTTATTGTAGAATTAGACAACTCCCTTTTTTCAGCAGCCTGAAAAATACCATTAATTTGCAAAACAGCGTATAAAAGCTGTGATGGCGTAAGGTAGAAGTGAACGGTGGGAGGTAGCGAGGGATAGGGGATCTGTTAGGTCTGCCAAGAGAGGCCATTGCATCAAACACCTGCAGGAGGCAAGTCCAAGGGCTCATGATAGAGCCAAACCTTATCAACAGCTGCAGGTAGTAAAAGCTCCTGCTTTTACTACGTGGGGCAAACAGCTCTGGGTAGCCAGGCAGCAGCGTTGGGTCATTACTCATTTCCCTTCCCCTCTGCCCTGCAAGAACAGCCGTTTGCTGTTTTTCTGCACTTTGAGATCTAGGGTAAAGATCGACTGGTACCTGAGGATGAAATCACTCCTTCATATTTGTAAAATTGCTTTGGTCAGAGGATTACAGAATTCCCAGCAGTACGGCTTGCTTTCTCTTCTCTTCTTGTTCTCTTCACGTCCTGCTTCTCTAAATAGCACCTCGGAAATTCTTGCTGCTTCTATGGTCATCATTGACTTTACTGTATCACTTAGCTTTTGATAACCAGAAAACTGAAATACTTACTTCTTGAGACTGTTTCTGCCATATAATATTATCTGGTGGGACATTACCCCGAATCTCTTCCAAACGAGGATCATTAAGCTCTGGAAGACCTATGGTTGCTTCAGTCATTTGCAGAAGCCTACGAACCTGCACTATGGTGCACGTGGTGTCCGGGATGTATTAGGGGAAAGGAAACCTGGTCTCAAAAATGCTTGGAGGATGAGAAGAGAGGAGAGCCAAAGGGGAAGGATTATTACTAGAATATAACAAGGTTTTGCAAACTGGCCAAAGGGGTGGGGTTTGGCATGGCAGGAGTTGGGGGAGCTGCAACGCACGGATGGGAAAGGAAGGAGTGTGTCAGCAGTTTTCTCACTCAGTTTGAGTAAAGATGATAGGGAAAAAATCAATCTATTTTATGCTATAAGAATGTAAGGCAAAATATCTAAAATGCCTACTACTTCCCCCCCCCCCCCCGCCCAAAATGGGATAATCCAGCATTTAAGTCTGAAGGCAAAAGATTCATTGGCTCAGCTGGATATCTAAAGGTATCATATTTATAGACCAGCTATTTCAGGAACGGAGCCTGTGTTCTTTTGCATCACTTAAGGCAAAATATAACCTTGGCAAACAAAACCACTGGCAATATTTGCAGTTGCGTCACTCTCAAGTGAGTATTTAACATCAGAAAACGTTAGGACATTCATGATAAGCCACTGTTTTTACATAATCCTGTCAGTTATGGCTGTCCAGTGGCTGCGGTACAATAGCTTGAACAGAAAATGTTCGCTATCACAAGTTAAAGCAGCATGGAGTAGGTAACTGGATTATGATATTGATGTCAAACTGTGGAATAAACTTAATACAATAATTAGATGTCTAAATGTGATTTGAAACTAGGGTTTAATCAGAAGAGGGTTTTTCTTCCCCCCAGGAATAAAAAGAATAAAACCAGGAATCTGGCTCAGTGACAATTCTTTAAATTATGGACAATGCATAGTAATTTGCTTCAGAAGACAAATACCTTTATGGGGTTTGTGCCTTATTCTGTGGAGAGTCTTTTATGTGAGCTGCCCTAGACAGAGATTTTTCACTGAGCTCTGTACATTGAAGAAATGTCGTAGTGAATTTTGGACCGAGTCAAAATTCAGTTGAATAGTCATGCTACGGGATGCATTGGTGGTGGCAGACATGGAAAATGTGGCAGAACAGACCAAAACTAAGCGCTCCAAAAAAAAAAAATCTATTAAAAAAAGTTTTCTTAAAATGTTTAGTAACCAAAAACCTTATTCACAAGATGGGAAGAGTTGAAATGGTGTGCAGCGGGACGCTAAACTAACCAGTTAAGTCCTTCAGTGAGAGGTATCTGAAGGAAGAAGCTGCAGATCAGTCAGGTTCTTGTTCTATCTGTCTGTCTTAATTCAACCCACTTCTCATATCATCAGAAGCGGAAGAGTTCAACTGCCTTTAAGACGTGCTATCACAAGCCAATACCTTCACATTTTCCAAATTCTCTTGCTGAACTGCTGCTTTGGTTAATATTCAGTTGAAAATGTGCCTCTGTAAAGGCATGATATGAAGGGCCACGAACGGGGCCTGCCTTCGTCTGTGCAACTGCGTCTCGGAGTAACCAAAGGGAAGGCCAACGCTGAGAGCAGTTCTCCGTCCATTCTGTCCTCACCCGCAGGTGTATGTTTAATGCATAGCTACAAAAGACTCCCAGCTTGTCGTGGAGGGCGTTAGATTTCCCTGTTGGAGGCCAGCCACGGAAAAGCAAGGCTTGCCACTTGAGTCACTTACTCACTGATGCAACCATGCAAAAGTTGCCGTTTTAATAAGCAAGCTAATAAACGGCACTTCTCAAGACTTCCCTCTTACGGAGCAATCTGAGGTCACACTGGTTTTCGCCACCTTTGTTTTTTGACTTTCTGACTTCAGGACATTTTATTCAGTTCTGACAGTTCCGTAACGGCATGGTTTTTATCACTGTCTCCAGGAGGCAGATACCATCAGCAATGTCCAGACCTACACGTGCGTGACCTGACCACAGAATTTCACTGTCTGGAAGATCTGTTACCTCCAAAACGTGCTAAATTCATTATTAACTCCAAAATAACTGGCTAGAGATCTTGGCCCATCTGGTATCTTAATGAAAACTACAATTTTTTCTGGGTATTGTACGGGGTTACTGAAAAATTCAGAGTTCCTCTTGAAAGCTTTCTGAAAGTCAAGACAACCCAGGTATGTTTGGTACGTGCCGTGTGTTGCTGGTGTGCTCCAGTTGTTCAGTGCCAGGGCCCAGCCCGAAAACACCATCGCGTAAGATCAGGCTGCCAAAAGCTATCTGTTGTTCTTAAAGCACCTGGAGATGCAGTGATGTTGCAAATCCAATTCAGCTTAAGTATGTAGAAGAATTTTCTGTAGCAGACTGTGATGCTATGTCAGTTTTACAGTTGCTGAAAGTGTCTTTCAGGTAGTTTTTTGAAGGTTTTTCTTCTACATTCTTCTACAGTGGACTAAATCTCTTGTGCTCAGTTCACGATTTAGAGCGTCAGTTTTTGTTCCTTTTTGCTGTCTTCTTTGAGCAGATCTGGTCTGTTTTACCCTACCCTGTGCCTTTCAGTCCTTCATTTTTAAGCTACTTTTAGCTTAATGCAAGATGATTTTCTCACAGTTACTGTCTTATTTGAATTATCCAAATTGATTTGATTTTTTTTTTCAGGTGACAGGCCAGTTTCAGTATGCAGTGAAAAGTCTCCTCTTTAATTTTTTTTTTTTTTGGATGGTAATAATATTTCCTCATTTGTTTTTTATTAATTTGTTCTAGCTATGATTAAAATCACCTGCAAGCTCTTTGTGGTCGGAAGACAATCCGCAGAAGCCCCCTTTTTGCTGCCTGCCAATGTGATTGAGTTTCTTCATAACCATTTATTCCCTTTTTCCATTTTTAATGGCATTTTGGTCTAAGCATTTGGGAGGTTCTGCTTTGCTGGTCCCTCTCTGATGATGCCACTTTGTAGCACTGTAGTGCCCCACCCCCCCGCTCCTTTTTCTAGACTTTGAAAAATACCAGAAAATTCTTGGTTCTACTAACGTGTTTTACTAAAATTTGTTTATGTGAAAGGTGAAAATTATGTCTGTCTGCAGAAGACTTGTTTTTTAAGAACTGACATTTGAATTCCATACACTGAGTGGTGATTTTCTTATTTGCTGCTTCTGCAAGTATTTGCTTTAAATTTATTTGCATGATGGCAGCACATGTTGTGCTCACTGTCGGCACATACAACTTACGTGCCCAAACATTCAGAGAAAATTTTTGCAGGTTAAAACCTGGTGTGCCTGTGTGCTTGTTACAACCAGTCTGATGTGATTTTGTGGGCAGAAGAGCATGTTCAGTCTGGAAAAAAGATGACTGAGGGGGGATCTTATCAACGCTTGTAAATACTTAAAGGGTGGGTGTCAGGAGGATGGGGCCAGGCTCTTTTCAGTGGTGCCTGGGGACAGGACAAGAGGTAACGGGCACAAACTTGAGCATAGGAAGTTCCACCTAAACATGAGGAGGAACTTCTTTACCCTGAGGGTGGCAGAGCCCTAGAACAGGCTTCCCAGAGAGGTGGTGGATCTCTGGAGATGTTTGAAACCCTCCTGGACGCGTTCCTGTGCAACCTGCTCCAGGTGACCCTGCTCTGGCAGGGGGGTTGGACTAGATGGTCTCCAGAGGTCCCTTCCAACCTCTGTCATTCTGTGATTCTTGCCATTGACGCATGATTTAGTTATCAAAGTTGGATGACCTCTTCATTGGTGCTGCTGTGTGAACAAATTCCAGGTACCCAAGTCATGTTCAGTCCATAATTAGTTGTCCCTACTCTCCCATTGATGTCCAGCCATGTCAATGAGAGTGTGCTGCTGCTAATGAGGTTCTGTAAGATGTTACAGAAAGTGGTTTTGTATCATGGTAGCACTTGGAGGGTTTTCATCCTCACCTACTACCTTGAACAGTGTACCTGCTCCTTTGCCATTAATTGCTTCCTCGTCTGTCTCGCAGGGCTCTTTACATGGTGTCACTCACAGTCAATGCAACTCTCTCTTTCCCTCCAGCTGGGGAACCTGAGTAGTCCATGATTTTATTATTGTTCTTCAATTTGATACAATCTGTTCCTGACCATCTGTACCCACTCATGCTGAGAATATCAATACTGTAATTTTCCATCTCCCTCATAACTTGAGCTGATTTTTCCAGCTTGCAGCATTGTATGTACATGCCAGAATCTTATACATAACATGGAGTGACTCTGGAGCAGCAGCTTCTTCAAGGTTCGAGCTCCTTGCTGAGGCAGGATTGGACTGATGCTTGTTGCACAGATTTGGGACTATCCACTAATCCAAGGAACTGTGATGGAAATTGTCATGGAGACAAAGCGAAGACTTAGCCAGTAATATTTTTAAAGAAGAAGGTGGTCAGCCTTGCATCCAGCTCCCACGCTTGAAGAATCGAGAGAGGAATTTCTGTCTGGCCTCTATCTTTGATGTACCCAGCCTTGGTAGGCCTGTCGGGAGTTTATATAATCCTGCTGAGATAACTCTTTGGATCAGAGTCTCCTAAGCAACCCAACACAGCAAGGTACTAGTTTCAGAAAGGGGGAAAAAATATGGGTTTGCCTCTGTGTGTGTGTGTGTGGAGGGGTGTGTGTGTGCACGCGGGTGTGTGTACTCCGCATAATTCTGGCAATTTGTATTCTAGTGTACTCAGAATTAAGCAGGTTAATTTAGCTTTTCCTCTATTTGTTCATATCTGGTGCTTAGAGGATTTTGAAAATCCTATTCTCAACCATCAGCTAATTTCATTTACATAGAAAATACTACAACTGTTATATGTTGACTGGTGGACTAGTTTATTACCGTTTTTTTGAAATGCTTTTTTCTTCACATAATGTCTTGAAGTAAAATGCTTCTAAACGGCATGTGATTAGAAATCTGATAAATTAGGTCCTTTCAGTATTTAACTAATCCTTCAGGTCCTGCAGACTCCTACATTTGTGTGTGTGTTTAAGAATATGAGGGGAAATAAAGACGCATAATAGACTATAACAAGAGGTTTCAGTGACGTTATAAACCACAGGAGTGAAGTTCAGATGGTTTATGGTCCAGTTAACAGAAACTCTCAATAGAATTATATCTCTATAAATCAAAATTTGTCTTTTGCTTATTTTCTATATGTGGTTCTGACTCATAAATCTATGCCCTGTAGAAATTTCTGCTCCTTCTTGAGTCATGCAAATGTTGCCTCCTATCACCCCAGATCTTGCTTTCTCCAGTGATTAGCCCTGTTGCACCTTACTCTCGTCATGTATTTTTTATTTAATTTTGGGGCAAAAAATAATATTGATTTTCCTTCTTTTTCAAAAATGACGTAGAATTCATTGTACTAAAATTGGGAAGTACAAGAGGCAATCAGTATACACATGATGTAGAACCAAATAGGAAAAACGTTAATGTAAACACAAACAGAATACTTTATGCTACTTCCTTCATGCTACCTTCATCCTGCTTCTGAGGATGAAAATCTGAACGCAGCAAAGCATCATTGATAAGCACACGTGGGCATCACCAGACAGAGAGACAACATACTCCTCCCTATGAAAGGATTTAGTCAGGTAGAGAACGGGTTAACCCTTTCCTCTTTAGGCTATTCTGTGAAAGAGTAAAGCAAAGCTGAGACATCTTTGCATGTGCTTCTCATCCTATGTACTGATACAGAAAAAAACATGACATAAAACAATGGAGTTAAATAGTTACTGGATATGAAATCATGGACAGTAGCAATGTGGACTTCAGGGCAACAGCAGATGAATGAATGTATGAAAGCCTCAGATGCTACATCATGTGAAAGAAGTCACAAGAAGTGACTTTCTGACTAGAAATGAGAAACGTTTCCTTGTGAGAGAAGCAAGCAGCCTTGTGTCCAACATGTCCTTGTTGCCTTCAGATGTGAGTCAGCAGTGCCGTCCCTAGCTGCCCTGCAGTCGTCTGCTGCTACGGGTTAGATGCAGCTCTTGTGTTTGTAAATCTTAGGCTGCATCTGCGGAAGGATAGAAAGAATTTAAATTTTTCTTCTGTAACAGAAAAGTTGAGGTGTTGAGCAATGGAAGTGCTCTCAGTAATAGTCAGATCAGCAAAATCTGCCTGCCTATTTTGAAATGAGGTTGTCGATGTTCTGCTGCAGACAATGGCCTAAATGACTTTTTTTTTTGGTATTGAAGTGGGTTGTCTTTGAAGTCAGATCAAATGTCTCATCTGTTGGTCAATAAAGGGCAACAAAGCTGGAGAAAGGGCTGGAAGGAGTGTCCCACGAGGAGCAGCTTAGGACTTTGGGCTTGTCTAGTTTGGAGAAAAGGAGGCTGAGGGGTGATGTTATTGCTCTGTACAGCTTCCTGAGGACGGGAAGTGGAGAGGGAGGTGCCGATCTCTTCTCCCTGGGATCCAGTGACAGGATGCATGGAAATGGGTCAAAGCTGCACCAAGGGAGGTTTGGACTGGACATTAGGAAGCATTCTTTACTGAGAGGGTGGTCAGTCACTGGAACAGGCTTCCTAGAGAGGCGGTCGATGCCCCAAGCCTGTCAGTGTTTAAGAGGCATTTGGACAATGCCCTTAACAACATGCTTTAATTTGGTCAGCCTGAAGTGGTCAGGCAGTTGGACTAGACAATCATTGTAGGTCCCTTCCAATGAAATAGTCTATTCTGTTCTTTTCTGTTCTACAAAAAGCATCATCGATAAAGCTTGCAACCTGGAGATTGGATCCATGGTCTGTATAGTTAGGAAAAGCAAGGAGGGAAAACCCCTAGATCACTGCTGTAATCATTATTTCCTTGGAAAAGTCAGGTTGACAGTTTTATTAAAACTAGATCACCAGAAAAGTAACTCGTTTTTAATGCCAGTTTGTCAAATGTTGACTTGTCCTACACTCCTCTTTCTTAGGACACAATGATTTTTACATAACTAGCAATACTTTATTTCCATATAGAACTCATTTTTCTATATCTTTTATGACTGAGTTTTGGATACGGGTGTTACAGGCTACTCTATGGTTTTTGAACTGCTGACAGGCAGTAATGCTTTTGAAAATGATGGTGAATGACAGGTGAATACCTATGAAATCCATAGTATCACCAGCAAAATGCCATCAATTATTATTGACAGTTTCTTGCTTGCTATCCTTTGAAATAGCTGGCATGGGGAAGAATATGTACACAGAAAGGCGGCTATTCATCAGAACAGCTCACATTCAAGATAGAAATGTAGGAAAGAATGCACATAGATAACAAGAGGAATTTATTTGGATATTTACTGTTAACGCTTTGGTGGAAAATAAAAAAGATGATGGAGAGAAGAAGTACCGCAGTAATGAGATGAGAATTGTAAGGACAGGACTGCGTTACTGAAACAACTATAAGCATCTGACCCTCAGTGCAGCTGGACACCTTCTTGCTTTCACACATGCAACAGGTTTATTGCCCCCCTAAATTATCATGTAGAACAAACTAAATCCACTGGGCAGTGGATGCGAGAAAGCTTCAATGCCTGCTCATTTGGCTCTGTGGAGAGCACGTAAATTTGCTGTGGAAATCTTCCTTGTGCAGAAGTAGAGATGAGGCTGGGAAATCTTTCTGCACAAGTGTATCCTGCCTGGGCTTTGGGGCACTGATCTGAATTGTGGTACAGTGGTTAATGAAATCCAGGCTAAGCAGCAGTTTTAGCTCGGTGGTGTGTACTTTTTAGGTATGAGGGTAGTTACCAGTTCTGTTCTTTTCCTTTCCAACTCATAAACCTTGTGCTTTTGAATGTGTCATCCACTAATTTGGTAGCAGATGTGGTCCCTTTTATGAGAGACAAGGCAGGCTTTAACAGCTGATAGTCTAAAGTATTGTCTCACTAAGAGATTCCTTGCACACTGAGACTGAAATAACTCCCTTTATATTCAAAGAAGGAAATTCATTACACTTACTTTTTCTGACATACTTCTTTAAAATGCAAGATGAAATGTCAAAAGTCAGCTCATATTTTATTACCTCTTCCCTTCCATCCCTTCCTTCACAAGACAGTTCTTCACAGAGAATGCTTTTTATTCTGTCCACTGCGGAAACAGAGAATGCGTCCAAGCTGCTGCTTCTCCTACCTCGCTATCATCGGGAAAAGCTGGAAATAAAAATAAACCCATAAGTTATCATCCATTAATGTTTTAAACATCTTTGCTGTCTGTCAGCAATTCTAACATATGCTTTTTGTGTCAATTTGTAAGATACTGTAGCCTAGGAAAGGTAAGATGTATATTTTCTTAGACTAATATTGCTAGTAAAAATAGCCAAGCTTTTGTGCACAGGAATCCCTTCTCAGAATGTTTTGATTCCCTACTTATTAGGAAATCATTATGAATGTAATTATATTAATGTAGCTAGCGAATGAATCTTGTTTTAATCATACTTGGGCTTTTAAGTACGGCAGAATCCTGGTCTGGAGAGCAGAACACAAAGCAGGCACCGTCGTGTTACCACGCGTTTGCTGACTCTCATTTGGCCTAATGCGTTTTTTCCCTTAGCCTAGTAAAATGCCAAAGTTGATTAATGTTGATTAATACTGTTCTTCATAAACTTTTCATGATTCACAGTTTGATTTTATCCGAGGTATGTCAACTAGTATTATGGGGAGCTTTTTCAGGAAAACACTAGTAGAAAGTGTCAAATAAGCACTAATGATCCCAATACACAAGACTGTTTTCCAATTAGACTTTGGCTTTTATCATTCTAGTGCCTTCTGTCTCTGGAGTATAAAATGAACTTTCACCAAATACCGGCTCCTTTCTTCACGTACTGGAGCTAAAATTGTAATGAAAGACCGTTTGCTTGAATAAAAAACCCCACAGCTGCCTGTATCCTTATGCTTTTAGAAACATTTTAGCAGTGCTACCACTCGTGCCTTTACCTATTGTTTGAATTAATTGAACTTCCTGATTAATTTTCTGGTCATTTGGCAGATGTGAAGATAGGTAGATATCTAGATAGAAAATACCATATGCTAAACTTTACTTATCATCCCTTTTGGGCATGTTTTCATTATCAAAGCTGCTGTATTCCAGGTCTGCGAGAATTAACATTAGTTGAAAATACAAACAGGTAAAGCCTTTGGATTTTGAGGAAAACGGGCTGCCAAGCCAGGGTTTTCTTTCTCTTGACAACAGAGAGGCCACAGCTTAAACTGGGTGCAGTGAAAGAAGGACCTCAGTAATTGGGCTGGTTTTGCATGGATGGATGTTACCTTGAGAACTCCCCACTCATGTGATACGTTGGGAAAAGCTTAAACAATTTCTCTCCAGCAATGCCCCTCTGCCTCCAAAATCTCTCCTTAAACATCAATTTAATCCCATTTTATAATAACATCCATGAAAAAATAGTCATCTCCCACTTTATTGCTGTCTTCTCATTTCAACCTGCTGCATTTATCTGGAGTGCCCGCCCATTGCATTTTGTCTGTGGCTCTGAGCTTTCTGTGGCGACAGGCTGTTGTCTGGGCTATTTTTTCTACCAATATCTAGGGCACTAGATGCTTCATACATGACTAGGCTTTCTAGGCATCACTGTAAGAACAATAATAATTTGGGATATTATTACTACTTTTAATAATGAATAATGAATTGAGAGACAGAATCATATCCTAAACTCCATAAAAAAGGGGGGGGGGGGGGGAGAAGAGGGCAAATAATCATTTCTATCTTGTATAAAATCAGGAGATTTGGGACTTTCAAGCTGTCACTTCAATAGGCGTGAATATATTCCTGAGATCTGGTACGGGATACTCTGTACCATCTCTGAAGGACAACCTTATGACTGAATGAAAAAAAAGAAAATCACACGGGAATTAAGAATACTGGTGTTTCTTCTGAAGCGGCCTGAGTTTCAGAAATGTAGGAGGGGTCGGGGAAGAGGGATTAGAGGGCAGCAAACAGGAAAGGCAATGCTGCATCCATACCTTTCAGGAACACGTGATAATGTTCCAAGCACCTACTGTGCCAATGTGAGCCTGTGCTTTATGTGTTGAATAATGTCTATGTACTTGTTATTTGGGATTTTGAAACCTGTATAGTATCTGACAACTCAGAACAGTTAAAAAGAAACCAAAGTGACCAAGTTGGGGACAATTTTTAACACCAGTGAAGGTATTAAATACCAATGAATGGCCTATGAGTCACCAATACAAATAGACTCTTGTATGGTTTTGGTAAGATTCTTGAAAATTAGCTGGACAATTGCTACACTGTTGAAAACAAAATCCTTGATTTATTACTATCAGGGCCTGTTCAGAGTACCGGAATTAAATTACTGCCCAGTTACTTAGAAACGTTGGTGATAAAGGTCAAGAATCAAACAGAAATGTATAACCAAAGAACCCTCATTATGCAGGAATTTTTAGCTTCTTTCAAAAATTCCTTCTTTGAGTTTCAGCTGACTGAACAACAATCAAAATTGAATTTCTAAATTCAGACATAAAATACTGAATAAGTTTAAGATCCTGTAAAGACTCTTACCTGCACCTTTAATTCAGCATGTTGTATGTCACGCTTAGTTCAGCCAGAATATTTCAAACTGAGCATGTAAACACAATTGCAGGAACGAGACATGATAAAGTTTTTAGAATTGATCATATTTACCATCTTATGAACCGTATGTCTGTTTATAATTTTTACAATAAAGCTGTTTATAATAAAACATCCCAAGCTCTAAAAAACATGTTTATCAAGTATCCCATTCATAGAATCATAGAATAGTTTGGATCAGAAGGGACCTTCAAAGGTCACCTAGTCTAACTCCCTGCAATGAGCAGGGACATCTTCAACTAGATCAGGTTGCTCAGAGCCCCATCCAACCTGAGCTTGAATGTTTCCAGGGATGGGGCATCTACCACCTCTCTGGGCAACCTGTTACACTGTTTCACCACTCTCAGCATAACAAGTTTCTTCCTTCTACCTAGTCTGAATCTACCTTCCTCTAGTTTAAAGCCGTTACCCCTTGTCCTATCACAACAGGCCCTACTCAAATGTCTGCCTCCATCTTTCTTATAAGCCCCCTTTAATTCTTGTAGGGTCTCCCTGGAGCCTTCTCTTCTCCAGGCTGAACAACCCCAACTCTCTCAGCCTGAAATCTCACCGATCTGAGCCTTTCTCCAGTTTCCAGCCAGCTGTGCTTACAGAACACCTACGTGCCAGGGCCTCTCCCGCATCGCATTTCAAAATACAACCTGGATACCAGCTCCTCGGTCCAATGAGAAAAGGCAAATCAACCTCTCATCACCCAAGCTAGTTTAGGAATAAGGTTGAAACTCCTCTGTACCCCCAGCAGTCACCATGATGCCCACGGTGAGCCCACACTCCTTTAATCCGAAAAGTTTTTGTTAATGGTACTTCCTGAGCAGAGAAAGGGTTTGGAAGCCGGTAGGATTAAGTTACACTCTTCAGCACAGCTTAAGGGCTTCCCCCTTCTGAGTCTGTGAAGATACTGATCACACGCATGGAGAGGAGGAAAAAGCGGGGGCACTAGCTGAAAGACCAATGCTTTCCCATCTACTGCAGACAGATCGTTTACACCAGTGAAATTGTGAGGACGTTATTTCATTGAGTATAGTTGACATAAGGGTATGGGCAGTACTGTGTAAACTACGGATAACCTTTTTTTTATGAGAAATGAGAGTAACAAATAAAGAAAACTTTTACCCATAAATATCTAGCGTTCTTCTAATCACTTGTGGGGAAGTATCCAACTACAAGCAATTTGCTTGGAGCAGAAAAGAAATTGCATATAGAGTAAGCAAAATCCTCGTTAAAGAAACCAAATGAAAATGTAGGTGGCATTATGCAATAAAATTATCTTCCTCAATTTAGACAGGGGAAAGCTGGGAAAAAAACAAGACCACACCAGTAAACCAGTCCACGATGGTTTGATAGCACTTAGCATAGGACCTGGGAATCACAAATTGTCGCGGTGTAAAGTTTTGTCCTTCCTCAACAGGAATTTGAGGCAAAATGTCTCCAGGAAGAGTCCTACAGGACGTATTTCTTGCTGGTTGTACATCTGATTTGATCCATCAAGAGCCTGAGTACTGGAGGTTTTCAACCAAGAACATGTTTTGCATTTTCTCCATTCACTGATCCATAACCGAATACTCTAAAGCCCCTTTCATGTCAGCTACATAAAGATGTTTTCCAAGTGAATGTTTCAGCTTGAGACCAAAATAACAGAAAGAATTAGTTACACTGGATTTCTCCCTTATACAAAACATTATAAAACAGATGTTAGCATTACCTTTTCAGGAAAGAATTACACTTAGCATGCTTGAACAATGAATCTACCAACTCATTTACTCTTGTAGTTGCTATGAGGAAGGGAATGGGAATAAGTATAATGAGACCCTTAGTGAAAGACATTTTGTGGTGATATATAAAACCAGGTTACAACACCGCTGTTTCCTTGGGAACCCCTCTTGTCTAACAGAACTGGAAAGGAACAGGGGAAAAAAAAAAGGATATCAGAAAACTTATATTAATAACTCTGCTGGTGTCAGTACATTTAGATGACTTAGAGAAGCCACCAAAAGAAAGTATCGTGTACCTCGACTCATTGGAGGGAATTTTCAGTTGCATATTATACAGCGGAAGAACAATTTCAACAGAAGAATGTAAAACAGGGATGGGAATCTGTTTTTTCAGAGTATGGTGGTGAGTTTGGAACGAGAGCTGAGGTGAACAGGAAGGGCAGGTACCTGGAGACATGAGGACGTGAAGGTCAGAATTTAGAGCCGTTTCACTATGAGGGAATCGCAAATGAATGCTCCTTAAAACTGAGTTTCATAAATGATCATACTACATGATAATAATTCATCTTGTTGTTTGATTGTAGGTTATTGTTGACACCATTACTCTGGAGTAGGTAGAGAAGTCTGTGCTCTGAGTATATTTTCATCAGTATGTCACCAGGGTAATGTAAATAACAGTAACAGCGTAAGACAATTCTGTGCAGGCTGACAGGAATGTGAACAAATAATGTTTAAATTTAATTGTAGGAAAATGTGAGGAGTGATAGGTGGAACTGATGGGGAGAAAAGAAGGTAGAAGCACAGAAAGGTCAAGTGGAACCCTTTCTTCAGTGAGTCACAGGATGTCTTCTGCTCTGAATCTGCTCTCTCTTTTCAAAGCAAATAGCTAGATAATATACGGGGATTACAGTTCCTGTCCCTGGATTTGTTTGTTTATAGTTACCCGCTTAATGGTACAGGATTTAGTGGGCACAGCACAAATACCAAGGAGAAAAGAAAGCTCTTGAAATTCTACAATCATGCTGAGAGCAGGCATTTGTAATTTGTGGATGAAAAATCACAGGCGCATTGAAATGATTACAGAAGCAGGCACTGCAAATCCAGACAGTTCAGAGGTAAACATCCATCGGAAAGAAATTCGGATGAATGAAGCAACGCACAAAGAACAGTAGTGATGTCTTGCAACAAAAACTATGGTTGGAATATTGTTAGCATTTATGGTTGAGACATGGCATGAAGTATTTTTGGAACAACTGTGTAACCCGACAGGGTGCAGAGATTGCTTTCAAGTGGTCTGGTTCTTTTTAATTATTCTTAGAAGCGATTGAGTGATTTCTCTCTTTCCTCACTTCCCCAGGATAAAATGTAGTTTCACAAAGAGATCAGTCCAGTTAATTCTTCCATTCAACATTTATAGATTGATAAGGACTGTACTATCTTTGGTAATCTGATGACACACAGTTCTACATTTCCTCCTCTTTTTGTCTTAGATGCCAGATTTATCTAGTGCCTGGAAGAAACAAGGAACTGGGTGAGAGCCAGCTGGCTGGAATCCAGTCTGAAAGGTGAAGGTGATGTGGACTGGAAGAGCAGAATGCTTTCGGGACTCGATGAAAAATCATGTAGTTTCTTTTACGAGGGTATCTTCTTAAATATAGTCTGCTCGGTTTCTATACAATGATTTATGTATAATAACAAAGGCTCTATTATACCTAATTTTACATCAAGAAATGGAACAGCCTCCTTTCAGCTAAGGATGCCAATGATATTTCTTAGACAAAATTGAAATTTGATGAATATATGTGTGTGACAATAGCCATGGGTTACTAGCAAGACTTGCTTTACCACAGCCAACCTGTCATGTCGCTCTGGTGATCTGTTCCTCCAGAACTTGTTTCCCAAATGAATGATGTCTTCAGCCCAACATCGCATGCAGAACTCTTTAGCTAATGGAGGCACATGCTAGAATTTATTCTCTGTAGAAACACAGCTAATGAGGACCAGGATACTTTCAGGAAGATGCCTTTTTTTTTTTCCAGGCCTTTATACCTGGTTATAATTTGGTGTCATAGTCCATTAGAAATACCACCAGCTCCAGAAATGTATGAACTGTGATGGAGATTTCAAACTGTCCAAAGCAAACCTTACAAAACAACTTTATTATTGCTACATACACTTGTAAGATATCCAGCGCTGATGTGAAATAGAAGTTATGTCTCATAATGTGAGGGAACAGCAGGTAGAACTCTACTGTCTGTAAAGAGATTGAAAACCCACAGATCTGGATTGAATCATTTCTTCAGCATTCTTGGACAGGTTATTTCCCATTTATTTGGGCCGGACAGCATTTTGAGCATTGTCCAGAAATTACTTCTTGCCACCAAAATGACAGCTGAGGTGAGGGATTTACAGGTACCAAAAGCATTTCGAGAGGTTTATTGCACCCCCCGCCTGGTTTCCAGGGCGGGAGGAGGACTTCCTTCTCCAGCCTCCTCTCATCGGGCTCACGTTCCTGCTCTTCTGGGTTGGAGGAATCTGTCCAGACAGACGCTGGGGCGGGTTTCACACCTGGCGCTGGCTGAAGGACGCTCCCGCAGGACGTTATGTCGGCGGCCGCGGAGCAGCAGCTCTGTCGGGCGGGATGCGCACGGCCCAGCCGCGCTGCTGCTCCCGGCCCGGGGGAGCGGGCGCCCGCCCGGCTGCTCCCCGGTTCTCAGCCTAAACTGCAGACCGCGCCGTCGGGCCTCCGAGGGGACGGGGCTGTGGCAGCCGCGCCACCCTCCCGGGCCGCTTCTCCCCTCGCCTTTCCCGCTGCATCCTCCTTCTCCTCCTCCCGGGGCCGGCGCTCGCGCCCAAAAGCTCTTTCGCCCTGGGGCTGCTCTCGGGGCCGGGCCCCGCCGAGCGGGTTCCCCTCTCCACCGCCCCCCCGGACAGCCCTGGCGGCGGGGGCGGCGGCCGCGCAGCATCTCCCCGCCCTTCCCTCCTCACCTCCCCCCCCGCGCGGCCGCCGGGCTCGGTCCTCCCAGCGCGTCGCCGGTGCCTTGGCTCCTCCTTGTCCTTCCTCGCGTGATTTTTATCGCGTCCATTTTTTTTGTGCGGGGATAAATAAATAAATAAGGAGCGTAGCCAGCCGCCCCCCTCCTCCCCCCCTTCCCGCCGCCCCCCGCCGCCCAGCGCCGCTAGGGGCGGCAGCCGGGCCCCGCGCCGCTCAGCCGGGGGAGGCGGTGGGGCGATGCGGAGTCCCCTCCCGTGACTCCGGCTCTCCGCCATGCCATGGGTTAGGCGGACTCCATCCCGCAGCCGAGAGGGCACCAGCCAAGCGAGGCGGCGGCAGGAAGCGGCGCGGCGCGGCCGAGAAGCGGCGGCGGGAGCGGGAGGCGGCGGCGGGAGGCGGGCGCGGCGCCCCGCGGCCCCCTCCATGGATAGCGGCGAGGAATTATGAGCCGCGGCCGGCGGCCGGGACTGGCGCTCGCCCGCTGGGGCTTCCCCCGCTGCTCGCCCCGGGGCGCCGGGGCTCCGCTGTCGCCCGCCCCCCGCCTCGTCCCCCCTGCAACCCCCCCTTGTCTCCTGCCCCCCGCCGCTGGCTCCGTCCCCCCGCTCCCCGCTGGGTGCTCAGAGTTAGGATAATCTCGCTCGCACCCAAACCACAGCGCTCCCGCGGCTAATCCTGCCCTTTCCCCTCTCCCTCCCCACCCCGCCTCCGGCCCTTCCTCTCCCGGCGCTGCCCTCTCCCCTCCCCGCTCCCCCTGCTTGCCCCCCTGGGCCCCGCCGTTCCCCGTCCTCCCCGCTTGCCCCTCGGCGAGCCGGCGGCCGGGAGGGTGGGTGCGAGGTCGGGGCCGCCGGCCACCCCGCCCCTCCCCGGCGGGGCCGTCATTAGGCTGCCGGTTGATTACAGGGTATTGATTTGTATGTGCTTCTCCCGGCGCCGGCGGCGGCCGCTCCCGCTGGTGCCGCCGCGGCCGCTGGAGTCGGGGCAGCGCTTCCCGTCGCGGCGGTGAGCTCCCACCAAACATGTCGGCTCCCGCCGGGCCCCGGGGCGGCCCCGCTCCTCCTCAGCCTCCGCCGGCTCCTCAGCCCGAGATGCCCGACCTCAGCCACCTCACGGAGGAAGAGCGGAAGATCATTCTGGCCGTCATGGACCGCCAGAAGAAGGAAGAGGAGAAGGAGCAATCCGTGCTCAAGTAAGGGCGGGCGCATCCCTTCCTCGTCCTCCCGGCCCACGGCCGCGGAGGGCTCTTCCCCGGCCTCGGGGGCGGCACGGCCGGGGCGGGAGAGAGGAGCCGGGCGGCCGGGGGCGGGCGGGGTTGTCTCTCGCCGCCGGCCGTGCCCCGGCGGCTGCTCGGCGCCGGGCGAGTGTGGAGCGCGGCGCGGGGGACCCGTAGCGGGCGGAGACGGAGCCCGGAGAGGCCGCCGGGCAGGCAGGGCGCCGCGGCCCGGGCTCGCCGCCCGCCTCAGCCGCGCTCGGCGGGGCGGGCGGCGGCTCCGGCCCCGCACGCCCCGGCGCCGGCGGGGGCAAGGCGGCCAACATGGCCGCACAGGTGCCGTTCTCACCCGGCGTGTGCCATCAGGGGGAAGGGAGGGTGGGTCGAGACGGCGGTTGGCGCCGCCGGAGGGGGCGGATCGGCGGCATCGGGCCGCGTCCCGGCGGCGCGGCGGGCTCCGGGCTGGCGGCGGAGGCCCTGCCCGGCTTTGCGGCGGCCGCCCGGGGCGGAGAGGGACCGCCGGGGCCTAGGCTCCGGCCGGCTGGCTGGGTGGGTTTGCCACAGCCGCCATCTTCCCCCGACAACGTGTCTGCCGCCCGCCCCCGCCCCGCTGCTCTTTCCAAGCGGGAGCCCCGGCGCCGGGGGAAGCGGGGCTGCCCTGCCGCCCGCCCGCCCGCCCGCCGCGGGAACGGGCTGGGGCTCCGGCTCCGGGAGCTGTCCGCGGCCCGGTTCAACACCGGGAGCTGTCCGCGGAGGCCCGGCCCCGGGAGCTGTCCGCGGCCCGGCCCGGGAGCTGTCCGCTCCAGCCCCGGGAGCTGTCCGCCGAGCCCCGGCTCCGGCACCGGGAGCTGTCGGCAGCGGCCGCCCCTGCAGCCCTGCTCGGTGCTGGGCGGCCCCGTCCCGGCGTGCGGCGGGGTCTGGTCCTGCAGCTGCTGCCCGGGCACCGGGGGGACGGGGACGCCCGGTCTTTCCCCTCGTCCCGTGCCCCAGCAGCGAGGGGAAGCCGGGCGCGTCGGCGGCACGGGGGTCCGGCTCTGGTGAGCGACGTGGGTCATGTCCTTCCCTGGCGTGGCACTAAGCAAACTCAAGCAAACTGTTCTCCCTCGCTGGCGGAGCAGTCACGCTGGCTTCTAACGGCTTGAAAATAAGCAAGGCTACTGGTGGCGTGGACATGACTTTTAGGAGTGCCGTGAAGCTGAAGGACTAAGCAGTTTTTCATACCAAAATTAGCGTTGTGTCTTAGAAGCGTTAACTGGCCCTTCATGCTCGGTACCTGGAAGCTGTCTTCTGGGTTTTAGTTGCTGAGTTTGGAAGTCTGTTTCCAAGATTCATTGCATTATTGTTAGTGCCATAATGAAAACTTCAGATAGCATTTGTGTGACAGCTACTAAACTGTGAGGTGATCTCCTAAATACATTCCAATGCCTGTTTAAAAAGATATTTTATTGGGTGAACATTTGGAAGAATGGCAGTGTAATGTGAGCACTGGAAATAAAGTGCCATACCTCATTTTATCACTAAATACCTCTCAGTCTTATGCAATACAATTTGCTTGCTATTGTAAGTATCACATTTTATTTTAAAGCAATTTAAACTCCCTCACATGGCTAAGTCCTGTGGCATCTAAAAAAAAAATGCAAATTTTTGTCTAAAATCTCTACACTCTTGAAAATCGTTAACAAAGAAGAAAATGGAAAATTTTTCAAGTTGCAGTTTAAATATATAATAATAGCATTACAGTTTTGAAGAAGGCTCCTGGCAACTTTTATTGCAGATGATAATATTTATGATCCAATATAAAGTATGATTTCAGTATGATACTAGGATCAGCTTGAACTGTTAAGCTTACAAATGAAGAACAAACTGTTCTCAAGTAATGACAAGGTAAAACCAACTGAAGGAATGAAACAGAACTGTTTTCATTTGTAATCTTTAGAATCTCGGGAGCAGACAATAGACAAAAGAAAGGTCTTCGTCAAATCTAAAGATAAACTATAAACTTCATGTGGGGTTTAGTTTCTCATTATGTCCCACGAAAGCTTCAAGTTCTGTGTAAGCTGTGGGAGAAATGGTATGGCATAAAGTTTATACACAAAGGATAACCTAAACCAGCTCTCTCAGGGAAATGCTTTTGTCAATGGAATTTGGATAGATGGCCCACAATATTTTACGGGATACTGAGAAGTGATATGATGTCAGATGAATAACTCACCAGTTTAATTTTTCGTGAAGTGGCTCCTTGAACCATCAGGTACTTGTGTAATCTGAAAATATCTACAGATTTGTTAAGCACAACCCCTCCACCAAAGTCATACCAGAGCTTGTTCTGCATTTTTAGGTAGATATTACTGAGTTTAATTCTCTTGGCAGATGTTTTCCTTCTGTCAAGAGATGAGAAAGAAGAAGAAAGAAAAAGCCCCATATTTATATGAATGAACTACCATTATTGCATAGAGATAAATACAGAGCTAAATCCTGCAGTTTTTGTTCAAGTGTAATTCTCCTCGAAGGCAAGCTCCTTTTGAAGTGGAAGGTATTTTTGTCTGACTAAGCAATAAAATTGTGTCATTTCATTCCATGGAGAAATATGTGAGGATAAAAAAGGATGCTGAAAACAAGAGTTGACATTTAGAGATATTATCACAAGAACAGTTCAAATGTTGTAGAAAGGGGCAAGCATGTATTCCCTCTAATTTTTTTTTTTATAATTTATGGTAATTGAGTGTCAGTATGAATGGCTAGTCCCTGGGCTCTGCTTCCTTTCTCCATTCTATTTCTATTTTGTGCTTTTCAAATTCTTATGCTGTACCCATCACTGTGGTATTTGAGCATCTTCCAAAAGTGCATTAAGTAGTGTGACTCACATCTGTAATGTGGACTATTTATTCTTTTCCTTTCACTCCCTGGGGTAAATATGTGTGGATTTAAAATAGATACATAACTTCTTCTCCTTCTGCCTGTTTTACTCTTTTTGGGGAAAGGAAATGCAGATGGTATTGAGTTGTAATCTGTAGGAATAGTGATCAGGTCAGCATGAATTCTTGCCAGGATTTGCTGGAACATGATGGCATGGAAAGCAGAAGCTTTCCAGATTTGCTCTCTCCTTTGGCCTGGTTCAGTCTGTGAAATACGCCCAGCTACAGTTGTGCACTGTGTTCCTGTTGGCAGAGCTTCTCTTTAAAAAGGACGATGGGCAGCAAACTCTGCTGCTTTGACTGTCTCTCTTCTGGAATTTTTGGGACCCTTGGAGTGCATTTTGAATGTCATGTGTTAGGAAGGTGCCTTTTTCACAAGGTTATTGGACATATATTTTGCATAATATTTAATATGCGTAATGCACGACACTCAGAGAGAGTGAATTTACGCCTGTACATGCGGTGTAAGTCCTTCTCTGCTGTTATAGGAATATTTACATATTTTCAACTTTTATCTTTGTGGGTGTTTTACTTCCATGCATATAGAATAGAACTTTTGATGATGGCTTTTCCTTTACATTATGCACGTCTTTCCTCTTATAAATCCTAGTTTTGTGTGTGTAAGCCTTCTAACAGATTTTAGATGGCACATTTCCTCCATACGGATTGATTTGTGGGATCACTCTTGTGCTTTTTTACTTTTAATTTGTGATTTATTTCTATATCAAAAGGCTGGCTTGAGAGCATGCACACAGAAAAAAGATTTGTAGAAGATGTTAGGATGCTGACATTATTTGTGAAGACTTATATTTCAGCCTGTGTGATGTGCATATTTACTTTTCTACTTGCAGTGTCACGAGTTTCCAGCTCCTTTGCCTAACTATTCTAAGGACAAAATGCTCTCCTTGTAAAGTCAGACTTGCAGCTCTGAAAATACACACGTTTCAGTTTTTTATGGGTATGAATCTACTCCTACTGAGACAGTTTGTCTCAGTAGAAGACTATTTTTCCCAAGAGAAACTTCATTATAAAATCATCCAGCTTTTCATATATTTGCAAAGCATTACAGGTTTACCATGAGCTCCTGACAAAAGATCGCTTCTCTATGTGTGTGTGTGGCTGAAATCAGCTGTCATTGTCATCTGCTTTATCCAAGGGGAGAAGAAAGCTGGTAACATGGTGGGCTAGCTAGAGAATGGTGGCTCTCCATTAGCCACCACTGTCAAGTCCACAGTAAGTTTTAGGAAGGCACAACTGACTGCAGCCTTGCGTGTGCTCAGTTTTTGTGTCCGTGATTGCACAGCCATGGTAAAAATTGGGTAGCTCCACAGACTGCAATAAAATCTCTGACAAGCAGACTTCAAAGAAGCTAGACTGTGTGGGCTCCGTATGGCACCATGGGTGAGTGAGATGTGGGGCAGGAAGCTGGGCCGGGGGGAGAGGAAGCAATAGATTGATGGCTGTGAGTCACAGCAGTGTAAATATCTGCCTCAAAAAGCTATTGTGCTGCTTTATAAATAATTATCCTGGTTTATAAATAACCAGCTCTTCTACACTTCTTTAAAAGCATTGTATGTTTAGGATTTAGGTTTTGGGGCTGGAGGGATGACAGAGACGTAGGTGGTGATTATAATTTTTGTTTTTTGAAAACAGAGATATGTATGTGAGAATTTCTGAAGTTTATAGCGTAATGCAAAAAGATCTACTTTTGGCTACATATAGTAAACTAGGACTCCAGGCAATGTTACGTTGTTTAAGTTATGCTTCCGTAACTGTTTTGTCTGAATCTGGAATGCTGATCGGAACAGTCCATTGTTACACCACTCATGATTTGCATTTGTTTCTATGAATTATACAACAAAATATGGTCAAGGTGACTTTAAAAGTAGTAACTTCATGCAGTGTAAAATAAGTGCAGGGGAGTTGGACTAGATGGTCTCTAGAGGTCCCTTCCAACTCTGAAAATTCCGTGATTCCTTGATTCTGTGATTCCGTGGTAGTTAAACAAAAAGATATTGTTGAGGAAGACGGTTGCCTCCTTCCCTGCCCTGTCCTGCCCTGCCATCTTCTCTGCCCTTTCCCCTCCCTACTCTGCTCCCTCCTAATATTCTTTATCATCTCCCCTTTCGTTTCAACAATTTGTACGGCTTTTCGGGCCTCTCTCAAAATTGTCACTATTCCTTACTCTTCTCTCTTACCACATGCTTAGACATTTTATATTGTAGATAATACTTGTCAGGATGTTATGGCTTGTACCATTTGCTCTTCAAGAAGACCCAGTGTTTACCACTGTTCTCTAAAGCATCTAGCACAATTTTGGGCACTGTCTACAAATAATAGCAGTAGTACTTCCTCTTAGTGACTAAGCAGAATGTATTTGGAGATTATACAGACTGGCAGTTACACTAATTACTGGGCCTACTAATGCGAATGTTGAGTAAAATTTCAGAAGACTGCAATAGTGCTGATGTTCCCGCATTCAAGACGTACAAGCAGGATGGGTTGGATGTAGAAAGGCCTGACATCATATGACGCCGAAAAATAGAAAAGCTGGTACAGGATTTAGTTAACAAAGAACCCCAAAAATAGATATTTAACACCAGCCAGTATGTGCTTTCTGCAATCTTGTCAAATAAATCTGCTTTTGCACTTCTTTGAAACAAAAAGAAGAAAACATTTAATTTTACATCTGAAAGACAAGAGTGTAGATCATAATTTAAGGTGCTGGGACTGTATCCTAGAAAGCAGTGACTGGGTGAAATTCAGTGGTCTCTGGAGGTGAGGTTAGGGGACTGAATGGTCCATTCCGGATTTTGACTGCATGCATCTGTGAGCTGGGTAACATCTAAATAACTGAGAATGTCAAATAATTGATTTTTCCATTGAAACAACAGCTTAATTAGTGTATATACTGTAAGTGCAAAAATACACAGAAGTGGTAGGTTACTACAGAACTGATATAAAATGTGTTTTTACCTTGCCGATGAAATTTTAAAATAATTGCATATATTCAAAGTTCTATAATAAGGAGGAAAAAGTTATAATAGTTTGAACTTTGAAATTTAATCCAGTGGAATGTGAAATTAGCCAGGTATATAAACGCACAGTTTTTATCTGTGAGGTAGATCTGACAGGCTTGGGAATTTTCTTCAGCTGAATGCCTCCTCTCACCCCTCTGCATTACTGCCTTCCTTAAAGTTTTACTGCCGTATTCACCGTCAGTCAGGTTATGGAAGTTTCTAAGTCCATTAGGCCTACCTCTTCCAAAAAGGATTTTTTTTTGTGTTACCATCTTTCCTTTTCCCCCAACATCTTCTCTGATGGCTTTTTTGACAGGAACTTGGGGAGATAAAACCCAAAAGAACACAAGAAATGATGAGTTATGATCTCTTCTATACTTGTTTGACTGCAACAGACATTACACCTTAACAATGAGCTTTGGGGTGGGGATGATTTTTTAAGTTAAGATTAGATCATGTGGGATGTCTTAATCATATGTCTTACTATATCATGGTTAATAGCTACAAGTTATCATAGACAACCTAATTTCTTTAAAAGTGGGCAAAAGTGAGTCTTCTTAATTTAGACTCATAAGCGGGAGGAATCTCGTTAAATACTAATTGTTTAAAAATGGCATTCAAAACCAGTTGTCTTTCAGACAAATTAATTCATAGTATAAATCTTAAGTTTAAATCAAACCACATTGTTTTCAATGCTTGCAGAGTTTAGATTTTTTTCTCTTTTGTAGGACTACGTGATGTAACAGGAGGAACTGTTACATTCTTGAAGTAGAACTGTCTGTTGAGGGTATATTATAGTTTGTGAATAAAACCAGTTTACATCTAAACTGGTAGTGCTTTTGTAAACTCAGTAAACTCCATCAACTGCATCTTCTGATTTGTTAAACTTCTGATGACACAATAAAATTGCAGAATCAGTGCTGTGCTGAAAAGCTGCTTCTGCATGATATTATGTTGTGACTGTTTCCTCGTGATGTTGTTTCTCCAAGGTATTGTCTTGAAGCTGCAAAGGGATCAGTCAGGAATGAGATTATAAGAGCTGATGTAACAATGCAAGATTGTGTAGGGGAGTTGTAGTGCATTTAAGAAGTTAATACGTATCATTTTTGGAGAGTAAGAGTTCAAAGTAATTTATACTGTTCTCTGCTGTTTTAATTGAAGGTGGAAGACAGTTCTTTTATAGTCTTGAATTCAAATATCAGCTGTCATCACATTTCTATGCCTAAACATGTTCGCAGAGTGATCTTAGTTGTATTTCAATAAACTGAAATCAAATTCATGCACTTTGATACGGACGGAGTTTATAACAGTCTATTTTATGTGTCTTTAGTTTTGAAGTTTTGGTATGAGACCCTAAAGAATATCTCTGATTTGGACTTTAAACTCTTATTAAAACCATAGTGAGATATCTTGTTTGTTTTAGCAGAAGTTAGCGAGAGCTAAACTTGTGTTTCAAAAAAAGCCTGAGCACTTCTACTTAGAAAATTCACAAAGAAAATCTTTAAACTTTAAATAAAACATAAAAAAGTTATTTTCTTTTTACTGTCTCTGTGGGGTTGGTTCTTAAATCTCATATGAATTTGCTTACATACTTCCTGATGACTTATTCTTTCTTTATTTAACATTAATATTTTTGAGGTGAATGGTTTCTTATAGCAAATATTATATTGTATTTGTACACAGAATATTTCACAGGTCACATAGCGTCGCTAGGTATTTGATATAATGCGGCATTTTGGTTGGATGTATTTGTGAGGGAAGTCTTTCTTTAGAATGTGTATTATCTTAACCATATTGTGAGTTAGAAGCAGTCAGCCTTTTTTTTTTTTAAATATTTTGCAACCATATTTCATGTAACTTTCACAAATAAGTACTCCAGTGTGTTAGAATTTCTCTAACTCTTGGTGCATTTATACATTTTTCTCTTTACAGAGAGGATCAGTGAAAAGTAATGCTGTTTAAAGCCCAGATAACACATAGAATAATAGAAAATAGGGCTGGTTGGGACCTCAAGAGGTCTCCCAGTTCATCCTTTGCCTCGAGGTATGACCAGCTGTAAGACAGCAATTCCTGACGCTTGTTTGTCTAATCTAGTGATGCCCAGCTGTGAGGGCCCACCTAGCCAGTGAAATAAACAGGCGCCATGGCTGAGGCCAGGGCACATAATGGACAATACACAGAATTTGAGTTAATCAGCTCTGCGAGAGCTGTGCTGCCTACATAGGAGAAGTGGGCCAAACAGATCTTAGGGTAAAGCTCTTGGATCCAGTATGAAACTTTTACAGTTTTTTCAATTGGTAGTTTACTACTGAAAGGCATGGGAACATCGAATCCAACTACTGACCTAACCAGGGATGGAGGTTCCTTGAGCTCCCTGCGTAATTTGTCTAAGTTATTCAGAGTCATTACCCTTACCATTAGATTTTTTCCCCTACTGTTAACCCTACATCTCTTTCCTGACATTTGCCACTTACTCTGTCCTTAATGGAAATGCAGAGCAGTCTGTTACTTTTCTGTTTGCAGCAACTTTTTATATATTTCACAAATGTGATCATATCTCCTCTGGTAGATTCTCATCGTCTCCTTTCTGTAGACTCAACAGGTCACATTTTCTAGACTTTGGCCATTCTCGTTGCTCTTCTTTATATAATTTCTAATGTCTCTTTTTTGAAATAGAATGTCCAACATCAGACACAGTATTCCAAAAAAAGTTTATGGGGAGAGCACAAAGATATCACCGTATGTCTTGCATAGAACACTTCCCTTGTACAGTCAGTGTCATGTGTGTTTGGGTTTTTTATTGTGATATAGCATTATGGACTCATGGTTAGCTTGTGATCTACTATACCTTACATGTGTTTTTCTGCAGAACTACTGTTGATTCGATCATTTCTCATTTTGTATTTTGAAGTTGATTACTTCAGCTATGCAGAGTGTTTGTCTTCATCCCCGTTGAGTTGTATTCTGTCTGTATCAGGTGCCTCTTACGAATTTTGCATTAGAGTGCTTAAATAAAATGCACAAACAGCCCTTGGAGCAAGAATGAGGATTTGCCTCTAGAGAGTAGAGCTATTCAGACTTTCTCTTGCTTGTCCATACATTCACGTTCCTGACTGCACAGTTGCACAAGTTCAGTGGTAGGATGCAGAATAATCTTATTCCAGTTTTACCCATAGGGAAGAGAGAGCTATGTTCAAATCTCTGCAAGCTGAGAAGGGTCTACAACACAGGTCTTGCACCTCCTTGGAAAGACATAACTGCTACACTGTTGTAAGGGAAGTAGGTGCGGAATAAATGGAAGCTGCTGGCTGACTTACAACACATTTGACAAGAAAGTTAAGATCCCAAAGATACTTAATTAGTAAGGGTCTAATGAAAATAAGTAGATGGGTAGTGGAAAGGGATTGTCCACATTCCTGACTGTGGAAAAGTCTGCTCGCACCATATTACATACCAAGGAGTCCTCATAGGGGATAACCAACCACAGTCATCAAAATAAATCAATCATTAGCTGTGAGTCCTCACGAAATCCGACTTCTTTAGGTTCAGCACTCATAGGACTTCTTGGTTAATGAAAATTATTATCTCTGTTTCGGTATCTTTTTCATTTAGATATTTATATTTAGAGCTTGGGTTAAGGATTGAGCCCAGAGAATCTCTGGGATTCTGACCAGATGTGAATATCTACAGTGTAAGACATCTACATCTGAAATTGCTTAGATTCAATTTAAAGCAAATGGAAATAAAAAGGTGTCTTTAGGATGTGATCCATCTCATGCTAAATTAGACATTTCAAACAGGCCAGGTGAATTGCAGAGCCCATTTCTGGCTATGGCCTTAAAAAGAATATAGAGTGAATGCGTCCGACATAGAGGTCTACCTTGTAGTCATCTTGAGCTGGGTAAGATGAATCTCACCCTCAGAGTTCCGGCTTTGAGAGTAACTCTTCACTATTTGGTCTTATAAGAATGCCGTAGCCACTTTCCCTGCTGGTGCTGACTTTTATAGTTCTCCAGATTTCTTTAGAAGCCTGTTTGTCAGTCTGCATCTTTTGCTTATATTTCAATCAATTATTAATTAGGGCATGCTCATTTAGCCATATCTTTACTATTTAAGACTTACTGCTGGGAACCTGAGTATGTTTCCCTTCTAGTCCAAGGTTATTCCTAGGATTTGATGTATCTTTTATACTAAATTCAGAAAGCCTTCGAAGAATGAGATCTAAAAGAAGACTGTGGAATACGAGATCTTTCCAGCATGTGGGATTAAGCAGACCTATCAAAAAAGGTACATTGCAAAGAAAATCTTCACATGCCATTCACCAATAAGAATGATTAGTGGATATTTTAAGCCAGAAGATAGAATCTCATAGTTGCAGCTAGTCTGATTGCTAGATGAGAAGTTACAAACACAGGATTTGTCTACTACTTGTAAACTTAAAAGAGCGTGATATTAAGATGTGAAAAAAACTTCTATAAACTAATATAAGCTGATAATTTCTTTCCACAACTCACACACGATCTCTCTTTTGCCACGAATCAATGGAAGTTAGAGAGATTTCAGCATGTGCTTTGTCTTCTATGCTGTAGTGGTAATGGTTTTAAACTGAAAGAGGGGAGATTTAGATTAGAAATGAGGAAGGAATTCTTTACTGTGAGGTTGGTGAGACACTGGAACAGGCTGCCCAGAGAAGTTATGGACGCACCATGCCTGGAAGTGTTCAAGGCCAGGCTGGACAGGGCTTTGAGCAGCCTGGTCTAGTGGGAGGTGTTGCTGCCCAGGGCAGGGGGGTTGGAACTAGATGATGTTTAAGGTCCTTTCCAACCCAGACCATTCTATGATGATTCTATGCTTTGAATTTCTCCTTTTCTGCCAGTTAGCCATTGCTTTAATAATATTTATTTAGCTACTGTGTATTTACAAGTTGATAGGTCACTTCTGATAGTAGCTTGTAAAAATACACTATCTCATTGCTATGCATTCTGAATTCATCACCTTCTTGCTTTAAAAGCCTGGATAAACGCGTATCTGTGGAAAATGTTGTGTGGTATAGAAATCAAATATATTTTTGCTGAATCAGGCCCGAAGACAGTTTGGGAGCATGGGTTTTGATTCAGCATGATTTCATTAATTTGGTTAGTCATTGCGATTATGATTCATTTCATTCTGTGTAACCGACTGCTGCACAGTAAGTGACAGCTGAACCATGTATTATCTAACAGCTAGAAAAATAGCATCACTGTCACGTTTAGAAGGCTGAGGATTATACTTCTATTGAACACGTGTTTTGTACTAAAGTTAAAGCGCTTCGGGAAAATCTTACTTCTTCTCAAACTACTTGTAGCATTACAGATTTGAAATACCACAGTAAACAATATGAGCTATTGAAAAAGAAGAACTTAATTTTAATCTATGAATAGAATGAAGCTTCTTGTTCTGATAATAACTTACTGGCTTTTTGGATTGGTTGTAATATTATGCGTGTGGATGCTTTGCTGATAGTCTGATTTACATCTAAGTGATAGGGTTGAGGAGCTAAATTTAACCGAATGGGAAATATTTCTCAAGGGCTGATATTACTTCCACGCTAATGTATATCACATCAGAAGATATTTCAAGTGAAGCAGTAATTTTAATTATTCTGCTGAACTCTACCAAAAAGGCCAGGGAGATTCAAACATTAGCAGGTTGTAAAGTTAAGAAAAACCCAATATGACTGAAAGAAAATCGCATTTTTACCTAGCACCCACATTTCTTTCTGAAAATTGTATCTTCCATCTTTAAAAACGTGTATCAGAAAATTCAAATATATTTTTTCCGGCCTTGTTATCTGAAAAAATGCTGTAGAGGGTGCTGTGAAGGCACTGAGCCAAGAAAAGGTATTTTCAGGGTAGAGTACAGAGAAAGTACTTGGTATTTTAAAGCGTTGGATTATTCTGTCTGCTTGATATCTGAACATGCAGGTGGCCAAAGATGAATGAAATTTAATGGGCTGTAGCTGAGCACTGATGTACATTCATATATTATGAATTTATTTAGGTGTGGTTGGAAGATAAGTGTTTTTAGCTACTTTGTAGTGTTTATTTGAACATGTCTTCCACAGAATTTACTGTGTTCTTGTCTAAAATTTGGCCTGAGTTATACACTTGAAAAGTCTTCATAACACAGAAATTGTCTTGTATAAAATAAGCTTTTATTTGGGGAGAGGAAAAATATGCATTTAGTTAGATTTTTAACTATTAGTATGAATGGTTATATTTGTTCTGCACAAACAAGAGTGATTATAATTGTAGAATTAGGCCACAATCACACTGATGCTTACGCCCCAACTTAACTTCTCAGACATAAGTAACTATTTCTTAAATAAGCAGGACAAATTATTTGCAAGTAAGAGATTCATTAGTTAAAAGGAGTGTGTGTTAGAATAGTGCCTTTGTTTAGATTTCATAATTTTGCCTAATAGTACTTTAAAAAAAAAAAAGCATTTACTGAAACCAGAGTTTCACTATGGAAGTTGAGTCATGCTTCAATAGTTAATAATCATTTTGGGTTTTTTTCAGTTTTTAACCATTGTGCTTATAAAGAACATACAATATACTTTGCAAATGACAACATCTACTCTTTTAATAAAAAAGGATTTCCTGAAAGTTTACCAATAAAATTCATTAGTTAAGTGCGTCATTAAATGAGTAAAGGCACCGTTGTATATTTTTTTGGTTGTTACTATTAAAATAATTGAATAATATACTTCTAATTTTATTCTTAGGTTAAATGAGAAAGAGCAATTTAGAATTGTTAGCATTTTTTGACACTCTTCATAACTACAAGGTTTTTCTTTAACACGGGCTTAGGAGTGTTTTACTATAGTAATTCATGAAAAATTTGTCTTTCAAAGCGGCTGCTGTTCCTAACACAAGTAAGACTAAGAACTTAATAACGATGACCTACTTTAAAACAGCTCCTGCCTCCCATTGGCACTGCTGAGCGTTCAGTAAAGCTGCCCACAAGAAAGATGGTGGCATGTGTTAAAAGAGGGAAATTGCCATTAAATATCTTCTGTCATCTTGGACATAAATAACTTTTATTCATTATCTATAAAGTTACTGAATGGTTTTATCATGATGTGGAAGGAGGTTTATACAAGAGCTCTACTGTGCGTTTCCACTGCTTAATATGTTTGGTCACCATTAGTATCTTTTTTAGGGATGGTTTGAACATCTGCATAATAGTTTTTATATTTACATTACTGAAAACTATTCTATATTTACATTACTGAAATGTATTCTACCCTTAGTTCAGTTTCATAAAGTTTTTCTTCAAACAATTACTCCATGTGTGAAACAAAGGGAGGAAAGAATTGTTATTGAACTCTTGCCCATCAATCCAATTATTCTTTGCCTTTTAGTTCATAATTATGTTCATAGTGCCATAATAAACAAAAACTTACCTAAGAATTTGTATAGAAGATAGATCCATAACTAAAAATTGTATCACTTATTTTTTGGTATAGAGTAAGTATTTGTACTGAGTTTATGTGTCCAGGTGTTGGGGGTGGTCTGCAGGGGTGGCTTCTGGGAGAAGACACCAGGAGCTGACCTCATGTCAGACAGAGCTGGTTTCAGCCAGCTCCAAAATGGATCTGCTGCTGGTCAAACCTGAGCCCATCAGCGACACTGGTGGTGTTTCTGTGATAACATGTTTAAGAGAAGATAAAAAATGCTGCACAGCAGCTGTGAGAGAGAGTGAGGAAAATGTGAAACTTTGCAGACACCAAGGTCAGTGAAGAAAGAGGGGGAGGAGGTGTTCCAGGCACTGGACCACATTCCCCTGTAGCCTGTGGTGAAGAACGTGGTGAGGCAGGCTGTCTCCCTGCAGCCCATGGAGGTGGAGGAGATATCCACTTGCAGCCTGTGGAGAACCCCACTTGAGAGCAGGTGGATGTGCCCTGAAGGGAGCTGTGACATCATGGAGCGCCCATGCTGGAGCAGCCTCCTGGCAGGAACAGCAGCCCATGAAGAGAAGCCCATGCTGGAGCAGGTTTTCTGGCAGGACCTGTAGCCTGTGATGGGACCCGCGCTGGAGCAGTTCATGCCTGAAGGACTGTACCCCCTGGAAAGGACCCATGCTAGAACAGTTCTTGAAGAGCTGCAGCTCATGGGAAGGACCCACATTGGAGCAGTTCATTAAGGACTGTATCCTGTGGGAAGGACCCCAGGCTGGAGCTGTGGAAAAGCGTGAGGAGGGAGTGGCAGAGATGAAGCGTTAGAGACTGACCACAACGCCCATTCCCCATCCACATGTGCCACTGGTGGAGGTAGAGGTGGAGGTGGGGATGGAGGTAGAAGATTCAGAAGTGAAGTTGAGCCTGGGAAGAAGAAAGGAGTGGGGGGAAGGTGTTTTTAGTTTTGTTTTTATGTCCACTATCCTACCCTGTTATTAATTGTCAATAATTTAAAGTAATCTTCCCAAAGTGGAGTCTGGTTTGCCCACGATGGTAACTGGTGAGCAATCTTCTTGTCCGTATCTTGACCCACGAGCTTTTCCATCTTATTTTCTGCCTTTTCCTGATGAAGAAGGGGAACGAGAGAGCATCTTGGTGGGTGTCTGGAAGCCAGCCAAGCTCAACCCACCACGGTATTTTGCAAATATATTTACAAAGGCTAACTTGAGCCTAAGGATGCCACTCTTCCTGGGTTCCCTGTAGAATCAACACAGCAAGAGAAAGAGTGGCCTCTCCAGATGGCAGCTCTGAGGGGATAAATTCAGCTCTGGAGCCCTGGGTGTTTCTGTGCTGTTAGTGCAGCACAGGCAGCTCCATCGGCACCCCAGCTGCTCCTTCCTGCCTCCATGACACCATTGTGGCCCTGGTACAAGTATCTGATGAACTGCCTAGTGAAAATGCTTCAGGGAAGTTAAGCTGATGAAAAATATTTTCTCCTTTGCCATTTTGGCCGAGCATTTTTTTTAATCTACAAAAAGGCACTGATCCGGTTTACTGTACAGTCCCGCAAGCTGCTGAGCTAGCACAGCTGAGGGGCTGGGAGAGATTAGCTGCAGTGCTTTTGGAGTTTCTGGGAGCAATGGACTTATTCCACCTTTATTTCCACAGTCTGCAATGACTGGTCATGTTGCAGTCATTGAGAAAGCAGCAGTCAACACTTATGAAGTCTTTTCTGGTTTTGAAGGTGTCATTTGAGGTCTATGAGTGGATGCAGCCAAAATTGGCGTTCAGAGCTTTTATCGTGAAGAAAACAAACGGAATGCTCACAGAATTTTGCTGTGGAATAACTGGGGGTGGAAGACCATTGCTGATGTTAGTTCAGATAGAATTAGGTTTTGTGTCTCTGCATCAAACAGTGTGTGCAGGTTTTTTTTCTCAGACACGTTTAAAACACTGATTTTCTGACATAATGGAATAAGTTTGTTCAGCTCATAGGATGTGGAAAGAAAGGAGAGAGGAAATACCTTTGGTGGTGCTGGCTAAGTGAATGGGCTCTAGAAAGCTGTGTTATTGTATTTTCCAATGTGATCTGGGACATAAATAATGAAAGATGAGTAGCAAAGGTCCTAGTTGTAATTGCTGCACACAGAAGCTTTTATATTTTCACAGGTGACCGGACACTCTTTTTATTGTGTAAAATAACGGGAGAGCTGCTTTGCCCCTAGTATTTCAGTTTTTCTATGGAGATAAGATCTTCTCATTGTTCAAATTATGTGATGGCATTTGCTCTAAGATTGTTTGCAATATACTTGAAATGTAGGCTACATTGATATTTTTTTAAAAAATTGACATATCCATAACTTTGTTGTAATTTAATCTGTTATTAAAACATCATTTTAAATAGTGAATCCTGTAGATGACAACAATTATGATTGATTTTCAATATGCTGGGGTCCTGAACGCACAAACTACTGAAAGTTTGTAAGATTACGCAGACAAACACAAAGTGTGAATTTACCATTGCTACCGCCTATACACGCCAACGCATAACAAAAAGACAAACGTTGCATCAAAGTATTTGGTTTTTTTCTAATTGTAATAAAAATAATTGATTATAGACTTGCAGACTTGTGCATCTGATATGTAGCCTCATTGACTTAATTGAATTTTTTGAAAAACTGACTGTTTGAGAAATACAGCAATTAAAAATATCACCATGCTAGTAGCAATTTCCTGAATGCCTACCTAGCCATCTTATTTTTAAGCAGTGCTATATTTAGAGGGACATTTCATTCTTTCAGAAGAGAAATAAATCTATTGGGACTAGGACTATTATGTAGGACTACTAAATATTCACATATTTTGTACTACTTGGTTGCTAATATTATCCCAGTATTCATTAGGAGCTACATTCTACTATTGGTTAGAAAATGTTGCGGTGGTTTTTTTTTTCCTCTTGGATTGCTATAACAGTCATCTTTGATCTGCATTTTGTTGAAAAATAAAACAGCTGTCCGCTTTCTTATGCCTCCCCTCTAGACTGCTGGTAAAAATTACTAGAGAAGCAATATTTTAACATGTTAACCTGGATTATATCCCCAAATGAGTGTGATGGTCCTCCTTTCAGAATCAAAGCCCAGTCTTCTGGAATGATTTGCTGTCCCCAAATATGAATAAATTATACATTTTTAAAATGTCATATTCGCTCAGAAAGCAGCAATTTTATTAAAACTAACTCGTTCCTTTTCAACATTTTTGCTATAAATACCAGACACAAATTTCTGGAGGATATAGTAGGCTTGTACTTTTCACAGGTTAATATGCAGACCGTCTCAGTGGCTGGTTGAACAAATGTCCAGTGTCTGACTGGATTAGTGACTCCATTACTGGTTTGTACCGCTGGCTTGAATGTCTGTGTTACAGTAAAATGTAAAACTAAAAGGTATTTCTTCCTAATGCTGTATGTAAAGAAGATGCACTAATATTAGACGTTTCTCTCTGTAGAAAATGAGTCTGGAACTTCAATAGACATATCTGAGATGATAATGGAATAATTCTGAAAAAAGGAAGATATTATGGAGGGCATGTTCATCTTAAACAAGACTTTTTTTCCATCCAGGAAGTGATCTATTTCTTCCAGTGCTCCAAATATGTTTTAAATTATATAAGTACTAGTTTAGTATTTTTAACTTTACTTACATTTAGGTTATACAAGATAGGATTTTCCAATTTTCATAATTTTATATCTATTTTATATATAGAAGTGTTCTGGGAGATGACCATTCAAGTCTGTCAGTCCTATAGATTTTAATACAGACTAATTTTACATTATACACTTTCCCCAACTCAGTTTTTATGGATGGAGCTTATAAGAAAATATTTGGGTTAAACGACATCACTGGCAAATAAAACACTTTATTGCTTTTTTGTGATGCTTTCCTGAAAATTTTGTTTCCATAATAAAATGATTGAGCCTGATTTTGGTTTAACTTGCATTCTTTTATTCTGTTATAAGTCTACTGATGTCATTAGATCACTTCTGATTTAATCTTACTGTCAAAGAAAAAAAATTAGGCCCATTATTCCTCATCATTTATGTCAAAACCTATAATAGCTATGCGGGAGTGAGAGACTGCAGACAGCCTTGCTCCTCTCCTGTAGAATTTAAGCAGGGAATTTGTAGTTCCTGAACTGGCGTTGCTGCCTGTGGAAGGGCGGAGAGAACAGCAACCTGAAGTGAAGTGTTGTGCCCATCCTGGGGAAATCTTGAAACAAATAAAAACCCCATTCTGTCACGTTGGAATTGTATTCTTCAGTCTCATAAGAATGCTGCCATTTTCACTTGATACAGCCAACCATACTGTATTGTCATAATCATTATAAAGGCTTCCAAATTTTCTTATATTTACTGTTGATGCTGCTTGAGTTGGAGGTGTTTGTATGGAAAGCATGGGTTGTAGACTGGCAGCTAGTATTTTGCTGACGTCTTTATTATTCTTACACAGTAAGGTGTTTTCTGGTAATTTCTTCAAATATTGATAATGTTTTCCCTTCTCTAGAAGTGGAGAAACATCATAATGTCCAGTGTTCCACTGGATGTAGATAAGTGGATAAAATCTGTAAAATAAATACAGGAAAGTGAGACAATTTGCCCAGAATGCTCTAGCAAGAGAGTAAAATGTCGGTTTTCCATTATAACTATTGAAATTAATCAAGCTATTCACTGTACCTGTTAAAAATGAACTTACAAAGTAGTGAAGAAGTTAGCAAGTTCACTTTTGCTTCTAGAGTTTTTTCCTTTCTATTTTTGTTTTTCTTTTTTTTTTTTATATCTTAAATACTTCATTAATCTTGCACATCTTTGTCTACTTTGTACCTCCAGATATTTTTGTGTCACATCGGTTTGTGGAATACACACAGTATGAAGGTTAGCATTTTAATAAACAGTGAAACTTGTGTACATTCCACAAACATGATCAAGCTTTGGGGTTAAAGTTCAAGAATAATCACATGGCTAGCAAGTATTGTGCTCACAATAATAAAAAGTAAGGGAGTTGAAGGAAATTGCAACTTGATATCTACTCTTATGACATCATCTTGTCTATAGATACAGCTTTAGGGTTTTATTTGTTTGCAGTAGATAAAGGGAGGACAACAGGGATTTCAGTGGTTCTCATTCTCCTTTTTTTACAGCCAGTTAACCAGCCTTTAACAGCACACTCACTATTTGAGTTGCTTGAATCAGTTTTTCTACCAATTTTCTTGAATCTAAAAATATTTGAAGAATAATTCTGTTTTAAAGCTAAAAGGAAGCTATTTAACTAATAAAGTGCAAAGGAGAAATTATACATGTGTTTCTCTAATACTAAAAATTGAAAATGTCCTCACTGTATATATGATTTTTATGAAAAATGTCAATTATTTTTGAAAAATAAGCAATAAAAAGTCAATTTCTTTGGGGGTCTCATTAAGAGAATCTTTCTGATTGGAAGTTTTTTACTGTCTGTGTTACACTATAAAACACTTCGGCGCTATTTTATCTGTAGTGGATAATACGTCAAAATAGATGTCTTATTGTCTTGAATGATCTTTGTCCCGATATCTTTCTTTTAGCTCTTTTTGGTGGCAAATCCCTATATGTGTGTTGCTAAAGGAATACATCTTCATGGGCGCTAACAAAATTAACTCTTGTCTGTAGTTAATTTATCCAGTCTAGTCAAGTAAGAATCAAAGTACATAAATTTGAAAAGGGCGTATTTAATTAACGTTATTTCTAACAGTTGGCGTTTGATAGCTGAAGCTTTTTTTTTTGCGCTGTCAGCTGCACCATTTCAAACTGAAGTGCTGTTTTTAATTTCCTTGTGACAGACAGCCGTGCCAGTCAAAATGCGAGAGCCAGGATGCTATCAGTTTCTCTTCACTTGCTCATTCACTTTCTTGCTTTGCTACAACCTACTTGTGCTCTCTCAATCTGTCAGACACACTTAAAGGAAGTTGTAGTCTACATTTCTACACTAGTTTTGTTTTCCCATGTTTCCTTATTTTAATAAGCTGTTTTATCTGGTTTTAGTTAGAGCAGATTGATCTAAATTCTCCAGAAGATGGATGGATTGAGTCAAGGCGCCTGTAAGAACGACATCAAAATGCTGAACAGGCAGTGAAATCACCCTACCCCCTGAAATCACCCAGTGCCCTGGGTACTGAAGAGGGACACAAAGCTCTTTTCAGGGCCGGGAAGGAGACCTGCTACTCTCCGTCTCCAGTAGCTGTGTGGGTGTTTCCTGGGCAGAGGTGGAGAAGGAGTTGACCTTAACATTTGTTAGCAAGTTTTGGGATTGTCTGCACTCTCCCAGAGAAGGAAGTGATTAGCAACAAGAACAAATGTGACTTAGATTAGCCCTTTGCACTCCCAAAATACATTTTCACAGCCTTGAACAAATGGTGCCCCTGAAGCAGCACAAGTAGGTTTTGTTCCTTTCTCTGGGCTTTTAGTAAAAATAGAGCAAATGCGGATCATCCACGAGACTCATATCTTAGTGTGTTCATCTTTGTCTCTCTCTTTCTGCTTCTGTTATTTTCTGTCCTTGAGGAAGGATGTCATTATTGCAGAAAGTTTTCAGTGGGAAGGTAGGCCATGCATTTTAAGAGGTACAGGAATTTGAGCTCTGTCTAGTAGTTGAAAATAAATAGTTGCAAAACTTGTGTTCCAAATTGAGAATGCAGTTCTCAGTACTGAGGATCCAAGAGTTTCTCGGAATACATTTCCTAGTATCTGCAGCTTGCTACACATCCCAGTTCTCTGGATTCAGGTGTGCAACTCAACTTCGAGGTTTTACTCTGTAATGGGACAAAATTAAAGCGTGTACCAATTTTCTCCAGCTTCCTTGTGCCCTGGTTTCCACAAAAAGGAATCATTGCCATGTGGATCAGGTGAGAGCCATGGCATGCTGTAAAAAATAGCTGATTTGGATGATTCACAGGTGAGGATATCTGGGTCCTGATATACAATGAAAGATTTGGTTAGGTTTGCCCTAGCTCCCATCCTGAATTCCATTACCTGCAGTGTGCATTGCATTGTAGTATCTACTGTCTATGTAGTATAGCAGTATCTATAGCAGCAAAATCTGTAGTTTGGCCTGCAGTGATGTTTTTAACCATAGAGTGGATGATGAGGTGTGTTTTTCTAGATTATTCTTGTGTGACAGGGAGGTTGCTGAATTTTATAGCAGTTACGTTTTCTCATCCTCATTAGAAAAAGTTGAAGTGGTCTGATCAGGAAATGATTAAAGCATGAATCAGAGTGACAGTGTCCTCATTTGAAAAGAAAAAGTGCAGCCTCCTGGATACTTAAGGTTTTAAAACCACTCTTTGCCATCAGTACAACAGTGCCTCCAGGAGAAATGAAGAATCCAGTATGACCCCATGACTGTGCACTTGATAATCATTTCACTCTTAATAATCTAATCCGTCCATTGTAATGAAGCAATTAGCTTGCTGTGCCCCTAGCTGTAGTCTAATAGCGAATAATGGCATTTATTCTTATTTTAACAGTTTTACTGTTGAATACTATGAGGTGGGGTTTATTTGACCTGTCCTCTCAGGCTTTGTACACAGTAGAAAAAATCTTTTTATAAGCCAGGCTATATGTTGTGAGGACATTTATGATGGATCAATTTAGCTCACTTCCATAGATTTCTTTGGATCAGAAATAAAGGTAATATAACATTGGAGAGGAGAAAAAGGGAAAAAATAAAACAAAAAGGGCAAGGAAAGGCGAAACCACAGCACTAAATCTGTCTGCTGTTAGTTCCTCTGGTTTCATTTGAAGTGATCAAAGAAGTGATCTGTGACAAAGTATTACTCATTCCTGATCTCGTCAACTAGCCTCAGAATCTTCCCTGTATTTTTCAATTTCTTTTGTGGTCTAACATTCCATTTCAATATAGGTTATCTTTTTGGCGCTCTCCATTTAAAATGGGAACAAAATTTCCTTGTATAATTTTAAATGGGATATGGGAAAGATTTTATTTGATGTGTAATATTTAAGGTTAAAATATGTTTATTTTGATTTTGCCAAAACTGGGTAGCACTTGAGTTTTTTCTTCATTCACTGTCTCTCTTTCAGACTTCCATTCTCCTCTTTTGTTCTGCAGTGCTTATTCTTACTAAGAGCTTTCTATGACACAAGCAGGTTGTGTCCTGTGTGACCATTACTCCACTCCTACAATGCCTTCTTTCTTTGTAGGAATGGCATGCAGCATCAGACATGGCATTCAGGAGATGTGAGGAGAAGGAAGGCAGAAGGAAGAGTGTTTGGGTTTTGTTCAGTCTAATTGCTAAAAGGCAGATCCAGGTGGAAAGTGACATTAGGAAGTTCTTGAAGGGAGAAAGCTCCAAGGTTTTATTTAGAGCTTTATTTATTTTCAAACTCTACCAATAGAGAAAATTTACTGCAGTGTATTGTGCAGAAGTACTACAACTGGGTATGTTCTGCTGGGCTTCTTGGCTTGTTTTCACATCCCCAGTAAAGTTTGGGTATACTTAAGGCTTCATTAGACCTTCTCAACCTTTTGTTGGGATTTGCATGTTCACTGAGGTAATGAAAAAAACTCTTTTCAGTTTTCATCAGGATTTTTTTTTTTTTTTTGACAGTACTTTCCATGTGCTGCTAGAAGCCAGACAAGTTTTGATATCTGGATTCTGCTGGGAGAAACCAGAATTTCTGCCAGCTCCTCTCCCCAGATCCTTGGCAGCCTTGCTGGCAGGCTGGTGGGAAGCCGTATACTGCATCCTTTGAGTCGTTCAGTCCCCGTTTCTTCAGCAACAGAGACAGCTGGGGCTTCCAGGACCCTTAGTTCTGGGCAGCATGTCAGGTGGTTTGTTTCAAAACCCAGACTCCCGATTAAACTAGGTCAAAACCAGTAATTCCACTTTGTGGAAAATTTCTGAATTTTTGGTGTTCATTCTTCCATAAAACGGAATCACTGCTAGGTTTGAACCTTGTATCTTCCTTTCCTTATGTGGATTTTGAATGTTTGCCTGTCTGGATTTTTTTAGTATTTCAAATTAATTTAACTCCTTTCTCTCTTTTACCTTTCTCTCTTCAGTCAGTTAAAAAAAATTGTTAAAGAACAATGTTTATGTCTTCAAAGTGCTCTCACAAATAGGAATGTAAATATTGAATTGTTAAGAATGTGTGATCTAATATGTTTCTTGGGTAAGAAAAACAATTCAGCCCAGCTAATATGTACAGTGAGAGATTACTAACTCTGACTACCTCTCTCTTTACTGAGGACCGGAATCTTCCAACTAACCACTGAAACTACATAAAACAATGAAGTTTTCACCCAGAATGGGCATACAGTGTTAAATTGTTTTTGTTCTAGTTATCTATTTGATTGAAATCACTTGCGGAACCAACGCTTCATAGTTATGTGAATCTGACAGCATAGTGAGCTAAACCTCTGCTATAAAAACTCCGATATTACATATATTCTATAGTGTTTAAATATTCTTTTCTGTGTACTCAGCACAGCCAACAAACCAAATGTACTTCTAATTATTGTTATCACTTAACAAATAGCCTTCTGTTGTCTCCTTTAGAACAAGAAAATTGTCTAACTCCTCAGAAAACTAAATTAGTCCCATGCTTAGAGAATAATAGGGAACAAATTTGATTCCTACCTTTCCCTATTCTTCCTTATCTAATTTATATTGTGAGCATTTGAGGGAAGCTCAATGGACTTTTTGTTGGTTTAGAAGTGCATGTCTACTCTGAATTATGCTAAAATTTGTAGTAACTATTTTCCTCTCTGCAAGTTTTGTTAAAATGTAACTGTGACTGACATTCCCCAAAGGAACTGCTCTTAAATATACCTTTTTCCTTTCGTTACTTTTTGGACAAACCAGAAGAGATCTCATGCTGAGAACATACAAAGAGGCAACAATAAACATTTACAAATGAAACAGGAGAGTAGTAAATACCACTTAGAACTAACACCAGTTTCAACCTTAAATTTCTTTGAAGGCTGCATCTTTGTTAATCATTTTCTTTAGATACAATTGTAGCTAATTGCTAAGTCAGACACATGGTGGATTTTTTTTTTCTTTTTCCGTTTGTCACCAGATATTATTCAAAGAGATTAAGATAAAAAGTAAGCAGTATTTCACACTTTCACCTGGGTTTTGTTTTTTTTTTAATTTTTTTTAATTTTTTTTATTTTTTTGGCCACTGTAATTGTCAGAATTTGAAAAATTTTGGAACAGTTTTCTAAAAAAGCTTGGGGCCTGAGAATAGCTCCCTTCTGTTTCCTGGTTTATAGCTTCCTCCACCATCTGAATTTCACGTCGGGCTCTTCTCCCAGGACTACTTTACTGGCACACTTCTACAGGCTCATCCAGCTGCCCTCTTAGTCAGGGGTCAGTCTCTGAAAAAAGGATAGGTATCTGCACAAGGAGAGGAAAGGAGGAATCTGTCTGAGCTAGTCACAGATAAACAGCTTGGAGAAAAAATGCAATTTCTCCTGTGCTGTCTTTGGACTTTGCTCCAACTGATGAAGTGTGAGTGTCCTAGTCACAAAAGTATTTTGGAAGATGCTGATTTATACTAGCTGAGGATGTAGTCTTACACCTTTATTGTAAGACTAAATTACAGTCTACTCTGACTTCCCATGCTGGCTTGAGGAAATTATGACAATATCCTAAGAAAAACTGGAGGATTTAATTTTCATATTTTCTCCTGTGTTTGTTTAGCATTCCAAACGAAAAAAGCTTGACTTGCATGTGAAACAAATTACTCATCTGCACTTGGGAGAATACAACTACTTCCCTCTCTTTTTCACCATTCTTGCTTCAAGCCTGAATGATTTTATGGCGCATTTTCCCAGAATTGTGTTTATTCCTTTTTTCAGGCTCCATGTGCAAATCTGTGCGAAAGCATGGAGCGCTATGGTGCTGTTGCTGTTGATAAAATAGCAAATAAAAACAAATCTGCCAAGACTGTTTCTTACAGATAGACATTCATTTTCTTGAAAAAGTTGGTTATTTTTTCTGAAGATCCTTGAAACTGAGAAGGAATTTTTTATTATCATAGAAATAATTTGTGGTGTGGTGATCAGTTTTGATTTTCTGAAAGTTTTTGGCTTCAGTCTCTGTACCTGATATCCGTGGCAGACTGAAAACATAGAAAGAAATTTGGATTAAATGGGCTTTTTACCTTTTAGCGTGATACTTTATTCCCATCTTGAACTCCTTGCTCATTCTAAATAAGCGTTGGAAGGGGAGGATTTCTGGGGAGGATTATGTGTCTGTATGGTGCCTGACCATCAAAAGCTCATTGTCCTCAAAGATGAGAAGACCATCAAGAAGATTTTCAGGGCTTCTGTCTGGAGTAGGATATAGTGATGGAAGCATGTTCTTTCTGTTCTTCAGAAATTTGGGTTATTTAATTCTCTTTTTTTTCAGTTAGAAAATGACAAGCCATTCAAAGAGCCTGACAGACTATAAGATTAAGCTGAATACAGAGAAATTTCGAGAATTCTGAATAAAGAAAAAATTCGAAAATTTCCTCATGTCCTCATTTTGAAAAGCAGGCTCTTTTCCTTCAAGTACAAAGTAGATCACAGAAGACCAGTGGGAAATCTCTGTGTTTCCATCAAAAAGCTTTGCATTCTTAGAGTCTAGTCACTGCCCATTTGTACCAGACAGAGAATGAAGAAACAGTGGGTATCAGATCTTTGTCAAATGTTAGCATAATAAAATTTTTAGAGGGTTACTTTTTGAAAGCGTGTAATGAAATCAGGGTTCCTATTTAATTTTGTGTTCATCTGGTGTCTTCTATTTGGTCTACAGAACATTTAGGAGAGAGGCCACCCAAATGGTTATATGATCATTTACCAGAAATATTTTGTGCCATATTATGCACATATATTTTAAAGGAATTCTCAGCACTTTCCGGGAGAGTTTTAGGGAGGTTAGAGAGTGTGGTGGGTTTTGTTTTGTTTTTTTTTTTTTCTGAAGTGGCACAGATCAGGAAGTCTGTTGGTAATATGGCCACGTAAAATCACTGAGCACATTTTATCATGTGGGGTTTTTTTTTAATTTACTATAGCTATGCCTATATTTAGCTCTTCTTTCACCCCTTCTTCTCTTCCTTATATTATTGACCCAAATTTCAACACTGCTCAAGCCCTGTCAGATTAGATCATTGCCAGTTGTGTCTGAATGAATCTGTAGGTCTATCCGAAATGCTATTTTGCCACTTCTGGGATCCCTAGGGGCCTAGCTTCACTTGTATATTCTAGCATTTACAGATGGGGTGCGCTGTTGTACCTCCGTAAAATTAAGGAACAGGAAAGCCGTTTGGTCTTAACCACAAATCCAAAATGTGGAAGTTGGGATTGCTTTCATAGGCCTGCAATACCTGTGATAAAGGTATTAATTTTTAGTCAAATGTGCTAAAATAATTGTGTATTACAAATTTTCAAGTCATGAGGCTCAATTTTCTCTGGAATAGTAGGATTTACAATTTGTGTTAAAGAGAGGGTCATATTACATTAAATATTCTTATATTATAGAGATTGTTATAAGTGATCATTTCCCAAGCTAAGGGTATAAGATGATAGAGAAAGCGATGGCATTTACTAGTATGCATGCCTGAGACAACTGTCATGGCTAGGAATTTGGTTTAATGTTGCCAGGACAGTGATTTCTGAAGTGTTGAAGAAAATGTATGAAAAAGGATATAGCAGAGTCAGAGACTGAAAAATCTAAGGGGTAAGCTAGATGGCTTTTTTACAGAACATGAGACATGAAGAAATGTTATGACATCTCTCAGACTTTGCAAGATATGTTGTGGTAAAGGCCATACAAGAAGCTAGTGTTGATGGGACACAAAGAATTAATTCATGAGGCAAAATAGTTGTAGATGTATAAATGCATGCTGAGAAGAAGTTTGCTAATTCTAGACTACTATTTTCACTTCCTGCAGGTAGCTTTTTCAGCAAGAAGGCACCGCAACCAAAGTGATTTTGCAAACCAAATTTGTTTTACATTTTGTAATACCTATCAATTGATCTGTTTACTGGGCATGAGTCATGTAGCTTGCAATAAAGTTTGGTATCAGGTGCGTAACACTAGCACTTGTTGTCCCACTGGTTGGTGAGGAATGGAATTAAAAATAATGGGAAGCCTGTTGGATGAAGCTGGGGATATAGATATTGATTTGCGTAATTATTTTTAAAACACATCGTATCTGAAATATTGTTTGCTATGTAATGATCTTTTATTCAAGACAGATGTATAGAACATAGCAAATGTATCAGACAAATGGGGGTTTTGCAGAAGAAGCAAATAAGACTTTGTTTTGATTTGGGGCCACGGGGGGCTTTCACTAATTCAGTAAATGATGCGGTTGTGTACCAAGGAGATTAACAACCTTCAACATCCGGGATGTCATGTGAGCGCATCCTTAGACTTTTAATATTTTCACCTCAAATAGCGGTGAAGAAATAAGTAGTATCTTTCAACTTCCACAGGAATACGAGGTACTAAGTTTGCCATTCTCTTGAGAAAATTATGGATGGGCAATGGTAAAATGAGGTTAAGAAAGACATGCTGTTTACTATGTTGAGAAGTTTTTGAAATTCTGTACTATCTAATTATTGATTGTTCATTGATAAATGTGCCGGGAAAGAAACAGTGCACTACGCCTTTCCAAGAGTCTTCTGATGTATAACTTGATCTACATATCTACATATTGCAAAGATCAGAGGCACCAGGAATTGAAATTGTAAAGGAAACTATTGTTTGTAGTAACCTGACTTAGTAAGAATATACAGTAGAATTCAGGAACTAATCTTTAAGTACTAGAGGAAATGTGTCTTTCTCCCTCTCCCGGCAAAACGGGAATAAAAATAATTTATTTCTGCAGTTTTCCAGGTTTTCTGAAAGAGTTGGAACAAAGTCTCATTTGTTTCATCTTGACAGTTAAAGAGGCTAACTACACTGCTTTTACAGTTCATTGCTGAGGAGGGAATGATCTGGATTACCTGTGCACTGTAAATCTCTTTGAATGTATTAAATAAATACCTTGTTTTGTCTCACCTTCTCAATAATACAAAGACAGACAAAATAATTTTTTTTTGGTGAATGACAGACTAAATGATTAAAATATAAAAACTACCAAATTGGTCACCATGGACCCATATCTAGGCTGATATCTTTGACAGTGGCCAGGCGTGAATGTTTAGGGCAGAATATCTCAACAGGCATTTTTATAGTTATCCTTGTTCGGAAAAGGTTTTGCCAGAATATAGGACTTGCTGAGCTGGGTGTTGTACTCACACTGATGATCAGTTGTATGAATTTCTCTTAATCTTTTTTCAATCCATTCATACCTCTGGTTTCAACAACATACCGTGTATCACGTTCCCCACTGAATGAATGGAAGCAGTATGGAAGAAAACCCTTCAGTTGTGTTTATTTTTAAATTTGCCACTTGATAACTCCAGTAGGCACCACATAGCTCTGCTACCCTGAGGAAAGTAGCAAAGCCATCTCCATCTTGACCACATTCATTGTGTTTGGATGGACTTTTATTACATTCCCCCTCAATCGCTTCTTTTTACAGTTTAGACCATCTTTATTTCAGTTTATTCAGTTTATTTCAGTTTGATCCTTAAAAGGATCACATATAGATTTTCCAATATGGAAATCATTCTCTGCTTCTGATCACCCTTATTGTCCTTCTTGCTAGTTTTTTTGAATAAATTTTATTGTTTCTGAGGGGTGGTAACTAGAACTGAGAGGTTAAAGATACCATTTTTGTCAAGTGATATATTATATAATATACTGTCTCTCATAATAACCCCCCAAAGTTACTGATTTTGCTTCTTTTCACCACTACTGTAAGTTCTTTTTCCTGAAACATAATAGCTAATGTATTAGTGAGCTTTGTATCTCTAGCTAGGGTTGTTTTTCCCATGTGCATTACTTTGTACATACCCACACTGAATATTGTCTAACATTTAGTTACCTGTCTGTTCAGTCTTAAGATTTCTTACAATTCTTCTCAATCAATCAGCTTCAAATTCCAGTACCTTTGAGCCATTGGGGAATTTTGTCACCAAAGTTTATTTTTTTATATTTGCCTTTTTTTTCGATGACAATATTCAAGCTTTGAGAACTGCCATTTTAAACTGAGAATGCACTAGATGATACAGGATTAAACCCATATGTTTTAATTAAAACTTTTTAATGCCCCATATGAAGATTTTCTCGGATTTGTTGACTCCTAAGTAAAGTACAGATGAGGAATTCCTGTAGTTTGATAATTTTATTAAATCAATAATATCAGAAGTTGATTTGAATATAATATTACTTACTTGCCTTCTAATGTTCCAGGTACTGAACTTAAATCTTTTTGCACCTCAGGACTACAAGAGAGGGTTTTCTTATTATATGTTTGATTGTAATAGTTATATATGCAAATGTAAGGGAAATTATAAAAAATGTGGTGTAAACGTTATTATAAACTTATGTAATAAAAGTTGCCATTTTTTTTTCAGAACTATTGTGAAGAATTTATAGTTTGCCTTAAAAGGAGTAAAGCAATGCTAACTGGAACAATTTAGAGAACATAGATATATGTGTATATGGTCATAGTGCGAGATTTATTTACTTAGCTGGAAATCTTGTTAAAATGGTGTATGTGACTATAATTTAGATAACAGAACAGACAAAGTGCTGTTCTTGCCAGGTGTTAATGTTTTAAATTTTATTTATTTAAATCTTTAATAACCATTTCCGTTTTTTTTTTTTATATATTTAGAAAATTTGGCATTGCAGTGTTTCCTGATAGCTTTGGGAAGCTTATAAAGCACCTACTGCATGGCATTTGCACTGTGTTCTGTGAATGCAGTGCTTGCAAAATGTACAAGGCTCCTACAAGCCAGAGGATTCCACACGATGCACAGAAATACCTACTGAAGACTATTTTCTAAGTCTCACCAGTAAGCTTCAACATCTGAGGCATCTTTATACTAACTACTGAAAATGTAGACCTTTTTATGGGGGGCATACGCACATATAAAGATACGGAAGTGTTTGAGGCAAAGGCGAGAAATGCCAAGTTTCTGCTGGCATACGCATATTTAGTACCAAATGTTATAATTAAAAAATCATTTATTGTTTTGCTTTTAAAAGGAAAACAGATAATTATTTTTAATTCCTGGTTTTTTTTAGTGTGTAGCTGAATGGAAGATGACTCCCTAGAAGGAATGAATGATTCTTTGGTCACCAGGTTCAAACTCCAACTCTCAGACAAGCATGCCTTAATAGTCCATTTCATAACTGTTTTATAGGTAGAGCTTAATTAGTTTAACTGTGTTTTGCTCTCACTTTTCTTATTTGAAGGTGTGCTAGTATATCATTCTCTTTGGAGCCAGAAACCATCCTATAATTTCCTGCTTAAACCAGTCCCAGCCGATTTATACCTGTTCTTTAACATTTTTCTGTGTTATTTGCCTCTACTTTTACTCCATTTTTTCATTTCTCACTTTACTACAATTCAAATCTCATCCTATTTCTTAAATTAGGCTCTCTATTCCCTAATCATCCTCCCAACTCTTCAGGTGTACGTTCATCTTCCTTGAAGAGGGGTAAACAGGACTGTCTGTGGTGTTCAAAGTGAAGTTTTATGAGGATCAGTGTGTTGGCATTAATGCTCTGTTCTTTAGCAGACATGGCCGGACTGGTTTCTCTTTCTCCAGTTGCTCCCTTCTGTCATTCTGCAAATTATTGGCCATTCCTAGTCATTCGGTGAGCATGAACGCCTTTTGCATGCTGTTCTCTTAAATGCATGATCTTGTACTTAGCACAACTGGCTGTAGCAGTTTGAGAAGGAACCAGGCCCACGGAGACTAAGTGAGCTTGTATACTGGCAACACACTTAATCACAGATACACTTAATGTTAACGAGCAATGTGACTTCCTTGCTCTGCAGGGTGGATGTCACAGCCCAGGAGCAAAGCTGTGGCTCAGCGGTTCCTCACACAGCTCCTGTGAGGAGAGCGAGCGCAGCCCCAGAGATTGGGCGGGTGGGGGCAGTCTGGGTGGGGGGGGGGCTCTCACCTCACCCTCAGTGCAGGGCTGTGGGGGGCCCTCACCTCACCTCCAGTGGGGGGCTGTGAGGAGCCCTCACCTTGCCTCCAGTGGGGGGCTGTGGGGGGGAGCCCATTCTCCCCAGACCCTCAGTGCTCTCCCATCTCAGTGCTCTCCCATGTCAGTGCTCTCCCATGGCCACTGCTGCCTCCCCCACCTCCTCTACAAGGACTCCTCAGTGGCCCCCCACCCTGTCATTTATAGGTGTGGGGAGAGGAATGCCTCATTCTGATTGGCTCATGATGCGGTGGCAATTGGTGATTGGCTATCGCTGTGTGGGCTCAGGCTGCCCTTCTGGAAGGTTCCCCACAGGCTGGTGGCAGCAGCTGTGTGAGGCCATGGGTCCCAGTTGGGTCCTGGGGGAATCACTGGAGAATAACAACCGCTTCAGCGGTCCCAGCCCAATGTGACACTGCCACACCAGCTCTCGTCATGCTTCTGCTGTCATTTTACTTCAGGTCAGCTAGTTTATTTTGCACAAAGTGTTGATCTGCCTTGTTCTAGTCCTGTGCCTGACTTGGTTGTGTCAGCAAAAGTATGTGTTGTGCTCTTTTATATACGAGATTAATGACAATTTTAAAAAAAATTCTTCCCAAGATAGATTGGAGAGGAACTTTACCATTTATGTTTCCTCAGTTTAATGCTTTCTCTTCTAATAGGATACAATGACATCTTTTTTGGGACAATTTCTGACTGGTTTAATTAATTTCCCTGTGGCATAGCTCAAAAGTTTACTGAAATCTAGATGGTTTGTTTTGTTTTGTTTTTTCCCCTCAAGAATCAACTGTTTTTGAAGGAAAAAAATTAGTTTGACTGACTTTTTAACTTTAATTAGGCTGAATTTATCTTGCAGCTGCTACGCGGTCTTAAGGTAGAGGCAGACGTGAGACAGACTGCTGAGTGTCCAGTAAACACAGAGTTGCTTTTGCAACCAGAAGGACAGGTGACTTCACAAAAGTAATCTGAGCATTTAGAAGCCCAAGCACCACTGGCACATTTAGATCAGATTTCTGCTAGCAGAAATAGTAGCATAAAAATGTTATTAACAATTTGCTGTGCTGGCAAAACTATGAATGGAGGCACACTTAAACTTTTTTAAGCAAGATGGCATGTTCAGTAGAAAGGACTATTTTTTTCAAGTATAGCCCTTATAGCATTTTTTTTTTGTAATTAGTAAGATATTTCAGTTGTATCCTAGAATTCCTATTCATGAAAAACATTCCTCATTTAGGCATAGTGCGTGAACTAATTTCCATTCTTTTGGAGATGTTACCATTCCTCTCCTGCTATCTTCTATGTGACCTTTGCTAGAATATTGCATTCACTTTTAAGGCCCCCTGGTCAGAAGTAAATTGATGGATTAAAAGTTGCTCAGAGAACTACGAAGACATTTACAAGAACTTGGGAAAGGACCAAGAATGTGAATTGTTTTATTTTGTCATGTTATTACAGGGTTTAGTGATAGTAAAAGGGGAAGAATATAGCAGTCTGCACAATTTTAGAAGCAAATCAAGGAGAAGAAGTAAATAAAAGGAAGAATTCTTAATAAAAATATTCTGGGAATGAGGATTTATTAGTCTACTAGTCTAGAGGTAATCTATTACAGGGATTGCCAGAACTCTTGTTACTTGATTCTTTCAAAACAAGCCTAAGCATTGCGTCTGTAGTTACACAGTGAAGAACAATACTGATGACTGACGGAACAGTTATTTCCTTTTAGTTTATGATTCTACAGTTTCTAATATTGACCGAGTGATTTTTATAATGGTCCCAAGAGCTTTATTATTCTTAGGGTTTTCTGTGCAGCATACTCCTATTCAGCCCCATATACTTTCCTCAGAAATGCAAACGAATGAGGCACATCCTGGTGCCATATGTTTAAACTGTAACAGCTTCTCTTTGTTTTGAACCTCTTCTATTTTTTGGGGTTTTTTTTTGTTTGTTTCTGTATTTTCTTTATTTACTTAAATTTTATTTACTTCATTTTTTTTTCTTTTCCTGGCTGTTCTTATTCAGTGGGGAAGTTAATTTCTTATAACTTTTTCCTGGACTTCAGTTCATTTTCTTCACAAAGCTGCTTCTTAAAAAAATCCTCTGGCTTCAGGCCCTGCTTGGCATGCAGTATAGCATCCTTCTGTCAGACATTCTTACCTTCTTGGACGTCTGTCTGGGTGAAGACATGTTTGGAAGAACTGTAGGGATTGCCAGATGTTTCAGCTCAGAAATAGGAAGGAACTGCAAAAAGGTCTCAGAACTACTTGTCTGAGAGTTTCACTAGATATATTTCCAGTCTGGCAGTTTAGGTCAATCTGATTAGAATGTCAGATGGGCTTTTCTCTGGACTTGTGCTTGAACAAGAAAGGGATTTTTAAAATCAGTCTAGTGTGTATCATCTGCAGAACTGGTCTTTAGAACATCATTTTGACCTTAATATCATGCCCTTTCCCATTGCACAGAGGCACTAGAGGAAGCTCTCCCTCTTCTGCTTTGGTGGGTTGACCCTGGCCAGCAGCTAAGTACAGCTGCTCACTCCCTCCCTTCTCCGGTGGGATGGGGAGAAAAATAAAAGGAGGTTGAGAAGATTTGTGGATCAAGATAAAGACAGTTTAATAGGTGAAGCAAAAGCTACACGTGCAAGAAAAGTAAAATAATTTATTCACTGCTTTCCACTGGCAGGCAGATGTTTAACCAATTTCTGGTAAGCTTCGCCTCAGCACACAGAACAGTTCAAATGCCATAACCATGACTATCCTTGTCCTTTCCTTGAGCTTCTGTTGCTCAGGAGAATGTCACGTGTTACAGAATATTCTTCTGATCAATTTGGATCAGCTATCTCAGCTGCCCCATTTTCTTGCAAACCCCAGCCTACATGTGGAGGGACAGACTGGGAAAAAGCCTTGATGCTGTGCAAGCACTGTTCAGCAATAGCCAGAACTTTGGTGTGTTATCAACACTGTTAATCACAGATCCAAAAAAACCCCAGCACCATACAGGCTACTATGAAGAAAATTGGCTCCATCCCAGGCAGACCCAGTACACCTGCAGAGTTCCTGTCTTAAGAAGCTCCACCACAGAGATATGAGGATGGGGCATTATTCAGAATCTAGTGGTGTTGTGTGAAACAAAGAAACCTCTTTGACTTGTGAGACATGGCTACTAAAGTGCTTGGGAGACTGTAGCAGCATTCCTTTGTTCTACTTTCAGTTCCTCAGTTGTTCTCATTAGGAGTAATTTTTTCACTATTGTACCCTGAGGTGACCTTTCTCTTCCATTCAGCCATCAATAGATGACACCACTGATGGAGATGGTAGATTAATTTGGTGCCTGTGTGCTTCACTGTGTTTGATTCTCCGGCAATAAAGTCATTCCACCTCTGGACAAACACATCTTTTCTGTTGACTGCCATTTTTGCCTGAAAAGTAGAGAGACTCTTAGGGGTGATTCTCCCTGTGTGATGTTTTTCTGAGTAAGGTTTCACTTAGGAAGGGATCCAGCATAAGTTCTAATGCGTTCTTTCAGTTAAGATAATTATTCCCTGTTTTACTGTGTATTGTTCCATAAGTGGGACATTGCTTCATGTCACTTTCCTTCCTGGGTGTCTAGAATAATTTACATTTTATTTATGTTAAACAAAATTATGTTGTATTTCTGTCTTTGGATCAGAGGTACATGAAGACCCTTACAGTAAATGCTATCAAAATTGTTTCTTGACTGGTATAAGAAATAGCTGGTTACACTGGGGGTGAGGGTCAGCTGCCTGAGGCAATGATGACAGTATCAAATGCGTACTTGAGATCTGCAGGCAGCCACTCTTAGTAAGCATTATGCTTCAGTGACTTCCAGATGTGATGCAACACCTGGCAGAGAAGTTCTGCCATAAAATTGGGTGAGCAGCACAGGAAATAGTGGAATGCTTGAGAACTCTCAAGCTAACAAGTTTGATCTTGAGTGTTTAAATGCGATTCTTACACTTGGTGGTAACCTGTTTTTGGATTACATATCTTGAAGAATTTTCTATTAGTGATAAATGAACTTCCTTTTTAAAGGTTCAAATTATAGCAGCAAGAGTAAGTGAAAAGTCCATTGCAAATACTGAATTAATGTGGTGAGAGCAGGATTTGAATAGTATACATTAAATTCAGGATGGGGCAAATGAGGAGATCTGAAACGAGAACACAAAATATTGAATAACTGCTGCTTAGCTGAACTACGCTAAGTGAGGCACAGGATCTTTGGCAAAAATGATGTGTGATCATGTAATTATTGTAACACATGCATGGAATCCAAGTAGAGATCACAGAAGCAACACTAATTTTCTAATATATTTTCTAACTCTTCAGTTCTTCATTTTATAAACAGAAGTGATGATGTGTGAACATAGCACGTCAGGTTGCCTTGCACTGATCCTCATAAGGATGGAACCTTTTAGAATGACAACTCTTAAGTCTGTTACAGGAGCTAATAAAGTATTAGCAGTGACTCTTCATTGGTTTCTGCCTGAGTACATAGAAAGAGCACGATGGAATACGCTGCCAGTGACTGTCAGCAGTATTAGCAGAGGAATGCTTGATAGTTGTGGGTTCTGTTTTTATCTGAGGTGGGAAATAAGTGTAATACATATTAGGATTTATAGAGGATTATAATGCACCTCCTGGAAGATGCCTGATCCCAGCAGGGAGCACAGGAGAAAGAGCCTTTCTATTCTCATTTCAAGTGTCTGGATCAAAACCAGGTGTGACTCATAGAAGCTCTGAGCTATCATTTCAGGTATGGTTTTGTTCAGTCCAGGTTAGAAGAAGATTCTCCTTGCAGATGAAATGTTGGGAGGATTTGGCTTCTAAAATCTAAGAATTCTCTTTAGTATGTGTGATCTGAAGTTACTCTCAAAGTTATTTTTGTTTGGTTTCCATAGGATGACCAATGGCTCATGCTTTGTTAGATGTTAAGGCCTTCCTCCAAAGCAACTTGCTCGATATCATATCATCCCTTTTTTTTGTCATTTTTTGAAAATATAGCAGTTTTTTCTCTTGCAGCTTTGTTTATGCAAATAGGCAAATCTTTATAGAGGCTATTAAAGAAATTCAGAATGAAGGAAAACCTGTGATGTAGAATGTCAGGCCATATGGTTGCAAACTGACAAAGTTTTATGCAATTTGAAAACAGTATTTTATAATGGGAAGAATGTTCATTAACCTATACCTACCTGAATTCATGTGTGTCTATACATTTTTTTTTAATTATAACATCTTACTTGATTCATTTTGGTTTCTTACCATAGAGAAATAATTTATGAGAAAGTATGGCACACATATTGCTAAAAATAAAATCTGAAATCTACTCTAGAAACTTGGTTAGTTTAATTTTATGTTTGTTACGATATAGGGTCTGGTGCTCTCTGTATGAAATATTATGGCTTTGGTACACTGTATGAGAACAGTGGAGGCTAAAGGCAACCCGTCCTGTGGTTATGCTATGAAAAATGGCTAAATGAAAACGAGCATGTGGAGTTCCACATACATGTGGTTAAATCTATCGCCTTTCAGAATGCAGAAAAATGACAAACCCCCTGAAACAAAATCTAAAGTTTCTAAACTTTAAATTCTGGAAATTTTAAGTTAAACTCATGGTTTTTTTTCCCCTTATGTTCTTCATCACGCACAAATTCAGGTATCAGGAAAAGGAATTTTGGTAAATAATTCTGATAAAAATGAATAGATGTTAAAGGTAACAGGAAATATAGCAAAGTGCAAAATCAGCCAGTAAATTGAAATAAAATTTGTGTGATTGTCAGAGCAATGCTATCTTGGAGATATTAGTGGAGAAGAAGATTAATGAAAATGTACTTATTAGAGTAGAAGTGTGACTTAAAAACACAAAGAGAACATATTATACAGTAATTATAATTTTTTTTTATTTTATACACTGTAAACAAAAAATTGCTCTATTTTATGGTCTCTGGCAGCACTGAGAGAACTCTAGAACAATCAAATGTAAAGGACTTTTTATTGTAAATATATTTTGTGGGAGAATCATGAGATTGTTGTCTGTGAATGTATACTTATATACAAAAGTGTTATGCCTCATATTACAGAGAATTGACACTTAAATTCATAAAAAGAGAATTAATTTTTTTTTAACTGTGCATTGATGACATGTTTTTATGTCCTGAAATTAGTTTTTATTGAGAATAGGTAGGATAGTTTGCTTAACTGTCTGTACTCAATACGTGACTTGTTTATGCTTTATGTAACATTTTCTTTCGTGTTATTAAGGAGTACAAAGCAGAGAAAAAGTGGCAAATACAGTAATGAGTTAATTTTTGTAAGTATGCTAAGTGAAGCAGGTGTAATCTGATTTGAAGTTAAGAGAGTATCTAGCTTGATTGGTGTAAACATGGAATAAAATAATTGACTTGCTGACTTTCTATTTTTATAAAATGTATTGGTGTCATTCTCCATGCCAGCTTGCGGCTGTGTTATTTGCAGTGTGCTTATATGCACGACAGAGTGTGGAGCAGGAAGGCTCATTTCCCGTTGATGGCTCCTGGTTAGGAGGGCAGTGCTGTATCTCAGCTGTGATCCACACATAGTGCCTAAGCATAGAAAGTACCAGCGTTTCCCGCTACGTGAATTTGTAGATTTTCTTTCTAAGATTCTAAATAATCTCTTAAGTGGTACTGAAAAGCTTTTGCAGTAAATCAAAGGATGATCTCAGTTATTTTTTTCTGAGATGGAAACTGGGATTTAACTTTTAAAAGTATACTAAATATTTACGTAAAAATTAAATAACATTAAGTATTTGCAGTTTACTCTGTTTTACATCAGTGTGAAAACAGATTATTTGAATACAATGTGAACATTCTAGCAGTTGGTAAAATGGAAGGCTAAGCAGTTGTAGTTCGTGGGCCTTTCTGTCTTAGCAGCAAATGGGTAACTTTCCCAGATCACAATGTAATTGATGGTTAGCGCAAATAAATTCAGTTCACTTCTTTGTTCATTAAATTGTGTTTATATTTCTTAAATAGAATTGTGAAACTAACCATTTTTCTGCTTGACCTTACAAAAACCTCGAGTTAGCGAAATGTGCTTCTGACCTCATGGTGATGACCTGCCCTGTCTGTATATGGTATTAGTAACTTGTATATTGTATTACTTTCCCCTGTCTTTTTTTTTTTTATTTAGTGATTGAAAATTCTGATTTGGTGCAGGAGAGGTCGTGATGCCTTAATTTCATACAGCATTTAACACTCAGGAGGCTGCCAGGGTGCAGATTAATAATAATAGAGTGGCTGAGCTGCAACAGAAGAGTGATATTCTGTCAGTTTTGAGGGGATGAACGAGTTAAGCAAATAGTATGACAGTAAAGCTTTATATTGCTGAACAGCTAAAAGAAATTCAGAGTTTTGAGAAGAGAGACCTGGGCCTGTTTGATCCTATGGAAAGGATGACCACAAAAATCTCTTAAAAGCTCTTGATTAAGTGACAGGGGAAGAAGGAACAATTAAAAAATTTAAAAGGGTTTTTTTTCTTGACAGTATCTCTTAATGTTTTCATGCTGGCTAGGGAGTTTTTAAAAAGAAAACTCTCCTTCACAACACCTGACAGTCTTTTAGATGTCCCATTAAGAAAAAGAGAAGAACTAGACAAGATGGGCTTTAGCTACCATTGTTACATTGATTCTTCTTCCTTTTACTGACAAACATGCAAAGGGAAGGTAAAAGAAAGCAAGAGAAAAGATGTTTCTTTGTGATAATTTTTATTTGCAACTCACTGCTGGAGGAACACAGGCAGAGCACGAAGTCCTGTTAGCCTGAAGTAGTTAAGTCGTTGCTTTCAGCTGTCTTATTCGTCGTTGGCTCATGGGGGTGCTGCAGCCATGAGGCTGTGGCTGTGAAGGAAGTTTCTGATCTGGTGGGGGCAATAGGAGGGAGACAAAAGAGGAACTAAAAGGCAAAGAAGAGAAAGAACCGTTGAGACAGGTTTTGGGTCTTGCCTTCTTGGTTTTTTCTGTGATTTACAAATAGCTACTTGCGATGCCTTTTTTAAAATTTTGGTCTTGGGATATTTCTTAGGATCAGGCCAATGAATGCTTGTTACTATTGTTTTGATTATTGGGCTTTTTGGATTATTTGGTTATTGAGATGAGGAGATGGCAAATTGTCCTTCTGGCAAATGATGACTAAATAAATAATCCGACATAGCCCATTCTTCAGTTGGTATTTTTTCTATCATTTAAGGCTAATTTCTGATATTCTCATTAGTTTACCATTCATCATTAACACACTGTCCTTTGGTGACAGAAGTATTTTTTGAAAGGTTTTTTCAGTTGCTAATTCACTTTATCTGCCTCTTGTATCTTTTCCTGTCAATATTAATTGTTCTAAGATATTTGGCATTTTAAGAGCCCTTATAGTACTTCAATATGCAAGATTGCTGATTTATTGCAAAAGTAAGATTCCTTCTTGTTCAGCATCGTCATATCGTGAGTCCATGAGGAACGAAGCACAGTGACAGGCCAGCAGAGACTTCAAGAAGCACATTTCCAATACAATAACCCAGCTGGTATTTTAAGTCAAAGTTTAGGTCTCCGAATCTTGACAGACTTTTTTGTAAACTAGTGTTAAACTTAGAAAGCTTTTTTAATTCTTATTTAACCCACAGTTATCATTGATGCAGTTAAGATGTCTCATTAACCTGCTATTCAAGCAGAGAAAACCACATGATTGCATTGGTATAAACTGACCTTTTTCAACCTTGAGAATTCCTTTTTACTTTCGTACATGTAAATGAAAAGAAAGAATGTATCCATTAATCATATATAGTGTAATAATTGCTTACTGAAAGACGGGTTGTTCAGTTTTTTTGCTGATTTCCATTTTGAATTATAAAAATTTTCAAAGCAAAAATAAATACATTTTAGTGGAACTAAAAACTTCCCATAGAAATAAGTTAATTCAATCAAACATTTAGAGGGAATAGTTGTGCTGATTTATTTATTTATGATAACTTCTAAATGTTCTACTTACCAGCGTCTTTATTTCTCGGTAGTCTTCTGTATTAAATTCATATTGAAAGATCTGTATATTTGTATGTGATCTCTAAATCATCATGAAAATGGAGAAGGACTTGCCATTGTAGGAGGGAATATAAACTTTTTAATCTTATTTAGAAAAATAATGCTAATGGAACAATAGTCACTATTTGACATAGGTAAGATTTTTTTTTTATGTGACATTTTAGGCTTTTTCTTCAGAAAGAATTTCAAAACTACTGTTACTGGTCAGTTCTGCTCAAAATGTTTCGAGCTGTCTCAGACTTAATTCAGCATGCATCCCAATAGTTCACAGTTAAAACGTTCCGTCATAGATTTTAAAGCTATGAAGAACTTCTCCTAAAGAGGAGTTGTTATGACCATGTGATCTATCTCTGTATAACAGATTGTAGAATTTTTGTAGTGGTCTCTGTTAAAAACTTTGTCTATGAGAGCTAGAAATACCTAGTCTGATACATGCGGCTTGAGGACTAGCAGAATTTGTCTCCTTCTGTTGTAAAACTAAAAAGAAATACTGATAATAGCTACTGACCATGCTATTGTCAATGCACATCACATGATTTCTTGTCTTCCAAATGTGTATTAATGTATGTACATAGTTTTTCAAATTTTTGGTCAATAGAAAAAGTGGTGAAACCTACTCTTTCATAGATTTTGTACAGATGCACATTTCGTGGGCATGTTTCATTTGCCTACTTATTTTAGTCCCCCCTTATTTTTCATGGTGGGACAACTGTTGGAACTGTAACTCTCTTTTTCTGTGGAAAGGAAGACATCTTTTATTTATCAGTTCATTGAAATGTCTTAGATAACTTCTGGGAGCTTCTGTGAACTAAAGAGGAAATGAGTGTTTGATATCCATGAACGTCTAGACGATTTTGTACAGTGTGCTTTGAAAATATTAAAAATAATATAAATAATTAAAAATAATTTAAAATGAAAGTAGCCAGTCCACTTGTTGCCACTTGTAGTAGATCCTTCAAAAAGCCAATGTTTAGGAATGTTATGTTCACTTTGTCACTTAGTGACAGCTTGCTCTGTGTTAAACAAAGAAGGGTCAGTGGCATCTGTCAGAAACCACCTGTTTGCTTGATATGGTTGCCTGTTAGATGTGTTTTGCTTTAGGTAAGAACAGTTACAGGAACTGTGTTTGCACATTTCAGTACAAATATTTATTACCCTATTTAATTTCTTTTACAGCTAGTACATTTTGCAATAAGTTCCAGCAATCACAAAAATGGAACATGCATAGATTTTGCTGTTTCAGCTTTTCAGATGACAAAGCTAATTTGATAATTTGAATCTTTTTAGACACTATTTACTTAAATGAAAATCATAATTACTTTTTTTTACACTAGTAGTTATCTATCATTTAGCAAAATGGCAAATCTTATTTGTACAGAAGCTTCCTTGAATCCTCATTCAAATGTTTGCTTTTGTCAACTGCATTAAGAATTGTAAATGAACAGGCAGTGTAATGAATGATGACAGGATAAATGTAATATAAAAAGTGGAGCTGATACTTATTTGTGGAATGAGCTGTTTCTATTTCAAACAGAATCAAAACAACAGTGATACTAGCAGTGAACAACTAATATGCTACCTTGCTTTGAACAGCCATACTTAACTTCAGTAAAGTGAATAATCTCTAAAATTGCTAAGGTTGCTCACAGCCTTTGAACATATGTACGATCCAGATGTCGAAATTTATCTTGTGACATATACCTAACCATGGCTATGCAACAAGATATTTGTTCTAAAGCTAAATTTGGGCACTAGCATGTGTACAGAAGTGTCTTAGCATGAAGAAACAGAAGATTCAGCTTGTCATAATACAAAAACTAGTCAGAGAAGTTCCTAAACTCTGAGTGCCATCAGAGCTACAGTGAGGTCACCTTATGAATGCCGATGGCTTTGAATCTGTCAAAAAACGCAGCAAATGTGTCTGTATTCAATTGAAAATGTCGTATATTTTTATAAGGGAATGAGAGAAGGCGGTTATAGAATACGAGCCCAGACAATAGAAGACAATTCCATAGTATCATAAGACTGTGGAGGCTGGAAGTGACATCCTGAGATGGTCTAGTGGTCCTGCTCAAAGCAAGATCAAGTAGGTGAAGTTGTTTAGGAACTTGTTGAATTTTGAACATCTCCAAGGATTGGGATTCCATAATCTGTCTGGGCAACCTGTTCTGGTATGTGACCACCCTTAAAATATGACATGTTTTCTTCTCATGTTCCATGTTGTCTGCCACTTCTTGACCTATACCTGTGTACCTCCAAGAAGAGTCGGTCTCCATCTTTTCTGCGCCCCCCATTAGGCAGTAGACCTCCCGTTGACTGCTTTCTCTTCTTAAGGACTACTTAGCCTCTCAGTGTCTTTTTGTACATCACATGCTCCACCTGTGACCATCTTGGTGGCTCTCTGCTGCACTTGTTTCAGTGTATTTGCACTGGTGAACCCCAAACTGGATGAGGTACTCCAGATGTGATTTCAAAAGTGCTGAGTAGGGGACAGTAATTGCTTCTGTCAACCTGTTGGCTAAACTCCTACTAATATGGCCAAGGATGTGGTTAGCCTTTGCTGCAAGGCACACTGAGGACTCCTGTTCAGCTTCTCCACTTGGGCTTCCATGTCTTTTTTCAGCAAAGCTGATTTCTAACCAATTGGGCCATGAGTTGCTTCCAAGATGCTGTACTTTCAGCTTAACTGTGTTGTAATTCATAATGTTCCTGTTAACCATTTTCCAGACCTTTGATGTCTTCTGCATAGCAGCCCTGCCCTCCTTGACAGATATATTGACAGATTCCCCTTCCCAGTTCCTTCCCAATTTGGTACCATCCACAAAAGTGCTGATGATGGACACCATCAATGTTGTTAATAAAGATAATAAACAGTCTTGGCTTCAGGACTGATCCTGGTGGAACATCACTAGTTCCTGGCTACCAGTTGGACTTCAATGTCTGATCACTGTGCCTTGAGCTTGGCATAGCTTGGCAGTCCAACCAATTTTTCGTCCACTTGTCCAGCCTGTGTCTCCCTGGTTTGGCTATAAGGATGCCATAGGAGACCAGGTCAAAAGCCTTTACATTCAGCCAGTCATCTCATCACAGAAGGCAATCAGGTAATTCAGGCATGTTCGCATTGACCTTCTTTTCCTTCCTGTGCTTGGAGATGGCTTTCTGTAGGAATTGCTCCATAACCTTCCACCCAGGATGTTTGAGACTCATGCCTCCTACAAGAATTAGGTGAAAAGTCTGATGGGACATTCATTATCCCAGCTGTTGAAGCAGACAATGCAGAAAACCTCAGAGGCTGACAGGAAAGCAAGCTGTAGAGCCTGGCTCTGTAGCCCTACAAGTACAGACTTCGTCTGGGAGTGTAAAAAGGTCTGGATTTCCATTCCATTATTTTCATTTCTGGCTGAACAAGCTGTTTACAAGATCAATACCATGTTTATAAAAAGAATGAATCCGTTCAATTTGGTTCTGACTTCTCCAAGAATATTCTGTGAAAAGACAATTCATGGAACTATTGCACATAATTTCAAATGGGTGGAGAAGCCTCAGTCAGGTACCCAAATTCATGGAAGAGACAGAAGTTCAGAACAGCAGTGTCCTTTTCTTTCTATTGGCTAGTTCTATACAGTTTTTTTGTTGTTTTTATCCAAGTGTCTGGATTCTGTTTTGAGGTTACTTAACTTCATTAACTATATACTTAGTGCATAACTTAGACACTTTAAATAGTTTTCTTGGGGTACTTTTTAGGCCTTGTAGAAATGCAGCACAGTCATCACTGTATCTTGCCATTAGTGCTTGCCTGTGTGGAGACTTGTGTAAAGTTAAGCATGTTCATAAACCTTTGCAGTCTTTGCGCATGACCTTCAGTTTATTTGAAAACAGAGCACTCCAGCTCTCTCTTTCTGTATGTATGGACTTTGACATAAAAATGGTGGGAGGGAGTTGTCTGGGGCCTCTATGTGCTATCCTAATGCAGAGAAATAATAATTTTTCTTGGAAAGCTAACTGGTCAGTTATCTGTTTCTTGAAGACTGATTTAGACTTGCCATGTTTAAGACCTGTGTGTTTGCTTTCCCGACAGCCATGTCTATATTATGGCCACAGCATATGAGTATGTCCCAGATTTAGTAAGAAATATCAAACAGACATGGATAAGATAGTGCTGTTTTTAAATGAGAAACCTGGAAAGTCTAAGGCTATTGCAATAAGATTTTTGTCTCTGAGTGCTAAAAAGTTCAAGATATCAATCATATAGAAGGCTAGGAATCATGGGATATAATTCCTTCCAAGAATTTGCCCTTCTTTCCTGGAGGATGAATAGTAATGAATTTGTGTTTTGTTTCTTTAAAAAATGACTTACAGTATCCACCATCAATTGATTTGTATTTAAAGAACTATATAACTTTTAAGTAGTCGTTGACATTCCAACCGGAATAAATATTTTTGTATAGTTATTGTAGAGCTGACTATTTATGTTAATTATGACAGTGTCATCACAGATGCTGCTATTCGTTTTATAGAAAATAGCTTACATTTCCTGTCTACTTTAAATTTCACAACAGAAAAGACTACATTGGCCATTCCACAGATATGTTTGCATATCATACATATATTTTTTTAAGTTACTTGTTGACCACCTTCTTTAGTAATTCTATTAAGTGCTACTAGTATTTAGGAAAGTGGTTAGCATTTCTGAAATATTTTTAATGACATTTAAACACATTGAAACTTTAAGTGCTCCTTTTATGGGCATTTGGGTTGAACTCTGAAGTTTTTTAAGTAACTGCCAATAAGTATAATTATTATACATTTTTTTAGATGTCATTTTTAATAGATTTTAATTATCGCTTTTTTCAAAGCTAGTGTCGGTGATGCACAGAACAAATATCCTGTTTTGTTTAAAGAAGGTCTGAGTCCACAATCATTTTTTTTCGTGCTGGGATAATTCCTATAATTAATAATGCAATGTTTATAGGAATTTTGACATTCATTTGTGGTTTCAGTAACTAGTTTGTGTAGTGTTTATAGTGAAATCTCTCCATTTACGTCCTGAAACCTTGCACAGGAACAACACAAGACATCACAAATATACTATTATTGTTATTGATCAGTTTGACCGCAGTGCTGTGTCATCTGTGGCTGACAATGTTAATTTTGAATCATAGTCATCTGGGGTTTTGGCAGGCTTTATAGCAAATTAGAAGTTCTGAAGCATCTTTGTTGGGCATTCTGTAGTTTTCAATTTAATTAAATGTGAAAAAGAATTGTCTTTGTTTTTATTTTATACTGTTCCCTCGTTTTTAACAATAGATACTGAAGTGCTAATCCCATTCTGTTCTGCAGACGTTCTTATGTTGTCCTCATCAACATAGTATCTTTAGTCTTTCAGTCATGCATTAAATGACATGACTAACATCTGTTAGGTTTGGTTTGTTCTCTCACATTCTCTCCCTAGGGGAGGAATTTCATGTGCAGTTACTGGGGTTATTTTAACATGGTGGTTTTTTTAAAATGTGTACATTTCTTTGTGTTCATATTAGAATAGGTGAGATCAGTGCGCCTTGCAGCTGTAACAGAAGACAGGGTGTTTTAGCAGTCAAGGATTACTGTAGAAAATCATTGTCTCCTTTCATGTGTATTAAAACCGTTATTATGCCCAAGGAGTGAAATTGTTGACGATGATCTTCATCCTGGACATGCATGTCACAAGATGTCGAACTTTTTGAACATAAGAAATTAAACTTTCCACTTGACACTTCTGTTAAAAATCAATGCACAGAGTAGAAAACTAGGCTACAGCCTTTATGGTGGAAAAATGTAGATGGGAATTTGATAATGGCTGATTTTTTACATTACTGTGGTAATTTTACATTACTGTGGTTGACATAGGTAATGATAATGGAGTCCAACTAACAAGTCAGGAAAGGAGAAGACAGCTGTAGGTGCTCTATGGTAGGCCATTATCAGGAGGAATTCCAAGAGAATTCTTAAGTATTTGACTGAGTTGACAGTTTGAGGATATGTATGTTCAACAAAACAGGGATACAGACATTTCAGAGTGGTCTCTTCTGCCCATTCACTTCATCTTGTTCAGCTTCCACCAGCTGTTCTTCATTCCTGAAGAGATCTTGTTCAAGAAGTGAAACCCTGTTATCGTTATAAGTGATAAAAATCAGCACATCCAGATGCTAAGCTGGGCTTTGAAGCATCGTAGAAAAATTAGGCAAGATTTCAAAGCCATGATCAGTGTAACTCTTGTGCTTATTTGCAAAGATATAAATACATTTTATTTATAGAATGCCATTTTATTGAAATCAAAAGAGCTTGCTATTTCCTCATGAGAACTGTAGAAGAAGGCAGAGTACTTCCATCACTGCTTTCTGTTCTAAGGACATTTTGTAAATTAGTGTTATTCTGCAGCATTGTATTAGCAGTAAAAACCATTATGTGTCGTTAATTAGGTAGTGATTTTATGTGTTTTTTGTAGGTCAGTCTAGAGTGTTTTTATTTTGTACAGAAATGAGATTGCTTCCACACTCCATTTTCTAAGGGTTTCTTCCAGGTATGATCTTCTCTTTGAGCTGTGTTACAAGCCACTGTATACAAGTTCTCCAGAAAGTAAGAAGATCCTTTTTCACATAAGTTGGAAGAATTTGCTATCTTCTCCTTCTGGAGCTCAATAATTGTATATTTTTATAGTTCCTTTTTTTTTTTTTTCACAGTGCTACTTTTTTTAGTAACTGCAGTCAATGAGATAATATTGCAATATTTTTAGCATTGCTTTTATGACAGCTATTATCGGATATGTTGAAACAAAATAATTATAGGCATACTGAAAAACTGACTTCTATAGTTTTAGCCATGCAAACTACAGAGGTTTGTTTGACAATGCATGAACAAAATGGACACATAAAAAGCCCATATCTTTTTAGACAATGCTATTCATTGTTATTTAGGTATCAACTGTATGGTATACATTTGAAACAACTTCAAATTTGTGTGGTGGTGTTTTACTAACTTAAAATATGTTGTGTGTATAGAATACAACCTTTATTTTTTCAGTACATGTTATTATTTATTCTTTTAAAAATGTTTACATAACTGTAAAAATACTAACATAATGTTCATTTCAGCTATATATCACTTTTCATTTAGATGGTTGTTAATAATACGTGATTAGGACATAACAGATGATGGCTTAAATTGGAGTGGGCTGCATGTTTGGATTTAACGCACATAGGAAAATTTCTGAGTGCATCATAAGAGAAGGGAAGAGTGGTTAAGTAGATTTTTAAGTCACAGGAGGGACCATTATGGTCTGACTTCATCTATCATATATGTAGTACAGTGTCTTTGAGCAATTGCTGCATCTCAAGCTCAAGAAAGTGAGCTTGAAATGGAACGTATTTAGAAATGCATCCCATATTGACTTAAAATTACGAAATTTCACTGTTATTGTGAGTAAAATGTTTTAATATTTAAAAAGCTCACCTTTTCAAATTTGCATTCTAATCTCCCCTCCCCCCTCCTTGCAACTTCTATTCCTTGAGAATAGATTTTTCAGTCTGTATCAGTACTGTCCTTTTATATATATTAGGAAACAAGCTCAGCCTTCCAAGCCAGATGGTACTTGTATTCAGTCTTTATTATCTTCTAATTCATAGCTGGTTTTTCTGTATTAAGATGACTGCTTGGTTCAGCCGTAGTGGGCCCGGCTGCAAACTAATATCTGTACACTTTGGATGATCAAGGAGTTAAAAGTGGCAAAATGGAAGAAAAAATGAACCAAATCCACAGTCAAAATGCTTTTTAAGAGTGTCTGTGTCTCCTGTGTATATAGAAATGGATAAGACTGAAATCAATTGAGAAGACTGATCCTAGAAGCTCAAGATTAGACTTTCTACTAATATTTAATTATAATAATAATGAATAAATAAATAAAATAAACTAATACGACAGACAACATAGCTTCACTAAGGGCAAATCGTGCCTGACAAATTTGGTGGCCTTCTATGACAGCATTACAGCGTTGGTGGATAAGGGAAGAGTAACTGACATCATCTACCTGGACTTGTGCAAATCATTTTACACTGTTCCGCACAGCATCCTTGTCTCTAAATTGGAGAGACATGGATTTGCCAGATGGATCACTTAGTGGATAAGGAACTGGCTGGATGGCCGCAGTCAGTGGCTCAGTGTCCAAGTGGTGACCAGCGAGGAGTGGTGTTCCTCACTGGTCGGTACTGGGACTGGTGCTGTTTAACATCTTTGTTGGCAACATGGACAGTGGGACTGAGTGTGCCCTCAGCAAGTTTGCCAGTGACACCAAACTGTGTGGTGCGGTTGACACCCTGGAGGGAAGGGATGCCATCCAGAGGGACCTGGACAGGCTTGAGAAGTGGGCCTGTGCGAACCTCAACAAGGAAGTTCAGCCAGGCAAGTGCAAGGTCCTGCGCGTGAGTCGGGGCAATCTCAAGCACAAATACAGGCTGGGCAGAGAGTGGACTGAGAGCAGCTCTGAGGAGAAGGACTTGGGAGTGTTGGTTGATGAGAAGCTCAACATGAGCTGGCAATGCATGCATGCAGCCCAGAAAGCCAAGTGCATCCTGGGCTGCATCAAAAGAAGCATGGCCAGCAGCTTGAGGGAGGGGATTTTCCCTGTTTACCCCACCTGGAGTACTGCATCCAGCTCTGGAGCCCCCAACACAAGAGGATGTAGACCTGTTGGAACAGGTCCAGAGGAGGGCCACAAAGATGATCAGGGGGCTGGAGCACCTCTGCTATGAAGACAGGCTGCAAGAGTTGTGGTTGTTCAGCCTGGAGAAGAGAAGGTTCCAAGGAGACCTTATAGCAGCCTTCCAGCACCTGCACTTCAGCACAGGAAAGATGGGGAGGGACTCTTCATCAGGGAGTGGAGTGATGGGATGAGGGGTAATGGTTTAAAATTGAAAGAGGGTATATTTAGATTAGATGTTACGAAGAAATTCTTTACTGTGAGAGTGGTGAGGCACTGGCACAGGTTGCCCAGGGAAGCTGTGGATGCCCCATCCCTGGAGGGGGTGGAACTAGGTGATCTTTAAGGTCCCTTCCAACCCAAACCATTCTGTGATTCTATGATTTGTATTCAGACCAGATGGTCTAAATAGGGCTTTAGAAAGTAGTTTTCTGTTTCTGTTGGCTGAAGTAATATTTTAGTTTACTGAGATGCGGGGATTGTCTCTAAAATTGTGAATTTAAATGTATTTGTGAGTCACAAAGTAATAATAAAACTGAGTTGTGCCTCTCAGATTTTATTCTAAACTATTTCAAGAGTTGAGGAAGTCTGATGGAATCCCTTTTCTGGATATGCTTTTAGAGAAGACTAGAAAAGAGCAAACACAGAATCCCCCTTTAAAAACTGAGGGTGGCATGAGTGGAAAAAGAGCCAGAAAATGAGAAGTGAATCAGCCTATTTTAATTCGCAGAAAAACAGTGGAAGAAGTAAGCAAAGTTCTTGTAAGTATCTAGAAGATAAAAAAGAAATTAATAACAGACAATGACAATGTGGATTTATCAAGAACAAATCATGCCAAAAAATCTAATGTAATTCTGCAACGGGTATCAGGTTCCATAGACAGAGAAGTAGCAATAGATAACATATCTTGATTTGAGGAAGGCTTTAATATCATCTTGCAGAACATATTTGTAAGCAAGACAGGGCAGGTGATATAGAGAAAACTGCTGTGGAATAGGCATATGTACCAAGAGTAGTAGTCAGAAGGTTTTATTTAGTATCTATGGATGTTTTTCTTTCTAAACGGAAAGATGTACCAAGTGAAACTTTGCTGAAGTTGTCAAGTGCATTCATTAATGTCCAGAATGATAGAATAGGGTATACTTACAAACATGTTAGAAAAGAGGTTTAAAATTATTTTGACAAATTAGAGATATGGTCGAAAATTATTGAATGATATTCAAGAAGGACATTATTCAGTAAGTACTATGCTTAGATGTAGTCATACATTTAAATTGAAGTTAGTGACTGATCAGGTAGCGATTCCTAAGTGCAGTATCTAGGCTCTAAACTGCCTCTTACGCTGAACATGAACTTTAATTGTCCATGTTGTTATGGAAAGGGTATTTGCCATCATAGGTTGCATAAACATTACTATGAGGCAGTCTTTCACTTCTAATCAGCACCAGGAAATGCCCAGGTGGAATGTGTCCAGTTTTGAAAATTGCAGCTCAAAATAGTGGTAGATTAGTTGACAGCAGTCCAGGTGAGATCTCTAGAAAAGATGCTGTGAGGAGATGCTGAACAAATATGATACGCTTTAAGACAGAAGACTGAGGGGAATGTTAAGATTTTCAAAGAAATGAAAGGCTGCTGTTTTTCATGCCTGTAGTAGATGATGGGACAAGAACTATTGAGCTTAAATTGCAGTTTGGGAGATTCAGACAAGATAGAAGGTAGTAGGTCTATATTTTAATACTCGTTAAGCTATTTAATGTATGTTTTCTCATTTGCCCCTTACATGTGCCTGCGTGTATTGAACTTGTGCTTGGGATAGACAATGATTGATGAAATAACTATGACTGAAATGTGGTAAACTCATCCTTACATCAGTAATTTCTTCAGTTTTGGAAACTCTACTCCTTGTACTGATTTTGGGTGGATTTTTCATGTATGAAGTACGTATTTTTCTCTCTCACTGTCTCTTTAAGCAAAAATGCATGTACCTCTTTCCTCAGAAGGAAGGGTTTAGTATTTTCCTTACAAATCAGCAGCATACAAATTCATTAATTTATGAGCTTGAGAATCACTTTTAAACATGTTTTCTGTAGATTACCTTTACCTCTCATTTATACTACTAGTGTGTTTTTAAGAAAATACTGAATTTACAAAATTTAGTTTCATACACACAATTAGAACTGGATACTAGCGTTGTAGCTCTGCAAAATGTGTTAACTAGTGAGTTTTTCAAGGATGTGTAGCGTGTGCTACGTTTTAAATCATCAGACTATTGTCTGGGCTGTTTTTGATGTCACTTTGTGTTTACTAATTTTCATTTATATATAGTGTCTTCATGAATGGCAGTTCCATTCATTTTAAATGCACCCTAGTTGCAAACAGACATGAATGAATGCTTGTAATTAGCTGGAAATGAGAGCAATGAGTGTCTGCACTACAATAAAGGCTTAGGAGTTAAATGATCATCCAAAACTGCGACTCAGAATTCCATTATTAAACATTTAGAACTTCACAGAAGAGTTTGAATAGCATACATTTATGAAGAATGATGTTCAGAAAGGTAAGTATTTCTAAAGGTAGCATTCTGTTTACGCCCTTAGTACAGGTGTAGTTTTGCTGGACAAAGAACGTGAGATCTGAGAGAACTGAAGTTCCTTTTTTCTACCCCTGCCTTCCCCCTACAACTGCCTTTAACCTATTGTGGCCGATCCTCAGTTTCTGAAATCCAAAACTGATCACTCTTACAAGGAAGTAGTGAGCATTCCAGGTAACATATGTGTCAGGGAGAGGGTTCTAGGTTCTTAATTGATTCCTGAATTTATTCCAAGGAAACAGAAAACAAAGGGGGCAAACTTCAGATTCTTCTTTATAACGCAAGAGACATTACATCCTTTTGGGAAGTTTAGGTGTTGAGTCAATGTTGAAATGTTAATTGTTGAGAGAATACTGTAGTTTAAAAGGTTTAAAGGCTACCAACCTAGACACTTGATCTTGTCTCTGACTGTTGGAAGATTTTTTGCAGCCTGACTACGGAAGTTAATCTTAGGAATAAATAGAAGACAGTAAAGTCAGACAGAAAATTGTTAGACGGTTACAGTTTCAGTTATACTTTGTTTATATTTTAAAAAAATCTATGTTAAGAGTAATAACAGGATTGAAGTTTTTCACCACTTCTGGGAGAGAATTTTGATTTTTGCAGAAATGTTTGTACTACTTTCAGGGACCACTGTGATGTATTTTTGAACCAGAAGAAGAATGAAATTGAATGTTTGAACAACTTGTATTGATTTAGACTATAATTTATGTAAGATGTCAGAGGTTAGATAGAGGAATAGTTATATTTGTATGTGAGTAGTTGTCCTATGAAACCCAATTAAAGGAGTGTAAATAAACACAGAATTTACTAAATAGTAATACAGTTTGTTTAGTTATGGTCTCTCATTTTTGGATTCCAGAGTTCTTGCCTGGAGCCTGTTTCGAGAGTAGATGTTTTGCTGTCATTGAGCAATGGGAACAGTTACACAGATCAGATTCTCCTTTCATTCTTCATTCTATGATGCAAAGAGAGATTAAGATTTTTTTCACTGGTTATTAAACCAATTTGCTGAATAACCTGTAGAAAGGCACTGAAGGAGATTAATATCCAACGAGAAAATAAATATATGATGTCACTACAGCCCTGAAATTTAGTACAGCCTGGTTCATCAGCCTGCATTGTACTCTGGAACATCAGATAATGGACCCAAAACATCACACTTCTCAAGTTTTGGTGCAGCAAAATTTTAGTAGTCTGAGTAAAACCACAACTCACTCAACCAGGAAAAGTCTGCTAGATTCAGCCACCAGCCAGTGCAGAGATCCATATGTGGCAGGAGTTAGTGAAAATTAATCAAAATTTTATAGTTTTAGCTTTTAAAACTGTTGGTATTCTCAGCCAAAACAAGATATTTGGACCGGCTAAGGAATTCTGATCAGAGACCATTTGAAAGAAATGTCATTAGTTTTTATAGCAGATCATTTAAATGCTTTTAAGCCTCTGCTTAGTGTGCAATTTGTGATCTGGAAGCTATTTGAAAGAATTTTAGTTTTGTGCCAAAAAAAAGAAAATTGTTAAAGATTAGTCTCACCAATGTGTTCTGCAAAAGTTTTTCTTTCTTTTTTTAAGTGGTAGTTCCTTCATGAATTAAACCAGATGAGTTGGTTTCTGTTTAGAATACTTTTACCAAAGCAGTTCCTCTTTTAAGACAGGTAGTATTCTTTGAACATCAGTTTTAAAACCTTAAAAGTTGAAACTAACTGTAGAGAGTGGAATGTATGCAAATTTGTCAGTAGTTTCAATTCTGGCTATGTTCATATTATAGGATTATATTCGTCTCCTGAGCCTAATGCTTGGTCACTAGATAAAAATCAATGTGAACAACTAAAACACCTCAGTTTAATTGGTATCTGTGATAAAGCATTAGAATCACTTTGCTAGCTAGTTGTAAATACATCTGTACAACATAAGAAATAAAAATTTCCACAAAAAAAAAAATCTATTTAAATAAACTCCTCAGACTAGGAGAGCTTTATTCATATAACAAGTACAAGACAAGGGGACTCAGAAAAAGAATCAGAAAAAATCTAGAAAAATTTGGTGAGTTCCAAGTATAATCTAACTTTAATTCACTTTAAAATAAAGATGCAAATAGCAAACAAATCCCAACAGAGTACTGATCAAAGGAGACAGGGAGACAGAAATAGTAAAACATTCTGTAAAAAAATAGACTGATACCTTTTATTTCTTAATGGAACATTGATTCAGGCTTATAAAACCAATGGAAAAGACTATTTCCATTATTGTAAACTTTGTTACTATAGCTAGTTATGCAGCCAGTTTATAATAATATTCTATTTATGATTCTAGCTCTTCCATGCATCAAACGAATCACCAGACAACATCTGTTTTTAAAGAAAACCACTTGTGCTTTTTCGTTCAGTAGCATGTAAACGGCATTGTGTTTACCTTAAATATCTCATGTAGATGGAGAGATTATATCACAGATAAATGAGATTATATCACATGAATTTCCAGTGATTTCCCAGATACAAACACATAAATTCTGTAGAATACGTGAATAGAGAATTCAAAGTGAGCTAAAAGTATTCCCATTTATACTTTTATTCAATTAATTATATTATCAGAAAAAAAACATGGTATTTTATGTTTTAGTCTTATAACAGAAGGTCTTTGTTGGAGTTATTCCCTCAGAAAATATTTTAAAAAATTTCTCTAATAATAATAATACAATTTCCACCTCTAAAGATTTATGTGAACAGAAACAGCAAATCATCAAACATGAATGATTTCTTGATAAATCGTCTCTTAATCATGGCCATATCTATGATATATTAGTAAGAAAGTGGCGCAATAAAGTCTGTGTCAGTAAGAATAACGCTTTTCTAGATTAAAAAATTTGTTTGAAAGTATTGTCACAAAATTTGTATGGGGCAATAGACTCTGCATTACTGTTGTATTTCTCATTTTTCTTCCTCTAGTTTTTCATTTCCTGCCTAAATCTTAGATTCTAATCTTGTTTTCATAGCAGAAACTGTATTGTGTTTCTTTTTTGGTAGGGAACTTGGACTTTTCTTGCCATTTAATAAGCTGGCCTTACTGATGAAATATTTATACTGACAATACCACTGTTTATTATGTGATAGTCATTCAGAGCTTCATGTATGAGTGGGTGCAGGACATAAGTCTGCCCTACAAAGGGGCTCTCTGTGGGGCTGATTTTGAAGAGGCTGAGCACAAGAACAAATTTGTGATATTTTTTATTTCTGTTCCTGTTATTTCCCTTGCAAGCAATCCTTCTCTAGGATTGCCTGCATTCTGGAAGAAATCTGAATTCATTTCACTCAATTGAATGTCACAGTCTGAGAAATACTAACTTACTATCTGTTGTGTAGTTGTTAAGTTCTTTAACGTATATGATTTTCACCTATGATTTTCAATATACTGTGGCTAATAATGTTATAAAATCCGTACTTAATAGGCAGAATAACATATCAAGAACAAAGTGCATTTCAAATTAATTACAGAGGTAAAATGAATTTTTATTTAATTCACCTGCTAGCAGCTGAGCCCAGGGTTGCACTTTTCATTGTAGCAGCTGGTGACAGTACAAGCATCTAGGAAAGCACTTTCTGCAGGAGGTGCTTGGAATGCCATCTACTGTTGAAGAAGCAAAAAAAAACCCCACAACCCAAAACCCATACAACCAAAACCCCTAGCAAAACCTGCTTTTTTTGAGTTGTTTGTTCTGAAATGAAACTCTACTTACATTGTTATGTCTGTATATTTATTACTTGTGAGGCCATCCTTTTGCAGAATATTTAAAATATATTATGTAGAATTCAACTAGTGCTCTGAAAAGAGATTAAATGTGTTTGATTTCAGTATCCTAGTTTTTGTATTTTAAATTTTAAATTTGTGCTTTGTTTTATGAGTTCCCTGAGAATTTCAGTTAGTTGCAAACCAGTTTGAAGTATAAGTAAAGGTAAATTCTCATCTTTCCAATATAGAATTAATAGAAATTACATTAAATAAGAAAAGTTGCAATCCAGACACTGTAATAAATATTCCTTAAAAATCCTTGTGATTAAAATTTTCATTTAAATGGAATGAAGTATTAAGAGAAAGGCCTTTCTCTGGAAAAAAGAAACAACCCCCAAACCATTTTTTTTTTTTGCCTTTTTAAGAAAAACAAGTGTAGCACAACAGCTAAAATGGTATTTGATTATCTTTTACTGAAGTTCACTCTTGTAAAATTGTGCATGGAAATTACAGATTTACTCAAGCTTGAGTAGGCTTGTAAACCTGTATATTACATTGCGATATATTTATGCATGTGTTATTACTATCAATGATAATGGTAAATGTTTTCATTTTGATCATGAACAAGTCAATGTAATTCACAGTCATCATGTTATAGTCATCTCCATTTCCAGAAGAAAAGTATGGCTTACTGTAATGCAGCTATTGTGGTACGTTTCACACATCCTGTAGGTAACTTCTTGGGTATTTTTGTATCACACAAAATGTAAAAGATTATGGTGGTAGACCTAAGACCTATGTGCTATTCCAGCTTTCCTACGGTGAAGCCTAATTTTTTTAAAGTAACCTTAGGTGTAAGAGTGGAGTGATTTTTTTATCTTAAGGATTGTATTGAAGAAAATTTTCTTTCCAACTGTTTGTTAAACTGTTCTTAAAAACAGGAGAACAAATAAGCAAACCCCAAAACTGGCTAAATTCAAAATAACAACAGTTATAAAGTAAAAGCTAATTAGACTTTTCTTCAATTTTATTTAAAAATAGATACATTCAAATGGATCCGATCTGGAAAAGTTATTGTTTGTTAGGAGATTGTGTTGTAGTAGTATATGTAACTCAAACATTTTTCAACCTGAATCTCACCTGAGACTTGCTATGGGGTCCTCATAATTACACAGAATTGCATTTAGTAACAAATCTTACATGACATTTGGGCAATTTTTGCCTGTGTCCTTCTTTGAAAATGAGAGGAGAGTCCAGTATTTTTTTCTGATTTGACTCCTGCTGTTTTAGCTTGAGTATTTTTTTTTCCGTAAATCACCTGCCTGAAATATCCATGTATCTGAAGAATTTATAACAGTATCATTTATTAAATTGGAAAAAAAAAACGAAGCCCAAATAAACCTGGGTTTTTTTTCAATGAATTTAAATATACATGCTTTTAAAGCTTAACCAGCTAAAATTTTGTTAACATAGTTTAGAACACCCTGAACATCCTGACTGAAGGCAGTTACTGCTTATGTAGAGGACTTGAAGAAGTGTCAGGTGCCCGTGTGAGGCTTCTCAGCCTGTACGAGCACTGAGATTGTAGAGAAGTCGGGGCTTTTCAGATGGTGAGACATTAGTGGGACCAAATACACTGCAGGACAAATGAGAAATGATTAAACTATTGTCTCACAATGTAGCTTCTTAAAGAGAAGAAAACTGATATTTGTAGGAATATTGCCTTTTTTGTCTAGAAAGGAGTCCACTAACAGAACAAACCTAGTAAATTCAAGGAGGTATTTATCTGTACCTCATGTCCTTGAAATTTGATTTGAAATTCATTCTAGTAAAGAATGATGTAATACTAGCTGCTCTTTAAATGAGCCAACAGAAACTGAATAGGTAAACTTCTATTAAAGAATTATTTACTCGTAGTAAATAGCTCAAGGATTCCCTAAAACTTGCTTGCTTTTTCTAAATGCTGTCCTTCACAGCCTTCATGTACGTTGATTGGATCTTGGTTTTGCTCTTACTGCATTTCTAACAGAGGCTAATTTTTGATTTTACATGTTGCAAGCTAGCTGATCTGATCTTGCAGCTTTTATAAATGGCCTCAGAGATGAACAACTAACAGGCAATGTGTAATTTACCCAGAGAAGATCAGACTGGTGAAACTCCTAGTTCAAGAAAGTTGGTAATGTGACAACCTGAAAAAAACTTCTGGAACTTTAAGATTTGAAGACACTTCTTCATTGAATCTATTTTCTTATTTTAATATTGTTTATACAGGATGAATAATGTTACTGTCTTCCAGCTATTTTTATTGCTCTTCTTTGACAACTTTGCTTGATCCAAGACTTTCTATTAATTATTGCTTTATAATTTTTGTTTTTCCTAATTTTTGTACATGCCTTGTTCTGTCAGCAGACACAAGATACCCAAGTGGGAAGCAGCTGGCGTATTCCACATGGCAACCAATTATAATGCTGATGGTTACAAATTCCCACTTTGTGATAACCAAAATACTCTTTTCTTTGCTAAATACAGGAAAACCCCGCAGTAGCCCATTTTCATGTGGTGGGTTTGGACAAACACTGGATTTTTAACATTGACCTTTTAATATCACCTCCCTGGTGCAGACGGGCCTCCTGCTTGCAATTTTGGATAACCTTCAAAAGAGAGCATTGATCCATGAATTAATTATTGGAACTGCACATAACACAATGGCTACCATTCAGTGTAGTACTTATTTATTATTACAGTTGTACTACAGTAATTTTCTCATGGGCTGATTTGTGATTTTGACACTCATTTTATGGTTTTACTATCAACACTGTAACAGAAAGGAAAAAGTCCAACCAAGCTAGGAAATATTTGAGAAGTGTGAGAGCTTTAATTTGTAGAACACAGTGTCTCTATCTCACTTCAGAAACAAATAATAGGAAACATTTTGCCCCAAAGAGTTCATATCCTAAGATAAGCAGAGTCTGCTTTATTGTGCTTCTAAAATAATCAAAACGTACTGTCAGTCTCTTCAGTTTTAGATTTGAAAGTACAGAGCTGTTGAGCACTATGTTTTCGGTTGGTGTGAACCACATTTTAGTGTATGTTTTCTAAAAATATTAGTGTGTCAAAATTTCACGCCGAGACTTGTTTGTCTGGAACCTTTGATAAAACCATCCCATTTCTAACCAGCATCTAAATGTCGGAGTAGTCTTAATCTTACAGAATTTATGTTCATCCAAGGTTCATGCAGGGAGCTCACTCAGCCTCGACTATTATTGTACAGGAGCGTGGACAGGTCTGTGTTTATCTGTAAAGTGTGTTCCTTGTTGTTTCTCTTATATCTTTAATGTCACTTCAGTTGGGACTTCAGGGATGTTTAACTGTTTCAGCTTGGATTTAGATAGGTTTTAGATTTAGTCTGTGTTACAAGAATTGTTTCTAGCCCAAGTACCCAACTTCTCCACCTGCTTGTTCATGAATATCAAATGTCCAATTATCTACTATCTATCCAATTAGCTACTGATCTTGGAGGTGTTTTTGTGGAAACTGCTCATACTTATTGTACAAACAGGTCAAAATTAGTCAGGAAAATCACCTACACACTTCTTCAGGAAAATCCTTCCTTTGAAAAGACATTATTATGCAAAATATGATCCTTCTTAATTCAACTACCTATACTCTTTAAATTAATAAAAAACTTGGAGCAGTCATGTAAAAGGAAGACTGATTTTGATAAAAAATAATTAAGGTGAATGTTCTTATAGCATCAATAGGATAATCAATGCATAGAATCAATTCAGCTAATATGTAAATATTTTGCAGTTATCCAATTGTCATGGCATTTATATCTAACCTTCTTAACTCTCTTTTCTTGGAGTTAAACATATTAACATAGTTTAACTTAATTAATCTGTAGAGGTGCCCTCCTTCTAGGAAATAGCTGTTTTTACACATATTTCACTGTGTGCCTGTGTTAGCTCTACTGTTTTGTCAAGAGTAGGTGCAGACAAAGTTATATATTGTGTATGTGTCATATATCTTGACTTCTGACATATCAGTGGATAGTCACTGCATACAAATCCTTTTTTAAGTTTGCCACTTGGTGTAGGGCATATATATCATTGGGATACTGTTATGAAGATTTAGAAAAAGAAAAGAAAGAGTCCACAGCGAGCAGTCTAGGAAAATGCATTAATGGACCGTGCATCCTAAGACAGGGTGGTGGAAACCTCTGAATGTGTCTGGAGCTGACAATCTTCCCCCCCTTTCAGCACAGTCCCTAGTTAGACCAAGGGAACAGGCATACCGGCAGTGGTTTAGATGATACAGTTACACACCGAATGCCATTATTGGTCAGGAAGAGTGGGAGGCAAGGGGAAAGGAGAAGGGAGGGGGGGTAGAATTTTATCATTGTTTTTGAAAATCTTATTTGATTTTCAGTGTAAGTTTCCAGGGTATATTGTGGAGGAAGTTTTTCTACGTTAAGAAATATTGGTGATGGTAAATACTTTTAAAAGATTATGATGTTCATGTACTATAAGAATATATAAATTTCTGAGAAGACTGCTACATACCTTAATCAAAATATTTTAATAATGCTGAAGACTGAAATCACTCTCTTTTGCTTTCCTTACAAGTTTGCTATACAGTCTTCTGCCCAGTTCGTGTTGGGTAATGCTATATTGTTTTTGAAGATTGTTGCGAAATAGTAATTGCATTTTTAGTTTGTGAGAAGTTTCATGGAGGGATTCAACTTTTTTTCTCTTCTCCTTTAATGTGTAATCAGGGTTTTGGAAGGTAAGTGATGAGCCACAAAATGCAGAACGCCCAGCTTGTTGATGATATTTAGTAAAACATTTCCAATGGCAAGGGTAATTTCTTCTCCTTTTTAAATATGGCAAGGATTTACCTGTAACTTGAAGTCTTTACAGACTTAAACAAACATTTGGTAAGCAGCATGTATTACCACAAAACATGGGACACATTTGTTCATCTAGTGTATGTTGGGTAGCTACACAATTTAGTGTATTAAGGTAATTTAAGTTAGTTTTTTTTTATCTGCTTATGAATTTTTGTTGAAGTGTCTTCATTTAAAACCGTGTGACCTAAAGGATGTAGGTCTCTGCCTTTCAGATGGGTTAGAACTTCTTTGGTCAGGTGATGGAAGCATCAGCTTGTAAAGGATGGCTTTAAAAATATCTCCTTGATAGGCATTTGTTAGTGATAGACATTTCATAAATTTTTTCACTGTTATAGCAGCTATCACAAGCATCACAAACATAGAGGTACACTCTTTTTACTACTTACAGGACTTGGCTTCTACATAATCCTTTTTACTTTTCAGAATATGCTGTAAAATGGTGTAGTCACAGTAGTCATGTGAATTAGTAGTGGTTCCATTTTTAGACTTCTGTGCAAGAAATAGCAGTATCTAACTTAAAATCCATAAACTGAAATTTTATTAGGTTTGCATTGAGAAGGCATTTGCTAATTATTAAAATGATTTTGGAATATTTCAAATCTGCTAATAATCGGAGGCAGTTATTAAAGAGAGAGAGAGAATACTGTCTTCCCTTCAAAGATTGTGGGTTGGCATCTTGACTCTCGAGAGAGCTGCTGGCTCTGTACTGTCATCTGGGCTAATGGGGTCTGGAATGCAAAGAAGAACAAATGCAAATTCTGAGGATAGTATTCAGTTTAATTCACTTTATTATATATGTTGGTGTCAAGCAGTTAGCATTCATGCTGTTTTTATTTGAAAGATAGCAGCTCTATAGATTTTTTTATGTGTATAACTAGAAATATGTATTTGAGACAAAATTGTTTGCTGCAGTCTTCTCTCAACTATTTTCTAATTCTTTATTGCGAACACAGATGGAAGTCAATGTCAGTACTCTATCTGTAGAGGAAGCAAAATGTGAAGGTTCTTTTAATAGATCTGATCCTGTATGATTTGCTTTAGGAAAACCAGACAGTTCTGCATATTAATATTTAATCTCATCTTAATTCTTTATCAAGTTTAGTGTAACACGTATTGCTCATTGAGACTACTGTACATATATTCTGCTTTGGGTTTTGGGACATTAGGCTCTATGCTCACTAAACTTAAAATTTCCTACAAGTGTCCCACTCTCTGGACTTCATAGGCAATATATTTAATAAAAGTAGCTACAGCAGAAGTATCAACAACTTCATTAAATTGATACCAGCAACATCAATTACAACATTAATTGTAATAACAAATACATACTTAGATGCGTTTGTTTGTGGATGAGGGAAAACAGAAACCCAAATAAAAGATTGATTTATATTTCCAGTCCTCTCAACTTCAACAAAAAGGCTAGAAAAAGCTTCCATCGTAGTCTGTCCTCTTCTCACCACTTCGCTGAGGTGGTTAGGAGATAAGGAGAGCATAGAAAGCTACTGAGCAAAGACTGGAACTACTGGCCTGTGACGTTTTTAAATGAAAGTCACATAGAGTGTTGTATGGTTTATGCTCAACTCAACTGGAAGAGATTAGGTACACCCAGACTATTCCTGCAGATCAGATTTCCTTTGTGCTTGTAGGTCCGTGGATGGCAAACTTCTGAATCTTGAGAGCACTGTTGGGTTTGAGATAGATACTAAGATGTTTATCCCTGCCAAGGATGGCTGATTCTGAAATCTGGATTTCCCCAAACTTCACTGGAGAATAACTAGATACCTCTTTCATTTGAGATATCTAGGAGGTCTACAGTGTGTTTTATGGGTCATTTTCATGGATTTAAGCGCTAGAATTCTGCCCACGTGTTTTTGTGGCTATGTATCCCAAGTATGTAAAAGTAGAGAAGAGGTTTGATAATAGAGTGCTTATTGGTTTACCTGTGAGCAACACATCTTTTGGGAAGAATGCCTTATGGTTTTGACATAGTAGATTTTAGAGAGGCAGTAGATTGAAGAATAGAAAAGAACTAGGAGTTTAAATGGCCAACAAAATTTTGTATGTTAATGTTTTCACTACCTTTTCTCCTGCTTCCCTTTTTCTTGTTCTCTTCCCTCTTCTTTCTGTTCTGTTCTCATATTCATTCTCTGTGCCAGTGGGACTAGCCATAATCTTTGAGGAAATTTTTAGTACACGGAGAGGATCTAACATAAAACCAGTGTTCACTGAGAATTGAGATCTAACCTAATGATGCTAGCTCTTGGAAAAGATCAAAGGGGTCTTGCAGAAGAACACAAGAGGAATGGATGTTTCAAAGGGCAGAGGTTCCTGATGACAAAGCGCAAGGTGCAAAAATTCTTTGTTGTTAACAAGTAGAAAAAACCTGGCTTGTTTTCAAGTGAAGCAGTATATGGAGTTATGATCTGTGTGAAACAATTGTGATAGAAGCTTCAGATTCTTCAAACATTTTAGAATTAATTCGGTGCTTGCGCAGTGTTGAGTAAATTCCTATAATGACAGAATTAATCAAAATTGAAAATAGGTGATAAAGTATAATATTCTGCCCTGTTAGTATGTGTTGTCCCAGTCACTGTTGATCAGACACATTATCTGCAGCCTGTTGGTGGTTTTAGTAAACAGGTATCAATTGGAAGTTGGTTCTAGTGAATAAGTAGAACTGGCATTGTTCTTGGCAGAGTTTTGAGAAGACAAGATTGAAAAGATGTGGGGAGGTAAAATGAAGACGGTAGTCTGGAAGAAAGAGAATGCAGTCATATTGCTTGGGAGTTTTCAGTTAGTCTGTTGAGTAAATGGAGGCTTGGGGTTTTTTTGACCTGTCAATCCACTTCTTTTAAGTAATTATTAGTTGCTGGTTTTTGAAAGGAGCGGAGAAAGCAATGCGTGTATATGGGGGCACATAATCTAGTAAAACACAAAGCAGTTCTTGTAACCAAAAGGAATACAACTGTATGTGTGTATGTAGACAGGGTTTAAGAATCTGGAGTCCCTTCAGTCCTTTTCTGTCTAGAAAAAGCTATTTAAACCACAGCAGTGTTAAAAACTTCCTATGTATTGTATCTGATACGTCATTATTTCTATCAGTTACTGCAACTTCCACTCCTAATTGAAGAGTTTTTTGGAAAGACAGTAGCAGGCATTAGCCTGTGGTTTGCTGATTTAGGTACAGAATATCTATCTCTGACCTTGAAAGATAAATATCTATGCTGTACACCTGAAGTGTCCAGGCCTGTTGGTCCACAACTTCAATATTAGTTTAATTTCATACAGTAGAATCTATTTTTTTCAATAGATTTTTTCATAATTTCTTTTCAAATTGTAGTTTGCTCTCCATGTTTGTTATAAAGTCAAGGGACATTGTTGCCTAATCCAGGGACTGAAGGACGTATGGAGAGTGCTCAAGGAATGCGTCACAGTTATATAATAATGGAAGCTGTTGTCCTCGCATAACTGCAGTGTTGGACAGTGTATAGTGGACGAAACACAGAATTGTAGGAGAAATGATTATTTCTTAGGAGATACATTTTGAATTGTGGGGTCAAATGATATCCTGACTTAAACCACAGCGTTCCTATAAAATACTGAGAAAAAAATTTTAAATGCGTGTTTTCAAAGTGTCTTCTAGCGGTCAATGTTTTTATTTAACGGTGCTAAACTACAAATGTGATTGTAAGATTTTAAAAAATACCAAGTGTTTGCAGCTGCAATTGAAGTCATCCACCATACAATATTATGTTAAGATGCTAGATCCTCTTGAAAAAAATGCACCAAAGATTTCAAATGGCACACTCAGAATTAGCGTGCACTATTGCAATTTTGATCTTACTCTATTATGATCTCAGTTCTACATGTGAAAAAAATTGACCATGGTAGCTACCCAAAGGAATGATGTTGATTGTAATCTGATTATGTGAAGTGCTCAAATGTCCTTTGTTTAGTTCAATAAAAAAAATTCACAATGAAGTAATAACTTCAGAGTGCCCAGTAAATATGTTTGGGAGTCATGTACAGAGAGGAATATAAGGAACCATGGACTATCTGCATACTCAGTTTTCTTGGTCCAGTTGCCAGGGAGGTAATATTTACACTGTCTAGCTCTAGGCCTGTGATTTAGGAGCTCTGAATCATTGTCTGGGAGTGTTTCCTTCTCACAGTTATATAGAGCTTTTAGGCTCTTACAGTTGGGGGATCTGAACTAAATGTCCTAAGCTGCCTAGTGAAAAAAGTATGGAAATGCTTCGATTTCCTGCGCCTTCCACTCCTCATCATTTGAATTTCCTTTCTCGAAAACCTAGTGTGGAATCTTTTGGTTAAAGATAGTATTGTGATTAAGATGCATGGTAGAGTGGAATTGCGACTGCATGAGAAAATTTTATTTTCATATTTCTTGACTTTGGAGTATATCTGCCACATTTCTTTGTATATAAATTTCTAAAGTGCTGAAGAGGCAAAACCGTGCTAGAAAACTTTTTACTGTGTGCTGCATGTTCAGTTTTCGTTTTCTGTAGTCAATTTTGGAAATGTTTTAGTGTGTCTTAGTGTCCACTTACTTAGTTCTTGTGTGGTCACTGAATCCTGTTTATAGAGGTATTCACTGTGATATCGTATGAAGATGTGGATCTGTTTTGGTGAACTGTACTTTTCTGTCCTACGTTAAGCATCTGCTTAAACTGGGAGCCTGTACTCCCCATTTACTAAAGTAAGAGAGCGTTCATAGAGACATTCAGAATATCTATTTAGGAACCTTTTTGGGTTTTTTGAACATATGTGGAAGCTAGATCCTAATTTGATATTTAAGACATGTATCTGCAATTGGAGGATGGAAATATTCCTGTGAGTATATGTCTCCATTCTTGGCTTCAGTGGAGAGGAATTGCATAGAACGTCGTCTTGCTCACTCAAATTAAAGCATGTATTTCAGATACAGTATTTTCCTAAAGACAAATATTAATCAGTACTATACAGACATAGTGTGTGTATTATCTAATTATTTTTTTAGCAAGTCCTAGTAAATTTTACTGAGAGTAAAATTCCTTATCTTTCCTTCCTTAGTGTTTAGAGTTACATTGTCTGCAGACCCCGACATCCTTTAATCTATTAGTTCAGGATATTGCATTTTAAATGGCATGTTACATGTTATAAATTCACCTTGAATTATGATAGCTAATTTGGTTGTAAATAAAAATTAAAAAATAGATTATAGTTAACATAATCAAAGCACTTCCTTTCATTTATAGCTGAATGTATTGCTGGGAATGTTCTAAAATGATACTCTGTCCAAAGAATTGGGAGCCACTTATAGAACATTACAGATTTCACTTTGTAACTAAAAGTTTTAGATACTTGGCATTCCCCATTTTTAATCCTAAATGGAAATAAGCACAGAATACAACTTAATATAAATATACAACAAATATTAAATGAATTTATTTTAACTTAAAGTAAGAACTTTCTCCTGCCCACATGATACAGATTATAGAACTTCAGGGTAGTTGTTTGACAATATGTTGCACTCAGTTGTGCAAACTTATCTTTTTAGGGTCAAAGAAGAGCAAAAACCACAGCCGACACAGTAAGTAAAATACCTTAAAAATGCAGTAGGCTTGACTTTTCTACCTTTGCCATGTTCTGCTTTCTGCACCTTTGATGGTATTAGCTTTCACTAATACCTGATAGGCTGCAGGTAGTTTGTCATCCGCTTCCTGACTGGCTTGTAAGAGAGCTGCCTGCAGCTTCTTACTTCATCCACATGTTAGCTGGATGTAGGTTCTTGCTGTCTGCTTGTGAACTGGTGAACTGTAAAACTTTATTTATTTCCCTTACATCCTTAGTGGCTGACTTAGTACTGCAGCTAACATTCCCATTGGCTCTAGCTTTTCCGCCTGTATATTTCTATTAGCATTGGATAAGAAAACATTTAAACTAGTGTGGTTTTATTGGTTATTCAGTCACATTATTTGCTTATTTAAACAGGTGGTTTCCCTTTAGTGGGATCACTGAGCTGGTAAATAACGTTCTTCAACCACAGCAAAAACAGCAAAATGAAAAGGAGCCCCAGACGTAAGTAAGCCGCTCTCTGTAGACTAAGTAACACCTGTGTAGAATTAAAACATACTGGAGAGTATGTTTAAAATAATTGCCCATTCAGAACATCCTACTAAGGGCATTTTAACAAGCTGACATTGTTTGCTTTTGGACCCCTCATTTGCAAAGGGAAAACTGAAAATCAGGTTGTACTTTCCTTATCAGTAACTTAAGCGATTACATTAGAATACAATCTGAGTAGTTACTACTGCTCCATTTGCTTTTTTTCTGCAAATACTCCATACATGATACTCCAGTTAAGTGATGTGTTTTCTGTGCATGAGGAGCTGGAATGATAAGAGCTGTAGTATTATATATAGCATGTCTATGCACATGCATGGTTTTTGTGATATTGGTCATGCATAGAATGCTATACAAATCTACATAATATGTATGAAGAGCTTTTTAAAGGACAAGGAAAATGTCATTTCATTTTTTTTCATGCTTCTAAAATATCTGTAAAGTTGCAAAACTTTAGCAGATATAAGGTGAAATCTTGGTTCTGTCAAAGCTGAGGGAATTTTGACTTTGATAGGGCCAGTATTTCATCCATGGACCTTTTACAGTGCTAAGCCAGTATGAGACCTATATGAAAAAATTTTGCTTTTCTTGCTATCTGAAAATATTAAGCTTTAACGGAAACTGGCAAAGCTAGACATTCAGTCTTAGAAGACTTAAAGAATGGAGCTGAAAATACCATTTTCATAATAAGAAACTAAAAAATATTTATTATTTCAGTTTTTCAAATTCTTTAAATGTGATTTCTGATGTTATTTATGCTTTAAACAGTTAAGTTGCTGTCTTTTCTTTCTTCTAAAGGGGACTGCCTTGTAAGTTCATGTGGTAAAAGAAATATTTGCTTTTGAACCCGTGCATAACTGTTTTAAAACATGCATAATATTTGTTGTTAATTATTTTCCAGGCAGAGTCAGTTTTAGTTTATTTTTAAATATGTATATTTAAGTGGAGTTTTATACTTGCGGGCCATGAAAGCTGTGAATTATTTTTTGATACTAAACAGTGAGAAATTTTCACAAAATTAAACTAAGAAATAGGCCATAAAATTGATATTCTGTAAAAGCAATGTATTATTCTGAGCTCTGTTTCTGATATCTTCACTTAAGTTATTATAAAATTGCATATAATATCAATAGTGAAGTTTTTCTTTATTGGTTATTGTTAGATACTGGCAATATTACATTTTGTTCACAATACCTCAGTACCTCCTTTTTATTCCCAGTTTCCTTAATGCAACAGAGTTTGTTCTGCTTACCAGTGTTCTACATATGAAGCATAGGGCTTTGAAGAAACTGAAAATACTATATACTCAGTGTAAACAGTTGAGTTATAGTTGCCAAAAAGTATTTATAAATGGTTACTGTTATTATGGAAGGATATTTTTTAACAGTGATCTCTTTGGGAACTGGCTTTGTTCAGCGTTTTTATTAAATAACTAAGAAATTAATTGAGTTGTATACTCATTGAATTTACAGATGGCACAAGACTTAAAGAAGTGTAACATCTAACAGCAGGGTTATATTCCAAAATTATCCTGAAAAATCCAAACTGTGGGAATGACGCCATTCAAAATATAAATGCAAGGTGATGTAGATATATAGGGATAGTTTATGTGGTTGACATAGGATAGAGAATAATGATATAGGTAGAAATTCTTTGGCAGAGAATCTGGGAGCCATAATAGTATGTAAGTTGAGCAGGAGCAGGAGTATTGTGAAAGAGATAAATATCATATTGGAATGTATAGACACTAGCCTGGGAGTGCTGTGAAGACGTTTACACTCTGCTAAGCTTTAGTAAGGTCTCACCTGGAATAGCATGCCCTTTTTTGGACACCACACTGCAAAAATACTGTGGAGTAGCTGGGTTTCGGTGGAGAGTAATAAGAATAAATAATCAGATGTCTAATAAACATGGCATGTACAAGGAAAGATTTAAACATATGAGGTGATTTAGCGTCCTGAAGAGAAAATCCCAGATGATAGAGATGGAAAAATCTTTAATTATGCAGAAAGTTGCTGAAAAGTGGAAGGAAATAATCTCCATGCCTCTGGTGGGGAAGCAGAAAGGAGTAAACTGAAGTTGCATCAGGTACGATTCAGCTTGGTAGGGAACACTTTTTAATGGAAAGAAAACTAAAAATGCTTGCATAGTTTGCCTAGGGCTCGTGTGGAAGTTGTGTAACTGAAAATCTTAAGGAGCGGGTTTGGCAAATACCTGTTAAAAGAGACACAAGTGTAGCTGATACTGTGTTGGGATGAGAGGATGGACTAAGTGACTTTTTGAAGTGTCTTCCAACAGTGTTTATTTGTGATAATTTCATTAATTTATTAATGAACACGATTTATTTTTAAATTATTTTAATTAATTTTTAATTATTTTAATTAACTTTCAAGGAAAAATAGCATAGAAATACTAATGGTGCAACTTCTTTATTTAATTTTTTTTTCTGACTTTAATGGCTTGCAGAAAACCGTTGTACTTAGGAATATTGTGGGACACTGGGGAGCAGCGTGGAACTTGTATGTGTGAAGAAAGTTTTACCACTATCCATACGCATTGGGGTGTTTTCCACTTGAAATCACTGTCAGGATCTGAGTCTGTAATGAATTTCACCTGGCTGTCCAACTCTGCTGGTGAAAAACTTATTTACAGTTAATGTAGGGAGGACAAAATATATTGGGAGAAGGCAGAAAAGGAATCTTAGTAGTCATTGAAAACCTAAGGTATCATGTTACAAATTGCATTTTTGCTCTGGTGAAAGTACTTTTGAAGAATGGTTGACCATGTGTCCTTATTGGCAGAGGCAGGATTAGTGTAACACCCTTGGTCATGAAATCTGTACCACAAAATCACAGAATGGCTGAGGTTGGAAGGGACCTCTGGAGTTCATATTGTCCAGCCCCCCTTGCTCAAGCCAGGTCACCTAGAGCCGGTTGTCCAGGACCATGTCCAGATGGCTTTTGAATAGCTTCAGGGCTGGAGACTCTGGAACCTCTCTGGACTAGAAATACATGTGCTAGTGCTCAGTCACCCCCACAGTGAAAAGTGTTTCCTGACATTCAGAGGGAACCTCCCATATTTCAGTTTGTGCCCATTGCCCCTGGTCCTGGCACTGGGTACCAGTGAAAGGAGCCTAGCTCTGTCCTCTTTGCACCCTCCCTTCAGGTATTTGTATATACTGATAAGATTCCTCCCTGAACTTTTTCTTCTCTAGGTTAAACTGTTCCAGCTCTCTCACCCTGTCCTCATAGGAGAAATGCTCCAATCCCTTTATCATCTTTGTGGCCTTTTGCTGGACTCTCTACAGTATGTCTATATCTCTCTCAAACTGGAGAGACCAGAACTAGACACAGTACTCCAGGTGTGGCCTCACCAGTGCTGAATAGAGGGGAAGGATCGCCTCCTTTGACATGCTAGCAGCACCCTTCCTAACGCATTCCAGATCCCATTCCCCTTCTTTGCTGCAAGGGCACCTTGCTGGCTTATATTCATCTTGGTATCTATTGGGACCCAACAGCTTGGGAGATGATTTTCTCCCAAGCTGTTTTCCAGCTGGGCATCCCCCAATATATACTAGTGCATGGGGTTGTTCCTACCCAGATACAGGACTTTGCACTTCCCCTTGTTGAACTTCGTGAGACTCCTGTCAGCCGTTTCTCCAGCCTGTTGAGGTACCTCTGGAAGGCAGCTCGACCTTCTAGTATATCAGCCACTCCTCCCAGTGTGATGTCATCTGCAAATTTGCTGAGGGTACAGACTGCGCCATTATCCAGATCATTAATAAAGATATTGAACAGGACTGAACCCAGTATTGACCCCTGGGGTACACCACTAGTTACTGGCCTCCAGCCAGACCTTGTGACACTGATCACCACCTTCTGGGACCAGCCATTCAGCCAGTTTTAAATTCACTCACTGTCTGCTCTTCCAGCCTGTACTTCGTCAGCTTCTCTATGAGGTTCTTATAGGAGACTGTGGAAAACCTTACTGGAGACAGGGTAGACAATGTTCACTACTCTCCCCTCATCCAGTCATTTCATTGTAGAAGGTTATCAGGTTGGTCAAGCAGAACTTTCCCTTGGTGAATGCATGCTGACTACTCCTGGTCACCTTTGTCCTTGATGTGCCTGGAAGTGGTTCCCAGGATTAGTTGTACCATCCCTTTCCCAGAGATTGAAGTGAGGCTGACCAGCCTGTGGTTCTGTGGGTCCTCCTTCTTGCCCTTCTTGAAGGTAGGAGTTACATTTGCTTTCCTCCAGTCATCAGGCACCTCTGCCAATCGCCAGGATCATTCCAAGATTATTGAGAGTGGTCTGGCAAATCTGGTTCTTCCTTGATGAAGAATACTTTTGTCTCCAGCTCCTGTGTACTTCATCATAAGTTTTATCTGCAGTGCTCAAGATATTTCCATGTTGTCATCCTTACAGAGTAGAAATCCTTAGCTGCTCCCTGAAGCAACTGCTTTTGATGCTCAGCAATTAGCCTGTCAATTTTTGTTTCTTCAGATTCATATAGCATATATTTGGTAAAAGGTACATTCAGATTGTTCCTTATTAGGATTTGGTGGTGTTCTTTGTGTGTAAGGATTTGACTTGGAGTTTATATTTTTTTGTTTTGTATGAATCTTGGAAAATTATATAATGGTATTAAGCTACGATCAAAATAAAGGGATTCCCATGCTACGAGGCACTAAAGATTTATCTAGTGTAATATGGTGTATTGGCAGTGGCCAGCAATGCATACTTAAGAACGCAGAAAAGGAGGAGAACATGCGCAGACTAATTCTGATACAGCCACTTGACTTTAGGTATTTTAGTGGCTTCCTGAGGCAAAGGCTGTATGCATATTGCTCTTTTTATTTCATGGCTGTTAGCAATCTATCTGCCATAAGTATTTTCAGTCCCATTTTAAACCTATTTATATTTTTGGCTTCAGAACTTGGTGAAAAGGAATTCTACAATTTAATTACATGCTGTGTAGAAGAGTTGTTAACCCTTTGTTTGCCTTAAACCTGCTGCATATTAATTTAATTGGGGAGTAGTAGCGTGTTATGTAATTCCTTGGATTCCTGTGTAATTCCTTTGGCTATACTATGCACAACCTTTACACATTTCTATTATATTCCGTGCCAGTCTATTATAGTCCATGCATTCATCCACTTAAGAAGAAGAGTCAGAGTTTCTCCTTCTATGAAAGGCACACTGTGCTTCTGATCATCCTTGTTGCCTTTTCTCCTTTTAAAAATTCTATTATTAGATCTTTTTGAGTTAAGGATGACCAGTGTCACTCACAGTATTCAAGATATGAGAACTCCATGATTTTATACAGTGGCTTAGGAAAGAAAGTTTCTAATGTTTGCTGCTTGAAGATATCCAAGTATTGAAAAGATGGTGGTTTTTACCCCCCTTTTCCCATAAACAATGTTTTTTTATTTTCAGGCTGGAAGTGAGTCTCTGGTTGGTTTGTTTCCTTGCTAAGAACTGTAAGAGGAATACCATTGACTTTGGCTGCAGAAATTGAGCCTTTCCTCTTCCTTTGATAATTATTAATAAACAGTAGACAAAATACAGTCAGCATCAAAAGCCATTAAGCATAACGCCTTTTGTATCTAAAATATTTCTAAATAAATATATTCAAATATTTTATTACCTTTTAGTACATTCACTAGACTAATTCTAGGAGACATAAAAAATGTACGTTGCTTAGCACAATCTGGGGGATTTTTTCTGCTGAAAATATCGTTAAAAAATAGATATTTTTATGTTCTTCTGGAAGTTACAGGGAAATGAAGATTGAAAATTACGGTAAAATGATATTTATTGAAACCTTTTTCTGCATGTTTTTCTGTAAAATAAATTAATTTTTCTATTTGTAGAGCACTCCAGCAAACCAGTAAAATTTTCGGTAAAATGCCTTTTCCTATAGTCTTGAAGGGTTCCATAAACAACTGTAAATGAAAGAAATTATCCATCAAGAATGCTTGATTTTTTTCACATTTTAATTCCTTTGTGAGTGAAGTAACACTGAATTTTCACAATAATACTCATTGTCTGTGAACATACACATAGTTTTGTTAACATGCCCTATCTCGTTGGTATAAAATGACTCTAGACATAATGGAGAAGTTTTTAGTATATGAATGTGTGTACTGTAAAGAACAGGTATTGTATTTATAAAGAAGACAGTGTCATTATTCCCCATCTCCTTTAAAGCACTGTTGCATAAAAAGTTGCACAAAAGAGCAGAATAAATTGTAAGATGCAGAACATACAACACTTTTTTTGATTTATGATGCAAATTCAATCTTATTAGTACCCAGATTCAGCATTTGACAAGTAGACTTTCTTAGGTGAGATATGTTAATTTCTTCATAAAATTAGAAACATTTGGTAAGGAAATATTACTGGGTATTTTAGTCAGTGTCTGAATTAAAGCAATCTTTGAAGTAGATTGCTCCATTTATAAGAATATCAAAAGAATTCTAGTTAAAATAGATGGGCTTTTCTCAAGTACTTAACGTAAATCAGTGGGTCATTATTTTTGTGTTCTAAATTTACTGTGTAAACAATATGTCTGCCAACCACTAGGTAGCTTTGAATTTCTTCAGATTATCTACCCTAAGTGTAATAACAAGCCCACATAAACAATTACTTAATAAAATTTACACTATATGTAGTCAGTAGGTTTATTTGCAGTCTATGTAGATCCTGATCAGAATGGTTTTTAGTAGAACCTTTGAAAATAACACACTTCCACTTGAAAGAGTATTTTTCTTAGAGAAGAATATGCCTCTGCAACCAATACACTTGTGCAATTGGAGTCATGAGAAGTCTAGCACTCTATGTGTTTATTTTCTTAGACAGTAAGCTGGACGGAAAACAGAGACTAAATGAGCTAAAAATAAAATTATAATTTGCAGAATAGAAAAAAGAAACAGGGAGATTGTAGCTACTTCAAAGTCAAATATAAATCCACAAAATATCTTCTTGACTATAAAACTGGTTTTTTCTCTGTCATAAAGTAAATATGAGGTACCTAAACAACTTCTGTTGTATGATTCTTATGACTGATCATGACTCTTACTGTTACCATTTGCAGCGTAAGATTACGATTGCCTGACTTGTAAAGATGACCTGTACTTTTTTCAGATTTTTTCCACATCATATTTAATATAAGAAAGAGTTATTTATGTTGTTTGGATTGTTCATGGTGTTTGTGAGGCCAGGATAGTAGCCATGAATGGAGTGGAGCTCAGTTTTATCAGAAGATAAAGACAAACACATTGGGAACAGGTAAATACAGTGATTATAAGAGATATATTTCTGGATTTAACTTGGAATCCAGCTGATCCTAAAATATCCACAGATTTGTAATTCTGCAGACGATCCCACAGAATGTGATGGTTCAAAGATAATAGATTTCGCATTTTAATAAATTAAGAATTATCTTAATACTAAGAAATTAAAAAATATTCAGGGACAACATGAGGAACCTATTGTTAAGAAAATGTCTGCTTGTGAAAGAAAAAACAAAAATCTAAACAAAAATCAGGTAGTATGTGATAATGAGGAATCTAGAGGATCATAGTATCATGGAATGTGTTGTGTTGGAAGGGACCTTTAAAGGTCATCTAGTCCAACCCCCCTGCAGTAAGCAGGCACATCTTCAACTAGATCAGAATTAAAAAAATTTAGGATCTAGAATTAAAAAACAGACCTGCAAGTAGAAAGAGAAGAACACAACCAAAAATACTTAGCTGGCCAGCAGTTAGTATTATGTGCAAGGAAAAGGTGAAAAAAGCCCTCCAAACTGAGATAATACAAGTGTATATACTTTACTCAAATAAGAAATTAGATAAAATAGTAATAAAGGAAAATAATTCCACTTATTTGTAGGGCTGAAATGGAGCTATACCTGAACTATTTAGTATACTAAAATCTCTAGATATTTTGTGTTATGCAACGTACCAAGAAGTAAAAAAAATTGGTATGACTGAAGAACAGAACGTTTCCATATGTATATACATGTAGATGTAAACAAACCCATTGCTATCTAGACGACACAGACTGCAATATGGTGTAAGCAGCTCCTAAAAGATTTGTGTGAGTATTTTTCTCTCTGTTACAATTTTTGATTTTTCTCTGAGTTTGTGGATGTCACAGGCTGTGGCGCTGCTAATATGCTGACAACATCCTGCTTTGAACTGCTTTCCAAAAGAAACGGACAGTACCCCTAGAGGGATGACAGGTTGTCTGAGTGAGATAAGGAAATAGATTTAGAAAATGCTGGCTTAAGCTTAATTTAAACAAGACAGTGGTACTCTTACTATAATAAGACGAAAGCATGTTAAACATGCAGCTGAATCAGTGACCTCAGTCTCCAATGGAAACTGCCTTCACGGCAGTAACAGAAGGGGTTCTTGCAAGACATAGAGGCTATCCATTCATTTTGTCATTGACCATAAACATAATGGATATTTTTTTTTTTCCAAATAAGAATTGTGCATTTCATTCTATCAAGAACTGATGACAAAGGTCATGCATCAAGTTCAATTTGTATAAAGTTATTAAATCTTGTCTTAGGAAGGTCAAAACGTCCAGAGAGGATCATATCACAGCTGCTGCACTCTACTGGCTATGCAGTATTCTTAATAATTTCAAGTCTTTCTCCTTAAAATGATGAGTACATTCTGTGAGTAAAAGTGATGTAAACCTTGCTTTACTTGCAATACTACTAGTTCCAAGACTTCTATTTTCATCAGAAATTATTCAAAAAAGATGGGAAAAGTTGTGTTTGACTTGCCAAATAGAATTTGAACCTTGCTTTCCCTAATGTTTGTGGTCGTTTTAAACTGCAAATGACAATTTGCATGTGTAACAACATGTGGCTATTCAGTATAGTTCCTATCCCGTCTCTGGTGCTAAGTAAGCAACTTCCCTCGTGATCCTACGTCTGAAGGGTGTAAATATCCATTTCTTAATTTTTTTTTTTCCTTCCTCTAACATGCTTTTACTTTTCCATGCATTTTTCAGTCCATTATGGATACCTGCTCCTTTATTTATTTTTTGTATGTGTTGGGGAGTAACCTGGTAAAGGAGTGGCTGTTTTTGCTGAGGCAATATGACTAAAACTTGTTGGAAATATTAAAGAAAAGCTTTGATTTTTCCAAAGGGCAGACTCATTTTCAGGGTAGAGCATATATGGAAATGTAGGTAATTATTAATTGTTGAAAATAGAGATTTACACAGTAGAGACGTCTGGATTTTTACTTAGAAATGACAACTCAGGGCACCCATAGCTGCTGCTATGTATATTTGTCTTGGATTATGTCTCAGTTTTTAACAATTCATGACGTTTTATTAGTATCAGTTTTGAGGAAAATCCAAGGTTGCAGAAGTAACTTTTAGTAACATATTTTTTAACCCATGAAATATTGTTATAAGTAACATATTCTTAGCTTTCTTATAGAGCTTCTATTTTGTTAAAATAATCTCTCAGTCATATTCATGGATATGACTTGGTGGAGACTAAGCAAAAGAAAAGAAAAAGAGAATACCCTCTGGTTCTTATGTTTTGTTTGCAGGTTAATGCAAGGTGGTGTCAGCTTTTTTGGTACTTCTGGCTTTCTCTTCAAGTGGGGAACGTTTGTTATCTGGTACATGAGTAAAAAATAAAGAATACAGGAAGTGATATCACACTGATGAATAGTGTGGCCAGGTTTACGATTCTTGTTGTGAACATAACAAATGCCAAAGTCTGAATTTCCGTGGGCTTTATATTATCTGAGTCATTTTTCATAGCATGCTTTAAATCATTCTTTGCCCTCTAGTAATTCTTGCTGATTCAATATTGCCATTGGGATTATACACCCAGCACAAAAACTTTCTCATATGAAAGTACCATTAAGGTGCATGAAACTGAAGGGAAGCTTGGGAGCTCAGCAGTTCTAGAGCATTCCTGCACAGACAGAATCCTAGTCTGAAACTTGAAGGAGGAAACCATATGGTACGGCCGGACTGTGCTTGGTGTGTTGTCTGAAGGCATAGTGATGTAATTTGGTGTCATTTAACCCCAGGTGGCAACTGAGCATCACACAGTCACTTGCTGACTCCCTTCTAGTGGGATGGGGGAAAGAAATGGAAGGGTTACTAAATTTTGTTAAGAACTTTTGATCCTGCTACAAATTGAAGACCAGCTAATAATGGTGATAGTACTTTCAATAACAACTTAAATTGGACCAAGATACGGTAATTAACAAGTTAACAAACATCCCAAGTTCCTATAAGGAAATGTTGTTCTGTTCTTGCAACATAGAACAACATAGTTAACAGAGCTTTTTATTTTTTTGAGGAGGTCCTTCCTTTTAAGAAGGACCTGAAGTCAGCAACATAATACGAAGTTGTGTGTGTATTTTATTTGTGACTCTGAAAGCCGAAATGGTTGGTTTTGGTTTCCTTATACACTGACTGACAGAAATAGTCAGTGTACACCAATTTATGTAGTGTAGAGTAAACATGCAAATAGGACCCCTGCAGTATATGTAGAGTTGAGATTTGTAGCATATAATTATTACCACTAAGTGCAGTATTTCTGGGTTTTGGTTAGTTGAGACAATTCCTTTTAATAGTACCAAAAATGTTTTCATAGACCATCTTTTTCAAACTCAAGATTTCCCTTTTTTTAGTTCAAAGATGTCTGTGTCCATCTCTCTTGGGCAAGTTTTATCTCCCAATGTATCTTCTTTTGATGCTCTGGGCTTGTCCACTCTATTAAAGTTTTCTTCCCCACGGACATCAGTTATTGATGTTAATATTTTCTATGATTCTAAACATTGAAAATTTCAGTTGATACTAGTGGATTTGAAGATCAGCTCAACACATTATGGCGTTGTCTGCTTTATCTGGTTTAAAAATGTGTCAAAATAGATTATTATTACTTAGTGTTGTTCTTTTGGTTGAGGTTTCCAAGAGAAAATAACAAGCTTGGTGTTCAGAATTACAAAATCAAAGGATATTGGAACCAGTTAGTGACTACAGTGGAAGAAATATATATATCTCCCCTAAAAAGATGCTTCTATGAGTCATGCTGCTACTCTAGTAGTACTGTAAATGTAAAGCGTATGTTAAGGAACCACTCACACAAGACAGCAGAGATATGGGTGTCTGTCTTCATCACTTGGGAAATATTTTTATGGCACAGTTAATTTGAACTCATTTTGGCATTACAGCTTATGTTTTCACATGAAAACGGCTGACTCGGGCTCACTGTTGTGTTGAACTCTTGTAAACAGGCTCACCTGGTATTACAGGGTAAGAGCTACTTTTTCCTGAGATGGTTCTCTAGACCTTTTGCATGAGGCTGTAGATTAAAACAGTCCTTCAGTACCTCTTCAATTTATTCCTCTGTCTCCTTCTTTTGACCTTTTTCGTCCTCTTAACATTTCACCTGGAAAAACTCAAGCGGCTTTTACCAAAATGGAATAAAAGCCCAGAATATTGAGTGTCATACATGAGTAGGACTAATGTAGAGGTGGTAATTTGTTTGGTCTTTGCAGAGCAGTAGCTTTCTCCCAGAGCAGTCCCTGTGTTTTTTCCATACAAACCGGTGGTAAGAAAGCACAAGCAAAAGAATCATTTAGGCTGGAAAAGACTTTTAAGATCATGAAGTCCAGCCACTAAACCATGTGCCACATCTTCCATGTGCCACATCTTTTAAATACCTCCAGGGATGGCAACTCAATGACTTTGCTGGGCAGCAATGCTCGATATGCTCGATAATTCTTTTGGTAAAGAAATTATTCCCAATGTCTAATCTGAACCTCCCCTGGCACAAGTTGAGGCCATTTCCCCTTGTTCTATCACTTGTTACTTTGGAGAAAAGACCAACCGCCACCTCTCTACAGCCTCCTTTCAGGTAGTTGTAGAGAGCGATAAGGTCTCCCCTCAGCCTCCCTTTCTCCAGGCTGAACAGCCCCGGTTTCCTCAGCCACTCCTCATAAGACTCATGCTCTAGGCCCTTCACCAGTTTCATTGCCCTTCTTTGGACACGCTCCAGCACCTCAATGTAGCCTCACCAGTGCTGAGTAGAGGGGGATGATCCACTTCCCTAGTCTAGCTGACCACACTATTCCTGATACAAGTAGATACCTTCATTTCTTTTGTTGTACATGTTACTGAGTGATTGGAAATTTTCTGAAGATAACTAGGAGATATTTTTAAATTAGTGAATGAATTGGGAAGAAAATGGACCAAGAATTTGAAGTCAGAGGTGTATAAAATGTTATTTAAAAGTTGAAATAACATTTCCTGAAACAAGCAGAGTGACTTTACTGTAGATTTTTAATTACCTTTATCAAGGCAACTTGATACTTCTTGAATCAGTAGCGATTGGTGTAATAAAAAAAGCTTTCAAAGGGATATTTTTAATGAATGGTAATTTGAGATATGAAGGATTCTAAATACTTTTATTTTGCACTAAGGGTAGAGATTATTCTTAAAATAAACACTGGCAGCCCTTTTTATCATGTATGATTTATATTGAGACATGAAAAGAGCATAATGAGCAATGTTGAATAAATATGCGGGAGAGAGGACAGATTTAGTGATCATGGTTGAATCAATTATAACATTGTAACTGTGTAACTACCCTCAAAAAGTTGGACTGAATTCAAAAAAAGAAAAAAATCAAGTTCATGAACCAATAACCAATTTCAGAACCAGGAAGTAGGCTCTAAAACAGTTAGTGACAGTAACTCTAGAAATGCTGGTGGATACCTTTTAACTCCATTGAGTTTCTTTGGTACTGAAAGATGTTTGGCACTTCATAAAGACTACCTGTGTGGTTTAAACCGTACGTCTTAATGTTTGCTATTGAATGCAAGTGCTCAGAGTAGTTTGCTCCTGTGCAAATGACTTCTACAGGTGACCCAGTTGCAGGTAGTGCTGAATCCTACTAGGAAGTATTGAGCACTTCTGGCTGCTAACGATACCAATGGAAACAACAGTTGTTTTTCAGGCTAAGTTTCACATAAAGGTGGGTATTTTTGCTTACTTGCAGGTTGAAAGCAGAACCAGACCTGTCAGTCATCGGTATCTGGGGAATTCCTGTCCCCTGGAGTCAGGAAACACAATTAGGCTTGCTGGAAATACAATTAGGCTTCCCAGTTGCAGAGCTTTTCGGAAGAAAGTTCAAATGTTGGTTAAATGCTTTTAAACTTACTACTCCTTTCAAGAACATTTCTGTTTAATTGATGTGAATCGGTGTTGTGTTCACCTTTGGAAGAGTTTATTCTCTCAGTTATATGCTTCTATTTTGATGTATTTGCATTTATTGATTGTGTTACGTGCTTCAGAGAGAGTGAGGTTGAGTAAAGTGTTCTTTTCACTGTTGTCTTGTGTTATTCCTTTGATAAGGAATAGTTGGAGTATTTGGTCAATTCATGAGATAAAAATAAGATGAAGTATTCATGCCCTAATTGAAGAGGTTTGGAGGGGCAGCAAGGCGAGAAGAAAGAAACATCTGTTTATCCTTCTTTATTGAGGTAAGAAAGGATCAGGGTGATGTAGAAAGGCCTCCAGGATGTGGAGGTCTGCCATGTTTAGCTAGGGAAGACATACTAGATGAGACAGTTGTCCTTTATCACCAGGTGCATATTTTTGTGATGTGGTGGTAGTCCTCACTCTGGTTCTGGTCTTAGAGATTTGACGATAACTGAACAGGTATCCAAAACATCTCAACTATGTTCCAAAAGGAGCATGGTCCTCAAACCATTTCTATCATGAAACCCTCAATCAGCTCTTCTATTTTACAGAGGAAGGAATCTTTTTAATTTTTTAGTGTAATCATTCCCATTTGCTTTTATATGCGTGCTCATGGGTGACTTTCAGTGATCCTAGTTGAAGTAATATTGGTTCTACAGAAGAAGGAAATTCACTCATCTCTTCCTAAAGATGTTTTTCTGATTATGTTCTGTGTAGAGAGAAAGTTGAAGTAAATTCATAGTGATGTGGCTCCTGGAGTATCTTGGACTCAGAACAAACATAGACAGATGGTGCCAGGGTGAGTCGATCAGAAGCCTGGGGTGAGGATGAGTACTACTGGGTACAAAGTCTCATCTATGAATAACATTAACAGACGGTGAAGATTGTCACAGAGCAAAAAAAAAAGCAGTCTCATAGAAACAAAAATCCCGTTTTTATTGTGGTCTATTGGGAATTTTGATCTGTCACAAACATGATTCAATGATTCCAAAATTTGACAGCTTGTCAGTAATTCCAGTTACCTGTTCTACATGTCATCTTTTTCTCATTCTTTAGGAAGCTTTACATCCACTTGTATATTCCCTGCTTCCACAGCTGACTGCTAAGGGTAGTTTTATTTTAGGAAAGGGATATTATTGGTGCAGTGCAAGGCTATTCAGCAGAGAGAATGTGGGTTTCGTCAACAGGAACACAGTCAGATTTCTCATCTCAGGTGTGCTTCGTCCATGGATACAAACTGTGTCAGGAAACAGTTTTGGAACAGTTTTGGACTGCCCATCTCCCAGTTATGTACCTAAGAACAAAACACGTTTTATTGTTCCTAGTGCAGTGTTCACCAACAGAGCGAAAAACACTGACATTTGTATGACAAAAATCTGATTAACAGGTGACTTCTGAAACAGCAGAATATTGTCTATTTCAACATTAAATGTGTATTTAAGGTAACCAATATATTCCAGCCATGTTTCATCGTATGTAGTGATTACATTGCATTCTCCTCTTTACAGTATCCATATTGAATCTCTTAAGAAGATGTTATGCTGTCTGTTACTGTTGGAAACTATTCTGTAAAATATTTACTTCTGAATTTGTGGCTCCATTGTGTATATTTCCTCGCTATTACAATATTTATTACCTACATACACTAAATAAGTATTCTTTCTTTGGATAAACATGACTAGTGATAATGCTAGGATTACAACTTTCTCACCTCTGGTGATTTGTTCAAGTATTGGCCTTTATGTCTTAGCCAATGCATTTCCCTCTCTTTTAACTCTACCCTTAGGGGCCAGAGAAAGATGAGAGATGCATATATAATCAGCTTCTTTTCTGGGTGTCCATATTTAAAGAAGAATTCTACTTATGATGCTGGAAACGTATTGTTACAAAGATCCCATTGTAACATGTTAATGACATTAGCAGAAAGAAGAATCGGAAATGTATCAGCATTGATGTTGTGCCTTCTTTGAATAGTAATGTCTGGTCAATCCTGGATACAAAAGACATATCTAAAATGAGAATGGCAATTGATTTTGGACATCTGGATTTATCTTCTTTAGGTGGAATCAACCATGTTTTTCTTTGGGAATGATAATAGATATTTTTTTCTCCAAATTATTAGCAACACTACAAAGTAAGATTTTCCTTCTGACAGAGTCTGCCAAGTTTGATTTGCAGAGAACATCTGAGCTGGGCTGAACTTGCTCAAGGGGTTAGGTCTGTAGATCTCATTATTTAAACAAAAAGTTTTCTCAGCAATTTACATAATCACATAACAGTATAGTAATCTATGAGTCCTGATCAACAATATGAAAAAATAGAATGCATGAACATGGGAACTGTTTTACAGGAAAAAAATTGTTTGATGAAGAGCAGAACTAAGACTTCTTCTTTAAGTACGATTATGCTAAACCAAATGTGACTAGAATCTGAAGTACTCCAGGAGATGGCTTTAATAAACTGATATCAAAATCTTGGCAGAGAAAAGTGTTGAAGTGTTATAGGAAAACAGAATTTCACAGAGCTGTCTCTAGAATAGTTCCTGGCCTTTGTGTGTCACAGTGTCCTTGCTCCCTCTGCTAGTTCACAGGGCCTGCCGTTACCGAATACTTCCACTCTGCAGGATTATGAACAGCAGAGCACGATCAGCAGGCCTACTGGGGGCCCAGTGTTGTTCTCTTACAACACTCATTTATACCCAGTAGCTCTGAGCTCTTAATGGTTAATTAATAACCTCTAATTAAGAGGTTAAAGGATTTAAATATAGGATTGAATTCTGATCTTTTGTCTGGCACAGATTTTTCTTTTTTTGAAAATTTTCTGATTATTTGAAGAACTCAAGCATTATCTCTCAGTAGTAGTATTAGATTAACTACTATTTATACAGTTTTTGAGGCATAAATCTCTTATCTTTTCAATAATTATCAAATACTGTTTATCTAAAATGGAGAAATACTGCTGCAACCTAAATTAACATTATATTTTTCTTCTGAGAAGTAAAGTTTGAGTTCGGTGCACTTTTTGAGTAAAGGGAAGGTGTGGAGGCATGGGTTTAGATAGAATCAGTACGGGGAAAATTGTTACACACTTTGTTCATAAACTTATGAAAAATCTCTCCTGCAGGTGAGAGCATCTCTCTTCTTTTGTGATCTCCTTCCTCATAAAAAATCATCATTTTTTTTTAATATTTGGATTTCCATTTTGAGACCTGTTTCTTTTGTTCGTTTCCAGAAGAGGTTATATTAACATGATGAAAATAATTTGTGTTTTGGTTTTACTTGTTACTTTAAAAATTTGAACACTGTGGAAAATTACAGTTTTTTGAGAACTAGGAAACTGTTTCAAGAGTATTTCCCCCTATAGTGCTGCTAGCATTGTGTCTGAGCTGGTGGTGCTTTTGCAGTAAGAACACTGATAACAGTCAAAACCAAGATACACCACAGCTAATTGCTACTGCCACTTCTGGTGGTGGTAATTCAGCATCAAGTACATTGACGTAATTTGCTTAGATGAAGTTGAGACAACCATATAGTGAGCACAACTGAGACTTGGTTACACTAGCTTTCCTAGCATTGCTTAAATTTATTTCCTTTTTGTTGAAAAAGGAAAATCATCAAGATAGGAACAGTCCTGTCACAGAGGTAAAAAGATAGGGGCTACTTAATAATTGAAAATGCTCATGAATGTTGTAAACAATGTGGAATGAGCTTGCTCTAATCATGATACTATAATGTCAGGAGGTGTTACATTTCCGAGCCAAGACAGTCTGACCTATTATTTAGCATGTATTTATTTTGGTTGTATGTGTAACTGTCTAATGAAAAAGTAATTTTGCCTTTCATAGTAAGGATAAAAAATTTTAACACAGTAACAGTTATTTTGGGCATTTCTAAAGCCACAGGTGTGAAGTCAATGGCTTCCTTTTGTAAGTCAACTGATGATGCAAATAAAGTAACCCGAGTGACTGTGAGAAATATTATCTCTGCTCGAGATGCCCTTTATAAATGTAATAATGTTGCAATGTGCTTAATTGCCCGCAACTGAACTGTACCTTTTTAAGGTACATTTGTTAAATATTGCATACCTTTAAAATGAAATTTAGTATAAAGTAAGTAAAAGTATGATTAATTAAAAGAAATCAAATAGAAGATAAACTGTGAAACCTTTTTTGTGAGTGAATTATTTGGATAGAACAGTAATTGGTATACTTTTTAATAGTGAGGCTGTTTAAAAAATAAGGGTCTAGTAATTAAAAGGTGTATAAGTCTGGCTCAGCTGTCTTAAAATTGATATTTATTTGAATTCCTAACACAAACAGTATCAGAATAAAATGTAGAAATAGCCAACATGCAACTAGATTTCTAATGTTTTTAGGCTAATATAAAATTTCTGCTACAAAACATTTCAATCAAGTGAGTGAATCAGGAAGAAACGTAACAGTAGGTATAAAAACCAGCATGGTTTTTAAATATAAAAAGTAGAATGATAGGATACACATAGACTGTAAAAGGAAATTTTTATGAGAGCCTCAGCCAAGTGTATTCCTCAGTGATTTAGGTTTCAGGTGAGAACTTTTGCATAGGGGATGAATGTCTGTGTCAACTGTGCATGGAAAATATCCAAATAAGAGTCTTAATTTTTGCATAAAGCTTTTAACAATAAGAGTGCTGCAGTAACTGCAATATAATCCTAATTCTGCATTATAAAGTAGTTTTCTGTTACAAATAAGTCATGAGATGTTACTTCGCTTCTGTTTATCAAGGAGCTCCGACTCTTCTTTCTACCTTTTTACCTAGGCATCTGTTGTGGCTGATTGACTTAGAGGTCTAAGAAATCATGGTTTCTGGATGGGGTTTTCTGATACCTAGACTACTGCAAGTGGTGATAGTCGACAGTGTCATGATTCTAAATGTATATGATGCTACATTTCATGTCCCTATTTTACAGCAATAGGCACGCTACAGATCCTTCCTGTCCTTCGTGCCTTTTCTCATAGAATGAAGGAGAGATGCTGGTCATCAGCAATATGAGACTAAATGCTGGAAGACTCATTGCTACTATGTACAGTTTCTGAAAACTCTGCTACCACTTGTTCAAAATGCTTAACAGCAGCAGTACATGATGATATTACGGTATCAGTACAGCTGAAGATTCAAATAGTATCACCTATCGTAACGTGTCTATCTCTGATTGTATCCTTTCTAATATTCAGTAAAGCTTGAGCTCCTGATGCATCTTTACCCCTAGATGTGAAAGTTCCAAAAGTTCCCTTCTGTCACTGAAACCCAGTTGTCTTTGGGACAATTGTTCTTTCCCAACATAATTGGCAGAAATTGTTCAAGTGAAGTTGAAAGTATCTGCATATCTAAGGCACACGGAGTGACTGCTTACATCTTGTTTCATAACAAGTTAGTAAAAAAAAAAGTAGACCATAATAATCTGTAAATTTTCATCTGTAATCTTGTAATTTCTTTTACTTACTATAACCAGGATGGAATACAAATGAAACGACAGTACAAATGCCCATCTTTAAAGATCCTATTCTTGTGCTCTGCCACATACACTTCCTGGCAGCCTACTTTTACTGGAAGTTCAACTACTTGCTCTTGATCTTCATTGTCAGCTGAGGATTAGCGTTTACAGTTTCAGCACTTTACCAAAGCAGCTCCTTTGGGATAGCGTGGATTGCAAACACAGGGACAAGGCCCATGGAACTGGAGATAAAATATTATTAATTTAGAGAATGCAGCTGTGGAATGAACTTGGAGAGTTTCCTTGGAGAGTCAGGCACCGGAAGATTCCCCTTTTCAATGACTGGCATGGTTAATCTTACCGAGTGAGACCTAAAATTACCTGCGAAGCGTCAGCCTTGTCACAAGGGTAAAGAGCAGAAGGAAAACTACCACTGTTGTGTATAACAGTATGGACTTAATTCACCTGCTTGATGCTTCAACACTAAAAAAGGAGTATAGGTAGAAAAGGTACAGAAGCAGGTGGCAAAATTTATTAGAAGAATAATGGAGAAGGAATGAAAAGTTTAAGGATGTTTATCTTGGAAACAAATGAGAAAAACATCATGGGAATCTCTAGACTGATAATGGTTTAAAGAAGCTTTTTTACAGCTTTTTTTTCCAATGCAGGAGCAGCTAATGAGAGTGAGGAAAAAATATCCCAGTATAATCACCAAAATATTTGTATGAAAGTTGTGGAAACTTCTGTTGTAAGTTAGGATTTTAAATAAGACTCAGAAAAGGATAATTAGAACCTTCTCAGTTACATTGAAATAAAATACAGAGTGGTATGAAGATACTCAAAGGTGTAGAGTAATTTCCATCTGTTATGAAGGAACCTTCCTTACTTAGTCTCATAACTTTCCGTTATAGAGAAATTAGATAGCTTTTTCTGAATGATTTGGCCATTGTTAAACTATTGGAGGAATGTGGTATTCTCTTTATTTTTAAATGCCGCTCTTTATTATAGCTAAAAAGAGTGTTGAAAAATTTCTAGATGAATTGGATATGTTACTATATTCTGCCTCTTTAAACCTTTATTGGGACTTTATAGCTTTTTGTATGTTACAGATAGTAAAAATACAATAAACAATTCTGTTACAGATTAATTTTAACAAACAAGAAGAAACAAAGTCACAAAGATGCCACTTCTCAGTTTAATCTTGCAGTTAGTTTGAACTGCTGCAGAAAACGTAGAAGGAAGTATCTGTCTCTTGTTCTGAGGAAACCTGGAAGTAACAAGTACAGCCAGAGTTCTTTTTTCCTTTATATACTTTATATCCCTTATAATCTAGCTTTAAAACCACACAGAAATATAGTAACATCAATTGGGCCAGCCTGTAGTTATGTGTTCATCTTCTCCATGTTCAATTTTTCTTGCAGCCTTGCACAGCACTATTGTACTTAGCTATTTTTCACTGCTACCTTGTCACCAAAGAGCAGCCGTGCTGCTGCTAATAAACAAAGTTAATAAACAAAGACTGCAGTTTTAGTCAATACTGAGCATTATAAACAGAAAAAAATGGACAGGTGAGGTAATCCTGCCAGTTCCAGCTAGACTTCTTGTCTAGCTGATGTGTAAACTGTTGATTCATTCACAGAGTCACATCCTACTCAGTTATGAAAACCGAGGGTTTTTTCCCCCCCATAATTTCTTGTCTTTTTTACTGAGTTTCTGAATGTATTAAAATAAACTAGATTCAGTGACATCAATTCATCTGTAGTTACAAATTTATTTAGGGTCATACCAGATTAATAAATTAATTCAATTATGACATCAGAAGAGTGCAATGAGAGGAATATTTGCTATTTTGCGAGGGAGGTCACATAAGCTGAGAACAACATGTGTCAAAGTGTGAACTGGAAGCCTTTGCAGAAAGCCCTAGTAAATGGGGAAAAGAGAGAATGGAACCAGGGTGGCTTGAAGACCTCACCTTGGCCATGTCTTTTACTTCTAAGAGTGGCTTATATGAAGTTCCTGCCAGCAGAGAATTTTTGGTTCCATTCTCCAGCGTGAGGCAAATGCTGTTAGGGCATAAAAGGTCCTGCTCCCTTGCACGACAAGGAGAGACTGAAACCGAGATCTTAGTTTTGGATGCTGATTAGCGTTGTTGTAGTTGGCTTTTCCTACTTGAGTTACAAGTGAGCAGCAGCACTGGTATAAACCAAGGGCAAGATCATTTAGCAACCACCCTCCTTTCTTTCCATTTTCTTAGCTCGGTTTCTTCTGTTTAGCATTTCAGGCACAGTCAGTATAATTCACTTACGTTTGGAGTATATATACTTACTCAGAATAAAAGTGTGTTTGCTACAATAGTTCTTTCAGTGAAATTATTGGAAAACATAATGTCTCATATGTGTTAACTGCAGTAACTTGGTTTAACTGCATCTTTGTCTTTTTAACCTAGGATCAAGATTTTGTCCACTTTATGTTTTTCGTGTGAATTCAATTAGAGTATTGTATTGATAAAGAAATACTTCTGTGATTTGAGAGACATTGAGAGCATTTTTCTTAGTATGAATGAGGTTATTTCTTTTGTAAGTCACCATGTTTAGAGCCTCTGTGAAGTCCTTCTTGTATGACTACTGTAGTTTGTAGACTCTAAAGATGATCTTCTACTTAAAAGTTTCATCAGTGTTCATCTGTTCCTATTTTAGGTTAATGAATATCGCAGAATAAATAAAGTACATATACCTTAATAAGTTAAAGAATGGGAAACATGAAAATGATGGTTTTTTCCAGTTAGCTCCATCTGTAAAACAACTCAAACAGTATGTAGGTGAAAAAACTAAAAATTTCAGAGATTTATTTCTACTGACAATTTAAGGAGGATTTACTCTATGTTTAGAAAAAAACCTTAGAGTGAAATATCTTACTATTTGACACTGCTGAACATGTCTGATATTGTCATTGTATGGCTTACATTTAAACTGATTGTTCTAAACAAAATACTTAAAGAGCTAGCAAAAACCTCTATATCTGTTAACTTTTGTTTGAGAGTTGGGGAAAAAAATGCATTTCCCACCTGAAAAAAAATAGTGTGGTGTTCATTTTTCCCTACATTCTTCATTTTAACAGATTAAAAAATTCAAGATTATTTCCAACAACTCCCATAGGATAGACTGTGTGGTTTTGAGGTAAACTTGGCAGTTACTGTTCCTGCATAGATTGTGGAAGACTGGGATTCAGGGCAGGTAGAAACTAAAACCTAGGTCTCTTACATTTTAGGTAAATACCCAAACATATTGGATTTTATGGTATCTTTTACAGTATTCCACAATGTTTTCTGGACATAATGTCTGAGATCGGGGGAAAAAAAAAAAGTTAGTGAAATAAACCCGGTACTTTCAGCAGGAAATCAAAGTAAATGCCTCAAATGAAAAGCCACTTAATTAGAAGATTCTGACTAGCTTTTTTCAATATCCAGATTTCTGCCAGTTATTTTAAATTCCAGGGCATAGATTAAAAAGTAGCATTTTTGCTACAGTTGTGTTTTTTAACACTTTTCAATTTGTATTCTCTAAATATTTGTGTTAGAATTTTTTTAACTAAAGTTTAAGCTTAGACATTTCATGGCTCTGAAGTTAAACCTACTGAGAGTAGAAAATAGTTAATTATTGTTTATTTGAGGAAACCAGTTAAAATCATGTGTCAATTCCAATGAGACAGTGGAGATTTCATTTTGCCAGCAAGAAAGTCTAAGTGCTGTGGATTAAGCGAATGATCTCTGCTGACGTCTAGTTTCTGTCAATGTTTCATTTTCACTGATATGAAAGCTGAAAACTCTGAATTGTGAATGGCATCAAGACTGTAGTTGTGTTATCAGCCTGGGTATGATAATCCATTGATTTTAAACAGAATTGGAAGTGATGTTCTTGTTTGAAGTTAGGCTTGAGTCTTTAATTGATTAATAATTTTTCTTTGCCTGCTAGACTTGAAGTAGCATCATGGTCTTATGAAGAGGATTTTTATATGGTGCCCTTTCTCATTTCAGTCAAATACTGGAAAAACTGTCATTTGGTGGCTAAGAAAAGTTCTATTTTGCATTGCTGAACATAATGTTTTTTTAAAAAAGTTGCTTTTCTGTAGCCTCCACGTGTCAGTACGAAAGCACAGCCTCAGGGCTTTTCTGCCCATTACATTACATGGAGCTGAAAATACATGTGAGGTCATTGGTCAAACTGAGAAAATTAACTATTTTCAAGTAGTTTATAAAATGCACAAAGAAGTTTTGGGTTTGTTTGGGTTTTTTTTCCTCTTTTTTTTCTCTTTTTTTTTCCTCTCTTTTTTTTATCCTACTGGTAAAAGTTGTCACTTCTTTTTTTTTCAGCACTGCTGAGCCAAATAGTTGTTATGAATACTTTTCCCTGTGTTTCTGCGTGAGTTTAGAGTTCATATTTCTTGTTTTGTTCCATACATAATCACAGAAACGCTGTTTGAAGGGGATCTCTGAACCAACCTCCCACTCAAAGCATGGTTATTGCCAACACTAGATCAGGGCAGCTTGACCTTTGTCTAGGCGAGTTTTGAAAACCTCCATGGATGGCAATCCCACAGCCTCTTGGGACAACCTGTGCTAGTGCTGCACTGCTCTCCTAGTGAAAAAACTTCTAATGTCTAACTTGAGCCTCCCAATGTGCCATTATAATGCATTTTGTACTTTGTTTTGTATTTGTGACTACCAGGAAGAATTTGACTCTAATTTTTTTTTCAGGTGATTTTTCAGATGAGATAGCCGGTTTCCATTTATCTGCTGCTCATCCTCTTTCTAATGCATCCCCATATGTAATTTGTCTAATTTGTAATGAGAGCACACACACCACTGGCTCATAGGCTGGTTTCCACCCTATTTTCCAGGGTTTCTTAGCAGAGCTGGTGTTCAAACAGTTGTTTCCTAACCTCTACCAACACATGGGGTTGTGTAAGAATAGCATCCATCCCAAAGAGAAGTGAGTGTACTCAGAGATGGGTTGGCTAGCACTATTGTAAAAGTAGAAAGCATTAAGTGTTTAATACAGTACAGGGAAGAATGTTGTATGTTACCAGGTAGTCATTGCCACCACGCAGAAAAATTGTTGAATGAATGGACTTGGCAGAATTGAAAGCGAACAAACCCTTTTTGAAGGCTGGATTCCAGCCACATCTGTGCTCCATGCCTGGGAATAGGAAATGAGGGACAGGCTACAATCAGTAATAAAACTTCTGAGAGAACTGTAGCCAGGAAATGAGAAGTGGCTACTACACTTACATCTGGCCTCAACACCCGGGATACTTACTTAAACATCCCCCTTCTAATGTGAGATTTTAAGAAGCTTTGGAAATTTCAGAATCATTGAAGTGAACTTTTAGAAGGCAGGAATGGCTTTGGAACTTGTCAGTATTCGAGATTTTTTTTTTTTTTTTTTTATAAAATGCTGAAAGCTTTGTGGGCATTTCTGGAGGACAGGAAGAAACAAATTCTGCAGAATAATAGGATACATCAGATTACTGAACTTGCTTTTATTACTTGCCTTTGGCAGTAGCTCATGGATCATGAGAGGCCCATAGATTGCTGCTTTTTGACTGATACTGAATTTCTCATTTCCAGAAAGATGTGGGGAACCAAGAGTAAGCAGAATTAACTCAATTCCAGTACAAAGCGAGTATTCCAATAGAAACTATTCTTGACCTTGACAGAGAAATCCAAACTCTTACAAACAGTTGCTTTTGACACTGAAAAGTCTACACAGCTCTCTCAGATATGACATTTTACAGTACAAAAAAAATCTGGACTAGTCATATAAGCCTCATGAACTTCACCACTGTAACTTCCAGCAGATATGAGTGTGATTCAGTGAACTCTTTCTCACAAGACAAAAATGAGCAGAACTTAAATATCAATTTTCCAGCCTAACTTTTCATTATCATTAGTTCTTTGCATAAATTCATACCAACTTCTTTTTCTCTAAAATTTATAGTGGTTTATTAAAGTAGATACTTGTATTTTTGGAAACAATGCAGAAAAGTAGAGAGATTTTGCGTCAGTACAGATAGACGGAATGAGCTATTTAGGCCATTGTTAAAATACATCTATATATATGGGTTATGGATATGCATTGCCGAGTTTTCCACTTAAATATTCTGTTACTGTATGGTTTGATGTAATTATCTGGGTTTACAACCAAAAAAACCCCTATCATCCCAAGAGCCTGTTTTTTCAGTTTCACAACACAAATCTTGGCCACTTGCATTACCAGTAACTCACTGGAGCGTAGAGACTGGAAAGGGTAGTCTTGGGATACCTGAGTTTAGTTCCAGGCTCTGAAGTTTGCCTTGGTACTGGTCACTTTCAGTTCCCTGGTGACTGAACTCCTGAGCCCTCTCAGACAGCAATGTTCTGAGTAGAGTGTAAGTGCAGACAACTTGAACAAAATGCAGTTTTATTTGCATTGCATTTTCTGAAAAATATATGCTATACAATTTTTACCAAATTTTCTTCAAATACTGTGCTGTTCTAAGCACCTAATTATTGCTGCATGTTATTACTTTAGTTTCTCGCTCAAACCTTTGCAGGCTAGAGGATTAAAAAAACAATTACTGGTCTGTAAAATAGATCAAAAAGTTTATTTATGGACTTCCTAAAATGAATACTTTGTATTTTGTTTCAAATATGCATATTCATCTCAAGTGGTTCTGCTCAGTAAGTAGAAAACATATCGTGAGTAACTAATTATTTAATAGATTTTTGTCTTTTGTGTTTAATTTTTTCTATCAGCTATCAATATGTGTGATATTTTTCTTGGAATGGAAAAAGATGTAGTAACAAACTACTTTGGCAGATGATAAGTTGTTTGCTGCTAGAAAACTATAACCTTGAAAAGTTCATACTTTGAGGCAAAAGTTGTGACCTTGTGCCCAAGAGGAAACAAAAGTTAAATTATTTCAGTACAGGAGGCTTAAGAATTGGCAAAAGGCTTGTGCTTTTTATGCATCAGTGAGACTGGTAAGCAAATCATCATACAAACAAAGGCTGTAGATTATAAGGAAGCCACAGAACTGAATGTAACCAAAAATAAACTTGAAGTTCAGCATAGATAATATACTTTAAATGAAGAATGCAACGTTTGGCAAAATTAAAAGGCAAGCAAGGTCTCAGAGATTACATGTGTTATTGATGGAGACGGGCCAGACAACCAACCACCAATTATATACTATTGTCAGTGTAAAGCGTTGAAATATGCCAGGTTTCTAGATTTCCAAATTTTGTTCTCAACTTCATTCAGCTCTTTCTTATTAGTAACTCATGTCCTGCCCCATTCAACAAAGAACAGTCAACAGTGAAGGTTTTTTTTGAACCAGTGAAAAGGCAGAGGACGCCACTTACCCCTGACTCCACAAACTCCTGTGAGGGTAGTGATGACCCTCATGTCCTTCCTGTGGAAGCCAGAGACATGACCCTCTCATTGCTCTGCTACAGGCCAGAGGGTTCAGTAAGCATGTAGGGGGAAAGGGCTGAAAGCAAGAGAAAAACATGCAACTGCTGTGTCCTGGGGGCAGCATGTGGACTCAAGATTGAACTCAGGTGACAAGAGCAGGTAGATTAGAAAAATGACACATAAGCAACATGAAATAACCCTGCTTTCCCCTTCTGGGAAAGGGTCGGTGGCAGTTGAGAGCTCGAGGCAGCATTTTGGTACAGAGAAGAGGTGTGCCTCCAGACTCCTGTCTTGCCTGATGGAGAAGGAGCTGCCGGTTTGTTCCTATAACGCCTCTATGATATAATGTAAAATATATTCTTAGAGGAGTTTTCCTGAAAATACAAAGCAAATCCCAGCAATTCTTGCCTTATGTGTTGATATCCGTGGTAAATAATATTTGAGATCATTTTTAACTTACTCATGGTGGTAATATTTATTTTGGTAAGAGCCTCTGACAGTTCAGGTGAAATAATTTTGCATCATTAATTTATATCTGAACTATATAAAGGATATATTTCTGCATTAAGGAAGTTGGTCTCACAGATTTAGTTTTTTCCAGGAGGTTATTCTTTGTTCTGTCTTAGGTTTCATATATGTTTTTTAATAATCTCCTCTCAAGAATCTCTGAAATTATAATTCTAAAGCCCAAAAAATCTATTTTGCACTTTTAATTTTTTGGCTTAGTATACCATTTTAATGTTTCATAGAAAATACTTAATTTTTTGAAGTTTTGCTTGTGTCTGTTCAGGGAGCTAAATAAACTGCTTAAGCTATATTCATAATTTTTAGGTTGCCAAACTTTACAGTCTCTATTAGCAAAATCAGGTGAGTTGAATTCCACGCTAAGAAATTTAAAGATCACTGTCAGACCCCTTTAAATCACAAGGATAAAGCCAAAAGAAAAGTCAGAGTTCTTTTTGTTTTCTCTTTGTATTTGAATCTCTTACAATATGCCATGTTGCATTTTCCAGCTTTTTTCGGGCAATGACAGGAGCTAAAAAATTCTAACTTTTTACAATGAAAATTAAAATTCCCATGACATCATTTACCTCCAGAAACAGTGGCTTTGAGAAAAAACTTCCATTATAGAACGTGAAATGAATCTGTAACTTTGGTCGTAGTGAGACGGTTTTAATTATCATATATGGAGATTTGGTTATTGTGGGTTCAGAAATATGAATGAAATGGCATGCCTGAAGGAATCATTGCAGTTCTGTATGTACATGGCAGCTGACTATGAATGTGCTCCTAGTCCACTGGAAATGGAAGGTAAAATGTGTGCGTGTATCTTAAGCTACTCTCCCTGGATCTGACACCTAAAAGTCTTCTTAGGTTTTCTTCTATTTTACATTTGGCATGAGATAGCAGTACCTATATAATGATATGAATGGCTTAAATGGTTTATAATCACTTGTTAAGCTGAGGCAACTTGTTACGGGCTTGCACCCAGTGGTTGAAAAGCATTTTAGTCATTAGTCATTCTGTGCAGTATTGTTGGATAAATGAAGATAAGCTATAACAAGAGAAGATATTTGCATCTGTCTGGTGGAATTAGGTAAAAGTACACTTGGAAGAATAAATTACATTTTTTTTTCCCTGGTATTAAGCAGTTTATTGTCTAGTGCCATGGGCTCTTGGATCACTTAGCCCATGTTTCTTACTGTTGTATTTGCAGCTAACAGCTGGTCACATCCTAAAGCAAAGTTACTTGTCTTTGTAACAGCTGGACTGTGTGATGCATGTTATCAGTGTTGGGCCTCCTCCTAGAGTTTAGTTATAATGAAAAAGAAGTATTTCTTGAATGTTACTCTTCTGGAGCGTCATAAATTAAATGTATTTGCTTTACTACAGTATTTCTCTCTGCTTTGTGTGTTGAAATTGATTGCAATTTAGTGATTGCAAAGTATGTGTGGGCTTAAATAAAACAATTGTTAATTATCTTCTCTCTTCTGCAGAAAATTACATCAGCAGTTTGAAATGTATAAGGAGCAAGTGAAGAAGATGGGTGAAGAATCACAACAGCAGCAGGAGCAGAAGGGTGATGCCCCAACCTGTGGCATCTGCCACAAAACAAAATTTGCTGATGGCTGTGGCCATAACTGTTCATATTGCCAAACTAAATTCTGTGCACGCTGTGGAGGAAGAGTGTCTTTACGGTCAAATAAGGTATGGAGTTATGAAAGTTTAGTAACAAGCTTCTGCTAAACTCAGTATCTCTTATTCATTGCTTATGCATCGAAATCACATAGCTACTGAAATGGATTTCCTTTAAGGAGGTAATGATACTACTTCAGGGGCTTTTAAGACATCTGTCCTCATTTAAAATAATTTCCATTTGCAGATGGATTTGTGACCATGGCTTTTAAGTTAATAGATGCCACATTTCTACTAACACACTCATGAAAGTACAATTCTTTGATTGGAGGACTGAATCTTTGTATTGGAGACAGGGGGGTATATCTTGTGATCTAGTGATGCTGATGTTGAGAAACTGATTATTACAAGTTAGAGCAAGAATTTGTTTGTTTTCTGCTTGCCCAGGCTCTTCTCTACAAGATTATTGTAAAATTAGTGTTAGAACAGTATATACAATATATTATGGAGTTTTAAAATGTTTACTATCTATCATACATATGCACATGCATTATGTGTATGTACATATAACTATGCATACATATGTCAAAATATTTTAGGAAAAAATCACATGCACTAACAACATAGAGTTACAGCTAAGTATATTGGTGTTTATTGTATAACAGGTAAAACAGCAATCTGAATTTTAAAAAGTTTGATCATAGAGTAAAAAATTGAGCAGAACTGAGGTAATCACAGAAAACAGTTCTGAGATCAGTTTATTCAGCATTTTAGATAAAGATTCTGACAGATTCTTATAGAATATTCATGACAATACTCAAGATGCTAGTCTTTTGTGGAAACACATATTTTGTAAATCAATGCAATAATTTAATAATATAATATTTATTAATATAATCATTTTCCATTACAATTTATTTCCATAAATCTTTTTTTTTCTCTAATATGTTTATTGCAAATACCATGCAATATGCAAATATTAATCTTTTGGAAGGTGGGAGACAATTGTATAAAAGTTATGTATTTCTTCAAGATTGAAAGGTAGGCTTAAATAATGGAGTCAGGTTTTTGATTGACAAAGTATAAAATAATCTGCTATTTCCTTATGATTAAAGTAATTTAGATTATCTGTAAATCTCTTGAACTCCTTTGGATTTTGTTAAGGTAATTTTGAATTTCTTTCTTCAGTAAGCTCACACTTTTTTTTTTTGACTAAATCATATTGCCAGTAATAAGAGATGTAATAATTTCTGTATTAATTTCATCTGATTATAAAAGGCAATCAAGGCAGATATTTGAGTCATTATGTCTATGTACTTAGAAACATAGAAAAAGTGCATTAGGAGGAAGGCTTCATCTCCTAATGAAGTGTTCTGATACATCATTTAGACTGTCCTTGGAATGGATCATGTGAATTGGGCAGATATTTTTCTGACTTCTCTTGACAGATTTCTAATGAATTTCTTCCACACCCTCATAGGTCATTTGTTCCACTGCTTCTCCATCCTCACCGCAGAAAGCTTTTCTTATTGTCTAATCTAAATCTGTCTTTCTGTAAGCCAACTTCTCCATTCAGTATTATGAGTCTGTTATGCAGCTCTTCTCAGCTGGCTATTTTCTTGATACTATTGATAGTTTAGTGTGATAAATAAGCTTTTCTGTCTCTCATTCATTTCTGTTCTAGATAATTTATGAATACGATGGACAGAGCATCTCTAGACAGATCCCCTGTTAGGCTTCACTGGTGATACCTTTCCCTTAAAAAACTGTGACCATTTATTCCTGTTCTTTTCTTCTTGGCTTTTCATCAATTAAATTTTCTCATGGATGAAAATATTCCGATTCCATGGCAGCTGAGATTCTTTAAAAGCCTGGAAGCCCAACTCAGCAGTATGAACAAAACCCATTTACTCACTTTCTCTGTGACTCCTTGAAGGAACTCTAATACATGTAACAGACATGAATTCCCTTTACTACAGCCATTTGACTTTTCCATATTTTATCATAATTTATTCATATGAGTGCTAATTTTATTCTCTATTTTGGTTTCTACAAATCTGTCCAATGTGGATGTCAGACTCCCTTGTCTATTATTCAGTTGATCTAATGCTGTAATTCCTTAAAAATGAATAACTTGGCATCATATTTGCCACCTTTTATTCTTCTTGTCAGTGAAAGACTGTATCACTGTAAATAGTTAGATATTTTACACTAGATGTTTTATGCTGAATATCATCTGGTTTTAAAAATTTCTTACTGTTTTTTTTGTTGACTCACTTTATAGCTTCTCTTTCTGAAATATCAGTTTGAAGTATATCCTCTGGTTCATTCAGCATAAATTAATATCCTAGAGTAAGTATCTCTCTATTCACTGTGAACATGAATACAAAAGATTTAATTCAGACACAGAGTGTGGCAGACTCCTATTTATGATCTCGTTTATGCCTATACACATTATTCCATGAAAACTATTTTTGATCCACCAGAATTTACCAGAATTCATTCTTTTCTGTTTCCCTTAACGGATACAACTTCATCTTCTTGAAGGATGACTGATAAATTCCTGTTTTAACTGTGCTAGATTTTCTTTGGTCTTTGTAGACATTTTTTGGCAGTTTATATGTGTCTGCTTTGGACCTAATATATGATGATTCTTAAACTGACTGAAATGTTCTTTGATGGAGCTGTTTGATCTGTTTCTAACCTTTTTCATAATATCAAATTTCAAGCCACGTTCGTGCCATTTACACCAGATTCTGCTACTAAAAAGTTTAGTACAGGCCAGTGTTAGCAGCATGCATCTCAGAAGAGGCAGATTTGCAAAGAACACTTCTCTTTCAAAGCTCACAAGGAGGACTCCTGCTTACAAGTTTAGTAGGACTCCTGGCTTAGCAGGAACAGAGCAAGGAAATGTTTAACTGTTGTCAGAGCATTAGATTAGGATTCTCAGACTGATTGGATGATTTATTCATTTTTCAGTTTAGTTACAGTTCCTGAAATATATGCATTAAAATTCACAGAATCACAGACTGGTTGGGGTTGGAAGGGACCTCTGGAGATCATCTAGTCTAACCCCCCTGCCAGAGCAGGTTCACCTAGAGCAGGTTACACAGGAACACGTCCAGGTGGATTCTGAATGTCTCCAGAGTTGGAGACTCCACCACCTCTCTGGGCAGCCTGTTCCAGTACTCTGCCACCCTCAAAGTAAAGAAGTTCCACCTCATGTTGAGATGGAACTTCCTCTGTTCAAGTTTGTGCCCTTTGCCTCTTGTCCTGTTGCCGGGCACCACTGAAAAGAGCCTGGCCCCATCCTCCTGACACCCACCCTTTAAATATTCATAAGTGTTGATAAGATCCCCCCTCAGTTGTCTTTTTTCCAGACTAAAAAGACACAAGTCCTTCAGCTTTTCTTCATAAGAGAGGTGTTCCAGTCCCCTAATCATCTTGGTAGCCCTTTGCTGTACCCTCTCCAGCAGTTCCCTGTCCTTCTTGAACTGGGGAGCCCAGACCTGGACACAGTAGTCTGGATGCGGCCTCACCAGGGCAGAGTAGAGGGGGAGGATGACCTCTCTCGACCTGCTGGCCACACTCTTCTTGATGCCCCCCAGGATGCCATTGGCCTTCTTGGCCACAAGGGCACATTGCTGGCTCATGGTCATCCTGTTGTCCACCAGGACTCCCAGGTCTCTTTCCATCGATCTGCTCTCCAGCAGATCAGCCCCCAACCTGTGCTGGTGCATGGGGTTATTCCTCCCCAGGTGCAGCACCCTACACTTGCCCTTGTTGAATTTCATGATGTTCCTCTCTGCCCAGCTCTCCAGCCTGTCCAGGTCTCTCTGTATGGCAGCACAGCCTTCCGGTGTGTCAGCCACCCTTTCCAGTTTTGTATCATCGGCAGACTTGCTGAGGGTGCACTCTATCCCCTCATCCAGGTCACTGATGAATATATTGAAGAGGACTGGACCCAGTACTGACCCCTGGGGAACACCACTCATCACTGACCTCCAACTAGACTCTGTGCCCCTAATCATGACCCTCTGAGCTCTATCTTTCAACCAGTTTTCAATCCACTCCCCTGTCCAGGTTCAGTGTTGTACAAATAGTCATATATTCAAATATTCAATATATATTCAAATATTCATATATTCAAATATTCAATATATGTTGTGCAAATTCAGTTCAGGTTGTACAAATATTACCATTATGCAGGAGTTCCTGCTAGATCCAACAAATAAAACTGATAATGGTGGTACTGCTGCTTCTGTACTACCTATTATCTTGGTAAGTGGAGTATTCAGCCAGGATGGAGGCTTAAATTTCATGGGAGTAATGGACGTTGAACTGTCATCTTTTATGTTTATGAACAATTTCCAATTGATTAAAACTGAAGTAATAAATTGTACGACAGCAAGCCGTAACTGTTCTTAGTAATGTAGGTACCACTGATATACAAAATATACTGTTATTTTTTAATTATATACTGATTTATATAGGGAAATGAACAAGGCAGGAGACAACAGAATGAGGTTTATGCAGCTGAGAAATTTACATGCTAAAATATCGGACAAATACAGCTTCCAAATAGATACAACTTTGTATGCAGTGAATATAAATTCCAACAGCTCAGAATGCCAATTCAGTAAACCAACATTTCTCTTGTAGAGGAAGGAATTAATACTTGCCTGAAAACTTAATTTGACGCATGCCAAATACCTTGTTTCAGGGTGTTTGGCCACCTGCTATCACGTGAAACCACTGAAACTTCCTTCTCTCTTTGTCTTTGAACACTAAAAGTAAGAGATTTTCAATTGTTTTATAGGACCCAGCAACTGTGTGCGAAACGCATAAGGTCTAAGTGGCGAACTTCTCTCAGCTCCCTACGGTTCTGTGAAAGCTTTAAATTCTGATTATTTCTCTGGGGCTACGTTTGATTTTCAGAAAACCATCAAGTTCTCTTTGTTGAATGATTTTTAACTGCAGGACATGCAGTGTGACCATCTATGCGGAGTCACAAAATTTTACCATGCTTGTGCTAATGCATAATCCATTTTGTTCTGTTGACAATTGGCAGGCACCAAAGAATTAGCCTCTCACGATCAGGATTTCTAAGTCACTAGGATTTGGGATAAACTCAGTAATTTCCTACTGCATACAAATATGTTGGTCATTAGGAGACATGGTTTGATTCTGCATTTCTCTAGAAAAGACGTGTGACATTACAAACTTGAGGAAAAGATTTCTCTAAAGCATTTGAAACTATTTTCAGTTGGTAGCTGTTTTGAATCTCATTAAAGAGCAGATGGTCTCAATTTCAACAGAGGCTAGGCATGTTTGAACTCCACTCATTAGGAGTTCTCTGAGAATTTAATTTCTTAAATGTCTTTGCTATTGAAATAACTGACTAGACTGTCTCTCGTGGTCAGTCATGTCACTCCTTACGTTGTACTGCTGTGAACTCAAGAATTTTTGACAGCAATGTGGGGGAGGCAGCTGAGAAGCTGGAGGTAGTCTTAGGTGTCTAGTAAAGCATGACAGCTTGTCTTGAACTTCACATACCTTTATATTTCATATCCTGTTTCTGAAAAGAGACTCTTCATCCTTGAGGTTATTCAACATAGGTAGATTGTGTGAACCAAGTCTTGATTACTGTTATGATCACAGTGTGAATCAGGATTTGGAGCCTTAACGGCCCTTTCAAAGTCACCGATTTTTGGAATTACTGCTTTGCGTTAGAAAGCTTACACTTTTATACGGTGAAGTGTTTGAGACTCTTCATTATGCCATTAATTTCTGAGGCAAATCTTTCATCTTATTTTAATATATAGTTTATAAATACGTGTATATATATATTATTTTAGTTGTTGCCTAAGTGGTGCTTGTACTTTGGGATATCATTTGAGCTAACAGAGAGTGAGATAATATCTTTGATACATGAGAATTATTGATTAGCCATGATTTTCACTAATATAGTTTGAGGGTTTGGGAAATGTGAGTTGGTATGTTCTCCTTGCTTACAATCTTAGGATGGATTTAGTATGTATTTTATCTTTTCTGTGATTAAAGCTAAGTTTGTTTTCTGGAAATTCTTGATTTGAACATGATTAAGATTTTTCAAAATGAGACAGCGATGGAACAGAACAGTATTACCAGATCAGTATTTCTGAGCCAACATTAGAACCTCGTGGCACATGAGTAGGTATTAGAAAAACTGTCTCAAAACTCTTAAACTGTCCTCTCTAAAATATGCAACAGTGTGTGGTAAGAGTTTGTTCCTGTGTTTTAAATTTCTTATTTCTGAGTCATCTCTATTACCGGTGTGTATGTACACTCCACTATGTTGTCAACTGAATTTACTTTTCTTGTATGAATTTACATTTCTCCTTGTGTATTATGGTTTTACTCCTCATAAGTGTTTTAAAAATCTTCATATCTTAGGTGAAAACTACTAAGTGAAAAAAATAGATTAGAACGTAATTCATAATATGAAGAGGTGGATATCATCTGTGTGTTTACAGAAGACTATTAGAATAATTAAGAGGTGAAATTTTCTGTATGTAATTATCATTTATGATTTGGCTAGACTGGAGTACTATGTTAGAACAGCATAAAAGTAGTCAGGACAATAGATAAACCATATTAGTCATTATTTTTGGAATAGAGATAAAATTGGGAAAGAAATCCATATGACAAAACAGAATGTTTAAATATATGTGTATAATATAAATATATAAATTTGTATAAAGAATATAAAGTATCATAATAATTAGGTTGGAAAGGACTTCCGGAGGTCATCTTATCCAACCTCTTGCTCAAAGAATGTTGGATTACATGAGTTTTCAGAGGGCCTTGCCCAGTTAATGTTTGAATCTTGAAGGATGGGGATTCAGCAACCACTCTGGGCAGCCTGTTCCAGTGCTTGACCATTCTCATGATTAAAAAATAGAATAAAAATTTCCTTATATCTAGTCTGAATTTCCCATGTTCCCAACTGTATTTGTTGCCTTTTGTTCCATAATTCAATATGTATCTTCAATGTTCCATACTTCAATATGTATCTTCAATCAACATAACACGACTTGTCATCAAATGACCAAAATATGGGTTTTGTGTAGTGCAAATTATAAGAAAATAGCACAATTTCTAACCATTTTCTTGAAATACTATGGGCCTTACTTATAGTCTGTTTTAAAATTTCAGGGATAATGTTGCGGTGCAGAATAAGAAAAACAGTAGGTAAAATTGAAGACAATAAAATATATTAAGACATAAAGGACTGTGCTAAAAACTGTCAATTCTGCTCTAAAGAATAGCTAGCCTAGGTAGGTAGAACAGTCAGCTACGCTATATGATAAAAAAAAAATAATAATAGCAATAGTTTTCATCTCAAAATTTGTTTTCTTAAGGATTTTGTCCCTTTTAAAACTTTGTATACATTTTAACATCTTCTACTTAATATTTACATTTTTCATTCATTGCGAATTGTCAAAAGATGTTCCTGTTTTCTAGTTTGAAATATCACTGTGTCTGTTTCCCATTTTTTTGTGAAACCTGCTACCTTTACTTTTTTCTTCAGTTTAATGTATTTAAAATCTTTATCTTTGTCTTGTGCTGTTTTACCTACTATGTCTTGTGGTTTATGTAATTTTCTCAAGCTTTTTGTTTTAAAATTTTATTTTTAATTGCTGTCTGTATCCTTAAATTGGGGAACTGGTCTGTTCTGACTTAATTGCTCTTCTGTGCTGTTACTTACCCCTTCCTGCAGCTGTGAGACATTCACTGAGAAAGCAACCTAACCAGGCATTTACAATTTTAAAAATTTCTTAGCCTCTGTGCTAAAAATACCTGCTTATGGATTATGCTCCTCTTGTATAGTAGTTAATATTTCTTCAGAGGTGACTTGAGAAACTGAGGCACTAGATGTTGCCATTCAAAGTATCTGTGAGCAACTGCTGCCACTTCTATTGCAGTGGGATGGAAAGCCCTGCTAGGAAAGTAGCAGAGCACCTGGTGCTGTGCAGGTAAATATGTCTCTGCACACAGAGTGATAATGCTTAGTGGTCCTGTGATTTGGATAGCTTTCAATGATATTTCGTATTTGTGTAACTAAGAATGCCACTAAAACCTGTAGCGTCTTTGAAAATACTTTAATCTTTTACCACTGTACATAGGATCATAGAATAAGTTGGGTTGGATGGGACCTATGGATGTTATCTAGACCAGTCTCCTACTCCAAGCAGGATTAACTTCAAAGTTAGAACAGGTTTTCAGGATCTTGTCCAACCAAGTTGTAAAAAACTCCAAGGATGGAGAATCTGTAACCTTTTTGGGCAACCTCTTTCAGTGCTTAACCAGATTTGGTTTTCTCTGATATCCAGTCCAATCCCTTGAATGTTGTGTTTTGTCCATTAGCTGTGCATCTCCAAAAATTTCTGCCTTTGTCTTCCCTATAGCTCACCTTTAAGTAGTTGAGGAATGCAAGTAGTTCCCCTCTTCCTGCACCCTTCCCTACCCCAGCCTTCTTTTAGCTAAACAAGCCTGTCTATCTCCCTCAGCTTCTCCTCGTATATTGTGTGCTCTAGTGCCCTGATTGTCTCGGTTGGCCTCTGTTGTATTCTCTTCTGTTTGTTTTTATCTCTAGTATTGGGGGGGAATCTTAAACTTCTGTAGGAGCACAAAGTTAGATGTCATATAGGTATCTGAACAACAAAGCAATAAAATGAGTTGTCACCCTTTCTTGGTGAGCAGTTGTATTTCCAACACAACTAAGTGCTTAATTGCATGCCTAGATTTAGTCTCTGTATTGGCATGTGAAATTAAGGTACCAGAAAAAAAATCATCGTTCATCATTCACAAAAATGGGAAATAGTTTTGACTGAAAGCATTTTGAATATTTTTGTTTTCTAAAGTATTACTCCATTTACAGTTTTATACAGCTAAAAAAAAAATTCCTTCAAGGAAAAAAATAATCATTGGGAATCTTTGCAGTTAATATTTATGTGTGTGAAAAGGAAAGTATAAATAATATAGATCTGACATGACACACAGTAAACACTTCTGACAAACACTGTCTCCTTATGCTTTTAAACTCTAGTAGTTTAAAGATCTGTATAGTGACTAACATGCAGCTATGCCATTATGCACACCCTATATCTTGCTGTAGTAAACAAACACTCTTCATTTCACTGGACTCTTTACGATCCAAAGGGTTGAAGGATGCTAATCATTTGCAGTCCTGGGGTCCAAGGCATGTAGAGCTAAATTCTGCATGCTTTTTGTGAGATGCCCCATTTGTTTTATTAAGGTAATTAGGACATGATTCCCCAATTATTTTTATGAAAATAGTTTTCTTTGTGCAGTTTTTTTTTGTACAAATATTTTCTTTGATATATAAAATCATCTCAATTTCACACACAAAAGAATTAAGAAAATTATTAAAATGACATATTTTTCACTAGGTCTTCTTCACCACTAGGGGAAATGAGAAGAGATATATTAATTCCTTTGATATTTGTTTGTTTATTTTACTAACAAATACTACTGCTTGCTTTCAAAATGAAAGTGACTCTTTCCTTCTTTGTCTTTTTTCTGTCCTTTCTTTCTTGCTTTCGTGGATATGAACTCCAGGAGGACAAAGTGGTTAGAGCCTTTTTTCTGTCTAAAGTTCTTTTCTTTTATGGGTAGACTTACTTCCTGGCCTACATTTGCTTTCATTTACACGGGTGTAATTCCTGCTGAAGGCAAGGGGAGTTACTGTCATTAAAATGAAAGCAATGTTTGGCATGAGAGGCTTACCTGTGTTTCAGATAACTTACTAATAATCTGTGAGTTGTTGTGAACATTATGCATGATATTTCCCTCTGTTTGCAGCCTTTGTGAGCATGCCCCTACTTTTCCTTTAGTTTTGCAATATGATATGTGCACGGTTTAAAAAAAATTAAATAGGTAATTGTCTCATAGGTGTCTCTTAAAAAATACAAATCAAAGTGGCATAAAGTTATTAAAATAATTTGTTGCACCCTGTGATAGTGATGTTTATATCATTGATATGTATGCACTCAACATTTTAGCGTGTAACTTTTTTTTGGCACGGTAGTTCAGTTTTGATTTTTAAGGACAATACAATTTGATACCAGTAAACATTAAGAAAACATATTTATTCTAAACATTTAGGAATATGCCAGCAGTATCATATAGTTATCCATTTCTATATAAATTATTTCCTAAATTAAATAGTATGTACGCATTCCTAAAATGTAGTGCACATATTGTATTGAGCATAATGTTGAAATAATGTTAGATGTTATGCATGTTGCTGACACTTGTTTGTCTTGCTAGTATTACACCTGAAATAAATATTTTAATCTGTTCTTATTTTATATATGTTTAGAAAAGGTAGTATAAAGCTCAATTTGAGAATAAGCGTGGATATATTTCAATATTTTACCAAATTAAATGTGATTTTTTTTTTTTTATAAGAGAATTGAGAAAACTACCTGAACTAGTGTAAATCTGCTCTTCCATGAAAATCTGTAGTGTATTCTGAAGGACTGCAATTGCAAAAGCAGCTTGCCCTGTAGTGCTTGGCAAATTATTTCCTATATTAGATGGACTAAAGGAATTCCTTAGCATTCATACACATCTAGTGAATGTATGCACAGCAAAAGTTTTTCTCCAATAAATGTAATTTTTTCTTACTGATAGCAGTGTCAAAGCTCCCATTGAACTCACACATGTGGTTCAGAAATATATTGCTTCATACAAAAGTTGTAAACCATCTGCTGTTGTTACCATTTAGGATATGTTTTTACTAGGGGGGCAAGTCATCTTTGTGGTGATCCCCCAGTCTGTTGGAGGATTACATAGTTTTCTTTTGGCCTGCATCATTAGAGTTTTCCACATTTAAAAGGTTGTGAACTGACAGAAGCTGTGAAGTAACCCCTGTTCCTAGAATACAGAGTTAGCTGTAGAGTACAAAAGGTAGACGAATGAAAGGAACAATTTTCCCTTTCAGTATAATTTTATGATGGATGCGAAGAGTATTCCCCCAGTCAGTCCAACAACCAATGTCTGTGAGGTACTCATCTATATTGCAGCAGTATCAAATCCTAAAATCTCTTGGAAAATAAAAACAAAAAAGAGTGAAGGAGGTCACAGTAATAAGGTTATATGATTACCTAGTTTTACCATGTACATGTGTTAAGGAGGGAAGGGACAGGAATTTCCCTGCCTAATCAACTAGTTAGATTTTTCCATAAATAATAAAAGTGCCTTAAGTTGCTTTAGGTAATATCCATTTCTGCTATTTTATAATAGATGTTTTAGAAGTTACGAAGGCAGAAATAAAAGGAAATATTTTAAGTCACATTTTTCTCCAGTACAAACACTGAGAAGTATAGGGGCAGCCGTGGTATTTATCTTGCAGCTTTGGTGCTAACAGTAAGGTTAAAAACCCCAATGCATTGTATGCAGATGTCCTCAAAATGGATACTTCAATGTAAACAGGATTTTTTAATTTCATGCGATACAGCTTTTACCAGTAGGTTAACCCACTTAGAGAATCCTCAATATTACTGATTATCCTTTGTTTTCCAGTGTTAGTGTATCAGGGAAGGTGTGAATTCCAGTGTTTCTTAAGAAGCCTATTCTGTATTTTGTAACCATGGAATGGCAAATTCAATCTAGAGTGTTCCTAGATAAAACTGTAGATACTTGGTGAGTGTTGGTGGTATGTTGACCGAATTAAACAACACAGATTTGGAAAATGAGATGTATTCAAAACATCAGGTCTGTGAGGAGTTAGAGAGTAGAAAGACATTTTAGTGTGTCCCCTGTAGAAATTTTGTCACATCTTTTGATAAATATTAAGATTGTAAGGAAAATGTAGGATAGCACATGGTGTCAAATGATTAGGACAATCATACACCAGTCTATTGGTGCTATTTATGGTGGTGGTAAATGGAGTTGGACAGGAATTCTGACTATGTTGTAACGTTGTAGGTATACCATTAAACATGCACAGAAGGGAAATTTTATTACATACTAATACCACTTCGGAGTATAAAGCTCACTGTCCCTTTTTCCACACAGGATGTGGAAATGTCCCATTCCTGCATTAGTTTGGTGTCACTGTATATAAAGAAGTACTTTTGCAAAATGGAGACCCAAATGTGCCAGAAAGGAATAATTTATGTTAAGTTATAATAAAGAGTAAGATCATCTCTGAGAAGGAAACAATGGACTTTTAAAACTGAAAAATAGTGTGATTAGTGAATTTTTTCCATCTTCTGGATTTTTTTTCTTTAAATAACAAAGGTACATTGTAAAGGATATCCTGCATTTGTGTCACTATTATTAAATGAAAATGGGACTATGAGGTAGCAGAATGCTCTTTGAGAAACCAGAGTCAATTAAGGCTGATTGAAATGAAGTTTATTTAAAAAAATAAAGATTCACAAGATCATCTTCCTTTTACTTAGATTTTGACAATTATATTCCTAATGAAATACCTTCATTAAAATGAGCAACACCATTAGCTACGGTAGTGAAATTTTATGGCTACATCATTGAAAATCATGGAGGGTGTGATTAAAAAGATGAGTAACTAAGAAGTGCAATACAGTTTGTGTGAAAACATATCTTCATTGCAAATCATCGAAAATGAACTAGTCGTACAATATTTCAATTTTGACTGAATGTTTTCCTGAATTTAAATGAATTTAAACATACCTTTTCTTGGAGGCACTGGCTTTAAAATAATCACTGATACTTCTGGAGAAAAAAAGTAAGCAACCTAATACAGGAAATTTTTGGAAACAGTTGGCAGGAGAAAACACGGTTTCTTCTCATTTAGCTTCCGTCACTTGCTGGTCATGAGCTGGCTTTTAAAAATGTTGATAAAATCCCTGTACAGTGTTTAGTTATGGACATTTGAGGTTTAGATACGTCGATTCGTGTTTTGTTTTTCAAGTGTTCGTTTTCTTACTCTGCTTCATAACTGTCTCAGGTACAGAGATAGAAAGATCAGTTTTAACTAAATTACTTGCGCCTTAATTAAATTACATTGAAATGTAATTACATATTCACAACAAAGGTTTAGATCAGTGCTGCCCTGTCTGAACGAGAGTGAAGATTTCTTTCTGGATTACACAATGCCAGTTGCCAGTAGTGAAATGCGGTATGTTTTTTGGTTTTTTTCCCTCCATCCCAGAAGTTAGGATGCAATTGCTGATTGTCTCTCATAAAACCGGAGTCAGCTGAAGCAAAAAGATGATGTATATGCGTGTTTAGAGATATGCATGATATAGAGAACACGTATTTTTAAAAGCTGAAGGAGAACGGGGACCTCAGAGAAACCGTGATTCCTTTATATTCCTGCTAGTGAGAGGAAGTCGTCTTAATTTTCTTGCATCCACTTAATTCAGTGCAAGGAGCACCTAGAAAGCAGTGATGGCACTGAAACCCGATCTGGGCTTCATCAGAGAAATTGGAAAGACTATAAACTATTGGGTATTAATCTCACAGATTCTAACACAGACCTGTAACTCGAACTGGAAGAATAGATTTTCTTTTGTAGCTAAATTTCTGCATAATCAAGTAAACACTTCTCTTGCTGGTCATGATCTGGCTTTTAAAAACTTTGAAAAAATCCATGTACAGTATTTAGTTATGGACATTTGAGGTTTAGATACATGAATTCATGTTTTTCAAGCGTTCGTTTTCAAGTGACAGATTCTAAAGTGAGATGAAATGGGCAATTCAGTAGCCTGGCCTTCAGAAGTTCTGATACTTCCTTTGTTCTTTCATCTCTTTTAGTGGGTTCAGGAAGTTGTTTTTAGGGAAACTGTTTTAAACTGCTACAGGTAAATCAAAGTCTTCAACAGAACTTTTTATAATTCTGCAAAGAATAAACCTGAGGAGCAATGCTAGAGAACTTCCTCTTTGTTCTGTCTTTATTTCCTGTGCAAGTGGATAAAACATTTGACACTTTTCTTGAAGTAAGTCCCCTACCTTGGTACTGTTATGCATTTTGAAACACTTAAGACACAGACAAATAGCTTGTCTTTAAAAATCAAGTCTTCAGCCTTCACCAATCCTAAGAACCTGCAGAATTTTTTTTATAAAGTCATCTCAAAGACTCTTCTAAGCAAATTCAGAAATGTATTTACTGAATAGTTTCCTAGGTTAATTTCCCTAATAACTTGACTGACTTTGGATTTTTTTATTTGAACTTTAATAATTTAATCACAGTTTAATAATTTTTGAGATTCCTAGATGGAGTTCAGACAATGACAGTTTATTTTTAGCAAATTAATGTCAAAGAACAATTCTATATAAAATTACATTAGAAAAGATGAAAAGCAATTATCATAGGGCATTATTCTTCCTTCCTTTGTCTTACTGCAGTTAGAACTGCCTATTCCGTAGTTTTCCTTCACCATGTTCCAGAGTAATGAATTACTCCATTCAGGAGAGACCAAGGTGGTGGTGAGAATGTTTCCTGTCATTTTGTGGAAATTGCACTGTTAAACAAGAAAGAAAGCTTTTCTCATTTTATTTCTGCCTTTCTGAACCGATCCTGGGCCCTGCCAAGTATCCTATTGTTTCTAAAATATCCGTGTTGCATGTCTGTACCTTCACAGTGCCCTATAACTTTCTCATCTGGAATTGCACAAATGTGAAAAGTATTTGTAGAAACCATAGGTTGCTCCTCCTACTGCTGCCTTATTGCTGTTGGAATAGACCTTTTTGGGTAAACTCTTACCCTGTTCTTGACACCTGACTCAGACGGACTTTGTGTCTTACGAGACACACTGAGTCTCATCAAGCTTTTCATGGGCTATATATGCTCTAAAGGATACTTTTTTTTAACAAAGAAATATATTAATTTCCAGATTATTGGAAAAAAACTTTTTTACAAAGCCACTCGCAAAAGCAATAGAATATTTCCTAGACTTACCTCTGACTAAAGCCTCCTGTACAAGCTATTTTCTAGGATCGCTTTCTGAGATATCTCCCTGCTGCGGGAACCTTAATGATTTTCCTCAGGTCTTGAGTATTGTCTTTCAGATTGGGATCTCTAAAAGTAATTTGGAGAGTTGGCAACTTAGACCTTCCTGTCTTGGGCCACTTGTCCTAGGCTGTTCTCTGATCCTGTTTCTCATGTATCCATTTGTCTAAGCGGCTCTCCTTTATCTTACTGTGTTCAGAGCTCAGTCTTGTTTCCTTCATCACTACAGAATGCACCTCTAGTAGCAGAAGGTGCTTTTAATGAACACGGGACTGAAAGCCCACAGTTTTTCTGCTTTCTGTCTCTTGGAGTTGGATTGCAAAACATAAATAAAATGAACTCTCTGTAAATATAAGTACTAAGTTGCTTCTTTTCTCATGAATCGTGAACATGATTCACAGTCAAATTATGTTCTGTACTCACAAATATGTTACCTAGCCTTCTGTTTTCAGCATTTTCAAGACTGTCACAATGTGGCATGTAATAGAATGCAGTTAGTACATATACATCTTATTAAAGCTGCAGATTTAATCTTGCCTGAAGTCCTGATGAAGACCACACATAGAAATGCATTGTACTGATGGTTAAATTGGCATACAAATGTTTTCCCTAAATTATATCTCTTCCCACGTTGTTAACTTTGATGGCCTTACTGTCATACTAAGATACACTCTGTGTTGGCCATCACAGTCAAGGGACAGGGAGATTACACTGCTTTATGGACCAACTTTGTATTGACTTCTGTTTGTTCTTTTTTTTTCTTCACCACAATGCCCTTTGGCCCATTTCCTCATGCACAAATCAATGGCATACCCTTCACAGTGGTCAAGGAAAGGGGGATGCGATCCTAGGAGTTGCCAGTCTCCTTTTCCAGCTTCTCTTGTATTTGAAAGTTGATTGGAAAATAAAAATAAATCAACTTATTGACACAGTGGAGCTTCAGAATGGTGTTAACTAGTTCAATCTAATGACTACATGGGCTTTTATATATCTATGTAGTGATTCTTTGCCTTTGTTAGCAAACTCCATGCTTGAAGAACAGACTCAGATATGTTTCTTGCTTAAGAACAAACAGAAAACTGACTAGAAGAGTAAGTCAGTCTGAAAATATATATACTTCTCTATTAGATGAGCAAGGGTTTATATGCGCAAAAGCCTGTATATTTTTTTCACCTACAACAGTCAGTGTAAAAGGTACTAGTTCCTCCTATAATATAAACCTTGTCCTGTACATGTACACTATAGTGGTGTAATTTTATAGTACAGAAATTAGAAGTAATTGGTTTGCTTTTAGATGGTACTGAATTTCTGAAAACCATTAGAGCTGATTTAGAGAGAGCCTGGTGGAATTAGAAGGGCTGGCTTTCATTTTGCTAACTATTTTATTATGTGATTTTTTTCTATCCTGATAGCACTAGAAATTTATCTTTTAATTTCAAATTGGGCAAAATAGATCCATTTTCCTATAATTTCTTCTTTAGGCTATCCTAAAATAATTTTATCTTAAAATGTGTATGGAAACAGTGTAATAACACTATATACTTTATCACATCAACAGATTTTTGCTTTCATTTTTGTTCAAATTAATAAAGCTATTTGCAATTCTGGAACCAGAAGATGAAACAGTTCCTGAGCAGTAAGTTATATTTGCCACCTGTTGCAATATTCAGAAACCATATCATGTGCTATTAAGTTCCAGGTGTAGACCTTTATCAAAGGTAGCTCAGCAAATTCCTTGTTGCAGTCCCAGGTGTGTAACAGCACACCTAGGACTCTTTGGACACAGTTAGACATTATGGCACAGCAGGGGATGGTATAAATGTTTAATTATCTAGATTCAGCTTCAGTGGCTGGAAACCAGTGCCTATATATATAAATAATGAAGACATTGCTAGTAATAGAGTAAAGCGGCAAACCTCTCAAGGTGGTGGTTTTTTTTTTTTCCCTCAATTGTTTACTTAGGGCTTTATTTATATAGCGTCTTCAAGGAACAGTTTATTGATAGGTTGAGGAATTAAATGAAAAAGGCCTTGTACCTGGGTTAATATTGTCTGCTGGTTAGATCTGCTTTATGAAAAAAGGAATTTGTATGGCGAAAATATCAAATATTGGATTCACAGGCAAGACAATTATTCAGCATAGTATGAATGACTTCATGTAGACAACTTCAGCAGATATTGGACTTGAGTGCATTCATGGAGAAATTTAAATAAATGTGAAAAATACTGTGTTTAAACGAGATGTCATCTAGGAAGTATAAATAGGAGGGTATTTGAAAATTAAAAATTCCTTGGTTTGAATTATTATAAAGATGCCCTCATTCAGCATCAAGGAGATCTACGGAAAAGCCTGGATTTCAGGTAGCTAATTCAATTTCAGTCAATTGATGTGTACTAATGTTTGTAGTTTTTTGAGAATTAGTTTCATGCAGTTCACAAGTCCTTCTTGTCATTTTAGACCTGCAAGAAATAAAATAACTATGCTTTTTAAACCAAATTCATAAAAAAAAAATTACAGGAGCTCTGTTTGATGTTGGGGATAATATGCTTTCACAAAATAAATCTCTAGTGTTTTTATACTGATGGAACTGTAGATGTATCTTTATTAACTGAAGTTAGAATCTTAGTCATTTAGTTTACTATGTATACAGGTACACATCCCATTTATCTTTAAATGTTTAAACTTCTTGGGCAGTGTTAATCACTAGCGTTCATTTAACCTGTTCATCTTTCAGTTTCAGTGTAATTGCTACATAACTTCAGAGTCATGACCTGGTTAATTAAGGTGTTCTTGCTCTCAGATACTTGGTCATGTGATTATGAAAGGTGATATTTATTGTTGTTAACCATTTGGATTTCTTACAGTTCTAGGTAGGCAATGTATGGTAACTTTCCAAGAGATGAGAATACTTTTACCTCTACATTGAAGAGAGGGCTCAAATGCTTTTTTCTCCTGTTGTGTACAATCGTCTAGTTGTCTGTTTGCATTCAGTATTAGTTCATTTTAGTTTATTTTTAAACTCTAGCACCGTGATGATTATATACATTCTTTAATAAATTGTTTTTTCTCTGTACGTGGGAAGGAAATTCATATGTCTCTCTCTTAATCGGCTTTAAATTATTTTTTAGTTTTATCTAATCCTGGTTTTGTTTTCTTTTTGTCATGGACATAATTCAGAGAGGCCAAATAAAACACACTATAGTGGATATCTGGCCTCAGTCATTTGGGAAGAGCATAATTTTTTGCATTGTTATTCACATATTTGTTTTATAGCAAAAAGTGAAAATCAGCTCACAATTTAGCCTATAGATCCAGACACCAATCTCAAGCGCTCATTAAAAATGTCTAAAAAAGTTATTTTTTTATTCAAGAGAAAATGCTTTATTATTATGAACCATGTTGCAAAGAGATTTTTTTGCGGTAATCTGTGTTTCTCAACTCTTTCTAGATTAATATGATTATTTTTGTTTCATAGCGTCTTCATTTATTTATCTTAACTGACTATTTATAAAGAACTTTGAAATAAAATAGCTATCGGCCTGCAACATTAGACTTCTGTAGTTTTATTGTGCCAAAAGCTTAATAAAATCTCATAGATACATTTTGTATTGTGAATAGGATTCTGATACTTCTATTGTAGTTGTCACAAATTTAAAATTAAATATGAAGTAAGAACAAATCTAAGCCTTATCATACTTTTCCTTTTCCTGTAACTTTCAGTTACTTATTAATCTTTCCTTCTCATGTTTAGTAGAACACCAGCACAAATTATCTGGGTATTATTTAAAGAAAACCTCTTGCAAATGAAACCAATTACCTTTCGTAGTAAAACATGGTCCTTTTCAGTGATTTTTAAATAGGTAGGTTTTTATTTACTGGTTACCATTCAGATCAGCATGGGGTTCTGTTAGTTGAACCTTCCTATAGAGCATAGTCCACATGCTGAACAAAGGTGGCTGTGGACTACCTGGGTCCTTTAATGATTCAGATCCAGGCCCTAACATAAATATATTGGTTTTGCTTTGTGTATAAACTGTAGAGCACATCTGTGAAGTGTATGTCCTTCAGAAATTACCTGCTGCAAGATATATTTTAAATCAGAAGTTTCATAAAACTTCTGTGATCAGTCACTGTTTCAGTTCTTAGTGATACTTTTGTCAAAAAATGTTCCTAAATAAAATTTTAACAAGATAACTGCAAAAGTATGCATTTGATTTAAAAGCATACAGTGTCTGAGCCAACTGAGAATAATAGTACCGTAAGTCTGGATGTACTCTGCAGTGATGAAATTAGTAAGCATAGGAAACACAGCATTACTTCCTTCAAGGATGGTGAAGACATGACTGATCCAAACCCGCTGTCCCAGTGTGCCACCTTCTTCCTGTCACTGATAATGCTCTCAGTAGGCGAGACGCTGTCGTGATTTACATTTCTCAAGCCTCTAATTAACCTGGGAAAGTGTTTTCTTCAGATCTGTTGATGTGGAAAGACAAAGCTAGATGATATTCGTATATTGTAAATTTGTAATTTACGTTGTAAATACACCTGCGGGCTCTCTCCTATTTTTCCCTCAAGAGTGCAGTAGTTCTCACAGCTGATGCTGAATTGAAAAGGGTGTGTCTCTATGCCCAAAGGAGAAGAGCTGCATATAAATCTGTGAGTTTCCTCTTATTGACCTCTCCAAAGCCAGTATTTCTTACCTCAGTAGCAGCAGCCCTGGCACACGAGAAGGAATCCCACACTGAATTTGGGGCATTAATGGAACTTTTCTTTTTAGACAGCCCTGATGTAATTTGCATAGGTTTTTTGAAGCTACTAGATGTGAAGTATCCTTTTTTACTCATGAACTCTTTTTTACTCAGAACTCTTACCACGCATACCAAAATCCTTTAGTCTAGATCTGGTTATATGATTCTGTTTAGTTACAATAAACCTTAAAGCAGTCCTTCAGAAAGTTCATGACGTCATACGAAATGTAAAAAGGCAAGTTGGGTTCTTCTTCCTCATCATTTGAAAATTCTGCAATGAGATCTTACAATTGTGGTTGTCCAGTGAGGGAGCTGTGGCTACTATTCTTAAAGCCTGAGGATATAATCAAGTTACTGAGACTCATCCCATATATCCCACCTTTTACTAGATTTAATTAGTAATTAATTTAATTAGTAGATTTAATTACTAGTTAATTAGAAAGCATTGCAAACATGCTACTTAGGCAATGACCTTAGTTGTTACTATTTTAAGTTCATAAAAAGTAGTATTACTGTGGAATAGAAGCTTTGTTGTCCTGTGTTGTGGTTTAACCCCGGCTGGCAACTAAGCACCACCTAGCCGCTCGCTCACTCCCCCCAGTCAGGATGGGGGAGACAATTGGAAGGGTAAAAGTGAGAAAGAAACTCATGGGCTGAGACAAAAACAGTTTATTAATTAAAAAGAAATAATAAAAATAAATAAAATAAATAAAATTGTAAAGAAAAGAGGGAAAAAACACCCACACAGAGAGAGTGGAAAATAAACCCCAAGAAAGACAAGTGATGCAAATGTTGCATCTTTTACTGTTGCTGTGCTGCTGTAACATTGCTAACATGATACACGACTAAAGCCCACTAGAGGGAGCCAGAAATATTTATTATGATATTGCCAAATCAGCATTTCATATGATTTCCACTTCTACTTTTTATCTGACTCTACGAAAGTGTAACATAATGCTGTGTCTTTTATAGCACATTCTAATCTGCATGTCATATAGTTATCTTAGGTAAGGGGTTTTTCATGCCCTAAATCCACAAAACAGGAGCTGACTGCTGTGTAGGCAATTATTTGAGGTAGAGCATGCCACCAGTTACAAACTTACATGTAACAGTTAGGGAATAAAGGGGCGGCTCTATCAGAGAGAAATAGACTGCTGTCTTCACTTTCAATGTGGTTAAATGTGGGTTAGGTCTGGTCCAGAATTGGGAATGAAAACACATACAACTTCACATCCTGAGAAGATAAAAAATTCTTACATAAAGGCACCATTGTGTCGGGATTTAATCTCAACAAAAGTGCCTGTTCAACCACTTTTCTTTCTGAAGCCTCAAACATTTAACCTAGCCCATTCATGTAGGCTGCATGTGGTGTCTCCACAGACCTTGACTCGCTTCACTCAACATTGTCTGTAGTGTATGCCAAAAAAATGAAGGGACAAGCAGAAGCCACATGGAGATGACAATAGTAAAATATTGTGGTTTATCAAGGTAAACTGATAAAAGCTTCCAGCTGTGAGCTGGAATGTAATAACTGCACAGCATATTTAAAAAGATTTCCTAACAAACTACATGCTCTTTGTTAGGAAAACTGCATGTCATTTCTAAGGCACAGGCATAGTTTCCAGGACATGCTTCTAGAAAGCCTTTTATTCTGATGAGAACTTCAAATTCTGATGCAAAGTTTTTCGGGACTAAATTATCTGTATAACTATCTTAGGTAATGTCCTTTGAAAAGTCTGCTAGTTGTTGGCTGCAAACTGAAATTGTACTGTGTGTGCTTTTTTGAAGAGAGATTACTAGCCTATTCAGTTATTGGTATTCTTTAAGACACTTAGTCTGTGACTTGTTTCCTGTTTTTACTTCATCTGTATTCTCATATTATGAGTTTTGAAGGACATGAATGACTTAAGGTATGAGACTTTGCATTGTTCTGCTTTATACTGTCAGTTCACATACACATAATGTGTATGTGAAAGGTTTTACCACCGTCTATGTCTCTTTCCTTGCAAGAGGGAAGGATGCGAAAGAACAATAAAGCAGAAAGTGGTTGTTAAACTGTAGATACAATTATCTGAGTGAAATGTGAAGCAGTACTTATTTTCAGGAAGGCAGTAATTCTCACTAATAACACTTTCAAAGCCTGCTAATTTATACTAGCAGCAGAGGGGAAGCATTCACCTACCTGCCTCAACAGGCTGATGAAGTAGCAGAAGGACTTCGTGTATGTGGAATTTATAGATATTTTGAAGGAAGCACAGAGAATTGTCAATTATATAAAGTAGAATTGTAGGCAATTTACCAGATGTGTTTCCTAACAAAGGGGATTATTTGACACTGGAATTAAAAGGATTAGCTTTATTTCATTGCACATAAAGTCCTTTTTCCTTTCGTGAAATACGATTGTTCTCTTCCGCATATTGACAAGTAATATATACCCGACTGTGTTAGGTGTCACTAAGTCTGTTGCTTTTCTACTCTTATTCTCCTTTTCTGTTTTGAAAGTCATTAAACTGACATACTGGCATACATGTAAAACATTTTTTAAATCTTATATTTTCTTACTGTTCTGTCAGGGTTAACTGTGGCTGCATCTCATGGTAGGCAAAAGATGTGTAGCACTCAACTCAGTGTAGATTCCAGCCCGGATAGCGCAGCATAGCTAGCCGGTCGAGGGAGGTGATTGTCCCACCCTACACACCACCTTGAGTACTGTCTGCGGTTTTGGGCGCCTCAATGTGCAAAGGACATTGAACTATTAGAGTGTGTCCAGAGGACGGTGACTAAGATGGTGAAGGGTCTCCAGGGCAGGACTTATGAGGATCAGCTGAGGTCAATTGACTTGTTCAGCTCAGACCAGAGAAGGCTGAGGGGTGACCTCATTGCAGTCTACAGCTTCCTCATGGGGGGCAGTAGAGGGGGAGGTGCTGATCTCCTCTCTCTGGTGACCAATGATAGGACATGAACGAATAGAGTGAAGCTGCATCACAGGAAGTTCAGACTGGACATTAGGAAAAGGCTCTTCACTGAGAGGGTGGTCGGTCACTGGGACAGGCTCCCCAGGGAAGCGGTCACAGCACCAAACCTGTCAGAGTTCAAGGAGAGTCTGGATGATGCTCTTAGTCATATGGTTTAGCGTTAGGTAGTTCTGAGAGAAGCAGGGAGTTGGACTCAATGATCCTTATGGGTCCCTTCCACCTCGAGATATTCTGTGATTCTATATGTCTTATTTTCTTGGCTGAGCTTTGCAGCCTGCACTGAGAGCTGTGCTGCTGTAACTATATTCTTAGAGTCTAGGCAGCAAGTTTATGTTAAGTTGAAGAATGTTTATGTGGGTTTCAATTCAACAGTAACTGCATGATAAGCGTCTCAATTTTTCTATTACCATTCTGTTACATTTCATTACAGTTGGGTCTTTCATTTTTCTCAGACAATTTCAGTAATGAGTGATGACACAGATGATGTATGTGGTGTAGTTCTGTTGACTTCAATTTAATGCCATCTGCATAAAGACCCCAGGCTTATTGTGGTCCTGTCACATTTTCTCCCTTTTTGGCCTCCTGTTGATGTTGATATCATGTCTTGTAGTACTAAATAACCTGTGAACATTCAGTGCCATTCATCTTCAGGCAGTTTACAAGTGTTAACTAATGAATATGCTCAGCACCTCTGTGCTGTAGATCATTTGTTATTTTTATTAGCTGATTCCTTAATGAAGCTGTGGCATTAGTACAGAACTTTGAACACAAAGTGGTATAAATAACATCTAATTGAGACTTCCGGGCAACAAAAGTCTTAAAATCAAGTCACGGTAAAATATTCGAATATTTTTACCAGTGACTTTGAAAGTAAAAATCGTTATGAAATAGAACAGTTTGGAAGTGTCATTTGGATGATTTCTATTGTGTGCCAAATCTTGTGGAACACAGTAGTTATTTTGCCTGAATTAATTATTATAAAAATATTTAAGAAAATAAGAAAATGTTGTAATAATATCTTCTTAAATAAAACTTAATATTTTCAAACATCCTTGATTTGTGTTATGAACTGTTAGCATCAATCACTTTGCTATAAAATTGTGGAAAATTTGTAATTCTAATGTCTATTTATATTACCGTACTCCATCTGTAACTGCCTATTTGTGTTTTTCTACCAAAAATCTTACTGCCTTTCCTCGACAGAGGAGAATTATTTTTTAGGAATTAAGGGAACAAATAGGCAAAACCAGTTCGATTGAGGAGTTCAAGGAACTAGTTTGTGTGCAGAGATGGCTAGGGATTAGAGTATAACAGTTAACTGTAACTTCTTTACAGAAGATTAAATGTTACAAGACCACCTAGATATTACTGGTTAAAGTGAAACAAGGAGGATTAATTGAATAATGATATACAGGGGAATGCTGCAAGCAACTTCCTAGCTGTGTTCTTCAAGCATTAGCACTGGGGAAGATCTTTAATATTTTCAGTAGTGGCCTTGGCACAGAGAAGAAGAATGCCATAATTAAATGCTTTGGTGACACAAATTTGGATACTTATCAGTACAGGGGAGCAACAGGATACTGTATAATAAGAAACCAGATGACCTTGTGAACTCCAGGAGTAAAAACAAGTGAGATTAAATAGCAATAAGCGTAAAATCAGGAATTTAAAGACTAATAAGAGTTTCTACTCTGAACTACAGGCCAGGGACTCCTGTGTGGCTCAGTCCTGGTCAAAACCCCTGAATTCTGTTTTCCATAGTAGGATTGCTGTGCCCAAGCTGCTTATATAGGAGCAGTTCCTGCTTCATGCTGTTCTTCTACACTGCGTGCTGGCGTTCTGTGAAAGATGCTGGTTGGCAAAGGCCTAACTGTGCCAGGAAGTGTAAGAATTAACGGGCCAGCACCTGGCCCTGTGACATTGTTATGTCTTGCTAGTATAGGCAGGGCCTGAAAGAGCAAAATCTGTTTGGTCTTGAAAAATGAAAGGAGAGAGGGTATGTGATTGGTTGCTACAAGAACATCAGGCATCAAACACTGAGGAAAGAAAGGAGCTATTTAAACTAAATGACAACACTGGTACAAGAATAAATAGCAATAAACTAGCTTGGAATAAATAAGCACTAGATATTAAAAGGCATTCTTTCAATTGTAGCTGTAGGACCTGGAAAAGCATTTTTACAGATTTTTGCCTCATTATTTCTAGTTAATTTTAAGATGGAACTTAATTAAATTATATAGTTATTAAATAAAATCCTATTGCTGGAAGCAGCAGGCAACTGTAATCAATATAGAGGTTTCATTCTAGCCAATATTCTTATTTAGTGAGCTTAAACTTGCTGAGAAAAGTGACAGCAAATGTATGCTCAGTTCTCTTACTTTCTTAAGATTCTTACAAATCTGAATCATTGGTAAAGGTGGAGCTTGGTCAGCTTTACATTCTAAATATATTACATAATTATGCAAGTTTCCAAGGCTAAGGGAAGAGTTTGTGGAACCATGTTGCAGATTCTGTTCACTTATGGCAGGTTTCTTTCATACCAAAACTTACCACACTTATTTAATCAGCCCTCATTGCCCTGTGTGGACTTACCAACTCTGTTTAGGAAGCAGCACAGCTGCATTTGCTGGGACTTAACACTTACTGGTGTGTACTATGTCCAGATCACACCCAGTTTCACATTAGCATTTCCTCACTGGAGGTCTTTACACCATCTAGTTCTTCATGAAATCATGAAAGCTCATGAAAGAGTGTATGGTCAGTATGGCAATGTGCTGGAATTTCCATTGGCATTGATCAGAAACACTTTGGACTGGACAGTGTTGAGTTGTGTCTGTGCCATAATGAAAAAAGCAAATCAGTGCCTTTACAGGTCTTGCAGAATCAGTTCTTTTATATGGGAACTACTCCTTTTCATACATTATACTTTAGGAAGGATATGCTCTGGCTTATATTAACCCACCTAGATTAGTGTTCCAGCTAACAGTTTCTAGTCCTGCTGTGCATGTGGAGGTCTTTGTCACTTTTTTTGAACATAAATAATCTGTTTTCCTAGTCAGATATCTTACTGAGTTTAGAAAAACATATGAATGAAATTGCTAGTATATACCTTAAAGATAATAAAAACTTGATACAAGAGAGATGCACTGTCCCATTAGGGTGATAAGTACAGCGTTAGTACAAAAGAGTGAGTATACCTTTTTAAAATTGTAGTAACTTATGATATTCTTCTCTTATGCTTAAAAGAATTATGTACATATATATTGTATCAAATTCATGCACAAAAAGCGATATACTCATTTTTTGCCGACTGGGTTGTTTATGACCATCATAACTTTTCATACATAATATATCCATTCACCACAAAGTCCAGAGCAAATGTGTAGTATGGTCACCCGCTCAGTATTCAGAATTTTTGTGTGCAAATACACATATCCTTTAAAATACATGTAAAGATGTTAGTCTTGTACTAGTATTTTAAGCTTCCCCACTTTTATTAACTGATATTGGAATCCTTGTGTATTTAATACAATCTGGGGGGATGGGTATCCGTGTTAGTATGGATATAGGGCCAATAAACATTATATCAGTTTTGGCAGTCGGTCCGGTTGATTATAACTTTCTTGCTTGCATGAAAGTGAAAGTTAGTACCATAGCACATACTAGTGGCAAAATATTGAAAAACAGGTAATGTTTATCAACTCTTAAAACAGTCAGAAATTCAGAGATTATGTTTGCTTCTGTAATATACTTCATTGACTAAATGCATTAATTTCACAGTAGGAAATGGTGTGACCAAAGGGTGAAGGTAACCCACAGGTATAGTCGAAAGAATAAGGTAGGGCTGAATGGGTAAATACTAAGATACAATCTCTGTTTGCTATAGTGCAGTTTCAGAAGAAGCTACCATGCAATGTCAGTAATATTATTAATTTATTTTAGAGGATATGGAATCTTGCAGATTCATTTTGCTTTGAAAGAGAAGCAGTAAAATTGATTGATATCAAATAAAAACCTAAACCATCTTCAAGGTATATTTCACAGTACTGTAACCGCTGCAAGGACTTTTTGTTCTCAGTTACAATCAAATAAATCCAGAGTAGTTCTGTTGATCTTAGAACAGTTATTTGGATTTATTTTTATGTAGAAAAATAGTTACCAAAATGCAGTTAAAAACAATCATAGAATCATTTGGTTTGGAAGTGACCTGGGATACATCTAGTCCAGCATCCTGCTCAAAGTATGATTGATACTGGAAAAGAAAAGAGAAAAACTACCATGTTTCAAAAAAGAATAGATGTTTGGAAAGAAAACAGCAGGAAAAGAAAAACAAGATTTCTAGATTTCTTCGAAAAATAGAAATTGATGATGGACAGGCCCTCCTGTTTACATGATGATGACTTGTCTCTACAGTCAGAGCAGGAAAATGAACTGGAAAAGCTTCTGCTTCATTAAAAATATATCAAGAAATCAAAATATATCAGACTATTAAAAAGTTTTACTTCTGGAAAGGACAACTTAAGTGCTGTTGTGTCTTACTGGAAAATACACCTCGAATACTGTGTTCAGTTTTGTGTCCTTCACCACAGAAAAGACATTGAGCTGCTGGAGTGCGACCAAAGAAGAGCAACAAAGTTGGTGAAGGGCCTAGAGCACAAATCTTATGAGGAGCCGCTGAGGGAGCTTGGGTTATTTGGCCTGGAGAAAAAGAGGCTGAGGGGAGACCTTATCACTCTCTACAACTACCTGAAAGGCAGTTGTAGCAATGTGGGGGTCAGTCTTTTCTCCCAAGTAATAAACGATAGGACAAGAGGAAACAGCCTCAAGTTGCACCAGGGCAGGTTTAGATTATATTAGGAAAAATTTCTTCACCAAAAGGGTTGTGAAGCACTGGAACAGGCTGCCCAGGGAAGTGGTTGAGTCACCATCCCTGGAGGTATTTAAAAGACGGGTAGATGTGGTGCTTAGGGACATGGTTTAGTGGTGGACTTGGCAGTGTTAGGTTTATGGTTGGACTCTGTGATCTTAAAGGTCTCTTCCAACATTTCTATGATTCCATAAAACTTTGGGGATTTTATGTATTCAGAAACAAACACATAACCACCAAAGCAGATCAATCTCATTTTCTGGGGAGACAATGTTCGAAGTGACCCGTGCAGTTCCAGAACTAGGAGACCCACAGGAGATTAAACTTACAGTTCTTTAGAAACATTGTTTTATTTCAAGTAGGCGAAATGGGGAAAGATGAGCATAGAATCATAAGGAAAGTTATTGAGCCCTACTTATACAAGGGACACATTAGCCAAAGAGGCAGAGAGATTAGCTATATTATCGTAACTTCCATGGCTGTACAGAGGAAGCTGACTTAATGTTACTGAGTGCCAACGCTGATTTGGCAATGTCTATTCCAAGTCAACATAGTGACTAATGGGAGATGAAGTGCTCCTTCCTTGAAGAAACTTGGTACGGAGTGGCTTCAAACATTGCACTGCTCCATGATGTAATGATGTTGTTTTGCATCTGTGACAGGTTGGAAAAAAAAAAAAGGGACTAACTTTAGTATGTTAGTAAACATGACTACTTACCTTGATGCTGGACCCAAGCAAAGAGTTTTCCTACTTTTCTGTTTTGCTCCCCTTTCCTTCCAACACTGTATTCTTGTTACCTTGTGTAATGTTTAAGGAATTGTATCTTACATAAAATAAGAGGACCAAAAAAAAGGAATTTACAGCAAGTGAAGTTTCCTGAAGAACTGTAGCAGAAAGCACAACAGTTAATATAATGCTAATATATTATGTGCTTCTGCCAAGCAGATGAACTCTAAGAGATTTGGTAAACCTGTAATAATAAACCTTACTGTCGTATGGAAGCCTGCCAGTAGGAATTTGCACCTCTGCACACCTGCCATTCAAAGTAGTGTCCTGAAGACTGATGAGGATTTGCTGTAGTTATTTCTTAGGTTGTAGCACCAAAACTATCAAACTCAGGCTGATATGTAATCAAATATATTGTGCCTTTTAATCTAACCTTAAATAAAGTAAGATTTCCATTTTGTTCTTAGAAGCTACTGTTAGGCCATGTATAATTAGGGGAACGGTGAATGGTATTTTGTAAGTTAGCTGTCTTTTCACGTAATGTATCTGAAAATATTAAAATGACTGTAATACTATATATTTTTATTAAATAACATTTTTGTTTACTTTAAAATGTCTGCAGACGTAATTTCTTTATAAGTCTTCTCTATTTTATTGAATTTAAAGGGGTGTGTGAAATATGTTTTGAAGAATTTAATCTGCTAGACAAATTTATAATGCTTTATTTAGGACAATACAAAGGAGTGAAGTTTTGTGCCTTAATTATATCTGATGTGTAGATGTGAAATGGCTGATTATTTGGATATTGCAGGTTTTGCAGAATTTGGGTTGGTGTGCTTATATAGTATGTGATGAAAGCTTTTGTGGTGAGTGTTAGCAGAAGTTAGAGCATATTATAGAATAATCTTGTACAAATTGGCAAAGAAATCAAAAGAAGTAGAATTTGTTTGTTCCATGTCTGGAATTAATTTTTACGAATGGAAAGCACATGGAAGGTTTGAGGTAAATCTGTCTAATCCAAATTCTGAATTATTCTTTTCAGTGTTGTATAAAAAAAAGAATTTTTTCCTAAAAAACCCAAATTAAATTAAGAGATAATGTGAAAATGTCAGGCTAGATAAATTTTGTATTGTTATTTTCACACTTTACAGGAGAAATTTATTTGAAAAGAACTTCAGCAATTCTTATCCTAGGCACTAGATGGTGTTTCAGTCTTTTGTACCGAAATGCACATCTCACTACAGTACCACTAGCCCTTTAGAGTGTAGTTTTAAACTAGTACTTAAATAATAATCAGAGATGTTGGAAAGCATACTTTTGTCTATTTTTTCCTTTTCAAATTGCCAGCGTTCCCATGCTGAGAACAACTGACACCCAGAAATTGCAACACTGATGTTTGCGTACAAAATGTGTTCGCGACTGTTGAACTGTTCAGAGGTTAGGAGATTGGGAAACGGGTGTAGTACGTAGCGTACCGACTTCAGAGTGCAGATTTCTGATGTAAGGCATTAGCCCTTTTTAAATGACTGTTTTAGAAGGGAAACTTCTGTGTGTTCTTCTTTGCAGACATGTCAGAATGCATGTACTAGGCGTGCAATTCACTGGTGTAGTCTCCCCGTCCCCTCTGTGCTGGGCTGCTGTCACAGTCACATGAAGTGCTCTGTCCTGGCAGGGACTTGGCGGGGACAGAGCTGCTCTGCGTGTGTGCGAGCTGCTGAGCGCTCTGCACAGGCCCCTGGGGGCAGAAGCAGAAATCCTGTCCAGGAATATGCCACCTTCCTGTCTGTGCTCTTATGACACTATCTTACACGTGTGTCTGTCATTTAATTGAGAGGTCTGCACTGTAAATTACCAGTATTTTTTAAATTGCAAGAATGCTTCTACATGATACAATAAAATGGAGATGTCAGTTTAGTCCTGTACTTTTCAAAGGCTTGAATTTCTTGGTGCTCACTGAAGGCACGTAAATTTCTATGTGTGTGTGACAGTTGCCATTCTGCTCATCGTGTGTGATTATTTGAAGCTAAAATTATAACTGCTTGGGTCAACAGTGTGGAAGTCCGCATGTTGGAAGTATACTGGAAATAAGGCTTTATCAGAAGTGTTAGCTTCATATTATGAAACACTCATAAAAGGGCATAAAAAATTCTGCAAAATGCATAAATATGTGCATTTTTCATGCTGCGTGTTTGCTTTTTTTCCAACATGAAATACCTTAAGTGATTTTTTCTTTTTTTTTTTTATAATGTTCTTTGTCTCATGAGGTGCTTTCAGTTTAAGTGCTCATATTGTTTCCTGCAGGTATGACCCAATTATTTTGGCATTCTGTAAGAAACATTGCACAATGGAAACAGTTGGAACCAGTTTGACTTTAGTAGGGCCTGGGAGATAATGTGATGTCTTCCTTAAAGTGTCACTGACAGTCAGTGAAAAACAGCTTCCAAGACGTAGAGGTGATGATAAAATACCAGATGATGATACAGTAGATAGCGAACACAAAGATAGGCATAGCATGTTTAATCAGGAACTGGTTTGGTTGAACTTTTATCAGAAAGTGTTTGCTTGTTTGATATGTGTCTCACAGCACTGACAGTTGCTCTGTTCTCTTCTGCTATACATTGCCACCTACCCAGTTTGGCAGGAGCTGCCATTTATGTTGAAACAGATCACTAAATTCTGTATGTCATGACGAAGAGGTTAGGTCAGGAGTACTCTTCCTGATTCTACTTTTAGAGGAGGAGATATTAAATCATGTTCATTCAGAAGGACCTCTCATTCTGTTGGGTACAAGGGAATAATACTGGTCATCCTGGAGTGCTTTGTCCTGGGACAAAACGTGGCTGCCAGCCAAGGACATAGTCGCTCAAGTGTTTAGACTGTGGTATCTAGTTTTTGTGACATTTTAACATCTACTAATAGAAGGAAAAATAGCACACACAAACTTTGGGGGATTTTATCTTGTAGTCATTCAAATTGTTATATATTTGTATACTTCAGTAATTGTTTCGGATCTCTTGCTTTCATTGCGCTGACACATATATGGAATGTTTAAAACTTCTTTCAGCTGTGTACAAACCAATCAGAAATATTAAAGGCTTTTAATTGCTATTGATTAGAGGGCAAAAATACTTCCGTCTTTGGTGCTGAAATTTCAGTTTGGAGCTTTCACGTATTTTCTAACTTAATTAGCAAAGGTAGAACAGACCTGTTCCTACACGAGTATTTGAATGATGGCCAGGCCTGAAGCCTACACAGGACTGACCTTTGTTCTCAGAACATCTAACCTACTTCAGAGAGCAAGCTGCTACTCAGGGAGTCTCTCTTTTTTACCCTCAGTGCTTTGATTAGCTTGTTCTGTCTTGTTGAAATAAGCAGACATGCGTTTTCAAAGATGGAGTATCAGCACTATAAGAAGAAGGAAATTTACCTGGATGAAGCATATTGCCACCATTAAATGGGCGAGCGATACCTCCTTTTCCTGCCCCAGCCCAGCAATTTGTGAATGAGGGAGTCAGTGAGTTTAATTTGAGTACAGCCCTGCATGCAAGTAACCTTCTATATGAACCTTTCATCAAAACATTTTTGGTGAGACTAGACTAGACAGCATGGCCCAAATTTTCTATTCGATATCTATTAGATAACTGCCTGCAGATTGCAGCTTCTGAAACCTTTTCTGGTGGACTGAGCTAGATGTATTGTGAGGCAGAAACTACATTTTCCATGTAATTCAACCATTTGGCTAGCTGCCTTTAAAAGAATAATGAAGAGCGTTAATATAAGCCTTTGGGTGTCCTGTACTGTAAACCCTTGGAAAAGAGGCAGCTCAGTGTAGGATTAGAACTGGAGGCATGATAACTAGATTGAAGGCCGAGTGTAGACATTCAGGGAACATGTAGTAAAAATGATACAATTTTGTCTGTGAACTAAGACAAAAATATATAAGGAACAGAAAAGGTGAGTTCAGGCTGAAAAAAAATGAATATTAAGGAGTGAAGGACTAAACTTGTGGTGAATTAATGCTATCTACATCTACAAAATCCAAATTTTAAGATAACACAATAACCAGTTTGAATATGCCATTGTATTAATAACTGGTCTGGTGTATTTGTTTCATTACATCCTGATTCATTCTCATATAACATAAGAACTGAATGTGAAATTAACTTACAGATAATTGGCACTGGCAGTTTCCTGCACTGCCATGTGACTAAGGTGATCAGATACAAAAGCTTTGCAAGCAAGTACATTTTAGAATATTAAACAATCTCATTACTATGCGCAGGATCTCACAACTGGGAAGCTGCAATCATTTTAACAATTTAGTAAGAATACAGTGAAAGCTAAATCTTGTCTATGAAATGGAGATATTTTTCTTTATTTATAAAATGGCTTTCATTTACAGTAGCTTCGAAAATCAAGTCAGTTCTTGAAGTCAGCTTCTTCATGTAAATACAGAAAACCACTGAAGTAAATCCGCAGAGCATTTTGAAGAATTGTAAAATTACTTGTTTGCAACAGCACAGGATCTATTCCAAAGTTTCTTACTTAGTAAGAGAATGGATGGAATGTTTAATGAATTTTTTATTCCTTTCTTTTTTCTATCATCCTATCATCCTCAACCTATAGTCTTCATTTTCCAATCTTACATTTACTGCCATTGGAATGTCAATAGGTAGATCCTTTTCACGTACATGGCCACTGTCTGTGGTTTTCCCTTGCATTATAAATGATGAAGCAAAAGTAGAATAAAAGTATTTTTGTGTTTGTATTTTTTTCTAAAACAATTTCCTGGAAGGTTGTACAGACATATTTTATTGTGCTGTGGCTAAATTATTGTAATTTTAATAGAAAGAATTAAAATAGTATTCTTTGGAAATGGCAACAGTCAGTTGATGTATGCTTGATGAAAACTTTGGATACAGTGTTTACAAGCTAACAGATTTTCCATTTACATATGTCTGAACAGGTAATGTGGGTATGTAACTTGTGCCGAAAACAACAAGAAATCCTCACAAAATCAGGAGCCTGGTTTTATAACAGTGGATCAAATGCACCACAGCAGCCTGACCAAGAAGGTGTTAGAGGTCTACGGAACGAGGAAGCACCTCAAGAGAAAAAAGCAAAGCTGCAGGAGCATTCACAGTACCAAGGACCGTCAGGTGATGTATCCACACAAGTTTTGGACAAAAGCAGACCTCAAGGGCTCACGAGACAAGACTCAATTAAGAATGGTTCAGGAGTAAAGCATCAAGTAACAAGTGATACAACATCAGACAGGTAAGAAAGTATTTAATTTTTATGCTGATAAGATCTTCTGAATTTATGCCACAAAGTTTTATCTTGTTTTTACTCTGTAGCTTATAAAATATATAGTGTGCTTTTTGAAACAATCCTAAAAAGTAGCAGCTGAGGAATCTCTTATTGTATTCAGATGGTTGTGGACAATGTGTGTTCTTTGTTCCTTCGCATTAAAAAAAACCCACAGAAAATGACAGTTGCAGTGTGACTGAGGTTGTCCATGTGCCTGCAACTTTGTCAAATCATAGTCATTGCACTGTACAGAATGTTACCGTATTTGTTTTGTGGCCACTAACTTTATAGCAGAATTTTAGTAATCCAAAATAGGCCTCAAAAAAGCAGGTTAATGGAAGCTGATGGCTGTTCAGGCTACTGAAGTAAAACATCTGACAGTACTTGCAATATATAGTATTGAAGAAAAATCTTTGTGTGATGACCTGAGTCTTTTCGTGGTTTCTCAGTTTCTTGCTCTTACTTCTTGTCATTAGTATGAAAATATGGACGTGCTGGAACGTGTCCAGAGAAGGGACATGAGGATGATCAGAGGGCTGGATCACCTCTCCTATGAAGACAGACTGAGGGAGTTGGGGTTGTTCGGTCTGGAGAAAAGAAGGCTCTGAGGAGACCTTATAGTGGCCTACCAGTATCTTAAGGGGGCCTACAAGAAAGCTGGTGAGGGACTTTTTAGGATGCTGGGTAATGGTAGGACTAGAGGGAATGGATTAAAACTAGAGATGGGTTGATTCAGACTGGACGTGAGGAAGAAGTTCTTCACCATGAGGGTGGTGAGACACTGGAACAGGTTGCCCAGAGAGGTGGTGGGAGCCCCATCCCTGGAAGTTTTTAAGGCCAGGCTGGATGGGGCTCTGAGCAACCTGATCTAGTGGGAGGTGTGCCTGCCCGTGGCAGTGGGGTTGGAACTAGATGATCTTTAAGGTCCTTTCCAACCCTAACAATTCTATGATTCTATGATTCTAAAATTTTTTCTTCACTGGTTTATCTCAGTGTTACTTGGCATTGGTTGAAACTGTGTCTGTTTCAGCACTGATGTAGTAAGACCTAGTTTAGCCAGAGGCTGGAGCTGGAAATTCTCTCCCTTTTTCTTGATGGGATTGTACCAAAAGGCACCAGAAAGCTCTCAACCTCTGCAGCTACATTTTACTGGAACACAAAAGTAAAAAGTGTTTCATTGAATAAGTTTAATTTCTTTCTAAGCAAGACTGGGATAGAACTTTAAATATTGCAGGAAGGGAAAGAAGAGTGAGCTTGCTCGTGTGTTTCCATGGAAATGATACCCTCTCTCTCCAGGGACCTCCACCTGCCTTGGAATTTGGCAGCCAGACAGTACAATCTGGCAGCCTTCCTCTTCTGCCCAGCTATGACCTCGTTACAATATTTATTCCTCAAGCTTGAAACAAGTTAGACAGCTATAATATCTTTTACGGCTAATATAATTAAAATTGTTTTCCTTTTCCCTCACCTATTGTATTCCATCATATTTTATTTCCTATTTTTGGTCTTATTTGGGAACAAATTGGATGTAATTAATCTAACCTTTTCTGTTTCACTTATTCAGCCTGTTGCCCTTTGCTCTGATTTCGGCTGATGGGTTCAGTACGTAGTTGCTCTGAGTGCTCCTCAGTTATGTGGATAGTCTCTGAGAAATACAGCTGGCAGCTTAACTTGATGCTAAGGAGCAGGAGAGAAAGACTGATTCTCTTGTGGTTCTTTTTTTTTCCTTAATTTTGCCAGGAAAATGGAGTTATACATAATGTGATGAAAAAACCACACCAAAACCCCTTCTTGTTCTCAGCAATAATTCAACTCTGAAAGTGTTTTTATATAATATGCATGCAGAAAGAGAGAGGGATATAGAAATAAATATGTAATTCAGATATGTAATATGCATTTACCCTAAGTGGGGCTGTATTATAAACATGGACAGTATAAAGTAATATATACCAACAGGAGGAACGTAGACTGTGCATAAAAGCAGAAGAATTCTGCTGATTGTGATCACTTTGACTCAAAATATTATTTAAATCCAGATTGTTTTTTCAGTGATTATCCTCTTCCTTTTTTATTTGGATACTAATACTAATGTTTCCTTATTAATGTACACAAGTATGCTGAGAATATATTTATAATATATATGACATGCTTTTGAAGGTTACAGGGTCTTCTGAATAATTTTCTTCCCTAATGTTCCTCACATTAACTGTCTCTCCTTTGTTGGAGGTAATGAAAAAGAGTCCTCCTTGATGCCCAATCAATGTCTGATTGCTCAAATGGGCCTTTAGAGGAGAGTATCAGCATCTTTGAGAGAGACCATCCCAGAACTGAAGGATGGATAGGCCTTAAGTTTGGACCTGTATATGCTGTGGTGCTATTGCTACTCTCAGCAATGATACGGGGAATGCTTACAATTTTATTATATTCAACCACTGTTAAGAACAGAAGATGATATATTATTATCTTTATAATGAAGGCACACATAGATATTAAAATTTATAAATCCATATATGTTCTATTGATTATTATTGAACAAATTAAGAAAATTCATTTTGTGCCTTTGAAACTTGCAGTTGTGGTTGAGTAATTGCATATAGCTTTTCCTAAAGGCTTCTGGCACATCCAAAGAAGGGCTGCAAAGCTGGTGAGCGGTCTAGAGCACAAGTCTTACGAGGAGCGGCTGAGGGGAGACCTTATCGCTCTCTACAACTACCTGAAAGGAGGCTGTAAAGAGGTGGGGGTCGGTCTCTTCTCCTTAGTAACAAATGATAGGACAAGAGGAAACAGCCCCAAGTTGCATCAGGGGAGGTACTTTATTATAGATCTTCTTGGACTGATCTGAGATTCGTTGTCTTAAAAAAATCTGGGATGATTTTGGATTGCATGTTCTCCAAGGAGGTTTTTCTTGTATTGGATCCATTACAGAGGAAAAGAGAAGTCAAAAACTATTCAGGAGCAACTTGTAATTACCACCAGCAGAACAGTTTTCCATCATTAAATTTTATTCTAGTTCATATCCAATATTTATAATCTGCCTTACAGTGTTTTTACTGCTTTCTGTGTAGTAAACCCATGGAGAAGGCAGGGACAGCAGCCACACTGTAGGATCCAGTGTTACATTAATTTCAGTAGTTGACCATCTTATATTTGACACTGTTTGAGATGAGACTAGCATAATTTGTGCCACATGGAAATTTTATGCTAAGGGCAGTTTAGAAGTAACCATATATAGTGGTATTCACAGACTTTGTGAGCAGAGTACGGATGCTGATGTAGTATAACACTGGACTCTGTGAAAACTGCCAAATTATGTGAATCAAAGAAATGCAAAATATTAATCTATGATGTAATCTGTAGGCTCAGAAGGTCCATTCTGAGGTCTGCTGTGTACAGATGGTAGATTTGTGGCTGTGTACACTGCAATTCTTTGATTTCTGCTATCCAATTTCACATTAATTCTGGATTATACAAAAGAATCCTTTTTATTTTATTTTGATCAAAAGCATTCATGTACTCTGTTGTTTCCAAGACCTACATTATTCATAATTCAATACATTATGTTTTCTTTCTAGCAACAAAATTGTTTGAATAGGCATAATCTTTTTTCAGGCATTTTGTAGCAGGCAATCAGCTTGTGAAATGGTTGATTTCTTCATTCCAAAGCTTAAGCCAAAGCAAATGTTTATAATGTCCTATTAAAATGTGTATAACATCCTAATAATAAAAACTGGGGAGCAGGGAACCTTAATGTTGATACAAAGCTTTTTTATGTGTCATTCTGTTTGCCTGAATTGTTAGATCTTTAGGTGGTGTTGCAGTGCCTGAGTTGTAACATAATTATTTTTCTTGCTCTTGGAAGGATCATTTCAGTCATTTTCCACATATGAATTCAGTGTTTTAAATTTTAAATCTTTTGTGACATTCTAGAGGTGTTGCTTCACAAACCTTTTTTCTACATACCTGGCATTTCACAATCCTTTTTAAGCAGTAGCTCTCTTAAGAAACAACACATGCATCTTCCAAGTGCAAGGTTATGATGACATAACTATTTCTAATCTAATGCCTATCTGAAATTAGTTCAGGTAGATGGGAATGATTGAGTGTTTTGGGTTGCTTTGTTTTGTTTGGTTTTGGTTTTTTTTTTGTTTGGGTTTTTTTTGTTGTTGTTTTTTTCCCCCAATCTCTCCTGTATGAATCCAAAATGCTTTCCAAAATTTGAAAATATTAGCTCTGAGTTTACAATATATATTTGTCATGCATTCTATTACTGGAAGAAAAGCTCTCCTCAGAGACACTTTTCATGAGATTCAATGCAAAAAAAAAAAAAAAAAGTTAAAATATTGTGAGAATGTTTGTTGAGTCAATTTATCATTGCTGCGTCTATCAGAAGGCGAGGCTTGTCAAAAAAAGAGAATTAGTTCTTGGTATCTGTAAAGATCATGATCTGTAAGATCATGATTTGGAGCAAGACTAATGAATAAAGCTGCCCGAACCCTTTTCAGATTAACTGTAAAGATATGAGATTAAATCATAAAAAACAGAAAGAAAACAACAAATTGAGAGAGTGAGCAGCTGCAGAGTTGCACAACAGCAGTATTTATTTTCCAGGCCATCAGACACAGATAAAATATATCCTCCTTCTGTCCTCCTTCCCTTCTCCTTTCAAAGATATACATGCATTTTAGGGGTTCATTTTCTATCATCACTTTTCCTTCATCTCAGGAAAAAAGAGGATTTGCATGGTGGTTTCCACACACTATAGTGGGTTTGGAAGATGCATTTTATTCTGGGTAAGAGCAAACAAGACTGTTGAGGCTATTTGGGTCTGAAGATGCTGGTTTTGTGCGTATATTCTTTATGGAATCTATACGCGGGTTTCCCACATAGGAAGGTTTTATTCTATTGCGTTACCAATGGCAGGAGAATGAAGGTGGTCCCCTGTGTCCCTTTGCTTCCGTTCTTGGAAGGAGCGCCAATATGAGTTGGCAGCGTAGGCTCTGTCTTTTGGGACTGCAGTTGGGGATGTCAGGGTGTGAACAGTGAGAAAAAAGACCAAAATAAGAGGGAAGAGGAGGAGAGAGGAACAATCAGGCATAAGGTAGCTGGGAAACATCAAAGAGCAGCATAAATTAAATAAATGAAAATGTGTGTCCATCTGTTTCATGTTATATCTTTTTCAAATGGCTCTTCTTTAATTCCTGGATTATGAACAACTGATACTGAGAACGTCACTGGTGGTAATTTATTGCAATTGAAAACATGGCAAAAAGACTCAGTCAATTACTTTTCTTTCTGAAAGTCTGAAAACTGGCCATTTCCCAAGATTATTGCTATTTTTCTTCTGCAACACAGCACTGTAGTGCAGCCTCTGATTTTGATTGTTTCTATTGCTGAGTACCTGAGTTAAGAGATCTTTAGCCCAGGTGTCTTAAAAAAGCATACGATCTTTACTTGGACCTGTGGAAACTGAGCATATTTGAAAGCAACCTCAAGTGAAATAGAGGCATTTTAACTTTTTTACTTATGTTTTTTTTACCTGCTGACATATTTAGACAGGGAGAAATACTAAAAGAATTATGTAGATACAGTGTTTAAAATAAGGGAGTTGGTATCCAAGAGGCAGAGTGACGATGCTATGTGCAGATTAGTTTGTGTCCAGAAGTATCGATTAAGGACAACAATGTCTCTAAATTTTTTAGAATTCTTTCTCTAAGAATTAACTGACGTGAATTTATTTTTTTAACATTTTGGCCACTGCAGTAAAAAACCCCACAATTGTTGAGAAAGCATAATGATATTCTTTCACTTCATGAATAAATCTAATACTTTGTACAAGTATTTTCAGGTTGAGTTTAAAATTGAATCAATATTCTTTTCCATGCATGACTGCAAAGGGCTGTCACTGACTTTCCCTGGTGCTAGAACAGGATGCAAAATTTGGGCATTAGAGATACCCTACAGTATTTTTAACATATTAACTGAAGATTTAAGTTTTATGGGATTTGAACTTCATCCAAATAAGGTTTTATCTTCATCTTCCTATTCCTGTTCCAGCATTTTTCACCACTTTGATAGTCAGTCCTTGGAGCTGTAAAGTGAAACCAATGTCAATCTGAAAACTGTAGTCTCAGTAGTTTTGCTTTTGTTTCTTGCAGTGTCTGTCTTCCATTTCAGTGTATGCTTTGTGTGATTTTTGAGGTAATAACTTAGAACAAACGAGTTATTTTCTTCTTCACAGACGTCCTCTTTTAATTATTTCATTCCTCTACATATAGGTTTAGGGGTGTGGATTAACATTTCATGGCTATTCCAGTTTTCAGGTAGAAAATAAAGCTACATTTATCTGCTGTCTCAATCTGGAATGGCATAAAAAGGAAATTAATAATAGCTATGGCCAGAGGAAGCAATAAAAATTTATGGGAAGGGAGCCAGAGAAAATGCAGTATTTAATTATTGAAAAGAAGTACCTTGGGTCCAAGAAAGTCAGAAATCCTTCACTGCAGAAATTTTAATGAAATAATTAGACACTTAGAACAAGGATTAAGCTACACCTACTTATGAGGATGAGTAAAGTGTTTGGTACCATCTGTAATGTCTTCATGCAGAGTCTCTGTAAGAAGTTCCCAAATGGTACCAACATTGTCTGTTAACAGCCCGGACTACCTATACTATACCGGCATACTCTGGTTATACCGGCATATATACCGGCATATACCTATACCGGCATACTCTGGGTTTACCTGTTATTAATAGGTTGCAATGGGTTATAGCATCTTTATTCTATTCTAACCTCTGGAAAGCTTTTTCTGTCTATTACCTTTGCAGAACTGTCTGTCTTCTGAGAAAAAATACTGTTTGTACAATTCTGTTTGTTTCCTAATGTCAGTTTTGTGGGCCTCCGGCTCCTGTGAATAGTGACAATGCTAACACAGCATTCAGGACATGCAGCTGCACTGTTCCTTCAGTGTGGTTTTTCTGAGATGTGCGTTGCTTCCCTCCCTCCACTGTTATTCCTCTCAGTGTAGCAGAACAACCAATGAGCTAGCTGTTCCTAATTTTTTCCTGATGATGATTAAAAGAAAGACTGGGTTTGTTTGGTTTTTTTTTATTTGTTTGTTGTTGTTGTTTAAGCCAGCCTTTATCTAGCTGTAGAATCTGAGTAGTGTTGGGCCTCTGACCAGCAGTAGGTACAATTTGGGATCCTTTTTTTAGGGAAAACTAATCTGTTCAGAGAAGAGAGAAAGGGAAGAGGAAACTTCCCTAAATGCAGCAGAACTAACCTATTTTTTATTAAGTACTCTAAAACTGCTGGGTTTTTTTTTTTTCAAAGATTAAAGAGTGTTTTAATTAAACACATAAAAAAGAGATTGAATTCCAGCTTTAAGTGACAATCTGAACTGAGCAGCAATCATTCTCTGCAGCGAACAAATCTCATGTTGGTTTTAGGGAATTTCATTTTCATAATTTACTGTAAAGTGCCTTTTCAAAAATAATTCCATTGCAACATGATGTTTGTATTTTGCTTACTGTTACTGATTAGTTGATTTTTTTCTTAATTATACATATTTGTTGCATACTATATACTGAAAGCTAGCACTGACTATTTGACTTTTCTCACTGTTACACAGCAGAATGAGCTCAAGGAAATCTTGACATTCCATGATGATATTTGTTATCTGTGAAGTGGAGTTTGGCTTTCAGTTGCAGTGTTATGCTTCTGTATATCACAGCTATGTCTTTAACCGTGCTAAAAGACCATTAATAATCTAAATCTGTAAACACAGATCTCAGATGTATGAAAATACTGAATATTTTTATTAAGTATTAACTACAGCTAACATTTATGGAATTAAATGTAGTTTTGATTTTAGCTAAATTGACCCTGAAAGCAAGCTATGCCAGAAAAAAAATTGAGGGTAGTAACATTTTTAATTTTTTAAATTAATAAGGCCAGTACCTTTCTGGGTTGACTATGTCTTCTTAAAGTACTGTTTTGTTGACCTTGCACAAACATGAATGTTAGAGCTCACTGTGTGTTCATAATCCTTAGCTGGGCTGTGCTCTGTTCTTTGGAGGCTAATTTATCTTAAGAAGTATAAATAACAGGTTTTGTTTGAGTTCCATATTTACAAAATCAGTGTGTAAAGGTGAATAAGTCACATCTGTGAAGTGCAGCCGAGGGAAATGGCTAACATTTAATAAAGGACTCTGCTAACTCAAGTTTGTAGTTTCTGGCAGCAAAGTGGTTCTGGAATCTGCAGGAGGCAATTCAATGAATGGCCTTTTATTTTCATACTTTTTACCATAGCCATATAGACTGAATTAAAATAAAAAATGAGAATGAATAATTGTTACTGGTACAAATTCTTTCTTTGACTCTTTCTTTGTGCCTCTAGAAGTCACAAATGATAAAGCAATCACTTCTGTAGTGCAATTTAGTTGTCATTTATCTTTTACATGGCAAGTTTAATAATTTTAGTAAATGTCAATCTATTTTATTAAGTCAGACCTGAGGAACAAATATAACTAAAAAGTGAATTTAATAGGACCAGGGTGACCATATTGTTATACTTAAAATTTACATTATTAAGCAATACCATTTTGTTTTCTGCCTTGTCTTTAGCATGATTATTCTTTTCCTTTTTCTGCCCCTTCTTCAAGCCAAATCCTTGTTTGTCCCTTTGTTTACTCTGGAATGTATTTATCTATTTATTTATTTATTTTATTAGCTCATTTTCATCATATCTTTTTCACTGGTGTGAGTTCTTACAAAACTCTGTCTAAACACTGGAAGTGTTTTCAAAGATATATCCATGGTATTCCTTCCCTTACAGATATTCTTTTCTTCTCTAACCCATTTTTTTTCCTTTCCCCGAGCTCCAGCTCACCTCTCTTCATCAATTTCCAACAATTTTGCAAGGACTTATAAGTGTCCTTTCAGATTTGTGGTAAAATGAGTGGACGCTTCTCTCTTAAGCTTTGAAAAATATTGTTTTTATGCCTTTTGGTGAAAACAGGCTTCGCTGTGTTCTTTACTAACCAAAAGGAAGACAGCCACAGACACTTTAAAGGAATAGTTACCCATTTCAGCAAAGTAGTGCAGTACAATGTCATTTCAAGTTAAGTAGAAAATGTAGGTGACCTCAAGTCAGTGACTCTTAAAGTGGAGTTTTAAAATCCAAGGTAATATCTACGTATGATACGCAGTGGGTTGTGTATATGCGGCTTGTTCTGACATCTCTGCACTGTGCAGCACTGTGCCCTGTAATGATGCCCTGGTGTTTCAGAAAGCGGCATCAAAAAGTGCCCATTTTTGCAGCACTGGGCTTCCTGGAAATGCTATCAGAGACCCCAGCAAGTGTATCATCTTCATAGAGTAACAGGAGTTTAAAGTTACTCCAAAGACAGTTTTCCCAATTTCTGGCCCAGTGTTTTATCAGCTCATATTACATGCTTGAATGGGTCCCTACAAGTAGTTTACCTGCCAAAGTAAGTTTTTATTATGCAGCTTGTAACAGGATTAACCATGAACTTTGCTGCAGTGGCTTTCCTCAGTGGACGGTACTAGGACTGGTGCTGTTTAAAATCTTTGTTGGTGACATGGACAGTGGGATCGAGCAAGTTTGATGACAACACCAACCTGTGTGGTGTGGATGACACGCTGGAGGGAAGGGATGCCATCCATCCAGAGGGACCTGGACAAGCTTGAGAGGTGGGCCTGTGCGAACCTCATGAAGTCCAACCAGGCCAACTGCAAGGTCCTGCACGTGAGTCGGGGCAATCCCAAGCACAAATACAGGTTGGGCGGAGAATGGATTGAGAGCAGCCCTGAGGAGAAGGACTTGGGGTTATTGGTGAATGAGGAGCTCAACGTGAGCTGGGAATGTCTGCTGGCAGCCCAGAAAGCCAAGTGCATCCTGGGCTGCATCAAAAGAAGTGTGGCCAGCAGGTCGAAGGAGGTGATCCTGCCCCTTTACTCTGCTTTCATGAAACCCCACCTGGAGCACTGTGTTCAGCTCTGGGGCCCCCAACACAAGAAGGACATGGACCTGTTGGAGTGAGTCCAGCAGAGAGCCACAAAAATGATCAGAGGGCTGGAGCACCTCTCCTGTGAAGACAGGCTGAGAGAGCTGGGGTTGTTCAGCCTGGAGAAGAGAAGGCTCTGGGGAGACCTTATAGCAGCCTTCTGGTACTTAAAGGGGGCCTACAGGAGAGATGGGGAGGGACTCTTGATCAGGAAGTGGAGCGATAGGATGAGGGGCAAGTTTTAAACCGAAAGAGGGGAGATTTAAATTAGATATTAGGAAGAAATTCGTTACTGTGAGGGTGGTGAGGCACTGGAACAGGTTGCCCAGGGAGGCTGTGGATGCCCCATCCCTGGAAGTGTTCAAGGCCAGGCTGGATGGGGCTTTGAGCAGCCTGGTCTAGTGGGAGATGTCCGTGCCCATGGCAGAGGGTTGGAACTAGATGATCTTTAAGGTCCCTTCCAACTCTAACCTTTCTATGATTCTATGAAAACCCATTTGCTTTGCCAAAAAGGAAACAGCAAGGACAACACTTCTTGTGATAATATTTTGACAGAAAGCACTGCATTTTAGCCGCAAGAGGTTTTATTCTGCAATGACTTTGTGAAAATCCTTAGCTGGACTTTAAATGATAGACTTCCTTGATGCTCACTTAAAAAAAAATAATAAAAAAATAGCTATCAAGGCAGATGAGATTAAAGTAGAAAGCCTCTCATTTCCTTTGTAATTCCAAATAAACTGGGAAGCTTCAGAGGGACATTGCATTCCAAAGTTCCAAATCAGTGCACAAAACCATTTTTTTTTTCACAGAGGTAGATTAATTTTAATTAAATCTTGTTGACTCTGGCATGAGTGCTGGGCTGAAAAAAAAGGACCTGCCTTAGTTGTATCTTTATGCTTCAGTTAAAACTGTGAGAAACACTTTAAGCTAGACGAGAAATCACAATTAGTTCAACAATCTCACCTCTTGAATACAAAAAATTTGACAACTCAACAGTTAGTTCAGCAATTTCACCTCCTCATGATGCTGAGATAATTGCATTTTAGTCCTAGAATCGACACGTAAAGATTCATCTTCCGGTACCATTCATTAACAGGGACTGGAACAAAAAGGAATTATTGAAAGAAATCCAGTTTAACTTGGGTTTGCATTTCGTAGAAAACACCATGTATTTTGGATATTTTCTATGTCTCTTAGATCAAGCAAATACAATGACTGGAAAATTTATTTTCATTTAGAAAATATGTATCAATATTTGAATCAAGAAATTGGATCTTTGAAAAAAGTGAAGTTCAAAGCAAAAATAATTTAATTGCTACTCCGCAGATTTTTTTTGGATGCAGAGATTCTTCCCTGAATGAGAACGTCAATTATAAAGGCCCTGACAATCAGAGAAGGAAAAGAGGAAGATATGTCATTAAACAACGGAAAAGGGAAGAATATTTTGTAGATGAGACTCACTCAAAACAAACTCCCGAGCTTTGGATAGTAAGGCTGGTACTAGTACTGTCTCAGCTTCTCCTCAACAACAAACTTGTTTTGGATGATGATAGACTATATTGCAGTAAGGACTGATGCACTGGTGTAGTTCAGGACCATTCATTCTTACCTACATCTTCACTCCTCCTTCAGGTATTTAACAGCATTTATGCTTGTGTCCCATTTGTAGATATTCACAAAAGCTGTCAGTTATTTTCAGAGTTAAGCCCGGTGAAGCTAACTAAACCAGGAGATTTCCCTCAAGACAAGCATTTTAAATTTCATGCTCTATGTGGCATATGGGTACTTCTTTCATAAGCGTTTATCTCTGAAAATGAGATTTATTTGGAAATTTATACTGTGGTATATCACCAAGTATCAGGAAGCCTTGCAGTTATGATAACAATCAATTACGAAATTAACCCTAACCCCCTCCCCAAAGCTTGTCATGAAATGGCCAGCACTGCCTTTATTCCACTAACATAAAACTCCCAGAATTAAATGGAAATCGTTCGGGAGTAAAATATTTGCTCTGCCTTAATGCTTATAAAATCCAGGCTCCATGACACTGTCAAAGGAAATGAATTCCAGAGGTGTATGATCATCAGGAAAATATTCTTCTGGTATTTCAATCAGCTGAAGATAGGAGCAACCCAGGAGACCATAAATCTTATAATGACATGAAAGGAAGATAAATTAGTCTCTTTGAACTCATTCCCAAGATATGGAAGGCTCCAACTTTCATCCAGTGTTCTGAACAGCAGAAATTAATAAACAATCCAGTGCATAGATGTGTTCTCTTTGCTCCTGTTTCACAAAATTAAAAGGCTAATCTTAATCTTACTGTCACTTGAAGAATGATCTATCTTCTAGTTTACACATATATTAGCCTTTGTTTCCATCACAGATGATCTGGACACATTGACACCCAACACAAGTTTGGAGGCCTTTAAAGATCCACATCAGTCATCTGAAAGTAGAGATATTACAATAAATCTCTGAAGATATTTTGCAGGTGACTAAAAGGAATTTCTAAATTTAATTAAACTCCCAAGTTCACAGGGAATGAGAGCCAATTTCTGCAATGTATAAGCACCATGGACTTCAAGATCAGTGTTACTTCCTTTACATCATAAGGAGCTTTGTGATCAGCCTTCTCACACAAAGAAGCGTTTGTGTAAAGGATCTCATCCAAATAGGATGGTAACTGTGTATTTCACAAAGAGTACATATATCTCTTTCCCTGAGTCTATATTGAAATCATTACTGTGCTGGGTGCATTTACGTCATTGGTAATCATCAGTGGACTGTTCTAGGATTTAATGTTTGCTGTCTGTTTTGTGCTAATCATGTCCTCTCTTAAATTGGCATAATTTGGAGAATAAGGGATATAACTACGAACTGCCTGTGAGCACTCAGGAAATCAACTTTCACCTTGAATAAGTCATCCTGAGATGGAGAGAAAAGACCAGTGTCTGAAAACTGTTAGTGCATGCACTCTCAGCTTCTGTTTTTAGTATTTTACATTTTTAATCATGCGTAATACTTTGTTAGTAATCTTTTAAATCGCCTTTTGTTTTTTCAAAAGGTGACAAATGATACCTTTTAATTAAAGTGAAGAACAGCAGTCTTTTTTGCAGCAGATGAAGTTTTTAATGCATTGTTTCAAAAATCAATCAAATCTCTGTTCTAGGCCAGCACTTCTTGACTAGTGAGACACATCTCATTGGTGAACCATCCAGAACTGCAAATGAGGCATAAAGCAGGATTCATGTACTGTAATGAGGTGCAAAGAAATATCAATTGATTGTGAGTCAGCTTAAGGCAAAATTGGTTGAAATATACTATAAACCACACATTCTGCAAGGTACAGCATCTACTGCATATTGAGCCTGCTGTATTACACCTACTCCTCTGCTTATTCAACCAGAGTATAACAGCTTTCTGTTCCTGTCAGGTAGCGCAGCTATTCCTTTAGTCAGGGAAATGAAGTCTCAGTTAGACCTTTCCTAACTGATTGCCCAGTTCTTCCATCTTAATAGTATTCCTTTAATACTTCTAAAAATGTTAGTTATATTTTTTATACCACATGTGAGCACATGCACAAATGTATATGTCTGGATTAAAATCTTAGGATGTATAGCCATTTCAGTAAGCTATCAGACACTCTGAGGAAAGTGGAGAACTGATTATAGGATCATTCTGTGACCCAGAATTTACAGACATTATTTTGTGGAGAAAACCGGACGTATTTCTCCTGTAGGAAGCCTACCGGCCCTGCAGACATGAAATAAAATTAGCAGTATCTATGAAATGCTTTAGTACAAACTAGAATCATGGTCTTGCGGGTTGAAGAAGTAATTTTTACATTTATTAGACAAGTAGGTTGGTTTTTATTTGCCAAATGCAATTTCTGCCCCAGCAGCATTTTAGATAAGTTATGTCTTAGGTAAGGCAGTGGGTTAAAAACCACGTATCCCTAGATTTTAGGGCTTCTCTTTTAATATGGGAGATCTATCTTCTGTAGGAATTTTGCTAGAAAACATGCATATCCACAAAAAGTCTGGATTATATACTGGGGCAATGCAAGGGTAGGAAAAAGGGAGAAAATGCACACACCTGGATTTTTTTGTGACATGGTGTCAGAACACAACCAAGGCAGGAACTGGAAAGTGTTCTCAGATCCAGCAATAGAAATGCAAGCATAGAGTTATATTCATACCTCCTAAATAAGGTACTTAGACAAGCGTAAGAACCCTTCATTAAACCTATTTTTGGGCAGTCATGCAATTTTTGGTCACATGATTCTTTTTTCACATGGTCCTCTCTCTCTATTGATTATACAGGAAGAAAAAGATGCCTAAGCTTCTAAACTACGCACCTTAGTCATCTGAATTTGTCAAAAGTCAATAATATCTTCATTTTTAAGCACAGAGTTCCCTAAGCAAGGAATCCTTAGAAATGCCCGGATATGGCAGGTGAGGCAGGAACTAGGCACTGAAGCTTTGTTGAGGACCAGAGGTAGGCAACAATGTACTTAAAACTTAGTGTTCAGAGTTGTTTTTGTGAACGTGTCACTTAGCATATATTATTGTTATCAAAATAGCAAAATTCAAAGTGCCTTATTCTGCTTGTGCTAGAAAAAAACCTCAAACTCAACACTCTACCATTTCATGGTGTAGTTTTTAAATTTTCATGGCATGTTTTTAAAGTCACAAGATGCAACTTGTGCTTTTTCTCTATTTTATGGTGTGCCCTAGCAATATAAGCTTTTTGTTTCACCATGCAAGTTGTGTATATATTATGTAATCTTCAGAGGGGTAAGAAGGACAGAGATAAGAGAAATAATTAAATTTAAACATTTCATGTAATTATTTTCAACTATTCTTATCATATTTAAATGAAATTTCCCATATTGCCTTTCAACTAATGTATTAAAGAGTATTCCGCGGAGAGGTTTGAGAAGCCATAATTTACATCGAGCTAAGGAAATTAACCAATAAGTCAAAGTTATTCCTCTTAAAGATAGCTTAAAAATAATTATACTGGGAGGTATACCTGGTTCTGAGGCATACCTACTGATTCATTTCAAGAAGTAGTACTGTCGTGATATAGTCTTATCATCATTAATAACAAAAGTATTTAAAATTATAACTTTCATATTTCCCGTGTCCAATTTATTTGTTTTTTTCCTCTGTCTTACTCATCCTGGAATGTGCAATTTGCATGGACAGTGCCAGTTTTTGTATGTGTCCGTACTAGGCCTAACAGCAGGATTTCCCAAGTGAACATATGGCACATTTCCTAGTATCTCCATAAGGAGCAAAATCAGACCTACCATTGTGTTATCTGAGTTTTAAAAAATGTAATTTTTTTAACACTGAAGCTATTTCTAATAAACAAGTTATCTAGCATTTAACTTGCATAAATCTTCATTTTTTCCTTTCAAAGATTTAGAATTTAATTAAGCCATAACTGGTCAAAATAAGATAAAAATCTCAGCTTCCAAATATTTTATTTGTAAAATATATTCTTTCCAAACTAATAAGTATGCAGGTAAAATCTCATGTTTAACTTGCTTGTCACCTTTTAGAAAGTTTTAAAGCCATGTTGATCAGTGGATCATTATTATTTCTGTCACTCACTTAAACCATGATGAAACACAGGAAAATGGATTGTTTTGTCTCATCACAGAACTTCAGCACACCTAATTAAGGACAGTTGGCACTTTCCTGCTTAGGAAGTCCAACGCTCATCTGGAATCTCCCATCAAGACTTGGCCTTTGGGCAGATGTAGTCTATACTCCTTGGCTTTCTTGGGAATCTATAAATGTCAAGGTCAATTTTGTCTTTCATTAAAAAATAGACATTTCCTTGCCTCCTTTTCGCCCTCTCTGTGCTGATGACATTATTTCTGAGAATTTTCAGAGATGGGAATATGCAGATTCCTATAAAGGTGCAAAATGTAAACTGACAGCTTATCTTTGTATTTTATCCTGAATTCCTTAATGTAAGTAGATTAATCAGAGCATTGTCTTAACCGTTTGGAGTGTTGTGGTACTTGCTGGGTGAGTTCATGACTGAGGAACAGTGCACAGACTGCTTCCACTGGCACTAGAGCAGTTCCAATATTTGGAAACGCGCTAGAGGCATAGGGCTGAACTGCGCTTTTGGGCCTTGATCCAAAGACTGTTGGCATGCAATGTTATCCCTGATTTCACTGGAATTAGGCTACTAAACAGTTGCTGCTACAGGGAATGGTAGCTCAACAGACTTTGGAACAGTAAAGTTCTAGTACCCTAAACACAGCAAGTAAGAGAATGGTTTGGGGTTCACACATCTTATCTGGAGCACTGACATTATTCTTATCTGTAACCTGAACCAGATCACTTAAGCTTCATTTTCTGCAGTATTGAAAAGTACGGACACTGAAAAATGAGGGAGCTACATACAACAGAGAGAGGTGGTGCCATGAGCACCAGAATCAATACAGCCTATAATGGTGTCTCACGTTTGTCTATCCTCTTTCCTCTGTGATGTGGTGGAGGATCACAACAACTTAAGCCCCTTTTTCTGTCACTTATGATAATTTTGTAAAACTTAAGATGATAATGATGTGGCTACTTACTGATCATATTCTGACTGTCTTTCTACTGCCAAAGTCAATGGGTAATGGCTCAGTTCTACCCACCCTTCCTCTATGCACACTGACTTGGGTCTTTCTCCTGTGATGATGCTGACTTTCACACAGCTTGCTGCAATTTAACTATTTTAATATTTATGCCCCTATGAAATTTACCCATCTCCTCAAGCATATTAATCATGGTGATAGGTGGAAATATGGACAGAAAAATGGACAAACAGACTGTCCAGGTTTCTGTGTCTTATATTCTTGGTTTAAAATTTGTGACTTAGGCTAAAGGGAGAGTATAGATTACTACTAAATGGTTAAATGGGAGGAAGATGAAGAAGGACACTGAAAAGACTTATATGAATATGGATAGAATGCCTGAAAAAGGGAAGTACGGAAACAGGGAAATGTGGAAGATACTGAGATAAAAATGCAAGCAAGAAAAAGCAATATTTGATGGTTGAACATGAGGATGAATTTGCTTTCTTTTAAATTACTGTACTTTGTTAGTGGGTATTTTCTGTAACAACGTTTGGTCTCTTAGCTGGAATTTCAGTATCTTCCATCGTAGATCTGTGACCTGACTACCAGCGAATAAAATCAGTATCACTTTTCCATTTTCAATGAATGTTTAACTCAGTGAATTAAATAGTTCTTTCAATATTTAATTATTTTACGGGAGAGAGAACAGCCTCAACAGCAAAGACGAGCTCCCTTTGGAATAACCAAGAGGGTGTTGATGAGAACTTTGTGGGCACATTTGAGGAAGCCATAAGAGAAGCTTCGGACTCAGTTTTCCATGTTCCCAGACAGACTTCCTGTAATAAAAAGAAGTGTACATTTTGAGTGACTGCTCAGGCGCCAGCTCAAGGAGAGGACTCATTATTACAATTCTTGGGCAGAGCCTGATGCTTCGCTGCAGACCGGATTTAGGTACTGTTATCCTTTTGGGGTTGGGGCTTTAGCTGCATCCCTCTCTCTATTATTTCGTATCCTAGATATTCAGGATACTGGCTTCTGCAACTCCTATTCTTATATGATTAAATTTACAGCTGTAGATTTTGCCCTAGTTCTTGCTAAACTTCTCTTGTGAAGCTGAACCTTTGAGCACTGATGTGATGAATTACAAATGAACGTGTGCTTTAACGCAAAAGAAAGTCTGGTTGCATTTCACTTGCATTAGCAAAGTGAAATGTCCATCCTTGAATTTAGTTTAAGTTAGTCCTTTAAAATCGTGACCCACCTTGGAGCATCAGTTTGCTAATATGACCCCAAATGAGTGGTCTTATAAATGGTAGTAATATAACACCATCTGATGTGCAAGGCCACTCTTGTTAAGGTACCTGTTCGAAAAGCATTTGTTCAGATTTGTTTTCATAATGAGAATAGTTAAACAGTCCAAATTTTTAATCCTAAATGCTTTGGTAAGGACATATTGGAGAGCAATGGTAGCTGCATTATGGGTATTTATGTGCTATTAATTACCCAATTTTATTTTGTGTCTAGATGAAAAAAATAGAGGTTTGACTTTCTGTACAATTAAAAAATCCCACTCTTACCCCCAAACTCCAAGTGACTCATCTCTACCATTTTCTCCTGTGATTCCATCAAATGATACTTAGGTAATATCCAGTAAATTAGAATGGAATTGAGTCCAAAATTGTACTTGATAGTATCTTTTATCACAGAACAACCTTTGCCTTATGAGCTGTAATGTCTCGCTTTAATGAGGTTGCATGACTTTACCTTGTTTAAGGTACAACTTTCTGTGAAATGTCTTTTCTGTGTGGCTGTAATAAAGAAGAGATACATGTAAGTAATGTTTGAGATAACATACTTGTACATATGTCAAATTTCTTTGTATAGTAAGTTTATCTTAAGAGCTTTCTGAATTCTGGAATCAAATTCAAAGAAGTTTAATCTTTTATTTAAAATAGAAATGTTTTATATAAATTGAAAAATAGGCATACATGCTTGGGAGCTTTCTAGAATAACTTTTCTTCCAAACTACTTGTAGCTGGAAGGTGTTTATTAAGATTCAAATTGGCTAGAGAAATAGGTATCTCTATGGATCTCAGTGCAGCCTGGTTTAATGGATTCCCAGACTTGTCTTTTCATTTTGAAATAGGCTGTCAGCCACATCAGGTAGTTGCTTAGACTATCTGATACATGTTTTTCCCATTCTGTGCAGTATCTTTAAAGTGTTCATGTCTATGAAATCTTTTATAAAATTGGTGTAGAAATGAAATTTATTATTATTAAACCATAATTAGCAAGAGCATGTCTCTATATATGCAAGTATAAATACACGGAATCATGGAGTCACGGAATTTTTCAGAGTTGGAAGGGACCTCTAGAGATGATTAGTCCAACTCCCCTGCTAGAGCAGGATTGCCTAGAGCACATTACTCAGGACTGCATCCAGGCGGGTCTTGAAAGTCTCCAGAGAAGGGGACTCCACAACCTCCCTGGGCAGCCTGTTCCAGTGCTCTGTCACCCTCACCGTAAAGAAGTTTTTTCTCATATTTGATCGGATTTTCTCATATTTGATTACTATAATAAAAATTGCTACCAAAATTATTTGAATCGGGCCCTCAAATGTTAGGAAATGCCAGAATCACAGGTGTTTAAGTAGTACTTGGCTTACCTAGTGCACCTTGAAGTACACAGTTTTGAAAAAAGAAGCCTGTGCATATAGGACCTTTTTTTCTTCTAATATGGATATTGGATGGTGTAGAGTGAGTGACCTGAGAAGAGAAAAAGAGATCTCAAGTGTAAGGAAGTTAAATATCAAATAGGGAAAAAAAAATAATTAGTTTTTTTTCCAGAATTGTTACATGAGGTTTTTAATCTGGGAATGCTGAGGATATAATTTCCTAGATCTTAAAAATGACACGAAATCACTGTGCCCTTCGCCACAGGAAATTTTTTAAAATAAAAAATACTGATACATTTGAAGATCACTAACAGGATTGACATAAGGTAACTAGTACCTGTACTGTTTTATTCTCAAACAATATTGTGTACAGGAAATAAATTTTATGTGTGGCTCCACAGACTTCTTTTGATTGTCAGTTCCATTCTGGTTCTGAAAGGATGAGAATTTCAGTGGGCGCAGTGTACTCTGCGCATGCTCCTTCATTCCATCCCCCCCAGACCCTTCTTGCCAGGCCTCTTTGCTTCCTTGATTCTTCTCAGCCCAAGCTATCATATTTTGTAAAAGGTGGAAGTAACGAAGAAGCTGGCTTAGTAATAAGTCTACATTATAGGGTCAATACAATAATACAGGCCACATAGTAAATATGGGAAGGAATTGTTTATTGGCCAAAGGGTCTCTTGGAGAGCAATAGAAGGGTCAGGAAAGAAAGGCAGTTCTGTTTATTTTTCTGTAATGTTTGTTTTTTGACATAAAAGAAAAAGTATTTCTAATCAACAGTAAGTTCCATCTTGATGAAAACTCCAGATGTCAAAAAAAAAATGTGTATTTGCACAACTACCCTGTCATTACAGTTGAATTTTCTGCTAGTAGCAACTATGGAGTATTTGCCTTTAAAAATATCCTTTTACTTTTATATTTTACATATTAAAGGTTTTACTTACGTGAATATCTTCATTCCTTACCCCAGAATAAAATGAAAAAATTAGAAGTTTTAAGTTTGTATTCCATTTTGTCAGTAATTTTAGAACAATTTTACAAAAAAAGAATTTATGTCATAACTTCCATTTTAAATATCTGAAAATGAAGACATAGAAAGGGGAATGTCAGATGTGCAGACGCTGGTTGCATTTTGGCTTTGATGACCATTCATAAGGCACACAAAAAAATGTTGATATAGTTGAAATGTATGGTACAATATTGATCTTGTACCTGCTGCATGGTTAACGTCTCTGAACTGTTAAGTGGTGCATATGAGACTAATAATTATTTGAATAACTTGAATCATTTGTAACAAGGTGATTCCGTTTCTTGCAGCAGATACAAAAACGTTGTCTTTTTGATGGAATGAATGTAAAGGCAAATTGTCTTACATTACAAACATGAATTCTCTGTAATGTAGGCAAGGTGGTTACCAAGTATTAAGTTTTCATTTTATAATAGCAAGGTAGCCATAAATGCTCATTAGCTCCTACTCCACAATCTCAACAATTACCAGATTTGCTGTATGTATAGCCTAGTACTTTTAACCATAAATTGTAATACATTCCTCAAATAGAAATGTTTCCATAATGTGCTTTATGCTATAGGCCTAAAAACAGATATTGAAAACTATTTTGTGTAGTACTTTATAGGTTTTCACATGAGTTTTGGGAACAGTTTTATTAGCGGATATTTTCTTGATTGTTTTTTTGGAAATATTTAACATGGGTGTTAGTAAAGAGTATTCTATATCTTTTTTAGAGGCACCCGGAGATGAATTTGTTCCTATTTCATTTTTTGTTTTAAAATCTGACTTGTAGCTGCTATCCTTCTGGCCAAAGAAGCCTGGATGGGTACTCCCTCCTGAGCACATCAATACAACGCTTTAATTAGCTGGAAGGTTGCTTATTCCCATATCTTCTGGGATTAAAATCGCTTTCAGTGGAAGAGCTTTAATAATGGCCCTCATTTTATGTTGGTTTATTCGGAGATTTTGTAATTAGTGCTAAGATGTTAAAAGCTGTGGATAGAAAATGAGATATTCTAAGGAAAATCTATTTAATTGTTATTTTTCAATTTGACAATCATAGAATATATTGTGTAATGTTATGTAATGCTGTCCTCTGGCACACGCATTGAAAGAAAAGAGGAAAAATACGTTTTGTAGTCAGGGATACTTATTTTCCATACATTTAATGGTGTTCACTGTGCATATTATGCTGCAGAATCTCACTGTGTTCCGTTAGACGACTGATTCTGCTGCTTGCTCTTTGACTTCCTATACTGTATGTGTACTGGAGACGTAGGCTCCTAAGACAGTGGGTTTTCCTGGAAGTAGGCAGGTATGGAGCACCCAAAAAAGTGATTGATTTTGCTCGGTTCCATCATGGCTGATTCTGTGCAATAAACTTTTAAAAGATGCTGAAGACTTCTTATTGTGAAATGTGGTACATATATAATGCAGCCATGCCTTTTAGTGTTTGTTCAAGTTTGCGTGATAAATCATTGCCTTGATGCTGTACGTGCAGTACCTAACAGAGTAGATATGTATAGAATGTATACTGTTTGTTTCTGTCATGAATTGATATTACATTTAAATGTTTGCACTGAAAAACCTGTTATCTCATGTAAGGTACGGTATAGCTTTTCAGATATGAGATGAAAGGTCTATTGTTACAGTCTCAGTGCTACATGTTGTTTACTATATGAAGAATATTTTTAGAGTGGTCTTTCTGTCCTGCAGAGCTGCCTTTACATTAAAAAGAAAAAAAAAAAAGACCTACATACATGGTCACTGTTGTTAGTCATTTTTACAGGGGAGGGAAGGAGGAGGGGAAGATGCAGAAATCCTCCTCCTCTTAGACAGTAGTAACAGTGTGAGGATGCCTTGTCCTCATTTTTTTTACTTCTGAGATTTTATTGCTGGCAGCCAGATGTGCTGAAACTCCTGACGACAGCATCTATTCACTGCGTGTTTTTAATAGGCTTGGAGAAATATGAGTAGAGTACATGAAAGCAGCTCAGCTTCACACTTCGTCTGGGAATGCCCAAAAAGCTTACTGCTGTTTAGAATTCTTGCTACAGTCAGGAGAAAGCCGCACGGGTACTAAATCTTCTACGACTGAATTAGAAGAATAATGACTGTACAATTAGCTATCAGCCCCTGCTCATTTAGGCACAGTTTTTACAGAGATCAGGAGAAATATGGAACTTGATTGGCATGTTTGCATTTGATGGTGTGTGCAAAATAGATGACTTTTAAGACAGGTGGTGAAGAAAAATAGAAGGGAAGGAAAGAGAGAAAATGCAATTTGAGACGCTGCGCCAGGTCTGCAATTCTGTTTTATCTCATTTTCATGGGGTTTTCTCATCCCCTCCAAATATTTTACAAAATGATCTTTTTGGACAAACGTTGAACAACACTAGGTGAGTAGAAATGAAACATTTTTGTCTTATCATTTCTGTGCTTATGCTGGTAGTAATCTATTTGCATGTTTTTCAGTGGGGTACTTTTATAATTGCACTCTTAGATTTTAATGTTTTTATGGTAGCAGAGAGTCTCTTCTGTTGGTGCTTTTATGTTTTATGTAAGGATTTAAATGAGAACTCAATCTGCAGAAATAAAGCCAGCAAAGCTAGAATAAAATATTTAAGATGGTTATGTATCTTTCAAATACATTAGCTACCATTAGAAGCTAGCATTATTAGCTGTAATCCTTAAAGCATATTAAATATTCATAAACAAATTTGTCTGAGAAAGTGATTTCTATGTGGATGTGGCAGTGAAAGGATTAAATGCTCAAAGATCTGTCTGTTTAACCATACATAATTTGTTGGAAGATGTAAATTAGTAGTCCTGCATACCATTTGCAAAACAGGCAGAAAGCAGTTTCTTGTTTTTAGAAGACTTAGATTCTGTGTGTGACGCTTTTCAATAATCTTTTTAAGTGGCCAAATTATAGCTGATCAGTGGATGCTTTGCAGCAGGTCAGTCAGCTCTGTAGGCTGCCCTTTTATCAATAGCTATTGTTTTGTGGGAATTGGAAATGATAGGGAGAAGTTGTTGTTTATTGGTGTGAGGTGCTTATTAAATTGGTTTCTTAGGATTTTTTGGGGGTAAACTGAATTAATAATGGCTTATTTTTGTGACATTATTCAGTAAACATACTGTAATACTGATGTTTAGAACTTTTTCATACTGCTATTCAATATTAACAGTAAAAATGGTTAAGAATTTTATCCAAAAGAGTGTGAGTGCAGATCAGGGAGAAAAAGAATCCTGTAGTTTTTTATAAAGATAGTGCACTGATGGAAACATTCTGGAAAAAGGGTGGAAGTAGTATTGCAGAGACTATATCCAGCATTTTAATCTTCTTCTCTTTATGTCTGGGAGAAATCCCTTTTAAATGGGATATTATTTCTTAAATATAGTGATATTTGCACTTAATACTTCAGAAAACTATCATTTTATTTCCCAGAATGTTGTAAGGATTCTCTGCCTTACTGCTGGTGTTTCCGTCATAAATATTTTAATATTTATTTAATGTTACTGTTTTCAAGTTTTGATATCTCGGTTATGAATTTCTAATTAGGCATGCAAAATGATGGAGGCAGCTTTAGTAATCATAATGACTTTAATGAATTAAGATTTTTTTAGGTATATGTGAGATATGTAGTCAGTGAGATTTTTCTTCCATCTCTTTGGTGTACTGTGAAATCTTTGAAGCTCTACAAAATGGAGCAATAATTTATGTATTATCAACTGTGATTGCAAAGCAGTGCATATTTCCAAGTGCATAGTTTCGGGCCTGCAGCAACCAACAAAGCCCTTAGCAACTGTTCTAATCAGCTACAAACCAAGTCCTGATTCTCTGGATCTGTTTTCGCAGATCAAAGTGCATGCTTTTTGAGGATCAACGTGCATGCTTTTTGTTAATTTTTTTTACAGATACATGTGCATGGTGCTTTTAGGTGTGTATTTTACTTGTAAGTCTCTGGCAAAAGCTGCATATGGTATCAGTTTCAAATCAAAAGACATCAGAGAATTATTTTATTGCATTTACTGTGCCTGAGACTTAGAATTATATTTGTTCTAGAAGACTGGCAAATAAGAAAGAACTGTAGGAAACCCGGCCTCCTAACTAGTATGGGATGTCTTATTTAAGATGAGAATTTTTCTATATTTATAAGGAGCAATGTCGTGCTTTTCTAGGTACCAATGCTTTTGACCTCAGGAAAACATTGTGCAATTTTCCAGCAATATGTAGCAGTAATTATGAGAGACTAAGTCATGCTTTTTGTGTCTTCTGAAGTTAAAGTTAGCTCAAAGTTATTTAAGGTTATTGAGTAAAAAGATTCTGTCTTCTGAATAAGTATCAGTATTTTAAATTTGATCTTGATAAATGGGTTTTGAAGAAGTTGTCTATTGAATAGTCACTAAAAAATCTTGCTGGCCTTTATTTTGTAGGCTAGTCCTTTTTGTTGTCTTACTGATTTAAAAAAAAATTTTATTTTTTTCTAATTAAATCAATATAGTGTATGTTTTAGGTAGATTTTTCACTTAAAGCTTTGCACAATTAATGCAACACACTTGCTAAAAACTAACTGTTCATGCATTAAGAGTTAATGTTTCAGAAGTGTGGTAAGGAAAACAAAAATACCTCTAGCATGTACAAGATTCCGCTTTGATGAGGTATAATGTGGTCTGTCTCTTCAGACTTTGAAGTTAAATATTTTGTCAGACTAAAAAGAGATGATCTTTTTTCTTTTGAAGGTTTTTCTTTCTATTTTTAATTCTAAAAAGTAAAAGTCAGAGTCCAGAAAGGTAACAGCTGACATTAAGCACAGAACGATTAATTGCTGCTTACAAAAAGTCATGATGTGAAGAAAACAGGTTAATGCGTACTAACAGTATAGTAGATCATGGAATATAAAACAGGAGGTCATAGGGAACCAGGTAGTATGCATATAACTGTTATTAAAAATACATTCTTATTAATTTTCACATGATCTGTTCTTGGAGTTCTTCACTTCTGAAAGTTTAGATATGCTGTGATTTTGTTGCAGAAAAGACAGTTATCTCAGCCTCCACTTTCTGATATTATACCAAACATTAACAGGAACATATATCAAACTGTTTTTTGTAATTTCCCGTAGAAACCTTCCAGTAGTTGGGTTTTTATTTGCGTATTTTTTGCTTTGCAGTAGCTGATGTGAGAGGACCCAAATGGTATTAGGCTCCTCGTGAGTTAGGTTGATTTTACCTTTTAAAAGGGTTTAATTATCCTCTGCTAAGAGCTTCTGTTGGAGGAATATTGCAGTTTAGTTCTCTTTTGCCAGCTGCAGGGCAACTCTGCTCTAAGATGCTATTGCGGGCGTAAAAGAGATAGCTGGTTTACTGGGCCTTCCTCCTGGTCCTGCACGTCTCTCTCTGACATTACCAACTCCAACCAGTTGAAGTAGTAAGAGCTATGATTTTACCTCAAAATTGTTTCAACTACATTGGGGACTGTAGCGCTATTTCCTGCGTAATAGGCTACTTTCTATTGAAAAATAATTAAAATTACCGCATGTCAGGAAGTCACAAGAATTGTTCTGCATTCTTAGCATTTGGCAAATAGCTAGTTTGTGGAATAAATTCTTCATGTGTCTGGGAAAAGAAGGTGTGGGGAAAAAAATCACGAGACCTTTTCTGAAAACATACTAAGTGCTTACTTACATCCAAATTCTAAAGCAGCTTTTAAAGAAGCTTCAGTTTTTTTTGCAGTCTAAAATTTTTCTGATGACTTTCATTGACATACTTTTCATTCAAATGACTAAAGACAATGAAATAAAGGTTTTAATTGTCTTTAAAAACATTTAGTTATCAGATAAGCTGGGTTTTCTGGTTGCCATTCTTCATTTAGAGTTTAGCGTACAAATACTGTGCTGTCAGATGCTCTATTTGTAACAGCATGCTTTGTGAAGTCACAGTTGCTTTGGGCAATATTCAGATTAACACATCACTGCATAATGGCGAGTATCCTTTGTGACTAAAATTGATACAAACTGTACAGAACAGTATCAGTCCAATTTTACCACTGCAGTATGTATTAACAGCTTTTCTCTGAGAATGCCAAGCAATGGATTTACCTAAACCTGGTTTCTCCCATGACACGTTGTTACCTCTTTGTTAAATCTATGTGAAAGTGAATTTGTTGTCTAGGTTGGCCACACAGGGGCATAAGATAACTAATACATTCAGCCCCAAAATAGTACAAAGGTTGTTCACAAATTCTATGTACAGCAGAGATTTAGGAATGGTCCGTGTTTTGAAATTAGACACACTTGGTTTAAAAAAATAAACTGAATTTTCTGTCATTAAATTAAAACCCAATATTTTTAAAGATTCTTACGAGTTTTCACTTTTTCAATCCCTTCAATCCCATCTTTTACATAAATACATTGATTTTCAAAAGGTTACTAAAATACCTTTCAAGTCTTTTCATGAAACCAGATATTTACACAGAAAATATAACTTTAGCAGAAAAATATGATTTATTTTCATTATTTAGTTTTCTGTTTTGTTTCCTAAATATATGTATGAGCTATTAAATAATGCTCCATTTTATAATGAAGCCATCACATGATGTCAAGAATTACTGGCACAGGCAATTGTTATTTGTCATGGTGCAAGTAATGATTACTTTGACATTGAAGGAAAGAGATCATTTTCTGTTCCTTGGGAAACAATTTTGTCAAGATTTTGCTGTAGAATCAATCTAAGGTTTTTTTCTGACTCTATATCAGTTCAACAAATAAGAGGTTTGCTATAATTCTAAGAGTATGTTGCATTTTCAGCTATTACCAGTCTAAGAGCCAAGGATGAAAACACACTGATGGCATTAGAACTGAGAGTATATTGTCCATATTATGACATACAATAGTGAATAATACCTGAAGCTGTCTTTCCTCACTTTCAAAAACTAGCTTGTCTATAACTACCTTTAAAATTTTAGATTGTTGTGATTTTCACTTCTGCTCCCTTTTAACCTCCATACTAGATTCATATAATCCTGATTTAAATAATTTCTTGAAATTTGCAGCGGATGTGTTTTCTCAATTGGAAAATCATGCAGTGTTGGAAAAAAATCCAGACGATGTATTTTCTCCTTAATGAATTAAAGGCATAGCAAAGCTATTTCTTCCCCTGGCTCTTAACTCTTTGTGTCTTGCATCAGACACAATCAGAATTCCAAAACTAAGCCAACACCAGTCCTAGATGTCTATTTTTTACTTCAGAGAGGTTATCCATGTCAAATGACCCTCTGTCTTTTTTTTCTTCCTAAAATTAGAGACATAAGCCATATTCAGGTGAATCATTTGCATAATTCAGGTGAATTATATGCATATACATATATATAAGCAACTGTAAACACACGGGGAAGACTGGCTGGGACAGCAAGTTGTATATAAAAGGCAAAGAGAGACTCTCACAGCTGTGCGTTTGGTGTTTTTTGCACCTTTGCCATGCGTCTCTCTCATAGAGCACTCTATGTCCTCCTTGAGCTGGAATAAGTATATCTAACACCATCCGTCCTTTGCCCCTTGATTTGCTGCTTTGGGAGAAAGTGGGACAAGTAGAATGAGTTTTTAGATCTTATCTTTCTGTTTCCCTTGGAGGAAGCAACTGAATGTACTAACTTGCCCCAAAGCTGTTTCTTTCTGAGAAGTTCTGTATTCCATCCTGTCTTGGCAGCTGTTGTTTTTTGGGTTTGTTTTTTAAATCCCTATTTCTAGGAAAACCATCCCTGTAACATCCTGTTAAAGATATTTTCAGAGAGAGAAAAGTTAAGATGTTTCCTTATAGAACCATTTCTCTTCCCATCTCTTCCAGCTCTGGAGAGAGATACCTTCTGTTACTTCCACCTCAGTTGCTACAGATTTAATAAGGTGACATATGCTTCCTCCATGAATCTCACAGAGCTGTGGATATTTGCAGCCATAACAGGTTTCTCTCTATTCTCATTGTGCATCAGCTGCTGTTATCTGATGACGGTAATAAAATCCTAGCTGGCATATGATTTTAACCTCCCACCAGGAAGAAAAAAGAGGATGGGTCAGAGATGGATAATTTATCTTAATTCAGATAGTACGTTAAATTGACAAATTTAAATAATCCTATATTTGGAAATGATTAAACATGCCTTAAAACTCAATTATTTTTTTTTTCCTCACCAGGGTGAGAGCAACAGAAATCTAAGCTATATTTGAGTAACCAAGTTCAACATTTTTGATCAGAACATATAAAAATAATCTCTTTCAATTCTTGAATAACTCAGATAATTCCTGTCATTCCTCAGAACATCCAGATAAGATATGGATATTACCTTCTTTTTCTGGAAGATGAAAAGGCAGAGGCCATGGTATTAAAAAGTGAATAGTGATTTTGCGTACTCAACTTGAAACATTTCAAAGAGATTTGTTCAATGACAAGAGCCCAGTAGTTTATGAAAACTGCATGTTCCAACATGGACATCCAGAAAGCAAAGTTGCTAGCCATGATGCTTGATTAGGTAATAGATACATTTGGAGATAGATTGAGCTGTGATGACTGAAACAATAACTAGCCCCAGCTACCTATTTTACCCTTCCTCAGGGCGCTGGCACTCCGGTAAAACTGGCATGAATACTATGCAAATCTGCTCCATACTGCCTCAGTTTGGAGTTTGGTAAATTGGTATGAGGCAAAGTCAATACACCAGACCGTTTCCTGTAGCTGGTCAGGCTGATATTCATAAATATTTCTGTTTTCCCAGATGTATGGTCAAAAACTCCTGGTGAGAGTCTTCACCAGTCCTGCTTTGCTCAGTACCGAGTATGTAAAAAAATGGTTAACAGCACTCGTGTAGTCCCTCACCTTGCTTTCACTCCTTTTTTTACCCTTTTAGCTCTTTTACTTTTGGGTCAGTAAGTTAAATCATACGCATGTTTATGGCACAACGTGCCTACTAATGGCACAATTCATTTGCCAGGTCAGTAACAGTAATTATAATACCTTGTAGAAACACGGGGCTTCAAAAAATAAACCCTTCCTTATCAGAACTAAGATATGGCTTTGCGTTCCTTGATAGAGAAGTTTTGCCAGGTGTTTCTCCCACCATTACTGACTCACTGAAGCAATGGAATGGAGGAAGACCACTTCTGTTCGTGTGGGCCCTGCTGTTTCTTGATGTTTTTTTTTTTTTTTCTCTTTTTTGATCTTTTTGGTACAGTGTGATTCTGCGTAGGAAGAGAATTAGAAGGGAAACCAAACCTATTTAAACATCTACTGTCACAATTTACAGGTGGACAGAATGCCACAAATAAAACTGGGAAGTTTGGCTGTGTAGGTCTGGATAAACTGGGGAGGATGGAAGAGAACAGTATTGCAGCTACAATGGTTCTTTCCTTTCAGGTGGGACAGGGCTGTCCTACCAGTTGCTAACTGTGCACCTAGCGTCCCTTTAGATTTCTCAGGAATATACCCTTGATTTTGCACTATAAAGGTGGAATGAGGATTTACTCATAGAAAACACTGTGTTTCAAAACAGTTCAAGAAAGACTGGTGTCTGCGCCTCAGGTGATTTACAAAGTTCTGAGAAAAGGAATAAAAAACATAATATTGGCCCCTGAAAAACATTGAAATCTGAGATGAGTATTGGAGGTAACAGTATCATTTTAGCTTTACTCTGAGATAAAAGGTTTGAAGGAGAAGTTGGAAGTATTTCAAGTCCTTGGCTTCACTTCAGCATGTGCTTTGCAATTGGGAGGCAAAGGCAGCTTCTGGTAGCTGCTTTTTGGTTTTTGCCTTTTTTTTTTTCTTTTTTCTTTTCCTTAACGTGACAAGAAATAATTGGGAGAATGAGAAATGAAACAAAGATGTCATGCATTGGAGACTTTTGTCCGAAATTTGTCTAAGTATGCCAGGGATTACAGATTAAATTGCTGAAACATAAGTTTCACTGGTTTTAGAACAAGAATTGAGTTGGATTTATTGTACGGAAGTCAGCGTGAATTTGTGTGGTGTCTTTATTTATAAGAATGAAATATGTCTTGATTAATATACTTTATCCTCCCTGCAATTTCTGGCTTATCTTTCTGATTAAGATATACTTCCAAATTCCTATCTTCGGGTATTTGAGATAATTTTTTATCATGAAATTTCATCAATATTTTCAAGAAATTACTTTTTAGTCCATGTCTCTTAGATAGTAATAGCCATATATATTATAATAGGAACAATAACTTTTACTTGTTAAAAGGCGCACAAAAGTAAGCTGACAAGCAAGGTAATGCAATTATGATAATTGCTTTAAAATAGTTATAATTTTTAACCTATACAATAATACATAAAGTCACAGAGAAATACTCTAAAACAAAGCAGTTTAGTATGTGGTTTAACTACTGTGTACCAAAGATGGGACCATGTGGCACGTATTATGTACATATATTTGTAAGTAGATAATAACCCACTTCATTATTAAGTAGTAGAATAATGAAATGAGAATATTTTTTGCAAATTTTAGGTTTTTTTCTATGTAACACATTCAAAATATTATTTTTAAAGTGACTTAAGAAGATGATGAATAAAACATTATTAAAAGGTGGAACCTCAGAATTTCAAGAAGACTTTACACTTAAATTATTAATTTATTATTTCTAGACCTACAGAATTTATTTGCAAGTATAGATATCCAAACATAATTTAAAAAAATCTAGGATAACATTAAAAACTTTGGCTGAAGCAGCAAGCATAAAATCTCTCCTCTTGCCCTCTCCTCTTCTATACACCAGTGTTTCCCTTTACATTTCTTGATTTTCCTAGTATCATTTTTTATGTTGTTGCTCCTGTGTCTTCAGATTGCACTCAGAGCAAGTGCCTTTTGCATGGATGCTAGGACCCCAGGCGTAGTCAGCATTTCATTCACGTGAGGACTTCACTTTTTCACTGCTAGTGGTGGCATTGTTCTGCTGTAAAATCACAAGAAAAATGCGTTTTTTTAGAGAAGACCCAAATTTTATAGCTCTTCCATATCACAGTGGCTCTAGCACTGTTTGATCATTATTCAAATAACGTAGAGTAAAATCTTCTAAGTGACCTCTTTTCAAGAAATCTTCCAGTGGAACCTGCTTCATCTAACTGTCATACTTTTGGAAGTTTTGGAAAGGTGGCAAGGAGGACAGAAAAGATTTTAAAATGCAACAAGAATTGGGATATTAAAACCACAGCAATTCAAATAATTTATGTGCATAAAGGTTTGCCTGAGCTTAGTATGGATCTTAATGTTGAAGTATGCTCATTTGTAGGACACAGCATAATCATGGTGTATAAGCAGTACCTGTAATAGTAATTAAAATCTCTTTATTTTTGAAAAAAGCATGAGAAGAAGGTACTAATGTTCAGTCAAAGAACTGGAGAGTGCAGGAGTTTGAATTCTACACCTGCCACTGTCAGCATCTCCTTTGTAGTGCCAGGAAAATCATGTAAACTTCACTGTTTGAGTTTTCTGGGATATATTTTGTTTTTAATACTTCGTGGGAGTCTCTGAAGTTTAATTTATAAATATTTGCAAAGTTCTTTGTGATCCTGGGTTTGTAAGTACACGCAAGTGAAAGATCAAATTAAATTTGTATTCTATTTTCTGGGAATTTAGGTTCATCTTTAGATTTTAGGCCACGTGACAGAGTAACTTGAGTATCTTAGAGATACACAAGGATTTTGTGCCATACCCTTCACTTTCACCAAGGATGCCCTCCATCATACCAGCTGCAAATTGCATTATATTACTAGCTACATTATTTCCTTACATACTGTGAGGTACATAGCTGATGTGTCCTCACTACAGTGATTTTTTTCCTCTTGGGATAGGTCTTTCAGAAGTCTTTTTCATTAAGAATAGAATATAATTTCTCAATTCTGTATTCATATAAAAATAAAGCAAATGTATTTGAATTTGTGAAGAAATTCTTAAGAAATGTGAGGATGTTGTGCAGTAAGCATGTTTGATAATATTTGACAAGTGTAATGGAGACACTTAAAATCGGGTACTATACAAGATACTGAGAGATTACGCTCACAAGATTGCACTAGTGGACAGAAATACCTTGTTCTCCTGTTAAACACAGAAAAATCATTTATTCTGCAGGGGGTGTTGCATGGCCTCCTGATGGTTAACTGGGGAAAAACCTGATGAGCTGCGTTTTTGTGGATTTTATTGTTGCAGTATTTCTATGCAGTTAATCCAAAGGGATCTTTACTGGATTCTGGTCTGTTGATGTAATCCACTATGAATAAGTCTGTATTTTAGAGCTCATAGCTAAATATAGAAATAAACACAGCTGCGAAATTTGAACATTTCCTACTTACCTTTAGTTGGGAAACCTTTTGAATAGTCACTGGTGTCTAAATGCCGGCTCAGTAATCACTTTTCTACTGAAATTATGCAAGGTACATTAATCAGTATTTCATTTTGATCACATACGGATGATATCTGAACTGTTCTTATGCCATATAGAAAAAAAGTCTGTTGCATATATTACTCCTGTGATTGGAGCAAGTAGATACTGAAACAACATTTTAGGTCAGATTGAGAACTAATCTGGAATCTACTGCTGCTTCAGCTGAAGTGAGATGAGCTAACTAAAAAGAAGAAAGAAAAATATATGTTGGAATAGATTTTTGGCAATACATCAGCTTTACTTGTAATCTGTGAGTTTCATTATAACAATTTCAAATTTGGAGTGATGTGTTAGTGATGCGATATGGTTTTGTCTCCAGAAAACAATGTTAGCTCATTGTAATTGCCATGAAAATGTGTGGCAAAAGCGCACTGCAATCTAAGGAGTGCAACAGTGTGAAGATAAGATAGGAAACAGAGTTTATCATATAGACCTATTCACTGAGCTGTAGTATGTTATTTCTGTCTCTTGCCTATCTGTATTTTTTTCCTTCTCCTGCTTCAAGAATGTTGACAAGAAAATGCTGCAAAATAATAGAATATCCTCATTAAATCATGTGTCATGCATCCCTCATGTAATGCAAAATTTAAACTATGGCAGTAGAGTGGAATATATCATTATCTCCATGTACCTAAATAACACGTTTCAAAAACTTCCATTTCTTTCCTGGTTACTTTTTATGGGGATGAATCTCATTCTGTTGCATAAGAAAAGCACTTCGTTCAAAGTTCAACATCTTTCCCTGCTCATATCACTAGCTAAGATGAAATAACTTAAATTTTCAAATGATTTTGCACTAACAGCCATTGGTGGCTTTTTTTATCTTCCGGAAGAGAATGCACTACTTTAAGTTATATAATCAAAACCGAGAGAAGGTGACATGTTCTCAGGCCAATATATTAATTTCAGATTTTTATCAGGACTGTACTGGATTAGTCTATGTACTGAGCAGATCTAGAAAGAAAATTTTATTCTCTATTATTTTGACAGGTTTTGTACTTAATCACTTCTATGCAGCGTATTTTTAGAATGTGCTTTAGCAAATACTGAACTGGATACAGTGAAAAAATATAGGAAAATGCCACAACGATTAATTGTAATGCACTTTATACTGATTGCAAATTGACTAATGCCAGCATGGAACTGATACAGTCATAGTAAGGACCTTTGCATACAGACCATACACGCAGACTTTGCCTGTACTCAGACATATCGGGAAGTCCAATTTAGAAGCATTACTGAGCTGGAAGAAGAGGTTTATGAGAGCAGCTGTGAGGAAGGATACCGTCAATATCACAGCAGAAGTCTGTATGAACTCGGCAGTGAAAGCCTGGCCTCCATTTCACCTGATGACATTTTATGTCTACGTTCTACTTTGTGCTGATTAGCTGCACTTTCTGCTGCAGGGCTGCTGCATTTTATTTGTGGTAAATTATTTACCACATGTATAATAAATAAGGCAGTTTGAATACTTAACTGGGAATGATATTACATTTATACAGGTGTCCATGTATTATCAAGGATTAACTATGGTTCCATAGTTAATATTAAATCCTATTTTTTTTCCCTTTGAAGCAGGAAATTTAACTTTGTTGCTTATATGAAGGAAAACAAAAATCTCAGGTATTCCTAGCATTTTCTCAGGAAAGCTAAATTTCTCTTGAAGCATCTCTAATCTGATAAAATAATATTTTAAATATGTACATACTGGGTCTCATTTTTTTCTAACTCTGTACAAACAATACAAGGAATAAGGTACTAGTATAGCCTTTTTCAGTTTCTTTGTAGCTGTATGATTTGCTAAGTAAAAAAGACTACAGCTGGCTAGCTAAAGATTGCTTTCCATGAATTGTTATTGATCTTGATTAGTCAATAGAGATTCTTTTTGCTCTGATTTAATAATTTTGAGTTACATCTACAAGAAAGAATTTATTTGTTAAAAGAGGGTTACAATATCTACTGCTGTCCTCAGTAAACCCCATCCAATAAAATAAGTATATATTTTGCCATGAAAAGCTCTTACAGTATTCCTCCCAAGCGTCCTTATATTCCTTCTCTAAGCCATCTTTCTATATGTTCATGAGAATTTTAGCTTCTAGTGAACTACTTGGAAAAAGGAGTTTTATAGTTGAGCTCTTAGTGATGAACATATGTTTATTGTATGCCACTCAGGAACTGAGACTCAGATAATACACACTTTTAGAAAATAGCTGGGAACTTCAGATAGACATCATTTGTAGAATGGAAATTTAATGTTTTCCACATAAAGAACACAGGTGCCTGTTGGGGCTGACCATGAGTGACGGGTTATCACCTAATTAAAAAGTTTTGAACACCATCTTAGGTTTTGTGTAGTGGTTCGAACTGTTAAATACAAGGTGGAACATGCTGTCCTAAGCAACTCTGAGAAACTGACAATGGGATCCCTGTGCATAATTCTGGACATAGGTTTTTGGCAAATCTAGATTTCAGAAAAGCGATAAAAGGAGGTTAAAAAATCCAGAAGAGGATAGTAAAGAGAAATGGAAATATGTCCAGGTTGATTTAGTTAGAGCTGAAAGGAGACAGATTAGTAGCGTGTATATGTATTAATTACTTAAACAGCAAGAAGGAAAGACATTTATTTAGGAGATTTAAAAAAAAATCCTGAAGTGTGATGTAGTCAATAGAAGGTTTTGACGGAATGACCATGCAGATTTCTTAATCTACCACATTATGGAGTGAATCACCTAGAAAATGGTATAAAAGCCTTAAAAAAATAAAAACTTCTGAAATTAGATTGAGAAAACTCTAGAAAATGTACTGTGGGGAAAGATCCTTCATTGTCATGGAAACAAACTAGATGATCTAATAAATGTTTTCCATCTCTCGCTATGTTCTATTTCTGCCCTTTATTTTCAGGTGAAGTTAGAGAAGGGAGGCATTTTTTGGTTATTTTTACGGTCTGACAATACAGTATAGTATACTAACAGCTGAGATTTCAGTAGTTTCTCTGGAAGTTTATCTTTCATTAAGATTAAGTAGGAATTATTGTGTACAGTAGATGAAAGCCTAATTAAAACTCATGGACTAAATACCATTATTAACAGAGCAACTACTACTGCTACTATCTCCATTGTTTTCCGCATCATGTGAGCATCACTTCTATTATATTTTGCTAATTCTACTGGCTTTCAGTCCAATGCAAGGCAAGTCAAAGAACTGAACTGAAAATTAATTGTTTTTATTTATCTAAATTATCTCTTTGACTAAAAGACCTTGTTTTCAGAAAAAATGTTTGAACGGTTTCAGAAAAAAGTTTTTATAGAGTAAATTATTTGCTTGGAAGATTATTTAAAGAATAGTACCACAGATAAAATACGCGCTTCTTCCCATGAGGCTAAAAATTAATTTGACCTAGCACCAGTCAAACAGCCTTTTTTCCAAAGAGGTCACTGTCACCTGATCACATGAGAAGTTTGTAGCTAAAACATCATCAGAAGTTTTTTACTTAAATTCCAATTCTATATTTAGTCTTTCTTTACGAGGCTTAATTCAGAAGTCAAATATCCATATGAAGAAATAGCAAAAAGCCCCAGGGCACAATGTACAGATTCTGAAGGCATTTTTAATGCTTGCTGCACTTATCTGCAGTTTCTAAGTTTTTGGCAGAAAGGTTTTACCCTTTGCATTGCTAAAATAGTTTTCAGTTATATAAACTTTTAAAGTCAGACAATGTATTTACAAACACGTAAAACGGAGCTTGTATTAAAAGTTCAAAATCTAGAAGGACTATTTCAAAAGCTAACACTGAACACTGTAGGCTGCAGAAGGAAATTAGACCTTTGCCCAGGTCTGTCTCGCCAAACTTAAGATATTGATCAAAGCACCATAGGCTTCTTGTGAAATCAGTGGAGAAACATAGGTATTTCAAGGCAGAAACCAGCTGACATGTTTTAGGCAGCTACTTTAATTTAAGTGTATTGCTGACCAGAAAAGGTAAGGTAGTAGCAGCTTCATCTTTTTGAGGAGCTAGCATTCACAGAGGGATGTGAGTGCAAAGGCTGTAAGTACTACTATTCCCTGAAAATTTCCTTGCTGCCTATATCCCACCTTGATGCCCCAGCCTCACATTGCAAGCCAAACAATTTACATGGTAAAGATAATTAAACAGTTAATGGTAATTATAATGAAACTCAGAGTATTCTGAGAAAAGTAGTGTGAGACAAATATTAATTACCTTATATGAGTATGACTAGTAGATGCACCCAGATTTTGAATCAGATGTCAAAATGAGGTCGATGTATCGTTGTTACGGTTGATTGGAGTGGTTGTTTTGGCATTATAATATGTGGAAATATTTAATGATGATACAACTTCTAAAGAAAACAGAAGTTGCTAAAGAATAAATATTTGTTTATAGTATTAATATTTTCATTTTTCTTTAGGCAAAAGCAGATCCTTCTACTTAGATTATAAGACGACATGTATAGGAAAGAAATAATTTCTTAAATAGTATGGTAGAGAAGGGTTATCTTTTTCTTTCCCTTAGTAGTTGAGATGTAGTGTCTATATAAAAAAAGATCGTAATCTTTTACTTAGCTGGTGTGGCTGTTGATAAGAGGAACAATGCTGCTTAGAGAATAAATACAAAAATTTTATTATGTAAAAATTAAATAAGTAATATAAGATTAATGAAATTCAAATTACCACAGCTTGAATCTGTGAAAACTAAAACTTCGAGGCTACTCAAATCAATCTATTGAAATAAAAAAAAAATCTTTCAACCTTCTTTTAAGTAGGGGTCCAAGCTTGCAGCAGTATTTGCTTATCCTCGTATGTTTTGACAGCATTGGAACTTTTCAGAAGGTAAATTTGTGAGACAATTCACTGCAGATACAATTTAATATTGTTTGCCAAAAATGAGCTCTATACTGTATCATTTGCCATAGAAGCAGCTTATTTCAAACTATACTAATTATCTATATACTGCTCTCTGGGTTATTTTTTCAAATGCTTTCATTGCTTAATTTAAATATAACACCATTCAAGTTCCTGCACTTTACGAAGATACTATGATTTCTAAAGTGAAGAGAGAATATCAAATTAATCTTAGACAAAAAATACTCAGAAAGTGTTGCAGACTCATAAAAAAATTGTCATACTCCCAAAGAGGGTACATTTTCAAATAATGTATTTCAACACATTCAAATTTCACTTAAATCTGTTCCACATTCATGTTAGTCTAATGATAACCACAGTGCTGCCTACCTTTTCTTCCCTTACGGCTGACAACAGCAGCTGTTGCAGCCAAATCACAAAATGAAGAAGAATCAGCACAAAATATAGCCACACTTTCTAGAATATTAATTTAGGCTCTGTGCGCCAAAAGAAAAATAAGAATACTAATCCATTAGAAGTAATAAGCAATGCTTGACAGATATTTATTTGACTAATAAGATGGTTACATTGATTCTGATTGTGTTTAAAGAACAGCCACAGGAGAAAAATTTAATATAAATGTTTCAAATTAAAATTGGATTTATCGTTAGCTGTTTATTTCTGTTCTAACTTTGTCACTTGTGCTACAGTCTCCAGAACTTTCTCCTTTTATAATTTTTTTTTGTAAGGTAGAAGCTACATAAAATTTAATTGAATAGCTCAGAAATACTGTACAGAGGCAATCACAATTAATTCATTCAAGTAAAAAACATACTTCGCCAAATGCTTCAGGACACATATCCAACTGCACTGTCAGTCTGACTGGCTCCAGATAAGTTTTCTGTTCAGTCATCCAGAGTCATCAGACTAGAAATTATTGTAAAAATCCATCGAGGATATTTTTCAGTGTAGATGTGTATTTATGTATACATATATACACACACACATGTTAAATACATTTGATAATGACTACAAATTTATGACTGTCCTAAAGAATAATTACTCTTTTTGTTTATTTGGCTTACATTTTGAAAAATAAATCTGTGTGCATCTTGTAAATTAAACAGTTCATAGAAATCTGTGGATAAATACTTCAGTGGGTGATAGATCATGGACACCCACATTTTTATGACTAAATTTACATACTGCTTGCAGTTCTGAGAAGATGCTACCAGTATTGTGGAGCTGAACATCTTGTCACCTAACAAACATGTAGCACTGTATGGGACTCCCAAGCGAGGCACTCTGATGCAGCAGGTGAGCTCAGAGACACACAGGAGAAGCCCTGAGGCCAGCACAAGACACAATGACTGTGGACACAGTCACTCAGAAACACGGCCTAATTATGAGAATACAGAGCTGTGGCCTGGGATCTTTTGTCTTCCTGTTAGCAAAAGCATAAGCGCCTCCTAGAAGGTGACTAGAGTGAAAGACGTGTAAGACAAAAGGGAAGTATCGTGAGTGTCAAAAGCTCAAAACTGGATCACGGAGACACCAAGCAGAGCGCTCCACAAGATTAATACTTTCTGTGTTATTAGCAGCTTTTTTCCTGTTTTTTAGCTCTAGATGGTAGTGTGGTAAGTTAAGTCTCTGGCAAGAAAAATACAAAGTTATCTTGCTTCTGTTTTCCTCTATTTAGTGGGTTAGCAGCCAAGGCCGGGGGTGATGGTGGGATGGAGGAAGGTCAGAGTGCTTTGACATCCCATAGCATGAGATTGGTCTTGGAAACTTGAAAAGCAGAGTCTGTTGTCAGAGGCAGTATGACGGAGGCAGGACTGATTCAAATACTTTCATTTAGTGAAACTGTGTATCAGAAATACATTTTCAGACTGTAATCAAACATATTTGGGGGGTTTGATGCAGTAATCTTTTGAGATTTTTTTACTGTATGCTAGAAGTAACGCAGGAGTGCATGCTGGTTTTATCAGTGACGTATTAGCCATTTGTCCATAGATTACAGGTGACAAGGTGAGCATCTGCAACAACAATGATATATCACCCAAACTTTTCCTTTTGTTTAAGAAGGAAATGTTCTGTATGTTTAGGAAATGTTTCTCTGTTTTTAAAAACAAAGCATTCTCTATGTTCTCTGTTTTCACTATTTGGAGCTTGATTTCTAAATTACAAAGAAACTATGTCTTGACATTTTGTCTAAACCTCTTTGTGAAGATTTAATTATAAACATAAGTAAAATGAAAATTTTCCTTCCAACTCTCTATTTTAAATTATTTATGGCCCAGTGTAAAAACATATTTTACTATTACTTCGTCATCCACAAATACATTATTAATTGTTAATTACTTAATGCATAAGTAGATTATTATTATATAACCTTGCAGAGCACTACTGTGCTTACTCTATTCTTGTACAATATATAGCTAGAGGTGATCAAACCCTGGCAGAAAGAACTGGTTACAAGTCGTGGAGGACAATAATAAGGTAGATCTTTCCAACACAGTGTACTGTGGGAAGTGGTTAAATGGTGTCCAGCTGGCCTCAGAACAGTGCAGTCAGTATAGTCAAACTGATGGATGGGAAAGGATGGGTTATTAAAAGGGGGTGAAAGAGGCAGGGAAAAATCAGGAGGCTCTTCCCTGTGGCTTTGTCTTAAGAAGAACCATATCTGTGCATCTCATAAGTTTACTGCAAATGTCTGTCACCTTTTGAGCAGCATGTGACTTATCATTATTATGGTTTTTGTGAGTATATCTTACATGTGAGAAAAGAGAAAGAAGTGAGAAGGCTCAAGGAGGACTGGAAGTAAGGTGCAGTTTGGAGCAAGAACACAAGTATCTGAAAAATTGATTGGACTGCTAACATTTCATGAACTGCTCATGTGAGCATTGCAGTCCCAAAGTTGACTCATGATAGAGATAGAATTGTAGGACAATTAGTCATGTAGAAAAGTAATAAAGCAACAGTTTCAAATGGGTGAGTTCCTAATGGCTTGACAAGTCAGTATCTTTTTTTATTTTTTTTTTGACTGTAGACTTGTATTTCATTACTTTCTTTCAGACAAAATTCTGTTTTTCGGAGAGGTGTGAACATAAATCAAGTATGACCAGATTTGCCCATGTGGGAGATAAGTGTGAAAAACATTAGTAAGATCATTAACTGTATCCATTTTTAGGTTCAGGTTTCCAAAGGGATTTTCACTCCTGGGAAGAGCTTAAGAAAGCTCTGCAGGGGAGCTTCAAAGTCTGGAAAACTTGCCTTAAAGTTTAAGAGGCTAAAGATGCAGTATATTTAAAGAAGGGGAAACGTTAACTTGATGATGGTTGTTAGGTGCCTACTCTCTGAAAAGTTTTCTTAGGTGCAACAAAATCCATTAGCTGAAAGGAAAGCAACATCTCAGACTAGAAAAGGATAGAAGTTTAGTTCTAGAATTGGGGGACTTTACATCAAAAGACTCTAAATCACAATTGAATATTTTTCAGTAGCTTATTTTTCAAGTCAAATGCAACTTACTGTCTTGATGTAAGAAATCTTCTGGTCTTTGTAATCTGGGAGACCATACGGGTTGTGTTGTGGTTTCAGTTGGGATAGAGTTAACTTTTTTACTAGCAGCTGATATAGTGCTGTGTTTTGGATTTGGGACGAGAAATACTTCTGATAGCACGCTGGTGATTTTAGCTGTAGCTAGGCGGTCAAGGCCTTTTCTGCTCCTCATATCACCCTGCCAGCAAGTAGGCTGGGGGGGGCACAAGAAACTGGGAGGGGACACAGCCAGGACAGCTGACCCCAACTGACCAATGGGATACCCCATACCATATAATGTCATACTCACCATATAAAGCTGGGGGAAGAAGAGGAAAGGGGGGGACATTCAGAGTGATAGCGTTTGCCTTCCCAAATAACCATTACACGCGATGGAGCCCTGCTTTCCTGGAGACGGATGAACACTTGCCTGCCCATGGGAAGTGGTGAATGAATTTCTTGTTTTGCTTTGCTTGCGTGCTCTACCTTTTAAACTGTCTTTATCTTAACCCACGAGTTTTTTCTGATTTTTACTCTTCCAATGCTCTCCCCCATCCAAACTGGGGGGACTGAACGAGGGGCTGTGTGGTTCTAGCTGCCAGTTGGGGTTAAACCATGACAGTTGGTAAGAATAATTCCTTTAGAATTTAATTTATAACTAACTAAAGGCCACACGGTGGATAAAAATCTATAAAGACAGCCATATCCTCAAAGATTTGAGACAAAGGGAGATAAGGAAGGTTGTAGTAAAAGTAAAGAAGGGAGTGTCCAGGTAGAGATAAACCTATATTATATAGGAAGAGAGAGGAAATGTGCACAGAAGTAATGTGGTCTGCTTATGCACACAGAGCAGGTCAAAGCTGTGAATATATTAGGCATCAGGGTCATTCGATAGATCTTTTCTTACCCAGATATTCCTACATGAAATGGTCTTTATGTTTAGTACTTACAAACATAATATTCTTCCAATTTTATTGTTTTATCTGTATAGAAGAATTGATATGTATTTATAAACAATAACATGAAAAAGCAGCAATATTAATTCGGCACAAGCAGGAGAACATAATTTTACTTTCAAAGCAAGTGAATTAATCTTTGTGAATTAATTTTAACCATTCATCTTGATAATAAAATATTACACACAATGATGTTATTTAATTTAATTTTTTTCCTTAGACATTTGTTTTCATATCATGTTCTTCTTTCCCAATGAACCAGGTTACTGAGTTTCAGAAAATTTTGCATTTTGCGGCTGCAGTCAATCAAGAGGAGATATTTTAATTGAAGTAAATTTTACGTAGCAAGCATTTCAAGGAATATTGATTTTAGCATTAATTTTGTTTTAAAACAAGCCTTAAAGGATAGGTATCTTACCTGAGAATATAATTTAAAATGTAGTTTTAACTTAAATATATACTACTGTATGTTTTGTGTTGTATGTATTGCATGCCTTATGTTCAGTTTTAGCAGTCCAAATGAGTGGAGGGTGGATATGAGTTCTGTGCATTTTAAGAAGCTTGCCCAGACGGTGGGTATTGCTGATTCACCATTCCAGCCACAGGTAGCTGTTTTCAGTGGCCCTCATCAAAATATTTGTGATGATTCTCATCAATTTATCTGTCCGCTTATCAATTCATCTCATAAATACAGAGACCAAATGGACTCACGGCTTAAATAATATATGTTGTTCAGAAAATATTCATATTTCAATCAAGAGTTTTCATTACAATCCATCGTAATCTTTCAAAATCACTTCAATTCTAAGAGGGTTGTTGTTAAAGGAGCACACCTCATCATTTAGGTTCCAGTTCCACGTATTAGATCTTGTTACCCTTTTTCCTAAATCAAGAAGGTACCAATTGGGAAATTTATTTCCCATTTGATAAGCTAAATAGACTGTATTAATTGATTCTTTTTTAAGTTACATATTCCCAGTGGTTGAACCATGCCTATCTGTGCTTCCTGGAGTTCAATCATTAGACCCGGACATGATCTTCAGAGGCAGTTGCAATATAACATTATAGCAATAATGGAGTGATACAACTTCTGTAATGAATTCAGTTTCCTCAGTTCCTAATTTATACATTCAAGGATTATATTAGCCCCGTTTCTCAGATTCTTTCCTGAAAATTGAAGTGACCGCTTTTCAGTGTGGAGTCTTGTATCCCAGTGATAATGGAGTATCTGTTTTTTCCTGTCTGTTAAGATTTACATTTAGCTATACTGCAACATGATTTTTGAAGTTATCCCTTTCCTTTAGTCAGTCAGTGACATCCTGACAAGTTCATGCTTACTTGGGAGATATGTAAATATCAACGTGTAAATAACTATTGGCACAACACCCTCATTGCTTCAGGATCTTGAAAATCACTGTGAACACATCACCTTGCTCTTTGGGTAGCCCTTTTGAAGCTACTGGGTGCAAACTTATAAACTATATATCATTTAAAAATGTAAACCAATCATTACTAAAATTAGAGATTTTCTTAGCTACTGATGGAATGGGAAATATTTACAATCATCACCACCTAAAGTCAATATATTATCAGGCTTCCTTCCAAACCACAGTAGAGCAATACTTAGTGAGTGTCAGATGAAAATTTTCTATTTCGTAAGACTCATATAATTGTTAGAATTCTCGTGCTCTTAATACACTTGCAGAAATACTTCATACATTTTTTGTTCTCATTTGACAAGGGGTTTTCCTTATATATTTTTGGTTCCATTACTAGATTTCTGTTAACTTCTAGCTTTATGTTAATTATTCTCATCTTCTTGTCTTTTCCACTTGTTATATTTGTGTCAGTGCTTTCACTTGCTGCTGAAGTAAAGGATAGCTGCTAAAATGTTCTGAAGAGTACTCGATCAGAATTTCCACTTTTCAGTTCACATCTTTTTCCCTCATATGATTTGGATCCTGATTTGGAATTGTTTTCAGTTTTGGGGCACAGAATTCTTTAAACCCCATTGAATGTATATTACAGGCTTGGACTTGACTGTGAATCATATTACAAATACGAAGTAATTGTGATCATTCGTACGTAGGATGTTACTATGTTTTAGTTCCAGTTCCTCATCCTCTCGGATATTTTGCAAGACTGAGGTTCCTAGTGGTTTACTTCTCACTACCGGACATATAGATGAAGTGTCCCTTAGGTCACTTTCTTACTTACTTCCCTAGTGTTTGCACACTTTCAAGTCAAACAGCCTATTTTTCTTTCTGTTCTTTTCCTTTAGGCTTCTGCCTACTCAGGAAAAAAAAACCCAAAAAACCAACAAAGGAACAACCCACCAACCTTTGCATGCCCTTAATATGAAGAAGAATCCTTTTTCTTGAGAGAGAGAACAAAGACCTTTAAAAACTAAAATGTAATGTTTATACCCTATGGGGAAAAGTGCAAAGGTGATTCCATTTAAAGTTTTTTCAAATGAATGAGATCATGAAATAAAACTTACTAGAACACATAAATTCTTAGTGTATAAAGAGCTCAGCCAAGCAGGGCTATGGTCACATTTATTTGAGGCACTTTCAATGTTGCAGTCTATAGAACAGTTCTGTGTAGCCGAATCCACTCATTTACTAAATATGCTTACTCTGACTTAATGTCTTATTTCTGATTTAAGGAAAGCTGTTTTACAGTTTTTGTTTGGATGAGAATCTTTCAGCTCTTATTGTCTGGGTTGTGCTCCTAATTAACGTCTTACTTTCAGAAATGTATAAAGCTTCTCAAAGGAGATCATATATCCTCAAATAGAGGATAGGGTAAAAGGTACTAGAATTGAATCCAATCCATTACACTGGAGTTAAGGATGCAAGTAGGTACTTTTGAGAGGTCTACAAAATATTGTCTACTACAAAGCACTGTGAGTTTGTTTGTTTGGTTGGTTTGTTGTGGGTTTTTTTCTTTTCTTTTTACAGTTAGAGATGTGAGACCTGTAGTTTGAGATTTCAGGAAAAGGGAAGGAATGACCAAGAGCACTACCAGTATCTTATATTTTTGCAAAAGGAGTAACACCTGTAGGTAAAAATGCCAAATGACCTTAAAAAGTAGACCAGACTTTATACTCCAGGGAAAGACAAAAAATAAGTCCCTGCCAATCTGACATAGCTAAAGTTCATTGTTGACCTCAATTGCATCAATTAGTCTATCCATGAAAGGGTAAGGAAGATGCAACAATAAGACAGCTGAGATTTTTTTCATACCATCTGGAGCATGCTTGTCCTCCTCTCAGAAATCTGTTGCTAGATAGAGCCAAATTCTCACACATCAGTGAAAACTGAAGTCTAGCAAACCTAAAATCAAATCATGCTTCTGGGAAAACAAGAATGTAGATGCAAGCACTGAGAGTCACAAAGCACAGGACTTGTTAAATAAGATGGTGGAACAAGCAGGATCCAAACCTTGTTTTTCAACATTTCCCTATGTGTGGTAGTTAAACAGACTTCTCGGTGCTCATATCTCGAGCTTATATTTCTATATCATGGTCAGATGATGCCTTGTTTAAAATTACTGTTTCTGTTGTAAAATAATGTAGGTTTCATGCCTCTGCTACCAAATCCCAGAAGAGTACTTCATAGATGATTAAAGACATTTTCAGTTTTCAGTCTTAGTTTATTCATGACTGATTTGTATCTATCTCATCTTGTTACAACATTATCCTGTAGCTTAGGTTATTCTTTTCTTTCCATGTTTGTCCCTAGTTACATACATAGATTCATAGTATTCTCTCTTGGTGTTCTTTTTGCATGACTAGATGAGCCAACCAATTTTCGTATTACTTTTTAGTGAAATTCTCCATTTTCCTAGTTGTTGCAGTAGGTCTTCTATGCGATTTACTTTTTTTTTTGAAGATAAGTGACCAAAAGTGTACAAGGTAGTCTAAATGGAGTCTTACTGTGCCTCCTACAATGATGCCAGTATTTCTTTCTGTTGCTGAAAGTAAGTTTTTGAGTAGTCCTAGAATCACAGTTGCCTTTTTCACTATATCACACCTTCGAATTATACTGCAGTCATGCTGTGATTGGCCACTGCATGTATCCTGCATTTGATTTAGAAACACCTCCCTTGCCTTCTCCAACAGCTTCAGTCAAGGACCTCAGAGTTTGCAGCAGAAGTTTTTGCATTTAAGCAAGATTCCATTTTTTAATATTAAATTTTCCCATTTCTGTTACTGTGTTTGATTCTGTATGCCTGGAAACTCTCAAATTCAGCTGGTGAACATGGATGGTTCTGGACTGCACATTTCCGTGTTTACTTTCTGCTGTATACTATAAAAATTAATAAAACAATACTCACGCAGCCAACTTTTAGGAGTAAGACAAACCAAAACTGGACTTCAAAGATTCCATTCAGGTTGGTTGTAAAATCATATTTTTTTTTACCCCCCTGCTCCCTCCCCCGAATGGATGCTGTAGATTTCCATTTCAGAATCTTTAGGATTCAGGTTTTCTACTGTTTCTCTGTAACTGAAAGGACTAGAAACTTATAAAAAAATGATATATTTGCTTTTTAGATGAGAGAAGTGAGATTCCTTTTTAATGTGTAGATCATCTACGCATTACAGATCTAATGTGTAGATCATGTACACATTACAGATCATGTACGTGCCCCTCTACTCTGCTCTTGCCCCTCTACTCTGCTTTTGTGAGACCCCACCTGGAGTACTGCGTTCAGCTCTGGAGTCCTCAGCACAGGAAGGACATGGACCTGTTGGAGCGGGTCCAGCGGAAGGCCACGAAGACGATCAGAGGGCTGGAACACCTCTCCTATGAGGACAGGCTGAGAGAGAGAGTTGGGGTTATTCGGCCTGGAGAAGAAAGGCTCCGGGGAGACCTTATAGCGGCCTTCCAGTACCTAAAGGGGGCCTACAGGAAAGATGGGAAGGGACTCTGGATCAGGGAGTGTAATGACAGGACAGGGGGTAATGGTTTCAAACTGAAAGAGGGTAGGTTTAGATTGTGTATCAGGAAGAAATTCTTTACTGTGAGGGTGGTGTGACACTGGAACAGGTTACCCAGAGAAGCTGTGAATGCCCCATCCCTGGAAGTGTTCAAGGCCAGGCTGGATGGGGCTTTGAGCAGCCTGGTCTAGTGGGAGGTGTCCCTGCCCATGGCAGGGAGGGTGGAACTAGATGATCTTTAAGGTCCCTTCCAACCTGAACCATTCTATGATTCTATTCTATGATTCTATAAATTTTCATGAGAAGCAATAAATCCATAAATTAATGGAGGGTAAAGCATGGTCAACTACACAGAACTCACCATCTGCTACTTCAGTGGCAAAAAGATTTACTAGATATCCCATTGGAAAGCAAACGTCTTATTTAGAGAAAATAGAGCAGCTGTTTTGGCTATGTAGTTGCCACTTATAACTGTGCTCCTAGTCTTATGGTATAGACTATGATGTATAATGGTGATGTAAAAGTCTGGTTCCTTGTGCCTGTTGAAGCACCATCTTTCTATTTTCTTTTCCCACTCTACTGACTTTTTCGTGATGTAGGTGAGGCCATACAGGTTACAGATTCGAGTACCTCAGTGTCCTGTCTCGGACAGTGATGAGAAACAGAGGTTTAGGGAGGAATATGAACAGCAGTGAAAGTGTAGAACATCTTAGCTGCCACGAAATAGAAGATCGGGGACTTCTTGAGGCATTGTTATGGCTGGATTGTCTCTGATAACCCTGTTCTCCCATTTTTTAAGAATATTCTTAATCCAGTTAGTGTTTTGGCATCCACAGGCTACTATTGGAACACGTGAATTATGTCCTTTGTGGAAAAAAGTGTTTGTTTTAAAGTTTTTGTTTGTTTTAATTTCTGTTATCTTATGGTTTCATCAGGTACATGGTGTTTGGGAGATACAGTGAATGAGTAACTGTTTCCTATTTATCTTTTCCTTTTCATACGTGATTTTATGAACTGAAATCTTCTTCTGTCAGCCTTCCCTGTTTCTTTTCAACATTTCAAAGCATTATTTCTATGCTTTTGACCACTATTGACCACTAAGCTGATATTTCAAACTGTCCACATTGTGTCTGTTTTTTGAGTAGATAGTAGCTAATTTATGGTCTTTTACAAGTTAAGTCTCATTAGGTTTATTTTTGCCCTGTTATGTTAACATTTAGTATTATCTGCCAGCTTATTATCAAATCATTATTGTAAGACCTCTATTGTAATTCTTAGCAGTGAGTTTTCATTGTATTCTAAATAACTGAGGAAGCTGTTGTGTCAGTATTTGAGCCTGTTATAGAAGTCACCCATAAATATACTGAATATTACCAGCATACGTCTTTTGTGCCCATAGAGGAGAAACAGGGAACTGGGAACTCAGATATGTATTTTTACAATTCTATAACCATTATTACCCATCCAAACTTTACAAGTTCATATGGTGGGTTAGTTCATCATAAGTTATCTAATACACATTTTGCTCAAAGGAGAGCAGTCTTTCTCTGATTGTGCTTTCCTGAATGTTTGCCTTTTCCGTTTGCCCTTAAAGACCATTTTTCTTGAGTTTTGAGTTTGTCTGGTAACCTTCCACCCACCCTAAACCGCTGGCTCTAAGGATTGTATAAAGCCCAAGCCTTTTTAATGTGTAATGTGGTGGAATGAGGGAGAAAGGTAGAGAAGCACAGAGTTTTCCTTTTTCTAAGGGCATCCTTCTTCCTTCAAATGTGGTCCCCCGATACCCAGTCCCTGGTAGTGTAAGTGCTTCTTTGAGTTCCATTATGCTTAGAACTGTATGTACTCAACTGCCTTTGTCTACTTTAACGGCCTAATTCAACTTCTACTGAGATCAGTAGACAGTCTCCCACTGAATTCACTAGAAGATGGATCAGAGCCTGTTAATTTTCGAGGCATCTATTACCTTTCTCTAACTTTATTCACTACATTGGTGATTTCAAATATCCAAAAGGAATTCCAGCTTAATTTGCCTAGTTGCTGTATCTCGGATTTACACAGCTTTAATAAAAAACGTGTAGTCAGATGAGATAGGGTATGTAATTGAAAGTAGTATGAAACAATGGCATGTAAACCTGCCAAATTCCATCTCCTACATCCAGCTTCAATTCCTAGTAAAATAATAAAAAATTTAAAGGGAGAGATCTCTAAACCTGCATGGGGCCCTAAAACCAATAGTTATTTTGAAAGTAGGAAGAAAGGATATTGCTTAACAAATTATTCTATTTGACAAAATTGTGTGAGAGGATAAAGAGGATGCATAATTTACTGTGCTCTGCAGAAGACTTCGATGCAATCTCTTAAATTGCCTTAGTTCAAATCGTCTGGGCATAACCACAATTGCATGTATTGAAAAGAGATGGAATGACATCATACAGTAGGTTAGGATAAATGGTAATACTCAAGATGGGAGACAAGTAATACATGGATTTGTGTAGTCTGATCACATGCTACATTTTCATTAAAGTATCTAGAGATTAATATTTCGTTAATTAAATACTTTGATGATGCTAAAAAGCGTTGTTGCTAACACCGGAGTTGACAAAAAGGTTGAAATAGGATGATCCCTAGAAAAATGCCATCTATAATGAAATGAATGTAATGAAATATGGCTTTAAAAATGCAAGTGACTAGCTCTGTGCAGGAAGATAATGAAGTGTGTGCCTAACTTTGAATATGTGAGTCACCAATTAGCCTGCTCAGAATGCAGTTTAGATGACACGTTGTCTTGGACAGCTGAAGAATTTTTTTGCCTGTTCTCATCTGTCCCATATCCTGGCTTACACATTCCCACCTCTAAAGACACAATTTACCATCCCTTTGGGGAGATGTGCTGCAAGTGCTCATCCATAGCTCCCTCAAGTCAGAGAGTGCATCCTTGACTGGTGTGCTAGATGGCTTCTTATGGCATTTCAGGTACTGAATAAATGAACAGCAGTTGATTCAAACTGAAAGTATTGGGGACCTTGTACTTTCCGTGCTCCCATTAGGGGTTCTGCTGGGCCATCGCTTTGTGGTTTATTATTTGGTATTGGTATTTGATTATGGTAAAGAGAATATCTGTTAATGAAGGTCAGAGATAATGTGTTAGTCCACTTCCACATTACTGGATTTCTATTTATTGTAGTGAAATTACACTATTGTAGACACAGAATTGCTTTTATGTTGTTCTTGCTCATACATCTTAACTAACTTTTGGGTTTTTGTTTTTTGATTGCTTAGGGATAATTTGTTAGTTATGATTCTGCATAGTGTATATAGATAATTTTTTTTTTACCTTTAGACAAAAAAAGTTTGGATTAGAGATACTGCCCGATTACGAACTTTTTAATATTTGTTCAGACTTCTATTTTTACTCTCAATGCCCTTAAACACCTACACCAACTGTCTTTGAAGGCTATGTAATTAGCTCCCATAGGCAGCGTGAGCTTTTGTTTGAAGCTTCATTTAGGAGAAAATCCCTTGTGTACCATTATATTTTTTTTAACTTCATTTGCCAGGCTGAATTACAAACTGCTATACATATATAATGCTTACACAGCTAAAATAGGTGTCTCTTACATTCTCCTGTTACTTGTCTTATTTTTTCTTTTACTAATGACACACTCCTAATACTTGCACCTCTTAGGTAAATGTGGGAAAATGGTCACTGCTTGATGAACTATTATTTCTGGGAAGTAAATTTTTAAATGCGATCACACTGGAAATTAATTAGTTAATCATGTTTTCTGCATGGTAAGGTATTCATGTAGCCTCTGGCTTGAACATGGATATTCCTACACATGAAAACATTGCTTAAAAAAACCCCCTACCATTATATCTCGTCTCACATTTTTTGGTTGCAGAGTGATTTTTTTCACTTGACAAGTCCCAGTATAAAGGACAAAAGATATTAAGCATAATTTGTGAAGACACTTTACTTTGCTCACGTTATTTTTGTATAGCTGAATGGTTGAATAGGCTTTGTATCTGAGGCCAAGTATGTTAAACTACAATATTCATGTAATATATTATAGAATGTAATAAAGCATAATATATCACATAGTATAATATTCCATTACCAAAAAGGTAGGGGTTTCTCCTTAACAGTAGAAAAAAAGGAATTTTAATCAAGCTTTTACTGTTTTGTTTTTTTTTTCTGTAAATTGCTTTACAGTGAATTAACTAACAGTCTTGCAACTTGAAAGAACAAAATGTAGATGCTAAAATTTTAACCAAAGCTGATATTATTTTGAGATGAATAGCTGACTAACATTGCAGTGAGCTCTGAAAGCACAGTTGAGAATGCTGAGAATGATCAGAATGCAAAATATTTCAGATTTCACTGTATTATAACTACAAGTTTTTTGTAATTTGGAGTGACTGGATTATTTCAATGGCTACTCTGGATATACTGTATTTAAATTGGACTGTACTTTCTTTCTGAAACGTCTTTTTCTCTCTGAACAAAATTGAATTGTATTACCAGAATGTTCACGTAACATATTTGAAATTCCACATAAAATCACAGAATGGTTTGGGTTGGAAGGGGCCTCAAAGATCATCTAGTTCCAACCCCCTGCCATGGGCAGGGACACCTCCCATCAGACCAGGCTGCTCAAAGCCCCATCCAGCCTGGCCTTGAACACTTGCAGGGATGGGGCATCCACAGCTTCTCTGGGCAACCTGTTCCAGTGTCTCACCACCCTCACAGTAAAGAATTTCTTCCTGATATCCAATCTAAATCTCCCGTTATGAATCATGTACCCATTTCCGGTAAAAGACTTATGGACCACTGTACATGCTGCAAGTTTCACTAGAAATTAAGCCTTCATTTGTCTTTAAAAAAATAATTTATTCTTAAAAGATTCTTTATTCTTTTTTTAGAGTTCTTATAAAAGCCTTTCCTCTCCAACAGTTTTATTTAATTTTGACATAAGATTTTTTTTTTTTTTGATGGGCTCTAAATAGATATTATTCTGGCTTCCATAGCTTTTTATCACAAAGGTTAAAAATTACATTTCTCTATTATGATTTTAGCATTAAAAATGGAGTATTATGGAGTTTTAATTTTCATTTTGGTTTTACATTCCCATAAAAATGTGAATTGCCTTCGAAGTATAATGTATTTCTTTTTTTACTGTGAAAGTTTACAGACAAATAATATTGGGGTATATTTTGGCTGAGGGTGGGAAAAGGAAGGTTTACCTAAGCTGTGTCTCAGATTTCTGAATATTTGCCCTTTGGATCCTTATACCTGGTGGGTATAAAAGTAGCTGTGTACATAACTTCCCATTTTCTCTATCTAAAGCCAAATAAATAATTAGATTTGAATTCTGAGGCCTATGTAAGAATGTCGATACCAAGTTTCAATTAAGTCCTTTTGTAACTAGAGTAGTACCATAATTTCCTAGCATGAGAGTGAGTTGAAGTGCTGCAGTCTGATTGAAGGGTGAGAAGCAAGTGGAAGTTCAAAAATTTAAAACGGTTGACCTAAGTGATTTGGCTTGGTGTACATTACATGACAACAAAATTGGTCTTTCTTCTTAGCAGCATCACACAGAGGAAGTGTGCAAATGATTTGCTTTTGTTTTCCTTAGCAAGTTTGCAAGATATCTCCTCTTACTAAATAACTTGAGTAAAGAGAAAAAAAGGTGACTGAATATGCTTATTAATGAGGATATATAGCAAATCAGATGAGGGGCAATAGCTAATCTTTGATACATCTCTGAGTGTTACTGGGTGTAATCTCAATAAATAAAAATTATAGATGGTAATACAAAAATGGTTCCTTAATGACCATGTGTGACTTTCAAGTGTCTACTTAAGCATTTCTTGTTCAGAGGACATGCTTTTCTTGACTCACCAGCTGAGAACTCAGTCAGGAAGTGCAGAAGTTCAGATCTCCTAATAAAGCAACACAGATTCTATTGAAATGGAATTAACTCACACAAGAACCCCTTCTTCACTCCTGCCATGTTTAACAATGTGTATTTAACCCAGTCCTGCATTTTGACCTTGTGAACATGAGCCAGTCAGTCTGTCAGCTCCCGTTAATGCTTCAAATCAGTAAAATTTCTTAATGAAAGCATTCCAGTTCTGGAACAGACTCTGTTAGGGAGTGGGGTATTCATGACTGACTGCAAAAGACACCTACTAAAGTCAGTAGGTAATAAGCGGTGCCTGAATGTTTCTCAGAAAAATCATTAGTTAATTAGTTTATATTTCACTAACAGTTACTCAGTTAAGAAAATGGTTATACTTGATAGCATTTAAATAGAGCTTTTGTAAATTGACTGGAAGTGTTCTGTTGGAGTGGCTATTGTATTTTGGATAATAATATAGTACTTCAGCATACTATTTAAAAACACATATTGGCAGGAAAATCTCACATTATCTAAAACAATTGACTTAAAGGTTATTCCTCTGTTTTGCTTTGGCAGATCAGCTTAATAAAACAGAAAGCAAAAATGTCTTTGTTGAACAAAAAACTAGAATTTCCCATAAAACTTGGAGGCAATGGGCTTAACTTAATCTTCTCTAAACTGGTATCAGTAAATTGCTGCAGTAAACTGGATTGTTTCATGGGGCACTGATATACCTTAGAAACATGTATTTGTCTCAGTGTTCAAGGCAATGTGCACTCACAGCCCAGCAAGTCCATCATAACCTGGGCTGCATCAAAAGAAGCGCGGTCAAGGGAAGTGATTCTGCCCCTCTACTCTGCTCTCGTGAGACCCCACCTGAAGCACTGCATCCAGCTCTGGAGTCCTCAGTACAAAAAAAACACAGACATGTTGGAGCAGGTCCAGAGGAGGGCCGGAAAGATAATGAGAGGGCTGGAGCACCTCTCCTATGAGGACAGGCTGAGAGAGTTGGAGTTGTTCAGCCTGAAGAAGAGGAGGCTCCGAGGAGACCTTATAGCGGCCTTCCAGTCCCTAAAGGGGGTCTACAGGAAGGATGTGGAGGGACTCTGGATCAGGGAGTATAGCAATAGAACAAGGGGTAGTATTTTTAAACTGAAGGAGGGTAGATTTAAATTAGATATTAGGAATAAATTCTTTACTGTGAGGGTGGTGAGGCACTGGAACAGGTTGCCCAGAGAAGCTGTGGATGCCCCATCCCTGGAAGTGTTCAAGGCCAGGCTGGATGGGGCTTTCAGTAACCTGGTCTAGTGGGAGGTGTCCCTGCCCATGGCAGGGGGGTTGGAACTAGATGATCTTTAAGGTCCCTTCCAACTCGAACCATGCTATGATTCTGGGCTTCACTTTGTATATCATTTAAAGCTCTGTAACATCCAGGATACTCATTTTGACTAAATTAAATGGAATCATTCTCATATTTGTAGACAGAGCCTTGAGATGTTCATAATTCAAAGTTAGAAACTGAAAAATTGAGTGAATAATGTAAAATAATTTTATTAAATATAAACTTAAAAATCAGAACCCTCCAGGTGCACTTCACAATACTCAGTTTCTTTTCACTTTACAAAATATCTTTAGGCTTAGGGCCATTTTCCGGTAAAATTTTATGAATTTTTGATGAAAAGATGTAACAGAATATATGCCAGTTCAGAAGTCATGAACTCTTGTTAATATGGACTAAAGAGACGTATTTTAAGTTTAAAAACATTTACTCAAGATACATCGATCCTATAACAACTTTTTTATTAATTCTTCAGTGTTTCCTGACATTTAAATTATTCTGTGAAGTCACTTCTTAAAACAAATTCAAAGAGCTCTGATTTCTTTTGAAAAAATTCTTCCAGACTGTTTCAGAAAATAAGCCAAAACCAGCAGAGGCATTATTAAGAGAAAAGGCCTTGCTTTTGGGTCCTGCTTTAAATCTGGCAAGGTCTGTCTGAGTCAATCCTCTTTTTCACTAAAAGTTCACATTGGACATTTGGAGGGCAATGTCGTCATCCTGGCTGTCAGTTATTGAGAAAAAGAGAAAAGAACATTCATGCCAGCTGGTCTCATCCTCTTTATCAGCTATGTAACGGTGATAGACAGCATGTGACTTACGCAGCAAGAAGAGAAACGAGATGGAGGAAAGAAATATAGATGTCAAACAGATACTTTAAGTCTTTCTTGCAGAATAATGAAATAGATACCAGTGCAGGGCAGGAATCCTTTGCATCTGAGGAAGCAGTGTATGTGTTAATTCTAGGCTTTGCAGTGTACAAAGATGCAACGCTAGCATAATAGTGATGCAAAAATACACTACAATTTTTCACCTCTAGTTCTTGTTCTACAAGAGGTTTTGTGTTTTTCTAAGACTCTAATTAATCTTGAAAGATTTAAGAGAAATGTTAAAGATCCATGTAAAGATGAAGCATATAGCCTTTTTATGTTGTCAGTATGCTCAGACTAGTTTTTCTTTGTTAGTTTGTCAAACATCAACGGAGGACTCTTGATGTTTGAAATGCCAACTTTGCTGAGTTATTAGATATCTAATACTGAGGGTGTAATTCAGATAATGAAATACACTGATTTTGAAAGTTATTATGATTAACTCTTTTGGTAAAATAATCCTATATCCTGACTCTTTGCTCTGGTGTTGCACCAAGTCTTTCAGCTGTCAGAACAGCTGCCCCAATCTTTTAGTGTAGCTTTGTTAAAGTGAGAAAATCTGAGAGACTGTTTAGCATGCCATATTTTCATCATCATGTAGGATGAGGATTGATTATTCAGCTGTTGCAGAGTACCATAAAGATTCAAATCGTATCCTGGTCTGCATTAAAAGGAGTGTGGCCAGCAGGTTGATGGAGGTGATTCTGCCCCTCTACTCCGCTCTGGTGAGACCCAACCTGGAGTACTGCGTCCAGCTCTGGGGTCCCCAGTACAAGAAAGACATGGACCTGTTGGAGCAAGTCCAGATGAGGGCCATGAAAATTATCAGAGGGCTGGAGCACCTCTGCTATGAGGACAGGCTGAGAAAGTTGGGGTTCTTCAGCCTGGAGAAGAGAAGGCTCCAGAGGGGTTTTATTATGGCCTTTAGGTACTTAAAAAGGGTTTATAAGAAAGATGGAGAAAGACTTTTTATCGGGGCCTGTAGTGAAAAGACAAGGGGCAATGGTTTTAAACTGCACACTAGTAGAATTAGATTGGATATAAGGAAGAAATTTTTTATGATGGGGGTGGTGAGACACAGGAGTGGTTGCACAGAGAAACTGTGGATGCCCCATCCCTGAAGTGTTCAAGGCCAGGTTGGATGGGACTTTTGAGCAACCTGATGTAGTGAAAGATGTCCCTGCCCATGGCAGCAGGGTTCGACTAGGTGACCTTGAAAGGTCCCTTCTGACCCAAAACATTCTATGGTTCTATGAAATAATGTCTGTCCTGGTGGTAGATTAGCACTCACTGAAAACACCATCAAAAGGAGACCAAGATGCAGAGGGGTCCTACTAAACAGATTATTTTAATATTGCTTCAATGTATTTGGACTTTTCATGTCATGACAAGTTACATAAGCATTGGCAGAGTACTAGCAGTAGACAGACCCTTAAACATCATCCAGATCAGGTAAGACTACATGTAGTATTACTTGTTTAGTTTTGGGTCAATATGCTGTTGGTCTCAATTCTTGATGCAGCTGCTGCAGCACACACACCCCACCTATACTATAATGGTCCTAAAGTTAATGACAGGTTTTTTCTTCTACTCTGATCCTAATAAAGCTTGGTTTTCTGTCACTTATTTCACAGCCCAGAGCAGGGCTTTCCTATTCCTCTATTTCCTATTTTTCCACGATTGGTTTGCCTTCGTATTTTGGTTTTTTGGTTTTTTTTGGAGGGATGGTGCTTTTGGTATTCTTTATTTTGGATTAATCTCATTTAGCTTTAAAAGTCTATCGTGTAGAAGCCTGTATCTTAGTTTTCTAGTCTTCCTTTACAGTAAATGGAGAGAAATAAGCAATTCTAGGGAACAATTAGTCTCTTCCCATGATAGACATCTAACATTTCTTAGTCTCTACTGGTGAGAGACTTTCTTTCTAGTGACTCTAAGGGAGTGACTGCTGAATTAGGGAGCTTGCTCTGGAGTGCCTAAACTACTGTTTCCTCAAACTAGGTGAGATCACCCAGTCCATTGGGTCTGAGGTTTGATGTTCCACTTGTTTTAAAGAAAATTTAAATTTAAAAAAATGTTTTGTTTTAAATAAAAATGTAAAAAATGCAGCTGTTCTATTGAAAACCACACTGATGGTGTCTTTAGGCTGCTTTTTTTCCAGATTTATAATTGATGACAACGATGATTACGAGTTTGAACATCTTAACATGTAATGTTCAGTATCAGAAAGGCAGAAGTTTAGATTTCATTTGGTATTTTTTGGAAACTGCCATATATAAATGAATGATTTTTCTTATTTTTCACAAAGCGTTGTCCAAAAGAGGTGTAGATGCCAGTTCTTAGCCATGAGGACTGTGATAGTTTATTCACACTTTATACAACGTGATACCATGCAACAGATTCCTAAATGCTAACTTTAGTTTGAAGCTCATCTCCCCTGGCTCCCTTCATAGTCGATGGAGAAAGAAAGGTTCTCTTGGGGATGATTCAGAGAACCTAAACTTAGTTTTCTGCTCTGAATTGCCCATTAGAGTTGTCTGCCTCTCTCCATTGAATGGAGAGGGAGCCTGGGGAGAGTAGACTCTCTGAGCTAACTTAAAAAGAGTGTTTGAGTATCCCCATGCAAGTACATAGTGAAAATCTAATGCTCTGTAAGCACCTGTAAATCAGCGTGCACCCTTTGAGGTATATGTTGAAAATCAAGGTTCTTGTCCCATATTGTATAGACATAGCTAACCTCGATCTATTTTCTTTGCATCTTTAAATACAGTATCACAATGTAGCATGTCAGATGGAGCAAAATCTGTTAATTCTAGAGTAAAATATGCTATATTTGATTTTTATTTTAAGGTACAGAATGATATGGCTTCTGGTACATGTGCGTGTTAGTTTCCTTGTTCTGATTCTTTCTAGATACGCTGTTTCAGGTAGGGCGTTTCAAACACACACACAAACACACTCTTATTACATTGTAGATCACATTTTATTGCTACTGAATAGAGCAAAAATGTATGTAGTTATGATTTTTATCTTGGTATGATTTTTATCTTTACGTAATCTTGATAATGTTAGGCATAGTATTTATTCACTTTTTGGTAGGTAAATGTGATTTACTAAAATATGATTGTATAGGTACCTCACCTATATATTAAAGTAAAACAAAAATATAATCCCTGTGTATGCATTCTTAACATATTTTGAATTAAGCATTTAAATTTTCCAATGTCATTTGGCAGTATAAATTAAATTATTTTAAAGAGATAACTGGGTTAATGCAATATAAGGCATAATGAGCAAAATGGTATAGAAAAACATTCTTTTCTTTGTTAGCAGGACTGAAATTTAATGTCCCTTTTACACCATCACTTTTATGGTCAAGTCTAGTTTTGTAGTGAATTTGAGAAGAAAAAAGGTTTTACTTACGCCTAACCTTTTCGACACATTTATTACGCCCTGAGTTAAAAGATGTTCTATGATGCTTCCCTGTAATTAATTTTAAGCAAGCTTACAGAAGCATAATTAACATTTTCCCCCTCTTTTCTTTATTTTTCCTTTCTGGGAAGCCCCTCTGCCCAGAATAAAATACTGTGAAATGTTGGGTGATATGATATTTTGGGAGCAAGGGGAGGTGATTTTTAATATTTCAGTGAATTATTTTAAATGAAGATGAACATGCTGGAACTCGAGTCCTCACTTTCAGGACTGGCTTGTAGGTTTTCTTAAAAATCTGCTCTCTGGGACTTATTATGAACATTTATGGGATACTATTTCTTTATAAAGGCTTATAGGTATGCTGCTCATTTTGTCAGAATCGTATGAGTCATTTTTAGACAGTTTTGGAGCATGTAGATTCCGCATATCAGGTTACTGTTTGTGAGTCAGCAAAAATGAGCTGCTGATGACCAGTCATTTGAAAAAGAAAGCGGATGCCAATACCTGTGGTTCCTTGAGGCGTCCTGTGCATATGGAGGCACGGTACTTCCTCCGTCCTCACCACTGAGGAATCTCCCGTCTGGATTCTGCAGTGGCAAAGGAGCTGCAGGTCCTCGCATCGCCCTTTTCGTGCCTTGTAGGGAGTAGGGTGGGAGCACACAGGTACAGCCCCAACAACATCGATGGCCTTAGGATTACATGTTGAGTGCCTGAGGTGTCTGTGCATCAGAGCGATACATCTCAGAGAACTCCAGTTACTGTAAGGTAAGAAATTATTCTCTTCTTTTTTTTTTTTTTTCTTCTCATGATTATTCCTACAAACAGGCAAACTGATTAACTCTCCATATATGAGAGAGTAATTGTGCAAAAGTGATGACTGCAAAAGCTAGCTGTAAAACAGATTTTGAATCTTTTTTTGTTACCCTTCACTCTTAAGAATAAACAACCAAAAAGTCTGTCTGCCTTTTCCCATGAAATTTTTATGTGTCTCCCTGATCTGCAGTGGCTAAACAATGAGTAGCTAAATTAAATATTTGTTATTACAGACACGGGTGGAAGAACTAAGTACATTTTGACACATTCAGAGCTATTGCATAATACCTGGTGATTCAGAAAAGTGTAAAGATAATAGTTTTCAAGAGATCTCAGTCTCCCTTTGAGGTTTTAAAATCTGTGGTCATCCTAAATATTCTTGGAATATAATACTCTTGAATAACCGATCCAGTACCTTAATTACTGTAGATATTTCTTCTCCTTTGGTGTCTGCACCTTGGAAAAGAAATAAAAGCAGGCTGCTGATGTATTACTGTGTGTTTTCCTCTGATGATTTTATTTTCATTGACTTTCCCTGAGAATTCTGCTGAAGAGCTGTGTGTCTGTACAAGGCACAGAATTCTCTGGGAAATCCAACTCTGATTAGATTCTTCCGTTGTTTCTTGGCCAATTAGTTACATTTCTTAAGCATAGTCACAAATACAGACTGAGGCATATGGCTTTTATAGTTTATTCAGGAGACTGCATTGCATATTTTGAATTGGTTAGCTGCGTCCTATTATGAAAAGAGTCTGTAAAGGAGCATGTCTTTGTGATACTAAGTGTGCGGTTACATTTTGTATATTCAGTGACCCAGTATTTTGTAGCATTTCATATGAGCCATAGGAGAAAATGAACAAAGACTAAATGCATGAGTCATTATTTGCTGAAAGGATCTTCTATTCGTATTTTTATTGTGTCCCTCAGAGTGAACATGTATGTTTTTTGTTTTGCAGGGATTGAAGGTTTTTTCTAGTGAATATCAGAGCAAATGTGCAGTTGTCTCCTTTTGCTGTTCTTTCAACCGGAAAGTACAATGCAGCCCCAGCATGTACTCTCTAGTTCTGATAATGGCATGAAAAGTATGGAGCTTTAGAGGATATCAATTAAATACTATGGTTATTTTTAAAAACTGTCCCTTTCACTGCAAAAAAAACCCTTCAACTTTTCAAAAAGCATATGCATTAGTAGAATATAAACCCACTTTGACACCAAAACAGATACTGTATATAATTATTTCATTATATAATTAGTTTTGTGAAAAGATGGGTAAAATAGTTACATAGTCTATGCCAGAAGTCTGGACATTTTAATAAAATAATTATCATAGTTTACTTATTGTAAAAATAATATTGTTTCCAAATACTAGAAAAATATAAATTATAAACTGATAATAAAAGTTTGTCTAACATCATTGGCTTGGAAGTAAGGGATGCTATGGATTTAAAAAGTCATGATGTGTAGATATCTCAAATTAATGAATTCACTGAAGTATGATTAAGAAAACATAAGTAAAAATTTCTAAGGCTTTCTAAGCCTGAGGATCGTACTTCAGGGGCATACTGAATTTTGATAATTGAGACATTTCCATTTAAATGTCTTTGGAAATGTGACAAACGTAGGCGCAATATTCCAAAGAAGATAAGGGAGCATCTTTTCTTCTCTCCCTCCTGGGTTTTTGATCCAGTAGTCATGTTATGCCTTGCGCAAGATCCCCATTAGATCCTGACAATAAAAGCAGTCACACTTTTTAACTACAAGAGCATAACATGTGTAAGCTTACCTTCATTTATTTCAAACGTATTTTACAAGTACTTGTAAAATGTTTTCTATTTCAAAAGTAACGTAATCTGGGATCTAAGAAAAAATATTTGAATTCTAAAGACAATTACTTGCCATGTTTGCTTTTATATTCATTATTGCAAACATAACAGAAATGTCTGTTTTACTGAACAGAATGTGGTAAAATAGTAATATTTTTATTTACATAAAGTTATAAATCTTATCTATATAGAGTGAGACAGTTCATAAAAATGCACTTTATTGAAGGTTTTGATGTTAGCTGTTTAAGCACTGAAAATTGGCTTACAGTGAAACTGTCTCATGGCATTGTCAACACTTTACTGGTTAAAAGATTTTAAACTTTATTAAAGTTATGGCATGGTTGCCGTTGTTTCAGCCAGCTTTCATCTCACTGACAGGTCTCTGGACATATTTTAAAAATTGGCAGTATCTGTTGGTCATGCCTGGAATTACAATTGAAGTTTTGTCTGTTTGGACATCTCTGTCCTTCTAAAAATCAGGTTCCCCAACAATACTTAGTTTTAGTTGCATAAAGTAAAGGCTGAAGTTATTCATATATAGGCATTTTTTATGACATTCTAGTTTTCATCAGAAAATATAGCTCAGTGTGAGATTTAGCAATGAGATACCTCTTTTTTTATGGTCGTCTTTTTTTTTTTCAGTTTTAGGGGTCTGGATTTCTTTAGAGGATGCCACATTATTGTTGATAGTGATCTTGGTAGGAGATAGTCACAGATGTCAGGTTTAGCTTTGTTATAAATGCATCATTTTCTATTTGGCCCGATACTATTATCTTCTTCTTTAACTATAGCAACAGCAAGGAGTAAATGAAAAGTTTTAGTAAAGACAACTACAACCAAAAAAATCCAGTGATCTATGGAAAAATTACTTCCTGTTGTCAGTTCTCCTTTGGAAAAATCCCAGCTTTAAATCTTGAAATCTCTTGAATTCTCTGGATATGACTGAGTATGCGGACTTGATTTTGTTATTTTCATTTTCAATGAAACTTACTGGCTCCTGATAGTTATCCTGACTGGATAACTTTTGTGTTATTAACCATCACTACAAACTGTGTGGCAGGAATGTCACCTCTCAAGGAATGGGCGACAAATTCTTCAAAGATGAGGCAATACATGTTCTGTAGTCACACAACAGAAAATTGCTAGTGATACTAGAATCGTTTTTACTCTTTCGCATAATAAAGTTTTAGAAAAAAAAAGATAAACGTTTTGTTAAAATAGTAGTTGGAGTATAAGAACAATTTCTGTTTCAACCATTTACGTTTTTGTTAAATTTTCTATACTGAACATTCCAAAAGAATTTTCAGACTTATTAATGTTTTGCCATATTACAATTTAATCTGAAAAAAAGTAATCATAATATAGCCAGGGCTTATTATTTTAAGAAACATTTATTTTAAACAATTTTTCACATAGATTTCTGAAGTTCAGACTGCTGTTTTACTGGGTGTTATGGAAAAGTTATAAATAGGTTTTAAATCCCCAACAGCAGCATGTCTTCTGAGATATAAGTAATAAGAGGAAAACAGCTTTTCTGGTGAAGATGATCTCTCTTAAAGTAATGGTTTTGAGAAAAGCCCTGAAACATCGACTCAAATGTTAGGCACTTTTGAGAATCTCAGACTCCCAGCTGAGTAAATTTGGTGGTGCCAGAACCACTAAATAGGTCTCCTAATGTAATGTGGAGAACCTCATTTATAGTCAGTGCAGGTTATGCTGCACATGCTCTCTTACTTCTCTGTTTCTTTTCCCCCGGCCTTTTCTTTGAAGTTCTGCAGATGTATGCTTCCCTCTTTTGTCTCTCCATTCCGTCTTATGCTGGAGGCATAGGGGAATCATCTGAAGGTGGTCCCATTCTGGTTGTGCGGTAGCCCATCCACTGCAGAACTATTTGTCTGAAATTTTCAGGAAGTTCCAGTTATATATACCCTCGTCCTTTGCATTATCCATCTGAATTCCAAATAAAGGTTTTATCTTTGCCATGAACCTATTTCTTTTTTATCCATGTGTTACTAAAGTAACAAATTCAGAAGACGTAAATGTTATTTCTAATCAGAGTAAGTGTGCATTGGTGTTATACATGTTGTGGCTTCCATGCATGAGAACATGGGACAGTCAGCATTGAAACTTCCTCACACGGCTGCAGCATTGGAGACTTTGCATACCAAACTGCTGCTTCAGTGTTCTGCTTTCTCTGTGCTTTCACCCTGAACTTGTGTTCAAGGCTAGGTATCTTCCACTGCAATTTGAAACACAATATTGAGTAAGAATGGTGAAGATACTATGTTAAGTCATTTCAACTGTAAAATTAATTGTTAATAATTGCACAGTAATTGTACCACTATTCCTTAGTGTACTACTTACTGTAAGAAAAATGTGCGGGTCACCTCACACCAAGAATTGTGTGAGTCTTCTAATTTAAATTGCTTTTTATAATCTTGCTATTTGCTTTGTATCCACTTCTGGTATCAGTGGGTTTCAATTTTATCTGCCATACTGATCTTGAATCGTTACTTGAGAAAAGCCTCCATGACTCCGTTTCATATGAAGAGATACAGTTCAACCCAAAGTCTGCTTTTTCTTTCCTACCCTCAGAATGGGGTGTCATAAAAGATGACCTGAAAAGATAGCATGATCTCTCAGGAGAAGGCTCTGAAGATAAATGCTTTAAAAACATGTTTTATTGAAAGGCCTGATGCAAACAGATTCTCTAATGGAAGAGATCTGATTTGCAGTAGGACACAATCACAACACTGTGCCTGAACGCTAAATGCCTTTTGGTAAAAGGTGGTATAGGAATATATAGGTCCTGGATCCCTGGTGTTGATAAGACTGTGATTTTGCCATGGTCACAAGATAGTTTTTGTGGCAATGAACAGGAATATGTGTGGACTCAGGAAGAGTAACTAAAAAAGGAAATGTATGTATATATAAGGTGTATTGCTTTTCTTTGGCTCTCTTGCAATCTTGTATTATTGTCCTCAGTAAGCCAGCCAACTATGGAACATATAAAGAACCGGAAAGTTAAAAAAAAAAGCATAAGCAGAACACAGTTTTTGCAATAAAACTGGTGTGCGGGTTGTGTTGCTGGAACAAACCTATGTTTGGTTTTGGGCACCAGAACAAATGAACCCATGTACTAGAATATTTGGAGTATTTATTTTTTGCTGTACTACATGACACACTAGCATAGTTATTGTTAGACAATGGTTAGCTTGACAACAGAGGGAATCAGGGAAGGAAATCATGTCTGTGTTGAACCTCCCTTCAATAGTCAGCTAGTTTAAGAAAGAAGTCCAGAGGACTAGTTTTTTCTTGGTCTTTGGAAGTAATATATATTTTTTAAAAACCCCCCTCTTCTTATGCTGGTGTTTGAACTTGATCATTGAATCAGGTGATAAAACTGCTTTTCACATCTCCCCATCAAAATCACGCATGATTCTTCACTTCCAAATGCTGTTCATATAGGGACACCTAGCACTGATATACTGGCCCTAATCTTAGTCATGTAGTCATTCCCTTTTTTTATGAGATGATTATCCCAGAGACATTTTCAGGCACATTGAATGTGCCTGAAACAATGAAACATGGAGACTTATACTCCTACTTGTCTCTAGTAAGTAACTCTATCAAGGAGATTTACTAAAAATTGCAGAGTTTGTGAGTATATACAATAAGGCCCTTGTGATCTTGAATTCTTAATTTTGGTGCATGGTTGTTTTTTTTTAAAGATGAGGAATAAATGATTATTGTCATGTTGCATGTCTAAGGCTGATTAGGACATATGCTTCTCAGCTAACCCTCTCCTTCCCTTAGTTCATAGACAAGGACGTATCGAACGCTGTAGGGAAGAAATGCTGTCCTGTCTATTCCAGACTGGAAGTATCTTTGTGGCAATATCTAAGAAGGAAGAATAAGGGGCAAATCATTCCTTATCGTAGGAAGCCAGAGGACAAAGTTTATGAATAAACTAATAAAATGATATTTGAAAATTTGGAAATGGGAATGATAAGGAACATCTTCAAAGTAGGAATATTTCTGGTCACGTATTCAGGCCACTAAATAACGTATCACAATTTGTTCCTGCATGGGTACTCAGCCCGTACTCATACCCAGCAAGTCCCAGCTCTTGTGCAGTGTACAGAAGCAATGTACAACACCCCATTCTTGTTTCCCACAATCATTGCTATTACCGAATATGTAAAGCAATGACAGAAACTCATATTAGAAATATCAGGATTGCATTTTATTTTGTGTTTGCATTTTTTTGTTTGTTTGTTTGATTTCTGCAGGCATTATTTGTAAAGCTGTAATGTTGATTTACAGTTTTATCTTTTTATCAAATTTTTATTAACCAAGATTTGATTATCTTTTTGAGTACAACTTCATTGGATTTAGCATTTACTCATTCCTTCATGAGCTTCTTTGCCCATCGTATCAATTAGTGCTAAACACTGATTTTAAGACATACACCTTCCAAAAAAATAATTAATGAAGGCATTTTAGTCCACTTAATTGAAATGCATATCTCTGTGTTTACTTGCAGCTCCTCTATATTTAAAAGATAATAGCAGAGTAGTCCTGATCAAGTCCCCATTCGAGGTTCTTACAGTATTTATGCTCCTATGTTAGTCTCTCTGATTATACATAATGTGCATAAAATGCCAATCATCTCACTCTTTCTATTACAATCTTTAATCACTTTATTTTATGTGATGAATAGGTCCATTATCCCTGATAACCTGTAGCTGAAACGTCAAGTCCAGGTTCCTGTATGAGTGAAAGACTCTTTTATTAAATCCAGACATTTTGAACTAAAAAGTACTGTTTGCAGGTGGTGAGACAACATGGTCCTACCAGCGTTAGGCTGACCTGACCTGAAAATGGCTTTTGATTCAGTAAGCCTTCTCTTAAGGCAACGTGTTGAGAAAGGGAGAAAATAGAATTTTTTATTAGGTTGAATTAAGATGAATTACGTAATTGCCAGTCTTTGTCAGCCTTGCAAAGCCCTCAGGTGTCTTGCTGGACCAGCCTTTGCCTGTGAGCCTGTATCTTTGCTGATTCTTGACAAAGAGTTTTCAGAATATCTGGCAAAATGTTGAATCTCTTGGCTATGAACATGTTTTTCATGTTAAGTTTGCTGTCTTGCAGAAATGTGTGTTATTCCTAATGACTTTAGAAGTGTGACTTTCGTATTTCTTCCAGCAGTGTAAAAAAATTCCACCCAACTTTCCCTTAAGCCAGTGCTTTTAAGGAAGAGCTACGGGAACAGTATGCGTGGAATACGGCAGCTACAGTGCCCGTGAAAGCAGAGTAGGTGAACCTAGTCTCTAAAATTTAGTCTCTAGGGAAGTTACACTCAGAGGAACTATCCTGCTGCTATTACATGCTGGTGCAGTCTAACCTTGCTGTATGTGGTTAAACTGTCTGGTGGACCAGAGCTGTCACAAGAGCAGCCCTAGTGCAGCATGAGCTATCAGCAGGATGAAGCAGTAATACAGCACAGAGCACAGAGTAAATGCTTTGCTGTTAGTTTAAATGACTGAGAAAGAGAAAACGAGTCATAAAGTTCCTCTGTTTTCCAAAAGAAATTTGTGCTTTACTACTGTATTTTTATAACATGGAATATCATTTTAAAGTTATTGGTAAAGTTTCTACTTTCAGTTAAACTGATCTAATACCTTTTTTCCTCATGTTTTTGCTAAACTGGAATTTTTCTTTGTATGACCAATATTTTGTTAAAATTGGGCAAATGCTAGCTAGAAAATGCTTTTGTATCATTAATGTCAGTTTTTAGGCTTTACACTATTGATGGGTGACTGCACCTGAATTCTCCTATCAGAGATAGTCTCTAATGCACTATTGAAGGTATTTCTAAAAAAAAAGCAAAGTCTAAAAAAAGCAAACGGGGCTGAAGAAAAAATGTCTCTAAACTAGCACAGTAGTATCTTTCTGTCTACTTTTCACAAAATTAGATTTTAGAAAGGTGTTTATTTTCTATGATGTATTGATGATGGTAATTCCCTCAAGATTTTTTCTGTATTTTAAGTGTTTATATCTGAGACAATAATTTTCCGTGGATTTATCAAACTCAAAATTCCAACTGAGTACCATCGGTTCGTCTCACCTTGCTACAGGAGAAGGTCTTGGGGGTATTGGTGGATGAAAAACTGAATATGAGTTGACAAAGTGTGCTTGCAGCCCAGAAACCCAATCATATCGTGGGCTGTATCAAAAGAAGCATGGCCAGCAGGTCGAGGGAGATGATTCTCCTCCTCTACTCCACTCTCATGACACCCCACCTAGAGTACTGTGTCCAGCTCCCAGCATAAGCAGGTCCAGAGGAAGGCCATGAAGAAGATCAGCTGGATGGAGCACCTCTGCTATCAGGACAGGCTGAGAGAGTTGGGGTTGTTCAGCCTGGAGAAGAGAAGGCTCTGGGGAGACCTTATAGCAGTCTTGCAGTACCTAAAGGGGTGCTGGGGAGGGACTCTTCAGCAGGGCGAGTAGTGATAGGACAACAGGCAATGGATTTAAACTGAAAGAGGGTGGACTTAAATTAAGAAGAAATACTTTACTGTGAGGGTGGTGAGACACATGAACAGGCTGCCCAGAGAAGCTGTGGATGCCCCATCCCTGGAAGTGTTCAAGGCCAGGTTGTATGGGGCTTTCAGTAACCTGGTCTAGTGGGAGGTTGGCATGGCAGTGGGGTTGGAACTAGATGATCTTTAAGGTCCCTTCCAACCCAAACCATTCTATGATTCTATGAGTTACGTCTGTAGGGAAATGGCCAGATAGTGGAAAGGTAAAAGTTCTTTTGGTTGTGCTAATAATAGCGTGTCATCCATATAAACCCAAAATCCACTGTTTGGCAAATATCACCCTAATGATTAGGATTAATGAACTTGGTGCCACAGTAAGGCCAAATATAAGGAATTTAATTTTATTATTGTTTTCCTTCTAAGCAAAGGTTCAGTTAGATCCAACATTAATCTAATATCTAGAAAAAAACTTCCTGTGGAGGAAGGACATCAAACTATGTGATCATGGTTATTCTTCTGTCATTATGATATATGAATCTGTTAACCTTGTAACTGTTTTGTGTTTGTTCACCTAGATATGCATTTCAAAATTGCTATATACCATGAAATATTCTTTGGCAATTGTAAAAGTCTAATCTGTCCAGCTATCCATTTTGATTGTTCTTCTACTGTAAAATTATAGAAACTTGATCTTCACTTTCTGCTCCGTCAACTCAAGCATCCTGAATGTCTTTTATAGTCTCCTACAAAGATAGCGTGGCTCCCTAGCCTAACATCCAGTTGCTCTCATGCTTGAAAAGTGCTTCAGTGAGCATACGTTTAACCTTTCTTCTTGCTTATCTCAACAACAAAAGTAAAGGTTAACTTAAAAAATACTACAGATCTCAACAATCTGGCAGTAACGGAACTGAGTGATGAAGTCATCACTAATCTCTAAAAGCTTTCATGAGTGTCTTCACAAAATGTTTTAAAACATCATTTTCCTTAATTACTTTTTCCTGTTCTTTTACTGTGTTCTCTTAGCTTTTTGCTCACATTCTACTGAAGACTGAGTTATTGAGAGTACGGTGTAATTTTTATAATAGACTTGTGTTATCAAAGGTACTGAGAACCTGTATGACTTGAAAAATTCCCTCTCAGTATTTCTCAGCTATTTGGCAATTGAGTCTAGTCAGTCTTGGTTGGCCTTCTTTTTATTAGTTCTCATACCTTTTCTAGAAATGTTCTTATTGATGGAAGTAGAGGCCAACATTAGGTCCAAAATCTTCTAATACGTAGCCCTGATCTTTAGGTAGAATTTCATCATTTGTGTCTTGACTTTGGAGAATCCTACTGAAAACTAGCTTCTTGGGTAATGCAAGTTATGTTGGTGGCAGGAACTGTAAAGCATTAATTAATTGGGTTTGTATACACGTGAAGTTACAAAATGAGCATTCATTTCTCCTGTGGTATATAAAAAGCTTGCATCTTATTTTATTAAAACTAGAGTAATTAAGTCTATTGTCATTGCAGTAGAATGCAGAATACATCTAAGGGTTTGTTTACACTACAAGACTAGGTTTATTTTAATTGTTTCATTTTAATGATACTCACACAACTTTCTTGGAAGAGGCAGTTATATTTTTCAGTAGATTTTCTTCATGACCATTGTGTTCTAGTAGTTCTGCAAGGACTGTTCAACAGCAGTTTGCTTCCTGCTAGAAGAGGTCGGTATTTTCCTCTGTATGTTTTATACTGTTGTCATCTTGACTGGCTGCTACCTTTCTGTACCAAAGCTTCTAGGCAGCCAGGGTGACCCATTTGACTTCCAAGTGTTCACTTCCATGCACTTTCTACAGTAGCTGGTGATCTTCCATATGGATTTTTATGAAGATCTGGGAATAAATTTTCTTCTTTGGAAAGTTGCGTGTTAAGCCTCTTTTATGGAAGGCTTGCTCTAGTGCAGACAACTCTAAGAGAGGATCAGGAACTAAGAGGGGGGAACATCCAGAGCTGGTCTCAGCACTGCAGAAAAGCAAAGTAACTCTGGTAGAAATACCTAATTCAGTAATTGGAACTGGGTATCTGCATGTGACCCTGCTCTCTGCTGATATTTCAAGAAATCAGGTTGTTGTTACGCACATGATGTTGTTGATCACATGGTAGTGTGGTGGGAAGTTTTTCACACGGCATCTCTGAAAACCCAGGTAGCACAGGTATGTCTGTCTGTTCCTCCTGTCTGAGCCCTGGGATCTAAACTGAAGGAGGTCTGTCTAGGCAGCCGTAACTGTTTGATCCTGCGCATTTGAGCTCACATAAAGACTGTGGATTGAGAACCCAGTACCTAAATTTCTGTGGAGCAAGTTCTTTTAGCTTGAACAACATTGTAAAGTCCTGTCCTACCAGTATATAATATAGGTGCTGTAACTTTTTACAGAAATACAAATGATTTTTCTGTAAACTTGTAGTGTGGTCCTATGTTGGATAGAGTCAGGTGCTGCTTTAAAAATACACACGTTTAATCCCATCTCACCAGCATGTTGAGAATGACAGTTGAATTGGAAGTTTAAAGTTTTATGTACCGTGGTAATTTCCAAGAGTTACTGAGTGCACCTGTCTCATTTCATAGTGGTCCAGCTGATGTTCCCTAGCATGAACACGTTTAGCCTGCCAGCTTTGTCTTGGAGAAGCTGCTGCACGCAGCCCAGCATTCGCTGATGAGCCACCGCTGACTTTTAATTCACTGGATTTAATAATGGGCATTTACTTCACATTACTGAAGAAACTGGACATTTTCACAGTGGTTATTTTCTGCTTGTTCTTTTGTGGAGGCATGAAAACAGCTCAGTATCACCTATATCATCTCTTCCAGACTGAAATATGAACCACAGAGATGTTTTAAAACTGAAGTTCATTGTATGATATCACATACATACTGTAATTGTGGATACGATAAAGAGAGGGGAAAAAAAAGAGAAAAGATACGCTGACTCACATTCATCAGTAACGTTACAGTTTTAGGAGTTCAACAATCCAAAACAGCCTGCAGAGATGTTATTAGGCAAAACAATTCTCATACGACTGTCCATGTTGCTGATATTTTCTTACCGTTTGATCATTATTGAAGTAGCTATCTTTTTTATTTAATGCTGCTAATGCCCTAGTAATAATGGAGTTTTTCTTTGAAAGAAAATTCTCTTCATCAGACTTAAAGGTTTCCTTTGAAAAACCAGGATACTTTCAACTGCTGGGAAAAGCACCTGCTGAATGATCCCTGTGGTAAGAAACTGAAACACTTTAGAAAGATTAGACTCAAAATCAGATGCAGTGATGTATAGATGAAGTGTATTATGGTATATTCTCTGTGATGGCTGAGAGAATACACTTTGGTGTCAGAATGCCGTTTCTAGGAGTATGAACTCACTGTCATCGAGGTGGAGAAAATCTAGGTTGCTGCTAAGTCTGTGTTTTTCCCATGTCATGCCACTTTATCATGGCTTAAATTTATTACAGTAAAATTTGCCCAGGGTATGGTGCTTTATATTAAACATAATTTATTTGTAAGCTAGTTTGCATAAATAGAAGATACCTTCCTTGTGAAATTGTGGAAAAATGTGTTTATAATTATTTAATACAAATGAGACTGTCTACACATTTGCTTTCTATTGTTTTCACATTCTCACCATATGTTGAAAGAGAGTTCTGATGACTGTTGATAGAAATAATCAGTCCATTGAATTTCACTGCTTTTTTTGTTAGTGGTACGTAAAAAAAAGTATTTTTGGTTCTACAATATGTTCAGCACATCAGACTGAAGTAGATGATACAGCTATTTCAGCCTAATGGTTGAAAATTATGTCAAAATTTCACTTGTTAAAAACTAAAAATGATAGATATTACATAATTTCATTTGAGACCTAGAACACAAAAAAGATGCTGGACCCAGTAACACAAAACATGAAATACTGTAACGGCACAATTTTAAAAATAGTTTAAATTAAATGCCTTGACCAGCATGTACATTTGTAGGCAATAGTTCTGTAGCAAGGCACTAATCAGCTAAGTACCATAATCCTCCTTATAGGGTAAATTCTTACTTGACCTCCAGCTATATACAGCACATGGTAACAGCATTAAACTATAACACTCCTCTCATGCTCTCAATAGCTTCCCATTGGGTCAGCTCTTTGACTTGAATTGCTGTTGTTTCATACACTAGACTTCCTTTTTTTTTTTTTCCTAGATGCCTTACATTTTGTAATTGCGTTTTGGGGGAAGGGAAAGGATTGTAAAATATATCTAGAAAATTGTGTCTCAAAATTAAGAGACTGTTCATATGATTTCACTGAACCTAGAGGATTAAATGAAAGACCTAGCCAGAACAGAAATTGATGTATTCTCATGAACCCGAGGCTTCCTACTTCCCAGATGTGCAGTGGCTCATCAAAAGGTAAACCAGGGAAGAAAGATGCTGAATGTGTTGTGTAAAAACAATGTGTAATGCTCAGCATTTTTTGTTCCTTTTGGGGATGATTAGGAAGGTATTTTTTACTTTTAGCAAAAAAAGATCAATGGAAGTACTGAAAACCTTTTTGTTGTGCTTCAGATATATGAGAATAGTATCTTAACAAAGTTTTGTACTTCTCTTTAAATTAGTATTTTAAATTGTACTATATTTTCTGTGACAAAGATATTTATGAAAAAGTTGGATTTCATTTCATAAAAATAGTATATGTGGAATTTTGGAATTTTCTTGTATTTTATATTATTATTTGAAGTCCTTTTTAGTAACAGTGCAGTCTTGTATTAACTCATGTTTTAATGTTTCCGTGACCTAGTATTCTTTTAACACCCCGGGTTTTAAACTCATTTGAGTCCTGTTGTATGGCAGCTGTTAATTGATTCTCGCCTTCTGCAAATGATTTCTGTGGTGTCAGTACTGAGACAGATAACTAGAATACACATTCTGACCAATTATTCTCAAAAGCAATTTAATCCATTTTGCATTGTTTTTATGATTACCTTTTTTAACCAGAGATTTTACTGGAAAAGTAGGTGAGATATTTCTTGCTTAGAAAGTGGAGATAATTAGCAAAATATTCTTTTTTAAAATATTCAAAAGTAGAAATAAAGAAAAATCTCAAGATGTTTAACGTATTTGTAAAAAGTAAGCATTCGTCAATGAACAGTAAGATTATAATATGGTTATTTTATTTCTTTCTTTGCAGTTCTCTAAAATCAAATTATATTATATAAGGGCTACTGAAAACTCAATCAAAATAAAGGAGGATAAAGCCTTTTCTACTAGTAGTCCCATTTTCCTATCTGTGATGTTCTTGATGTAATTAAAAAATGTGAAATTAATTTATTACCTAAATATTTGTAGATCAGTAAAGGATGCTTAAAATCATGAGCTTTGTTCAGTAGCTCCTTGTTTTTTCCATGTTATAACTTTTTTCCCCACTCAAATTGAAATTAGCCCCTGAAAGCTGTGATGCTGAATTTTTGCTGACTTGCTTGTATAGAAAATATGTGATTCTGAAGTAATTGTATTGCTTTATATGTCTGTGCAGTCACGTCAAGTTCAAAGCAAAGTTGTTATCAGTGGTGAATTTAATTATGTTAATGTTTTGTTACTACAGATTTCCTTTCATTCTGTTGATACCAGCCTGCAGTCAGTGAACTTATATTTTCAGATAAAATCTAATAGAGATCAACATCTGTAGTATCACTGTCATGCTTCAGTAAATTTTATAATCATCATTGTTAACTTAATTCATTATTGTTTGGAGATATTTAGCTGGAAGGTTTTTTAATGGTTCAAAACATGGTTGCTATAAAATAAAATTTGTAAGACATGGCTGAAATGAGAAATGAAAGAATGTCTCAGATGAACTTTACTTAGAGAATTGTTTAGATATCTGAGTGTTAAATGTACTTCGGGGCAGCTTGTTTAAAACTATATTGTTCAAGAAATATGATAAATACCTTTTATTTTTATCAGAGTAGGCTGTTTAAATGAATTAGTTTGCAAATCGTGCATTGGTTGCTTACCGTCTTTCTTTTTTTGTGGGGGTGGGAGGAGGAGGAGAAACCAAGGAGAGGGGAACAGACAGATCGTAAGATGAATCTAGTATAAAACTAGACAGCGTAGAAGAACTGTAAAAGGAGATCTTGGTAGAAATTGGAACCGCTTGTAAGTCAGAAAAAGCTATTTTTTCAATAAACGCAAGCCATAGCTGCTTTGGACAGTGTGCAAAGTGATTTCTTGTGCACAATGTGACTCAGCAAAAGCAGAAGTTATAAGCGGAGAATGAGAAAAGGAGTTAAATCAATACCAGACAGTCTCTTAAAAATACTGCCAAAAATAGGTAAACATTTTGCGGATTCTTCAGTATGGCAAAGGAAGTGTGTGGAAATGCTTTCGTAAGAGTACCCGGCAGTGAGAGAGTAGGACCCTCCCTGAGAAAGGCAGCCAGATCTTAATTTTGCACGGCAAGTTTTCTGGGTTAATTGCACTCACGGGAGTTTTGGTTGCGAGGTGCAGAGTGTGTTCAGCTCACCTTCTTGCAGTCTAGGAACTTTTTTGCAAGGTGTCATGATCATGTTTTATCTGCTCCCTGTCACTGTTGTTTTAAAACAAGCGCCTGACTACCTGTTGAATGCAGCACATAGTAGTATAAAAGTTTAGAACAAGAGAATACTCTCATATGATCACTGTGGAACCAACAAACGCCGTTTTCGTGACAGGAGCCATATAGTAAAGGAGACACAAGGCTGTGCTCAGTGCATATGCTGAGGTCTCTAACAAGAAGCCCCCTCTCTTGCATGGCTTTCATGACAGAGTTCCAGTGGGAAATGTGAATTTTTACCTACTCTGAATTAATCTTTCATGTACTGAAAGGATCCCATTTCGAAAACAGTTACGCAGAATTAAAATATGTGCAGGAGAAATATTTTTGGTTTTAATTTTCCAGTCAATTTTATTCCTTGCTAGTTTATAGGAAAAAGAGGCCAATATATTATTGTCTAGCAAATTATAATTTGGATTTACAAGTAGGTGACCAATATTCAGTTTTCAAGTAGCTGATGATGGCTCAGGCCCACTGAGCCTTAATTGACCCAAAACTTATTTATAAAAATTTCCAAGTAAATACAGATGAATTCAGGTATTCATATGTTTGAACACATCTTTACAATGATATTTTCTTGAAAGTTTCCTCCAGTTCAAATGTGTCTTCTATTGGTCTGAGAACAAGATAAGCAGCCAGGAAGATCTGAGATCTAGTTTTGACTGTGATATAAATACTTTACATATTACAATGTTTTTGAATATCCGTGGCTTCTGAAAGGTAATGGCAACTTACCTTTTAAAATTTCCTTTTCCTCAGTACACTTGGATTAATTTTTTAAAAATCTAAATCAAAGCAGAAGAGTGTTTTCTCTTCAAGGAAGACTACAAGTTAAAGTTAAAATAAGTTCAAGACTTCCAAGCTATTTAGTTCCATTACTAAAATCAGACCCATCAAAGCAGAATAGCTGTCTTATGTTGTTCTATGCCATATTTTAAGTACTTACTTCCTATCGTAGTGTGGGGGAGGTGAACAATTAAACTTTATGAGCAGGAGGTCAGGTTACAGTCAAGCTATTTGCTTTTTCATCATACGAGTGATATCTGTAGTGCACTGCAAATAAGGTTTCCATCAGTGTAAGGTTAAGACGTGTGTTAAAAGACCAAATGTCATGTATTGATAAATGACAATAAAAAAAAAGATAATTAGTGATAATTAGTAGAAGATAAGTTTCAGTTTCTATAGCTGAAAAAATAATATTTATAGAATGTACTTGATGAAGAAATTTGTGCGGGTTCTAGAGTTTTCTAACCGTAATAGAGATTTTATTTTATTATTGTTTCAAAGAAGCAGTAATCACAATGGCCTGGAGCATTTTTCAGTGGTGTGGTAACCTTTTCAGAAAAGGGTGCGTATCGCAGCTGTTGACACACATTTAAGGTTCCCTTAACTTTTAATGCTCCAGGAAAGTCTGGAAAGGCAGGAGCAGTCATTTCCCGTGGTGTATCTAGCTGGAGGTACATGGGGAAAGGCTTTTATTAAGGTAGCTTTAAGGTAGTTAATGGTGAGAAATGGATTAGACGAAGGCTCATGAAGGTGAGTGAGAATTAGCTTGTGATCTAAAAATAACAGCAGATTTTTAATAGTAGTGACTGGCCATAAATTTTCATGACTACTATTTCTCCTACCGTGATTTAATAACACTGGTTTAAAATGTATAGCATACATTGCACAGCTGTGATTGTAGCAGGTATTTTTAAAATGAAAAAAAGGGACTAATGCTAAAAGGGGAGCTAATTGTGTAGTACTGACCAGTAAAGAGAATGACAGGCTTGAATACTAAGTGGCATGGTGACTGCTGGGCAGGATGAGCCCTCTCCTGCCCCCAGTTTCTGGCTGATCAGGTGTACAGGTAAAGTTAATTTATTTCTGATGGATAGGATTACAACTTCTGGCATTTGATCCTGGTAGTGAAGTTAGATCCCTTCAGCTCGGATAAAATTAATTAGAAAGGGAGTTTGATAGTGCCAGTCAACATAGGCCTGGAATTAAATTAGTTACTTTTATCTATCAGCTTGCTTTCTCTGAAGAAAAGGGTAGCATTTTCAGGAAGGTCCTTATTCTTCCATGTGGCCTGCTACTTGCCACACGCAGGACACTTGTGTAAAGCTTTTCCCTTCATGTAAGGTTGGAACAGACTGAGGGCCAAGCTGATCTTTACATTACTGTCAGCCATGGATGATGTTCCTATATTTATGTAGGAATGGAGGAAAGGCAATGATTCCTTGTGGTAAATGTAACAGACAAGGTTAGAAAGTGTTTGTGTAAGAGGTATAAAAATATAATGCTAAATTGGCACATCCTCCTCTCATTAACATAGATCATACTAGAAAAAAGGGTGGATTTTTTAGTAAATCTGCCAGTTCCTCAGATGATGTGTTTTCATGGTAGAGGTATATTTCCTTCAGCAAAAAGTCTACAATAAGTGTTTTTACTCATAAAGAGATTCCTTCTTTTTTATCCCCTCAGCCTCTCCCCCCTGACTTTGTAGCAGCAATGTTTCCAGAATAGATTTGTCCACTATTCTTTGCATCCAAATGAGGACACTGTGAAATGGAGTCATATATATACACACACACGTTTGCGTGTGTGTGTGAATATGTAATCTCCTATATGTAGCTAAAACAATTCTTAGTATTCTGTTTATATTACTATAGATACCTGTATGCAGATGTTTAATCCTGAAGAATGTGTATACTCTGCTCCAAGGCACATGTGAAATTTGTCAAACTAGATTCTTTATGGGTTTGCGTGTTACACAGTTCATGATGGAGTTGATCCTATAAACCATACACACTGGAGTTTTTTGATGTATTGGAGGATCAAATCTATGCAAAAATCTGTGGCTATGACTACAACTTGATCCATATGTAATATAGAATTATAGAATCATAAATTCGTAGAATCATAGAATGTGTTGGGTTGGAAGGGACCTTTAAAGGTCATCTAGTCCAACCCCCTGCAGGGACATCTTCAACTAGATCAAGTTGCTCAGAGCCCCGTCCAACCTGGCCTTGAATGTTTCCAGGGATGGGGCATCTACCACCTTTCTGGGCAACCTGTTCTGGTGTTTCACCACCCTCATTGTAATAAGTATTCTGAATCTACCCCCTTTTAGTTTAAAACCATTGCCCCTTGTCCTATCACAACAGGCCCTACTAAAAAGTCTGTCCCCATCTTTCCTATAAGGCCCCTTTAAGACTTCTTATAAGCCCCTGTGAACTTCTTATAAGACCCCTTTTATAGATTGAGTATACGCAGTGGGAGTATTAACAGTAGAGTATCTGTACATTCCGTGTGAGCACATATTTGTCTCAGTCTTGCAATGAAGATCCCTGCAGATGAACGCCCTATCTATTGAGTGCCGTTTATTCCAGTTGGATCTGCATAGAGATAAAAGATTTTGCCGATATTGGGGAAATTAGGCACATTTTTATTATAGGCATGGAAGAAATTTTCAGTGATGTAGGTAATTTGATATTGGAACAACTTATTTTGGGATGTGGCATATTTTTCATCATCTGAAGTATTTAAATGAAAAATATGTATCTTCCTTAAAGAAAGCTTCCACATCTAACCTCTTGTCCTATCAAAAACTTTTACATCTTTGCAAACACTCTGGGTTCTTGTAGTTCTGTTGTCCTAATTGTCTGTTCCCATTGGCTGTTCTGGTTTTAGACTTAGGAAACTCTGTTCATGTCACATTAGAGTGATTCAACTTGAGTCCCCAGTAGCAGAATCCATAGAGTTTTGTTAAACTTACAGAGGTTATGATTTGTGCTGGTACCAACATGACACTTTAATAAGACAGATAGGACATCTTAACTTCACCATAAGCAAACAGGCATCCAAGTGATGCTTATATTACTTGTCATGCTTCACAGGAAGAGTTGTATTTTTGCAAGATTGAATTAGTTTCCTCATTCGCCAATGCCATTGTAAGGCTAAAGTACTTTAATATTTACAAGGCAAGACTGGGTCCAAATCTGTCAAGCACAGTTTAATGACCCTGTATGGTACCTAAGATGGGATGACAATTTGCCAGTCACCCCTCTGCCCATAGTCTGCTCAGACAGTTGTGGTTTCCCCATGCTGAGCAGAGACTGCATTTCCTTTCTGGCTGTCAGAAGAGCATTTTCTTTCCTACTAGCTAGGCAGAGCCCTTTCTACTTTCCTGGGTACCAAGGAGAGCCTGCTTTTCCTTCTCCACTACGTTGAAGGCTTTCCTTTCCTTATTCCTTCTAGGACAACTGTAGCAACAACACGGCTGTCTTTGTTCTCCTTTTTCCTGTCCTTCCCGACACCAGGCAGGTTCTCCTTGTTGCTGCCTGCAAGGCTGCCCTTCAGGATCAGTGGCCATTTGTAAGGGTAGAAAACATTTTCAAAGGGATCTTAATTATAAAGATAGAACTAAATATAAGAGGAAAGGGTTGATAACACAAAAATAGGCTCACATACATATTTTCATTACTGAAAGCTTGAGCTGATCTATCTTATGCCAGAGAAGGCCCACCTCTCAGTTTCTTTTATCCACATCTTGGACCTTTGCTCCAGTTTCCTGCAGGTAACTCCTTCAGATCCATCTAGGCTGAAAAACTAAGTACAAATCTGGACGTGTCTGGAAGTAGCATTTTAAATGCTTATTACCCTGTTAGGATTGAAAAAGGCAGGATCTGAAGCTCCAGTTTGTTTTTTCCCTATGAATCACTACTCCCTATTTAATTGATCCCTTCTAATCAAGTAGCAAACAATATTGTATCAAACAAACAGAACATGTAACATTCATCATATATTCTAGACACATCCTCTATTAAAATATTGCATATAATAAAATCACATGTTTCAGTCAATCATTTATCAGTGTCAGGAAGGAATATCTGTTGATAATTTCACCTTCCTTTGAAGCCTCAGAAGTTGTCTATGGCTAGATATTGTCTATGACAAACAGTCAATGCTTCATGTGGTACAGGAACTCCGTTCTGTATCTGGCTGGTGTGTCTTGCCATCCCTATAAGGATGGGAAGGATTTTTTTTGTCAAGGTGGACAGGCAGGACTTTGAAGCTCTTTCCCTTCTTATGCAACACAAAAAATGTTTTGTTTTCTGAGTTCATCTGATTTAGACAACTGCTGCCATCAGATCTTTGTCTGTCCTGTTTTCTGCCCTTGGCTCATATTAGTTTTGTGGGAACTGAAACGTACGTATTTAAGCAATAAAGGCTGATAAAAGATCAAACTAACTGAATGATTCATCTAGCCTTAATTCCTATGGTGATTACAAAACTCTATGAAATAGAAGTATATGGTCAAGTTATATTGCTGTAAAATGATTACAAAGGATTATAAAATTTTGGTACTTGTAAAGCAGTTATGACTACAAAGTAGCATAAGTATTTGTACACTGTATTTTATAATGTTGTATTAGCATTTTTCCTTTAAAGCTGTTTTGGATTTCAACTGTGCACCATAAGCAGATTTGTAGCACAACGTTCTTTCTTTAATTTAGTACGGAAAACGTGCAAGCGCATTCACAAAGAAATGCAATGAACTTTTTTTTTTCCATCAGCTGATCATTCTGTCATTTAATTACCATTAGCTGTATATTTGTGCTACAAGAAATATTGACAGAATTTTCTTTCTTATTCCTTGTCATGATTATTTAGGAAAAGAAGCCCATCAATATCAAGAGAACAGAACAGAAGATACGACCAAAGGGACGAGAGAGACGAATATTCACAGTATGCTACATCAGACAGTGCGATGCCCAGGTCACCATCAGATTATTCAGATAGGCGGTCACAGCGCGGGCCTCAGTTATATGAAGAACCTGAACTGGGTGATTATAGAGATTCCAACAGAAGGAGTCGCAGGCGTTCCAAGGAGTATCCGGTAGAAGAGGAAGACGCACAAAACAGGGAAGAATATGAAAGGCAGCGGAGGGAAGAGGAATACCAGGCACGATACCGAAGTGATCCTAATTTGGCTCGTTATCCTGTCAAGCCACAACCGTATGAGGAACAAATGCGTATCCACGCTGAAGTGTCCCGAGCACGTCATGAACGGAGACATAGTGATGTCTCATTGGCAAATACCGAGTTGGAAGATTCTCGGATGTCTATGCTGAGGATGGAACGACCGTCAAGACAAAGATCAGTGTCTGAGCGCAGGGCTGCCATGGAAAATCAACGTTCATACTCTATGGAAAGAACTCGAGAGGCTCAGGGACCAAGTCCCAATCGTCAGAGGACCACAAATCATAGTCCTCCTACACCTAGGAGGAGTCCGATTCCTCTGGAAAGACCAGACATGAGGCGCTCTGATTCATTACGGAAACAACACCATTTGGATCCCAACTCTGCTGTACGGAAAACAAAACGTGAAAAGATGGAGACCATGTTACGGAATGATTCACTCAGTTCAGACCAGTCTGAATCTGTCAGACCTCCACCACCAAAGCCCCATAAAACTAAAAAGGGAGGTAAAATGCGCCAGGTTTCACTAAGTAGTTCAGAAGAAGAATTGGCATCCACTCCAGAGTACACGAGTTGTGATGATGTAGAGATTGAAAGTGAAAGTGTTAGTGAAAAAGGTAAGATTTCTAATTTTTCGACTGTTTCATTATGTAGGTGTGGTTTAGTTTCCATTCCAGTGTATGTTTATTTTACCTATTAGAATTGCTTGCAATGACATTTCTACAGCCCTTCACAGGTGCCTCAAGTTTGTTGTGATGGGAATTGTTTTTTTTCTGATTTTGTGTTTCATTTACTTAAATATAAATTTAATGATTTACATGGAAAACAACATCACAGCTACTAGAAGTATTTGGATGTGTTAAAGGAAAAATACGCCTATTGAAAAAACTGTTAATTAAATCTGCAAAGTATCTGAAGCTGGGCTGTCATAGGAGGCCCTGGCTTCATGTCCATTAATACCAGATTTGTGTACTCCTGGATCAAAATGAGTGCATCTTTGATCTGGATCAAGTGTGGGCGCATGACCGCATTTCTGTTGCATTAACTAGAGCACATGATACAGAGCTTATCCCAGTTTCATACTGGCTGCTGCAGGTTAAAGAGCATCTGATCTGCAAAATAGTTGTGTGTATAAATTTAACCCATTCAAGTTTTAAAGCAAATTTAAAATACTGATGTAGTTTATACCAATGGAGGTTTCTTTTTGCTGTGGGGCTATGGCGCTTTTCGGTTTTAGTGCTTTTTAGGATTCATGGTGTTGAGTTACTCCATTGTCAGAAAGAAAAGCTAAGATTAATTGAAATGATTCCCAACCTATTAAAAGGTAATGTATGACTTAAATATGAAAGCATTGGGGACCATCAGTTTAAACTGAATCAAATTAATAATATTAGCTCGCTTACCTTCGTGTATGTTGTTGGTCTGAAGTACAATAGTTATAACTTTTTCCAGTTATTATTCTTATGCTAGTGCACCTTTACTAATTCTTATGAATGGTCATCTGTTGTTATGGATTGGGATTAGAAAATTTGCTACTATTTGTTATTAATATTGCTATCAAATTGGTTCTGAAGCAAGTAATTAATTAGAGTTAGTGAAATAACTCTTGAGTTTTCATATGTCGATAGGAGCAACCATGGTCTGATAAATAAGGAGCAAGACAGCGTAGAATTGGAAGGAAATTTCACCCAGGTCGAAGTAGACATGTACTTACATGAAACAACTGTGATGAAACCTTGATCCCCTTAGTCTTCCTGATGAGTAGGAAAACTCCTATCAACGTGGTGTTCATGATTTTATTCTTAGTAGCAACCTTGAGCAAAATAGACCCAATCAATATATGGGAAATAGTAACACAGTGTTTATTTAATGAAATTCAGCATAGGAAAAATGGTATACAGAATAATATGCAAACAATATAATTTTTGTACACATAACATACAAAACATTTAAATCATACTATACAAACAATGTTAGATTCTCTATCATCATAATAATCTGATATAAATTACAGCTTTCACTTAAATAATTTGGTATTTTAATTGTCAAAGAAAACATTATTGATAACAATAGTTAATAATAACGATAATTTCTTGTCTGTGCTGATTTCTGCAGTAGTGAATGAAGGTAAATTGAGCATGTATTTCATAAATGAATGAAAAAAGCTCACAAAATTTTACAGGGAAAAAAAGGCTGCTTTATGCTTTGTTAAGCTTGACTGAATTACTGTAAGCAGGTTTCATGACATATAGAGTGCAGCTGTGTCAGCACAGCCCAGTGGCCGGCTGTGGCTGGAATCAGTGTGGAGAACAGCCTTGTTTTTTCATAGAGGAATAGTGCAAATGCTTGAACTGGGGAAGAGGTCTGACTGCTGCTGAGTGTGCCTGCTTCCAGCCTGAGTTGGAGGGTCCTGTTTCTGCCCGTGCTGATGGACTGGGAGGCAGTGACCATGCATGGAACAGGCAGCCATCCCAGCAGTAACACCTGGACCTGGAGCCAGAGCCAGCTGGTGCCAGCCTCAGCAACCCTGGTCACGTTATCGAACAACCCCTTTCATACTTCTCCCCCACTCTTAAACCCCTGAAGTGGAAGCTCCAGAAAAGTGTTTGAGTAGATTTGGGAAGATTTGGCTTCTGCTAGGCATGCAGGAGGAGAGAAGAGATCTGCTAGGATGAAGAGGAACAGAGGGTCTCACTATCTGGATCTAGCCTTCACAGCTGCTGTAGGTAGACCCACAAAATCCTACCTCATTCTGTTTTCATGAATCTGTCTTAGCATGTAAAGCAACCTGCACTCAGAGTCCCTATAAGCAAGTGATTTCTTCATTAATACCACCAAAAGGAACCCAGCACATAAATCCCTGACAGTCTTCCTTGTATTGCAATAGATGATTTCCTTAATTCATAGAATCATAGAATGGTTAGAGTTGGAAGGGACCAACTAGTTCCAACCCCCCTGCCATGGGCAGGGACACCTTGAACTAGATTGATTAGTTTATAAAATACAACAAATTAGTTGTCAATACAACTAATTGATAAAGTATGGTTAATTATTTTAAAAACCTGCTATAAAAATGGGTTTCTTCTTCCCTCAAATTACTTGCTTTCTGCCCTTCAGAAACTCCCTAGACCTGATGATTTCTCAGCTGTCCTTTTAAGCCACGTACAAACTCTGTTTGGCCAAAGATACAATGCTAAATATAAAACATTTGACCTTGGAGGGACGAAGGGTGGCAATGTTAGAGTGAGAATTTGGATGCAGTAGTAATGAGTTCTCCAAAAGAGGAGAATAATTTTTTCTCCATCTCTTTCTCTATAGATACCCATGTCTTTTCACAGGTTCTGCAAATAACTATTAACAACTGCTCAGCTGCAAGGAGCAGCCTGGGACTGAGCTGCAGGAGCAGCTGTTCTCTGAATTACATCGGAGATTTTACAAGCCCCTGGCATTGGTTTTAAGAAACAAGTCTGAAAATTGTGAATTATCTGAAAATGTAGGAAAAATTATAGTCATATGCTCTTAAAAGGGCTGAAAATTTGCCTTTTTAAGCTTATCTCCAAAATGAAAAGGATCGATACATATATATGGTTGGAATATATATATGCATATAAAATGAAGATAGCCATTCCATTCAAGTCCAACAGAGACATGGACCAGCTGCTGGATTAAGAGCTCTGGGAAGAGCATCCATTATTATTGAATGCCTGTGACTTAAAGTATTTCGTTCTGATGTTATTTAGTCTGCTTTCAGGTAATTTTTTTCCTTGATTTTTAAAAATGTAATCTGATTGTTTTCAGGGACAAGGCAAAGTCATTTTTCTGCCATTTTCTACCATTCTCTGGTAATGGCCAGAGAAGCCATTGCCTTGGAATGCTCCCGCCTCCTCTCTATGGGGAACAAGGGAAACTGTGAGCAGAGAAAGCTGATGAACACCCAGATGCCACTCAGGCACCCAGTAGACACCTGTGTGAAACGCAGGCGTGGTGAAGAAGCATTGTAGATGGAGATTCAACTGCAAAAGAGAAGAGCTAGATTCTTAAGATACTGTATAGTTTTTGTAATGCAACTATATTTGCACTGGGAAATCCGGGTCATAAACTAGGCTGAGGACTGGCATATTGGAATGGGAAACAGGAGGCTTCAGGAGGATGAGCAGACAAGGGGAGGAAGTTTAGGAACTGCAAAACAAAATGTCAGTGGGTGGCTGGAAACCAGTGGATTGAGATGGAAACTGAGGCTGGAGAAGAAGATGAGAGAGCAAAGCTGGTAGGTCACTATCCGTAGTTTGGGAAGAACAGATAAAGTAAGGGAAACAGATCTGATATAGGTAACTGGGAAGGTGAGGACTGGAGGTGGCTGAGCGGTAGGTTAGAGGATTCTGACATTGGCTGAGAAGCAGAAGCAGCAGTTTGGGAAAGACGGTGAGTGGCTGGGAAAGGAGCATTCAGAGAGAAGGACAGGAGGGCTGAGCTGGGCTTGGGAGCTTTGGCAGAGAGGGACTGGGACTCCTGAGCAGGGAGCGCGGGCCTGGCAGCACTGACCTGAAGCGCAGGACGATGGTGAGGAGCCAGTGGTGTGACACACCAGTTCATTCTTTAAAAGGTCAGGAAACGATGCATGACAACAGTGTTAAATGGACATAACTGAGATTATACACGTGTTTACTTGAAACTTAGGTTGAGCCAGAATTAGACATATTTTGCAGATTGAATTTTGTGCAGATCTTCATACACGTTAAAACTGTCTTTAGTGACATAACTGAATACTAATTTACCAGATGGCCTCTGCCTTTTTCTGTGCATAGGATGAACAGTTCTTATTGTGCTACTCAAAATTTTCTGAAGCTCCCAAGATTTTTTCCAAGTTATCTAAGGGACCTTTCTTTACTCTTGCTGTGAATACCACACTTCTGAAACTGCAAAGACAGTGTCTCCATTTGCAGCGCTTGTTGCCAGTCCTGGAGATCAGGGCAGCGGACAGGCCAAGGTTGTATCTCCCCAGCAGGATTCTGTGCAAGTCAGGCCAAGCTGTCTCCATTGCTTGTTCCAATTTAAGTGTCTTCTATTGTGAGGGAATATTAAAGTATTTTTTATTTGCATTTTCAGTTAGATGTTTGTCAGTGCAATTGTAAGGAACAGGCCTTAGGGCAGGTTTGAAAGGGCCCCCGTAATTTGTTAGCCAGCATGAAGCAGATGTGAAGCAGAATGCTACTGGCTTGTTCTGTGTGTCTACAAGCTTTCCAGGTAGAGTTAGAAAATCGAACAGTGGCACTGCCGTATATTCCTTGTGGCAATAGTGTCACACCTGCAGATCCCCAGAGTGCCAGTCTGAGGAGACTTGCCACAGCCGTGCTCAGGAAAGCCAGCGGTCCCTGGGGCTGTCGTACCCCCAGTCAGAACATAGGCAACGGAGAGGTGACCTGCACTGGAGCTGGGGTTCCTTCTGTTCCTGCCCCAAGCATTTGGGGGTCCTGAATGTCCTACAGTTCTTTACAAATCTCAAACTACAGGGTTCCAGCAAGAGACAATCTCTAGGTGGAAGAGAATTCATTCAAGGAAATCTAGGCATGTGATAGCTCTAAATACTGCTCTAATTTGCTCTAAGTGGGACATAGTAGATTTTCCAATGGTGGTAAACAGTTCAGGCATACACACATACCACACTCCAGCCACCTTCCAGAGCACCCTGTGAGAGATATCTGCTTGCACAGACTGTGACTGACATTCCACGTGGGTGGAATCTGTGGTGGGAAAGGCAAATGTGTCTGTGCTTTGTCAGAGGCACAGTTCTTAAGTTCAGCGTTTGCTTTTACTGTTCTTTTATTAAAACATGATAACTAGGTGGATGCCCATTTTTATTATCATAGAAACTTGTATGCATAATATACGGATAGACAGGCCCCAGTAGTCTTATATACTTGACTGTCCCCCTGTTGTTGATTGAAAGCTGCAGAGTCCAGGCTGTGTGAGCAGAAATGTATGTATGCAGGACAAGGGTTAATATGCAGTTCTTTGTCACTAAGTACCCTGAAAACATGGATATATAACCTTGCCTTGGCTGTATTATGGTCATTTACAAACATATGAATAACTGCATTTTTTCATTACAGAAGTTAAAAAGGTCCTCACATCTGGAACAGCTTGCAGGACCTACTTGTTTGGTTTCAGTACTGAAACCAATCTGGTAGAGATACACTTTAGTTCTTGACAGAGAATGAAGTCTGTTTGGAAACAATACACTCTTGTCACAAGTTAAAAATGTATGGTAGCTCATGGTGGGAGGAGCAGAAAGCACACTTTCTGAGTGCCAGTGCAAAACCAGTGCATGTCTTACATGAGCAGAGATGCCAAGCAAGTGGGATACCCTCACAGTGCTCTCACTTTCAAATTCTGAGAGATAAGGGACCTGATTTTAATCCCACTTGTGCCAGTTTCATACATCTTCCACAACTTTGGCTTCAAAGTTACACTGAGCTAAATTAGATCAGAATGAGGTCGTTGTTTCTAAAATTTGCTTCATTCAGGTTAGCGAGTTCCTGAAAGTCTAACTTCATTGGAACAAATTATACTAGAAGGCAAAATTTCAGGACTGAGATGCAGCACTTGTCTTGAACGCAGAGGCTTTGATATTCCACACAGTTTCAGTATGGAGATGTCTTAGAATTCAAAGTATGAAATTTTGAATAGTCGTAAGGAGAGTAATTGATTATTTAAAGCACTGAACTGTTTGACATGTTTTATTAAAAGCCAGATTTGAGGGAGTTACAAAATTTCTTCTTATTATTATTTCATTTAATATTGCAGTGTGAGAGAATGTGTTTTGCATTTATAAAGAAATCCTCCTTTTCCATAACGGCCTCTACATCTTATGTAAGGAAAATGTGGTTTCAATGTATAAAGAGTTTGACTGGAAATTCAGAATTCTATTTTTCTGTTTATTTTTCTCAGCTTTCTTGTATGAACCACCTCTATTTTAAGTGCAAAGATAAGAAATATTAAGAGATAAGAAAGATTACACTTTTCTCCTTACTTGTGTTTGAGCAATAAAAAACCCTACTGTTTTAAAGTACTTCTTACAGTAAATGAGAAGTGTCCTTCTTAGCATTGGCTATGATAGAGTTTTCATGCAAAAATATTTTTCTTAGATGCATAGATGCTAAAAGAACTAGAATGTTAAAAGTTGCAGGGATTTCTAATAGTATATTCTAATAGAATGCTTTTTTATATTTTTTGCCAAACCTTCTCTTATTTATACGCTTGTATGTTCCTTAGAAGATAAAGGGAAGGGATGCGATCTTCTGCAGCATTTAGAAGAAATCTACTGGATAATATTTTAAATTTGCAGTCACTTAAACCTAGCATAAGCCAATAATATCCCTTACAGAAAGAGCCCTGCCTTTTCCCAATTCTTGGCTGCATATTCACATCCTTATATCACTCCTTTCACTCTGCCGGCAGAAACATTCAGGCAGGTACACACTGCATCAAGCCAGGAAACTTTTGTGGGGTAACACTAATTAGGCAAAAAGATGGTAAATATTAACATTCAAAGCTTCTTGATAAAATGGTACTGATAAATGATAATATCTTCTTAGATATTATGGTGCATGCTGAAAAGATAATGTGTAAATGATTATGCTTTATGAGAATCTGAGGATAGGGAGAGATTTACTGAAGTATGGAAGAAGAAATATTTTCATATAATAGGGAAGAGAGACTGTTTTCTCATAAGTGAACATGAATAATTTCATATGTCTTCGATTACAACAAAAAATCTAATAATTTTATTGATTTAAAACTTGACTAAATTACAGCCTGAATCTTCTATATGCAAATATACACAAACCATTAAGACGGCAATTCTTTAATCATCTTTCCTTTTACTCTGGGACTTTGCTGGAACTACAGCTATAGCAGAAGTGTTGTGCGGGCACCAGATTAATTATCTTCTGATACAATGTAATGGAAGAACTATCAGTTATTCTTAAAGTATTTTAGTGCATTAGTTGTAGTTATTTATGGTACCAGATGAGATTAAATTGATTATTAGTAGGGCAACATGATTTTTAATATTTTTAATTTAGGGGGAAATTTTTATAATTGAAACTTGTCTTCAGTTTAACTTTATATCTTTAACATGAACTAGAAGATGTATTTTGCCCTGGAAATTGTCAAAAATTTCTATTCTGAAGATAAAGATTTTTTTATTTTTATTTTTCAGTTGAAGCTGTAAGCCATTGAATTATCTGCGTGGTCATTCTTAAAAGTATGATTAAAAAGCATTATAGGTTTCTCTGAGACTTTATCTTTTTCAAATTTAAATAGATAACAAAAGACATTTGTTTTATAGTTTAAAAATCATTTCCTGTTATCCTTTCACATCTTTGTGGCTGAAATATCTGTGGAATAAAGTCAGTAAACATTCATTGACCTTTTACTGTAAATAGCAATAAAAGAAATTACTGTCCAAATATGCCTGGAAAGGGGTTGATCGTATGAAATGCAAGGCTTCCTGTGGACGGAGTTCTTATATTACCCAACCTGGTCCCCTTATTTCTAATCAAAATTTCAGTTTAATTAAGTTAGAAACTTGGGACTTGTCGTCCAAGTCTTGCATTGGAAATAAGTGCTATTAATTCATAAAGATTTGGCAGAGGTGAGCCAAAATGAAGACCTGCTGGATTCTGTGTAAAGCGTTTCAGTTCTTTACAATGCCATGGTAAAATAAAAAGCCATAATGGAATTTTTCTCTCAAGTTTTCAGAATGTTTAGCTAAATGCTGTGATATTTGTAGTCTTTTCACAGAGGAATCCCAGCAAACAGAAATAATAACAGCAATAAAATGACATGCAAAGTCTCCAGAATATACAGAGCATGATTTTCTTTGTACTTTGATGAAATCGTTATACTTCCAGTAAAACAAAACACTCAAACCTATCTGTCACAGATCTAATGACTGGATTAGACTCAGTGTCATTTTAAATTATGTTAGTGGTTTCCTATGACATATTTAAACTGATTTTGCAGGTAATTTTCCCACTTCCCCAATTAACTCTCAGAAACTAAAAGGACCATTGTCAAATAAATTTAGTTAATTAATTAAAAAAAATATTTAGTTGTGAGTATACTATCAATAATACAGTATGCTTTTTTTCCATTTTCTTTAAAAATGTAAGCATCTTTCTTGTTCTACTGTTATATTTATGTACATTTCATTAAGAATATGATAATAAGAAGGGAAGAAGCAGAGAAGCAGAAGTGGAGGGAATAGGCAGAAACGGCTGTATATATGTCATTCACCTCAAAACTGGCTTCCCAGGATGCCCTGTCCTTTAGCCCTGTTGCCCCAAGCTTCCCCAGATGTGGCATCCAAGACCTGCATTTAGTCACAGAAGCTGCTTGAGATGAAATTGAATATTGTCAAAGGCGAGAGCTGGAAGCATGTGCTCGCCAGAGGAAAGCATATCCTTTCCATCTTTTCACAGTTCTATCCCCATCCAAGCCTCATCCACTGCAATTCACAGTTTAGGCACCAGAAATATTTGGCATGAGTAATCTAGGTAAAGCGGCACCAATTTCTGTGTCCTTTAATGGGTCTGGGTGGAATTTCAACTACAGCTGTTCAGGGACTGCTCTACAACATTGGAGCTGGTCCTGTGACGAAGGCAGCAGTGCAAGTGTGAGAGGTGAGCTGGGCAGTGAAAATCGACTTGCTGAATAATGAGTGCCTTTGAAAATCAGGAATTTGATTATTGATTTAGGAACCGAATTTTACCCTATTTGTGAAAATTCTAGCAAACTTTTTCCAACCATAATATTTTCTTGAAAATATATTTAAACCCCTATAAATGTGTTTTGAAGTTTTTGTTGTCTTTAATTTCAAAGGATCGTTAGTACATTTCTCCCATGATGGTCCACTGTTTTCATATTAAAATCCGAACTCTTGGGTCAAGATAGAAAAAAAAATTGATGTAATGATAATGACTTTTCTGATAATTGAGAAAATATTAAATAAAACTGGTTGAAGAGACCTGGGTCATTGCAGTCTATCAAATTGGTGTTGAGTGGGTCTGTTGTAAAGTTGCACTGAGAAATTTGTTTTGTCTTGGGCTAGAAAGTGCCTACATCTCTCTTAAGAGTGAAGTTTTATGCTAAGGTATATGCTAACATTTTCACCTTTTCTATTGAACTAATCCCATTTGTCATGCAAAGGCTAAAGACTGTTGCACAGAGAAAACAAAAAATAATAATGTTTAGCCCAGTGTTGTTTTTTCTTGGCTATAAATCATTACTTTTTTTAGTTTAAAAGTTCTCTATATGGCTTTGACATATGAAAGCACTTGAAAATTATAATTTATAATTTATTTCTGAAAATAAGTCTATAAAATGTATCATGTTCTACTGTTAAAATATTTACATCTTAGAACATCCAGATGTGTTGAGGACAAAGTAAGTCTGCAGTCTTTGGTCCAAACTACTAGGTGGTTATGATTGGGCATTGTTACATGTTAAATGAATCATTACAGGATAAAAGAAAGAGAGAAAAATGGAGAGAGAGCACATAAAAATTTGACTGAGTTCCTCATGGCAAGATTGCCATTACTTGCACAGCAGCCTTTTCCCGCTTTGTGGGGCCCATCAAAATCTTGACATTATTCAGTGGTGCTTTCTCCTTTTACTGATTTTGTAATTTTTCTCCTACATGGTTTTTATTCCTCCCTTCTTTTTTGAAGCCATGGTGTTTAGGCAATGATGTGATTGATCACGCAGCAGCACTTAGAGGCTTTCAGAGTTGAAGAGGCTTTTAAAACAGTTTTTTTCAGTTAATATTTAATGGAAAATTAACTTGCTAAATTGTCACATGTACTGTGGGAAGTCACACATATCCGATGTCTTCATTTTTCCTTGTTGATTAAGTAACTTGTAAGGGAAAATTTGGGTAGCATTTATGAGCACGGAGATGCAGATTGTGAGAGAAGGGTGTGTGGTAACGCAGGTTCTGGTTTACGTCTCATCTGTTTCAATAGAAAAGTGAGTTTAATAGCCTGTATTCATGCAGCGGTATTCTCTATGTTGATATTCCTTTGAGATGTGTAAAGACAGATGAACTGAATGAATACGTACATCAAAAATACCCGTGTCACACACTGAAGTTTAGACCAGACTGAAGATAGCAATTTTTATGGAAATGTACTCAGATCAATGGTATTCTGGAGAAACATTCTTTAAGAAATAGTCCCAGTGTTTATACTTTCAGCTTTTCTGAACATTTAGATTATAAGTATCTTTTAGGGCCAGAGTTATATAATCTGTTTACTTGGAAAATGGAAATATATGGACATTAGTTACATAATCTAAATAAGAATCAAATAAAAGTTTTCATCACGAATCTCCGTGGCTATTTACTGTTATGCATATTTATAGGCCGTTTTTATATACATCTAGAATAACAAGGAAAGGCGTGGCTTGTGACAAACTATGCGGAGTGTCTAGATACTACACAATACCTTATCTAAGAAGTGACTGCCTTCAGTATTTTTCATTGAATTTTATAGTTTTTAAGAATTTCAACATTTCTTCTGCATATTATAGTTTGGATTTAAATTTGTTTTCTAAACTCAGTTCTGAAAATCTGTTCGTACTGAGAATTCCTAAAAGCTGAGTTCCTTTGAAAATCTTCCTGTTCTGTTTTCATCCTGCAATTTTAATACACTTTAAAAAAGAGAATTGTGACAAAAAGCATTTTATTTTAAAGGTAGCATATTGATGAGTTGAAGGAATTGAATTTGTTCTTGAAAGGTTTTGACTCTTGAAGGCCATCAGAATTAGGTTTGAACTTCAGACTAATTATCTGAGAACAATTTAAAAGGCTGCTATTATCTCTTCAATATAGAAAATATATTTATGAGGCTGAAAGTTCCTTGGTTTTAGACATATGTAATCCGTTGCCTCATGTCAATCACTATGATTCTTTAAAAAAGCAAAGTCTGGTCGGTATTTGAAATCTTTACAGATGAAATTCAGTATAACTAAAGCTAGCTGCAGATTGTAAGAAAAGATACATCCAATCAAACCCAGGAATCTCATTGTAAAAGTATAAGGTTATTGTGGAAACTAAGGTCAATTGAGTGGCTGAACCAATTTAAAGTCCTCATTAAAAGCTAAGAAGACACCAAGTGCTAGTGTCTTGCTTTAAGCATTGAGCAGAGAGCACAAGGTTTCATCTTGAAGCGTGGTTCAGTAACGTGAGCTGCGGTGAGCCAGCAGCTCATTGCCATCTAGAATGAACGCCCCATTCCTCATCCTCTCTCACGCTTGCTGATCTGGACCAAATCCAATATTTAACTGACTTTTAGTGAGCCAGTCTAGGTGACTACACTGGTACAAATCTAAACTGTTACAACAAATGAACACTTTCCTTTCAGCTTAGTGAACTGAGGAATTGCTGTGGTATTTTGCACTGTTACCAGATCTGTCACAGAAGAGCAGTCACACTGCTGGGAGTGGCATGGAGAAGAGGAATAGGACAGCCATGTCCAGTGACAATGAGCTGTTAGATGACTCAGCCATCTAATGGACCACATTTGTGCTAAGCAGTAAATAATAATATGAGTTTCAAGCAACACTGGCAACATCATAGGCAAAACCACAAGTTTTAAAAGGTGATGCATGTAGTGGCTCAAGAGGTGAGAACCTCTTGGAATTCCTGTTTTCCTGAAATTGAAACCACGTATTTTATCTAAAGATAGGGCTGCACTGCAGTCCGAAGTGTGACTGCAGCTCATCTTGATAGATGAGAGCTGGTTTTGAGAGCAGTAGTTGAAGTGCTGATGGTGCTGGAGCTGCAGGGAATGCTGACTGCTGAGACCCTGGGTGAATATTCACGGGAGGAGAATGTGTTGAGCTGCCATGCCTGTGGCCTCTTTACTACAGAGCCTGACTACTGGTGTACAAACACCCGGCGAGATAAGTGGCTTTTCAGCCCAAGCTTCTGGAAGAAGATGACTTCCCTAAGCAGAAACCTTGAGCAAATCAGAATCTGTTACGGCACCTTTGTAAGATGAGAAAAAGCATCTATGACAATGGCAATACTTTGTGTTACTGTTGTAGGTTAAGTTCACAAAGATACATGGTTATGGCAAACTTTGTACCAGAAAAACGTATCATATGCTCACTGCTGTTGCCTTTTTCACTAATAGTTTTCTGCAAAAAAAGGAAAAATGCAGTAAAAATAGAAGGCATGTTGACATGATTCTCATTCAGCATTCTCTGAGCCCGATTTTGCGTTGCTCCACTCCCTTTTTATCTGTACAGAGTGACTGAAAAGTAGGTGTAAAACATTACCATTCTGATTTGCTAGCATTAACACCTTCCTTGCATTCACTTCACAGTAGGTCAGATGACTACAGGAGATGCCATGGTGTGGAAGATAAAAGCTTTATTTTTCAGAAGTGCTAAAGTCTCAGCGTGCCTATGAAATTCAATGAGAGCACAGAGTGCTTAGTCAGCAGCTTTGTTCTTTTTAAATATCTGGAAAGAGGCTTGTACACAGTGCCCTACCTCTTTGAGCCATTTACATTTGTGTAGTGTGAGTGTGAAATCCCATCACCCTGTGAAGGCGATGACCTTCAGTGACTCCGCACAGACACACATCACTGAGCATTTTACAGAGCTGGGAGAAGCTGAGGTTGGCTTTTTATTGAGAACGGTAAAACGTGCTGTAAGAAGTACTATGAAAGTACATTGTAATTATATAATTTAGTTGCTAATTATAGATAACAGTTGCATGTCATCTGGACTGTTTGGAAAAAAAAGAGGTCATAGCATTGCCTTACATTAAGACTTCGCACTTTCTACCTCACGATTGTTTTATCTGTAGTTTATTTCTCAGTGAGACTTGGTGGTTTATGCTGCAGTTGTCTTTGCTGGATTTGTGCTGCAGGCTGATTTTAAAAAAAAAAAAAAACAAACCATAACAATTCAGAAAAAGTAATTCAACCATTTTAAGGGTGAGTCCAGAGAAAAATGTTTTGTCCATGTTAAAACACTTAAGACGCTAATTTGAAGTGGTGCATCACCTTCATTCTGGGGGTGTGCATTTCACGTCACCATGAAAACTAGCACAGAGCTGGCTGCGTTATAAGCCTCTGAACAAAAATCACAGTTCACGTAGGCGTAGGAGAGAATTATTTATTATTATTATTTATTTAGACTGGACATTAGGAAAAAATTCTTCACAGAAAGAGTGGTCAGACACTGGAATAGGCTGCCCAGGGAGGTGGTGGAGTCACCATCCCCGAATGTGTTTAAGACTCGTTTAGATGTGGTGTTGGGGGATATGGTGTAGGGGAGAACTTTGTAGAGTGGGGTTGATGGTTGGACTCGATGATGCCAAGGGTCTTTTCCAACCTAAATGATTCTATGATTAATATTCAGTCATTAATATCTGTGTCTCTACTGAACTTGTTGAAGATCCTGTGTATAACCACAATATATAGGGACTTTTCCTAAGGAATTATTATCCAGTTTTCTGCTGCATACTCATAGACACTAGAGGATTTTCCTTGTAACTGCCCTGGGACAAGGCAGTACAGGAGTAAAAGAGAAAGACTGTATATTCTGTATTCTTGACATACCGACCCCACAAAGGAAAACAAATGATTTACAAAGTGGATTAAAGGTGATGTCACGAGGAAAACTACTAAACTGGGAGAAGAATTCTGTGGCGGAGACAGGACACGGAGAAGCTCTGGGAGTTGTCCCCGGGAGTAGACGGGTGAGGCAGAAAGCTGTGGGAGTGAGAGGGGCTGCTGACTCCGGCAAGGGCAGACTGGGCCTGGGGAGCTGGGAGAGGGGGAAGGGGGGGGACTAGCACTAGCCAGTGGGAATCTGGAGCTGGTAACGCAACTGGGATTGGCAGTGATAACTGTGCTGTTTCCCAGTTTTTTGAGCACTTGATCTTACAACTGTATCTGCCTTTGTTGTTCTATTCCCTGTGTGGGTTTTTATTATTATTATTATTTGAATATTATAATTTGACATCTAGAGAGTATCGCATAACAGAGGTGATACATTTTTTTGTTAAAATTAGCTTATTGTGATACTCTGCAAGTACATAAATCCATTATTTATTTAGTTCTCTCTTTTATCCTACTTGCTCTATTTTCTTAAATGGTTTTTTTAAACTAGAGCAGACCTTCAGCCTAGCGCCTTTCTGTTTCTCCTAACTGTTCTGCTCTCAAGAAGAACAAAATAAATCTTTTGTTTAAATAGATATTTAACTCCATTAATGTCACCATAGTTACGCAGATCTGAACTGAACAGTTGGTCCAGGGTTTCTGCAGTAAGTACATTCTTGGAAGACTCCCATTTCCTTAGTGGTCTTGAACAAGTGTTTCTTTTACCTGATTCCAGTCCCTGCTATATGTTTTCTTTTCATATTAGGAATTGTTACAATATTCCAAATGCCTCTTGCTCAAGGGGAAGCCAAGTCTGAGGAAGGAAGATATGTGCAGTGGAAAATGAGATTCTTTCACCCATAATACTTCAAGAGAAGTTAAAACACTTTTCCCTCTGTCTGCGCAGTTGATGGTAGATCCTTTCTGACAAGTTGAAATGTGCTCCGAACAAGGTTTTAACGGCTATACCAAATAATTAAAGAGATTTGAGTGAGAGCTCTATAATGAATTCTTATTGTATTAAATGAAAGTAGTGTAATACTCTTTCAAACAGCACCTTTTTCAGCCAAAGCTATGTGTTAATATTTTGTTCCTTATGGAACAGATCATCACAGATCCATGCTTAAACTGAGCTACTCCTTATATTGGTTGGGGAGAATTATAACATGTTAAATATTGTTCAGATAGTGCTTTCTGAACTTTACGTAACCTCATTATCATAATTTATTTTGACTTGTAAAAATATTGTTCCTTGAGTAAATTCCTACAGTCAAGGCCTCCGATACAGATGCACTAAACAACATTATTAATGGATTTCTATGGCAATAACAAGCCATAGAAACTGTCTCTCCTGTTCACTATGACGTGGTCCCTATCAGATTACAGCAATGGCATCAGTAAACTCACAAAGCAGAACTTCAGGTACTGAATTCTGTGAAACAAATTTCAATATCTTTTTAGTTTGTTAATATATGTCGTCGTTCTTTTTGGTGCTGTATACAGTTTTCTGAGTATTGGTTGCTCTTTAGATCCTTCTAGACGGATGTTTTTTCTCCAACTTCCTTTTGAAAACTGTGCTGCTGCAAGAGTGGAAGTTATTAAAGATTTATCCTTGTATGAGAACAGCTAGTACAGTTGGCAAATCTTTTCTAATCATATTTGTCAGGAAGGTTTGTAAATAATTTTGAAATGGATTGTCTAATAGTGAATGACGCAAAGGAATTCAACTCAATTGTAGAACATAAATTGATGGATTTGCATTTTCCCTTCCATTTCAGGCTTTGGATCTGTATTCATTTGTAGACCTTTACTCATCGTGTTTGTTTATTTAATATGTAACTGAAGGTATATATGCAGCAGCTCCCTAAAGCTCTACTGTTCTTGAGGGACCAGCTGAATAGGATGCCAGTGTGACTCATGGTGGATACAGCTGCAGACTAACAGTTGCACAGCTGTGATTATACTCTATCAAATCAGCTTGTGATCTCTAGTGTTTGTTTGAAAGGCAAATAACGCTTTTGCCTCCCCAATTCATATTTTATTAGGTAAAGCTTGCTGTGGTGCAGAAATATTTTCGTTCCACAAGTATATGCCAAGTACCGGGCATTTTCATTTCTGTGCTACCCCAAAACTTTCTTGTACTGCCCAGTTCGTCAGATGGCTGGCTAAGACTGCTTTGATGGCTTAGGAGTGCACAGTAGGTCTTTTTCAAGGCCGGAGATCTGGCCTGCCTATTAGAGGTTTAAATTTGGTATTATGTAGCATAATCCACCAAATGCTTTGGCTATTCTATTCCCTGTAAAAATAAAGCAGATTTTGCTGAACTAGACAGCCCCATCAGATCATGTACTTGTGAACTATTTATGATAAAAACATAAGCATAAAATAGTAGGTGCATTTCCATACTGCAGGCTGAGGCATACTCAAGAGGGCCCTAATCCTTGACTGCTGCTTTTAGGTACTATTGCAATAGAACTAATATATTGCTGTCTAGAGGCTAACCTGGTCAACTGGCAATGCTTTATTGAGCAGAAAAGCTCTGCTTTAGTACTTGTGTAGTATTTCTGCTGTTTTTTCTAAACCATTTTTATAGCTTCACAGAATTTAAAATGAATAATTACCATTACAACATCTAATACGGCCTGCCATTTATCACAGTCCATTCAGTGTCATGCTGTCAATTTGTTATTGAGCTCAATAACTTGTATGACTGAAGAACATCTTGTGTTTGATCAAAGGGCATTTCTTGAAAGGCATCCAGCATTTGTGTGAAGGAGAGATGAGAATCTATGATGTCTCTTAATAGTTCATTTCCGTATATGATTTCTGTTGTCATTTAAGGTGAGGATTTAGATTCCAGACATTCATCTAGCCTTGCATGTATTTTAAACCTTCATCTTGAAAGATACAGAGGCTTAATTTTATGCATTCTAAATCATCCTGGTAAAGTCAGTGGTATTAATCATAAAGTATAAGTTTCTCTATTTGCCTCAGACTGCGTGGGAACAGAAGCAGGGAGCAACATTCATACCTACATGTAATCTGGGCTCCCGAGGTTGCTGCAAATGGCAAAACTTCGTCTTACTGACTTTGGATGCATCTTCATTAATAATTATGAGGACTCAACCAAACTAAAACCATAAAATATTCTTAGTTCAATCCCTAAATAGATCTCCTAACAGCTCTGCCCTGAAATTTAGCTAGATATCTTTTCCACCTTTTAATAGGAGTTTTGAATTTAAAAGCTGTGAAGACACAAGCAGAGAAAATAATACTGTGTTTTAATTAAAGAATGACATTTCTGTTTGAGAATATGCTTTGTTGTTTGCTATGTATGAACTGGTTAATTTGTTTTAGGTTTTCAGTATAGTCATTTAGATGTTGTGAGCTAGAAAACCTGTAAATGGATTAATATTATTTAAGGAAAAATAGTAAAATTAAAAAAAAATGTATAGGAAAAGTTCTACAGAAAACAGAATGGTAAGTTTTACTAGAAGAACATTTCAAAACCGACTGCATTTATATCAAGTACTTCTCTGCCATTTAAAATGAGGATCCAGGAAATCAGGGCATAATGGTTATGTCTATTGTTACCATTCCAGTGATAAAAGAATATGTTATATGATACTATGATTTAACTGTTCCTTTTATTAGAAAAATATGCTTAGTGAACTTAAAATCAGTGAGGGGAGGCATTACTAAAATTATATGAGGAGAAAATATGGATTCTAAAATTAGACTCAATAAATTATTCATTTAAGATTCATTATATACTTGAAAATGAGAAATTTACTTAGAATTATTTAATTTGTAACTGGTTGAAGTTCAATATCATATTTTACTACATGCAAATCTAAAAGCTGTAATAATTTGAGTTAACATGTTCAGATAATATTTAAAAGGAAAAAAAAAGGAGTTAAATTTATGATTACTGAAAGCCAAGTATCAAAGAAAATAGAGAGATTTCATCATCCATTTCTTGAAGAATGCGCTTGTCAAAGAGTGAGAACAGACATGAAGTATTTTTCTTCTGCACTGCAGAAGAATTTGTGTTCTTTCAGACTTTTTTCTTCCCCCAAAGCTTTTATTGCTGAGCATGACATTGTGTGGTATGGGATATTCCGTTGGTCAGTTGGGATCAGCTGTCCCAGCTGTGTCCCCTCTCAGCTTCTTAGGCACCTCCAGCCAGCTTGCCCGTGGGGCAGCATGGGAAACTGAAAAAAAGCCTCTCACCAGCTCTTGTGGAGTGAACGCTAAGCTTTTGGTGGCAGAGGGGAGCTTGTTGCAGGCTGATGGCAGGGAGGGTTTGTGCCGAATGGACATACATTCCTGAAAGTGTGAGTGGCTGTAGTCATTTTTGCGATGCACCAAGTAACACCAACCTGAAGGAGCAGGGGTTGAAATGCTTTGTAAAGGCGTATTCTCTATCCTAAAGTATTTGGAAGGAACAAAAGCAAAAATTAGAGTTTAGGTAAACTATGGATACTCAAGAAACTTGGCATCACGTACTCTGCAAGGCCTTTTCATGTAGAAGTGACATATCAAGACTATTAAAATAAATGTGTCACTAAGTATTTCAGGTTTGCTAAAAAGAACAGAACGTTCTGTGTCTCTGAGATTGATGTACTATGTTAACCTGGATTGGCTTGAATTATTAACAAGATGCAAATGGGTAAAATTAGCACTTGAATGTATCCACACAGCTAAGTGCTAGCCCCTTCTGTGCTCCAAACTAGAGGGGCATTTGCCAACTCCAGTTCAACAGCCATTTCCACATGTTAGTATGTGACTAATAATTAGCTCAATAGAGTGGCTGGTCTTACTAGCATGATCACAATTTGCAATAAATGCAGTTATGCCCTTTCCAATTGAGGACTTGTTTGTGCATCTTTGGCAGAGGTGGTAGAAGAAGTAAGCATGTAGGGCTTTGCAGCTGACTGCGTAGATAATGTCCTGGATGGGTTTCAGGACTAATCTAAGTAGGCAGCAGCCCAGGATAATCAGGGTTGGTGAAATTGCCCAGTTGATTATTTTGCATGCTGAGCTTGCTGTTGCTGCTGTAAGAGAGGTTAGTGTTTGGTGCAGTGGTTGCTGCTGGAGAGAGGGGGAGGATGAGCCGAGCGATCTCTTCAGGCTGCAGTGACAGCTGTGGCCTGGAGGCAGCACGAACAACAAACCTGGCTCTGAATGTACAAATGTACTCTCACCCTCATCTTCAGCTCCATCTCTTCTGCCTGCCTGACCCTTGCTACGGGACACTGCCAGCCCTCGGTGCAGAAAAATTCAGTTCTGTCTACAGAGTTGAGAAACTTTGTTTTAGCTCTGTGCTTATCTGCTAATACCGCTAGCCTCCTGCAGGACAGAGTGGATTAAAGTGCGAGTGGATGTCTTTCTAATGAAGTTTATCAGATCATAATCTAAACCAGCATATTAACCTTGCTCCCTTTGACTTTATAAATGATACTTATTATTAGTATGGGAATAATATGTGTAAAGGTACTCTGCTTTCACTGTTGCAGCAGCAGGACAGTTCATTATGGTTTGTGGGGCTTTGATAAAGGGTTTTCATTCACAAAAAAATAATTATTTCAGTTACTGCTATTCACATCTATAACACCTACAAACAAACAGAAAAGAATTAAATAACTGGAATATGAAAGTTAAATGATGAGCAACTCTCATATTCTGTAACATCCTCAGAACCCACCTGTTAAAGGGACTCTCACAGGTGCTAATTGTTACTCCTGTGGAAAAGGAGAGGCAATGAAATGAGATGTCTTGGCTCATTTACATTTGCTAATGTTATTTCTTCACTTTAGGATCATGGTACTGATAAAAAAAGGAAGAGAGGTGATAAAGAAACAGAGAAAGTCTTTTCCAATTGGTGATTGCTTTGTTCAGTGCAATAGGTACAGGAGTATGCAAACATATTGTTCAAGATTGGGAAGGCTTTCATCTTCAGACTTTAAATGAAGATGAAAAAAAATATACTAATTGCCTTGCCTTTTCTCTTCGTTTCTTTTTGTTATCAGTTTGGACGATATTGCCTACTATATCTGAGCTTCTCATACTGGTTATGATGGTACGGATAGCATGAAGTCAGTTCAAAAGCTAGGTAGTTTTGGAACTGGTTATGTAAAAGTCAAGAAAATGACAGAAGATAAAAATTGAATGTGGTGAAGGGAGAAAATGCGATAGTGCTTGTGACCATATTCTTGAAGCCTGTTTCAGATTCACTCAGTTGACCACCTCTCAGGTTTCTGATCTGGCCTCTTCAAGAAGAGCAGCTTTGGCAGGAGTAATGGTGACTAAAGCAGTCTGAAAGCAAAGGTTTTGTTTCCAGGATGGCAAGTTGAGAGCTGCAGTTCCTGCTGGCTAGCAGTAGCTCTGAGTTGCACTGCAACAGTCAAATCTGGGCTCCACTGCCATCGGTGGGAGTTTTCCCATGGTCTTAAGTGTAGCCAGGTTTCAGCCTAAATTTTGAGAGAGGCATTATGACTGATTATAAAGCCACTAAAGTGTCCAATTGCAGTGTAAGAACATATGTTTCCTACTGTTTATTTTTGAATAAACTTATACTTTAATTTGAAGAGTTTATGCAAAGATGTAGACATTGAGTTTATTTTCTGTTAAATTCATCTGCTCAGAATATTTTGGCTCCCCTGAATTTAGTAGGAAATCTCTCATGTGCATCAATTAGAATGAGGATTTATGTTTTAATTACAAAAATTAATCCAGTTAATCTAAGCACCTTCAAGTTAACCTGTTTTAACAAATGCAAATGCTCAGCCACTTTCTTGAAAAAATTAGTGCTCGCAGCCTAGATTTTTCTGGTAGAAGCCATTAGAAGTTGACTATGACAGTAATACAGTTTGTGAAACTGTATTAACTGTAAGTGAAGTGGTCATTTGACTCAGATGTCTTAAGAAATCTTCTTCTCAAGAAAAACAACCTAAAATTGAAGCTGGCAGAAAATTATAATATCAGGCACAAGCATGAACGAAAAGTTTGTTAAGCAATAGAGAAATATTTAAATATCTGACTGGCAAGTGCACATTTCTGTCAAGGATCCATATAGTACCTTTAGTTTATTGTGCTTGATATTTTTAATCCTACAAAATCTTCAAAGAGAAAGAAAGAAGATAGTATTCTGCTTGCTTGCACACTTTCAATGACAGTGTTTATTTTTGAAAAAGTCTTCAAAATCAAAACAATCTTTTCCGGGAGCCACGAATTTGAATGAAATATTTTTTGCCTTTTAAGAACAGTCTAATTATTTCCTTTAATAGGAAAAAAAAATCAGATTAATTAATAGTATTATAAGCCTTTGTTAAGAGTTATGGTAGTGAATTGGCGTACCACATGAACTCTGTTCTCAAACGCCTGTGCAGATGTGGCTACATAAAGCACTTGTACCTCTGCCGTGAAAATCATCTGCACATAATTAATTGCATCTGTGCCCAGACTGTAATGTTTTTGTAAAGCTATGTCTCATCTTTGATTGAAATTTTTAGTCGTCTTTTCAAGTACGTTGATATTATTCGTAAAAGAGAGTGTTTGAATTGCATTCCTACACATACTCCCATATAAAAGCCCTGGTGAGTTATCTTAAGGATTTTTGACAATTTCTTTTTATGAGAATATTAAGAAAAAATATCATCACAAATATAGTTTCAACAGTGCAAGAGAGTAGTATATTGATGGAAGAATAATATTCAGGCCAGGGAAATTGAAACTGATGGTGGATAGCAGATGCACTTTTGAAGTCCAGGGTTAAAATATCTCTCCGATAAGAAGGTTGTAAGGATTACATCTTTTTATAGCATCACGCATATGACTAAGCAGTAAAAAGCATGTCATTTACAGTCTTTTTCCTAAAGTAGGTTGTGTCATAACACTTGATTTATGGCATGATACAATGTAGGATTACAATACAGTTGAAAAGTGTGCATATGACTTGTGTTCTGCTTCCTTAATGTGCATTCCTCATGGAACAAAATGCTCACAGTCTGAATAAATTATAGAAGAGAAAAGAGGTAGGTAATGTTTTACTTTTAGCCAGACACTTCAACTGAAAAATAATAAAACGCTGTTTTGGCACAACAGATTATTAAGTATGATAAAGCTGAGATAATGTGATTCTAGACTTTGAATTTTTAATACTATATTCAGTCAAAGTGCCAATGGAGTATTTTAAGTGTTTAATCTAAATTAATCTCCCAGTTTTCTGTCCCAGAGTTTATTTTGCAGTTGTAGACACTTATATCTACAGGGACTTCTATTTTTCATAACTAGTTTCTGGAGTCAGCTTATTAATAAACAACCTATGCATTCTTATCTTTTGTTTGACATCATTACTTACATGCGCAGAAGGAGTTTGTTTGGGATGGGATGCTCTTCTAAGGCAGTGAGAACAGCACGATACATTTGTTGTTAAGAATGGACAGGACAAGAGAATGCAATCATCATAATGTAGTGCTCGTGCACCGAGATGAATTTAAAAGGGCAGACTTGTTAGTAGTGACCTTCTTTCTGTCCTATGATTTGTCTGATTGTTCATTATTTCCTTTATGAATGCAGACTGTAAAGATTTGCCACACATGACAGTTGCAGTATAACAGTTATAAACTATGGAAAAGAGTTGGGGGACATAAATGAAAACTGAGAAAATAAAACTCCTTAGTACCATCACAAAGTCTGTAGGCAAACCAGAGTTTGTTGAACAGTTTTGAAGACTGTCTTTATTACTAGGTGTATCTAGGATGCGGAAAATCTGTAGTCCATGAAAAATTATGCATTTTTCCCCTCTGTGTGATTTTTGTGTTCTGTGACATCAATAAACAAACATTTGCCATACAGGAGCCCCATCATCCTCTATAACTCAAGTCTTTGGGATTAACCACCTTTTATCTGAACATATTTCTGTGTGTAATCTTTAGTCTTTTCCATGTTCTGGGTTTTTTGTCCTGCTAGTCTTGGTTTAAACATTGCCCTTAAGAAAATAGATTTTTAATGTAATAGCTGTGTTGTAAGATGTATGTAACACTATTAACGAGATTTTATTTTTTCTCCTACAAATATTTATATTTCTTAGCAAACAGGGAAATGAGCTTTTGGGGAGCAGAAAAAAAAAAAGGTGGCTGTTTGTGACCTAACTAAATTTCAAAAAATTATTCTGACACGGGATAAGATTTGATCAAACAAAGTATACATATTCACAAAAGAAATTAAATTAGGATTGCATTCTAGAATTTCAAAACTTGGAACCTTTATATCATGGGCAAAAATTTATGTTGGGTTGCTCACAGTTTGTTCACGCTGGATTCATTTCCGTGGTACTTTGGTGATAAAACATTTGGCAAGTTATTTCCTAACAGCAGTGCTAGCATGGTCCAAAGCTATGAAAAAATTTGGATAATGAGATAGTCAGAAAGTCTGAGGAGGCAGAGTCATACAGCAGAATCAGTCTTTGCTTTTTCTGGCACCCTAGTAAAGAAAAGGGAATAAAACAGGGAATGAAACAGCTGGAAAGGAGAGCAGAGAGAGAGAAAAAAATAATAGCGGTAGCAAGGAAAAGGAAGAAAAATGGGAACTGTGTGGACCTGGCAAGAGGCACTTGCAACAAAGAGAACTGGGACACAGGGCTGATCTAGGTCTGCGTAGTAGGATAGGAGGGCAGTAAATCCGGGCTAACACCCTAGATTCGCACATAAGACTACAGAATGGCAATGCAGCAGAGCGATGGTGAAGTTAATGCCTGTCATTGACACGAGTCGGACTGCTAAAATGGCTAAAAGCATCGTTAATACAAATCCTCCAGGTTCTCTCATGGCTGCTCACTGCATGGCCACTGTAGAAGAAAAAAATGAAATGGTCTGATTTTGGAACTTTGAATCTTTTATTGCAATTTCAGCTTCTTAAGTACTGTTCTGTTTTCCTGAAGTTCAGTGATTTATTTGGTCAAGAAATAGGATTGGCCGACATATGTTTTTGAAAAGAAAATTAATTGTACTGGGGGTGGGGCATATTTTTTTCTCTGAACATTTATCCTTTTGCATGTGCGTGTCAGATCAAACTAATCCCACCTCCAGCTCAATGACAAAAATAGGGACACAAATAATCAGTTTTACATACAAAGAAAGTAAATGCATACTTCACTTCCTTCCTTATCCTTTCTTTTTAATGTTTGAATGATAAAATTTTGAAAGAGTTTATGAACGAAAACTTGAATTTTATTTCCCCTCAACACTGTTAGATGCTATACTCTAAAATAAATATATACTAAATTCCCACTTTTGTGTTCTTCCTCATGTAATCTTTCAAATTTGAAATATTTTATGAACGGTACGTGGGATTGAGTGCACCCTCAGCAAGTTTTTGCAGATGACACCAAGCTGAGTGGTGCGGTTGACATGCCTGAGGCATGGGATGTCAGCCTGGACAAGCTTGACAAGTGGGGCCGTGTGAACCTCATGAGGTTCAACAAGCCCAAGTGCAGGGTTCTGCACCTGCATCAGGGCACCCCTTGGTATCAATACAGGCTGGAGGATGAAGGGATTGAGAGCAGCCCTGCTGAGAAGGACTTGGGGGTACTGGTGGATGAAAAGCCAGACATGAGCCAGCAATGCAAGGTCGCAGCCCAGAAGGCCAACTGTATCCTGGTCTGCATCAATAGAAGGATGGCCAGCAGGCTGAGGGAGGTGATTCTGCCCCTCTACTCCACCCTGGTGAGATCCCACCTGGAGTACTGCGTCCAGCTCTGGGGTACCGAGCACAGGAAAGACATGGACCTGTTGGAGTGGGTCTAGAGAAGGGCCACAAAAATGATCATAGGGCTGGAGCACCTCTGCTATGAGGACAGGCTGAGAGAGTTGGGGTTGTTCAGCCTGGAGAAGAGAAGGGGACACATTATTGCAGCCTTTCAATACTTAAAGGCTGCTTATAAGAAAACATGGACAGACTTTTTTAGTAGGGTCTGTTGCAATAGGACAAGGGGTAATGTCGTTAAACTTGAAAAAAGGGTAGATTTAGACTAGATATAAGGAAGATATTTTTTATGGTGAGGGTGGTGAAACAGTGGAACAGGTTGCCCAGAGAGGTGGTAGGTGCCCCATCCCTGGAAACGTTCAAGGTCAGGTTGGATGGGGCTCTGAGCAACCTGATGTAGTTAAAGACATTCTTGCTCATTGCAGGTGGAAGTCAGACTAGAAGACCTTTAAAGGTACCTTTCAACACAAATTATTCTATGATATATGTGATTTTCTTTTTAAAGTGTTCTGAGACCTAAGGGTGAAATTTTTTCCTCTTAAAGGTGACTGTAAAATTAGCATCTTAGTGAAAAGACCTGCTATCCCTGTCAAATCTCTTCATTCTGTTATCTTGTTTTTTGCTGTGCTTCTTATAAGCACCCCAGAGAGCTGGGAGAAAATGGTTTTCTTCTCATTCCTAAACATCAGCAAAGTTCTACTTGCATAGCAATTTATGGTTGGTGGTGTACAGTCCTGAAGAGGCTCTTAAGGGGCAAGTTGATTTTCATGTGAAATTGGTGACAAGAACTGCCATTTAAAATTGTAATATGGGCAGACTTCATCCAGAAATCACTGAGAGTTCAGTGTGGAGCTCCACGTTTTTATAGTGCCTTTTAGCTAAGCAATGATTGGAAATCTCAGTTGTAGCTGTGATACTCATTGACAACATTTGCTTTTTGTCTGGGACACTCAATTTTGCATTTTTCTGGTGTTTTGATTGCTGAAGTTCTTGTTTTGAAAGTAAGAGCTGTATAAGAGTTTCCACTTATGCCAGTTCCTAAGAAATCAGTTGCTTGATTTCTTTTACCCAGCATCCTCTTCAGGCATTTACAACACTGCAAAGGAAATGGCTGAAAAATACTAGCAACTGAGACTGAAAATCCGGTGTGAGAAGTGTATGTGGTATCTAATGTTGGCTTGTGGGAAGCTTTTTATTAAAATATGGAACATGCTTTAGAGAACTGCTTTAGCATATGCACAAAAATACTTTTTGCCTGTAGTTGAAAAATATGGCAGGAAAAAGTACAAAAATTGAATTCACTTTTCAATTTGAGATGTTAATGTGTACTGGGATCTGAGTTATGAATAATGAACACGGCAGAGCAAAGGGCAGAATATGCAAGTCATGAATTCAGAAGTCAGCTGAGAATTTCTCTATTTCCTTTGGAGGCATTTATATGGATTATGGTTATCTTTTTCAGTAAGTATAATGTTAATGTATAATCAAATCTAGGACTTTAATGAACTGGTTTATACCTATAACTTACTCCATATTCTCCCGGTAGCTAGCAGTGTGAATTAATATGATAATATGAAACACATGAAATGTGTTTCCAGGAATAAGTACTGAAACAATGTGGTAATACTTTTAAATGTTGACTGTTGATAGTGATGATGAAACAGACCAATAATACTATCATTTTTCTTTATCGATTGCATTATGTTCCTCATATGCTGCACAATATAGTGTAGACCTTTCAGAAAGTTCTAATGAGGAACAGACTGCAGGCTTACGTGGATTGTCTGTGGAAGAGCTAAATAGTAAAAATATATTTGATGCCAAACTGAAGCATTGGAACCGGCTGCCCAGGGCAGTGGTGGAGTCACCATCCCTGGGGGTATTTAAAAGATGTGTAGATGTGGTGTTTAGGGACATGGTTTAGAGGTGGATTTGGCAGTGCTAGGTTAACGGTTGGACTTGGTGATCTTAAAGGTCTTCTCCAACCTAAATTATTCTATGATTCTATGAGCAAAAAAGCTGTATTAAATATATGAAAATATAGATTGTTCTACTGTAAGCAGTAATGATTAAGTTCTGGAACAATTCCATTAAATGCAGCATTATGTGCTTACAGAAAGACCAAAAGGTTTGTGAATATTAACATAAGGCTTTTGTAATAATGCTATTTTACACATTTCATATTCGTATGACCCATGTGACATTAGTCACCCAAGGCAAATTTTTTCAAAGTACAAAAATAATTACTCTTGACAGATGAAAGTGAGGTATTCTAATTTTTATACTATTTTATAAATTCCAAAAGGAGAATTTTGTGTATGAAAAAACACATTTTTCCTCTCTATTCTACAAAAAAAGTGCATCCATGAAAATGCTTAGTGCATTTAATGTAATTTAATTAATGAGGATACTTCTGTTCCTATGCTCCTCATTTCTGTGATGTTAGCAGAAAACAAAGCAAAACAAAAAAATCACCATCAACACTTACAATGTATGCATTTAAATGGGCTATATTTATATAAAACAAAGCCAAGTATTTTCCTAAGCCAAAAGAAAAAAACACTATATAAATACAATTTGAGAAACACTGACTAGATTTTCGCTTACATCTGTATTTGCAATGCCAGCTGACAACATTCTGGCTGACGTCAAATATAGACTGAGAACAGTATTTTGATGTTGTTAAATAGAACATGGTACCTGCTAAGGTATAATGAAGACTTTTTTACTATTGAAATAGATAATATTCAAATTGAGTAAAAAATTATATGTCTATACTCCAAAACATCACAGCTGCAAGTACATTTTTTTTTTTCATTTTATTAATACATAGGCTGAGTAATTAAATTTAAATTCATTTTATGTGACATAGTTGGACTAGGCAAACTTTTGATGTAGTTTCTTTCTGTTTTCCTAATTATCCTCTTAGAATGTGATTTAACTCAAAAGCAAGCAAGAACTGGAAGTAGAACCTTTTAAAAAAATACTGGTGTAAAAGATTATGATTACTCTTGAAAACTAAATTCACAGTGTGAAAAAATAAGCTCCTGCATCCCAGCCTAATGAGTCTCTGCCCTGAGCTGAGATTCTCAAGGCAAATGCCTTTGAGAAGGCACAGAATCAGAGCCCATCTCTGATTATTTCTCTTGAACTGGAATTTGGATACTGAGGGGCTGAGATTCCAGTTCTTGCTGTGTTTCAGAATCAAGTATGAATTAAAAAATTTCACTAACAAGATGGCATGGTCAGCTGTACTTCGCTTCCTTAAACATTTGCTTTGGACCAATATATTAAATTTGATTACCCCATTGTCCTTTTTCAGCAGGCATCTGCCGTTTTTCATTGTAGGGAATGGGCGATATCTGGAGAAATGAGGCAGATATTTATTCTTTTAATTCTTACTGAAAGAGCCTTGTAGCTGTCCATTTTGTATGGTCCTTAGTAGAACACTCATCACAGTAGTGTTCGAGTAGCTCACATTCATTCCTGTATCTCTGTAGGTGGAAGAACGCTTTGTTATCTTGATTTTATGGACTGGAAATCAATGGATCATTGTCAGGACAAAACTTAGCATTCAGATCCCTTGTATTTTGAGCTCATTGCTCATTACTGTTATGGGGAGAACTGAAGATTCACATTTCAGTTAACTTTCATTATAATTGTTAGATTTCAGTTGGGGGTCACTTGCCAAAATTTTGGTTGAAGTAATGTTCTATTCAGACACAAAGCATTTAAACAAAGCAATAGATCTAATTTTTTCCTGCATTCAGTTCACTTCAGTCTAACCCCCAGGCTTGCTTCTTTGACTTTCTGTGTGCTAGTCTTCTTCCTTTGGTCCGCTATGGGTCTTGTAAGATTTTGAAAAAATCAAAATATTCTAAATTCTCAAACTATGATACCCATCTGACTCTCTTCTATTAGCACTACTAGCATTTGTTCATTCCTGTATGTGGACTTCATACCCCTTTCGCTATGTTCAAAGCTCTCCTAAATATGCTCTTTTTATGATTTATCTCTGCTAGCAGATGAAGTAACCAAGACATTGTACAAGGCCAGAGCCGGGAACAGGGCCTGAAGTCTCCAGTGTGGAATATCTGCCTTTGTTATACAGTGTTTGAGAAAGAACAATCCACACCAGTACATCCTTGTGCCGTCTCTGCCTGCTAGTTCTCTTGATGAGTGCCTTTAAGCCAGGGAAAGAACTGGAGAGTCTTGACATCCACCATACCCAGTTTCCTGGTTACACAACAGTTCTGAAAGTGTTTCTTATGAGAATAGACAGCTTCCACGGAAGTGAAAAAGTGCATGAATGTTGCAGAGTCAACTATTTTACTATGCCTGTCATAGACAAGATAGCTCCCATTCCTCAGTGTACCCAAGCTGTGAAGATGAGGTCAATGGTCACTTTGATCTTCTGCTACACTGTGGATTGGTAACTCAACCTATGGCTTAGAGTAAGATGTTGCCTGGAATGCTTCCTTGTCTTGTTCAGAGCCACTTAGAATTTAGTATGAAAGCTGCAGCTGCCAGTGAGAGGACTATGGCTTTGCCTGTAGTGTAATACTGGCTCAAGAACTTTTCTCATCATTAGATAAAGGTTGGGACAATTTTTGTAGCTGAGGAAGTTGTATCCAAAGTTGTCTTTGCATTCACCTATTTATTTAGTTCCATGTCTTCCCACATGATGTTGATTGCATGTGACAGAGTTTTTGGAGAGAAGTGGGAAAGATTTGATGGTTGTAAAGGACACTTTAGTAAAAGACTGTGAAGGGTCCTATTGAAGTCCTTTTATTCTCCCTAGAAATAGGCAAACTCCTACTAAGTTCTTGGTGTGTGCAGTACCTGCAATTAAAGAAAAAGTGCAGTAAGGTTTTTGCCTTTCTCCTATTGGGACACTCTTACACTTGAAAATGTATGAAGGCCAGGGAGGAGGGGATTTTTGTAGTATCAACCTCTGCAGCTTCTGACTTTACTAAAAGCAATAATAAATTGCTTATACTTTGCTTATAAAAGAAAGGATGTTGCAAAAACAAACAAAAAAGAAAATTGTAAGAGTCTGATCTTAAGAACACAGTCATGTATGAAATGTGGAAGCCATTTTTTGCATAGGATCTCATTTGAGAACAAGGAAAAAGAAAAGATGCTGAATTGTGACAGACAAACAGTTAAATTCTATAACTGTTTTCATTGAGACATGTAGTTTGCCAAAGTTGTTATTCCCAAAGCATATCATACTTGCCAGTACTTTATCGGATTTGACAGAGGATGATCTAAAAAAAAAAAAGGCAGGAACAGCAATGTCACCCTAAAAAGTCATTAACTGCTTGTGTTGTTTACAGTGTCTAGCTGTGAGCATAGCCAGTCCTACATTTGCAAAAATCTGTGGTATCTCTTTATTTCGAAAAATCAGTTCTAGAAATGGGAATTAAAAATCACAGTCCATTATGAAATGTATGGTAATAAATGTTAATAGCGTAATTCTTTGTATTTGCAGTATTACTAATTAAGATTTCATTTTAAGCTAATTTTATTTTCTTTTGATAGATACTAATAGTCCAAATTTACTTGCATAATAGTAAGCAGCAACAGAAGAATACGGAGGATAAAATTATTTCTAATCACAGTAAAATAATTAAAATATCATCATAGAGTTTTTTAAAATGACAGATTCGAGTAATACAATATTCTAATCATAATAAATTTATTATAGCTTATTCAAGGCGTTGCTTTTTTATAAATCCTTGGCTTAGGCAAGGACTGCAGTTCTTACAGCACAGCAAAGATGCTCTGTGGTATTTTGTCTGTGCTGAACAGACACAGGCAGAAAAGAAGAATGTTTTGGGGAGTTCTAAGAAAAATTTGCTGAGCAGTGTTTCAAGGGACTAATGGGTGCGTTTACAAGCATTCACTGCCATATTTAAATCAGGAGAATGATCCTTCTGTTGTTCAAAAGTCAGCTGGCCACATCTGTTAAGGTCATTGTGATGACACCTGCTCCAGCTGGATCCCACAACTGTTTTTGTCACATCTGAGTCCCGTACAGAGGTAGCAAGAACGCATGATGAGGAAAAGAGGCAGCCTCTGCCCTTGCTTTTCTCTCCTTTACCATAAAAGGCAACAAAAGTTTCTTCCTTAACAGTAATATCTGAATAATGGGAATCCCCTGGAACTTAATTTCAACAAGTTTCTGACATTTTTAATTTAAAATAAAAAAAAAAAGAAAATAGTTTATGTAATTTTCATATTTCTTGTTATGTTTCCCTGTGAAAGGCTTTCAGTTTCACACTCTGCAGAGATGAATAAGTAGTTCATGAGTGAGGTCCGTAAGTCTGTGAAGAGGACAAAAAATGGAGAGAGCCTGATACGCGGAGTCATAAGGCAAATGTGAAAAGACTTTTATTTGAAGGGTTGTGTTAATCTGGATTAATTATGTTATCAAATAAGGCACACACCTAAGGAAATGAGCAACTGAAGCAAGGGAGAAGAGGATGTTTTAAAAATGGCTGCGCAAGTATCCTACAAAATTCTATCTCAACTCACTTGGTGGCTTTTGAAGCATTTTACTTTGTTATCCTGGTATATGTGTAACAAGAATGAGTTATTAGCCTCATTTGGAGCACTATAGTTTCAGGGTTTACATCAGAAATGGGCAACTGCTATTCTGTGAATATAGTACTTCTACCTGGAGAAGAGAATGGTGGTCCAGGCTCATCTACGCTATTTGTTTGCTTCTGAAAAGCTCTTGGTGTGAGCTACGCAAGTTACACGGGCTGAAAGACTGTATTATGCAATGAGAGTCTCCGTAATGTAGGACCTAGTTCAATTTATGAGGTGAAATTCCCTGCTGGTTTTGCTGGTGTTAAGTGTTATGATACTTCTCTCCTCTCCTCTCAACTTTCCAGAAATCTAAAGATGAACAACTAAAGGATGTGAGGAAATTTTCCTTAAAACGTTGTGAAAAATACGGACCTTTTGCTTAAACTCATTCTGGAAATATTTACCCTCAGGGGATATATTTTTGGATAATTGTGATCATATAAAAACAGGAGACTGAGATTAAATCCCTTATGTAACTTTTATTACAGCTTCAGCTACCATGAAGGCTATAATTATGGGAGTAGTTCATGTTGCCTGTGGAAAGGTCCCTGAGCAACATGCTTATTTATGTATTCAGCTAAATGAAATAATTACAGAGCTAACATCAACCAACTGTTCTTTCGTGGAACCTTCTTCCATTATTCTCTATTCTTTTGAAATCATGAAGATGCTGAAAATTACAATTAAGCGTAATTAAGCGAAAAACTACCTTTTATCATTAGGCTTCGCAATTAATTTTGGAATGTGAATGTATCTATCTCTCTCTATATATATAACTTCAGCAATCTTACCCATATATCTCCACAACATTTTACTAACCATATTGGTTCTCTTTGAAGAACATCCTTAGGCAAATTCTATTCAAAGGTTTCCATCCAGTTTGTGTACATAGACATGAGCAGTCCTCGACGGATGTTAGGGAGACTTTTTTTTTTTGTTTTAATCGTCTAATAAAATTTAATGTTTGTTTGCTAAGTAGATTTTTATAAATCCTTGTCATTTACTAAGAATGAGTATAACAGAGGTAGGAAAAGGCAAAACTACAACCCTAGAAATTACTGAAGAAAAATCAAGTCCTATATTTCTCAATTTTGGCACTGAAAATTTTTCAGAACATTGCACAGTTTTTACTTCTATGTCTGTATATCGGCAGCTCATTTTAAAAGAGGGTAGTTGTAGCATCGACTTCATATGCAGACAGGCCACAAAGAAAAAATCCTTTAATTTAGCTGACTCCTGCAGAATTAACATACTCTGAGAGCACCAGAGAAATACTCTCAGGAAACAAATAATTTTGTATTTAGATCTGCATTTAGATTATGTTCAGTAACTAATGAAATGGGTCATTAACTGAAGAAACAAAGATATTGATTAGTTACTTATTTAGTCTACACCTTTTGTTCTGTGCACAGATGATGACTGTGGTCCAGGGGGATGGGGGGAGTTTGCCATCATATTATGAGAGATTATACATTAATACATATGTGTAGGGACTAAATTAATGCTCCATGGCATTATACAGACACAAAATAAGGTTGATGGTGCTAAGGTGTCTCAAAAACCAAACACGATCAGTGGTATTTTATTTTTTCACATCTGCTCTTTAAACTGTAAAACAGGTATAATGGATCATTGCTCTAAACCAATTTGATTATATAGCATCACGCTGTCAGGCCTGTGCATAGAAGGTATGAAACTAGATTAGACAGCTCTGGAATCCACTGGAGTTTCATTTTCAGTTTTTCTGTTTCTCTTTAAGGAGGTAATTAATTTCCTTCAAAGAAGGTGCTTTGACAAAAATAACATGTAACCAAACTCTAAACAATAGGTGTTTTTGCATATACCAAATTACTTTCTTCATTGTGACTATTAAAGGGGAGATCAATAATTAATGATCCAATTACTAGTTCAGAGAGGCTTTTATTGCAGTGTCAAGGTGATGAAAAACCCCCTCGTGCTGCTTTTTTTTGCTGCCTCTGCAGCTTACTGAATCAGCAGCTGCACTGCATGCTTCTAGACCCCTTACGGCATGTGTGCTGCCAGGGATGGATGATACTTTGGATTTACAGCTGTGATTAAGATCTTCTTAAATCATTTTAACAGTGAAGTGAGCCTATGTCGTGTCTGCTGCAGTTTAGAAATCAGTTTTGAGAAGGTAGCAGGTTGAATTAGTTAAAAATTATACCTGTTTAGAGAATTCCAGGTGTGACATGTTAGATCAGCTTTAAAGAAAAAAACTGCTATGATTTGTAATGCAATGCCATATTTCCTTATTACAAATAGTTTAGTATTAAACTGGTGACGTATACCACAGTAGCTGTATTTCCCTCTTGATAGGTAGCGTTTTAAAACTTGCCTATGACTTTCTGCGTAAAGCAAACTGGGAATTACAGACAAGAAAATGAGTCATCTTAACTTGTGAGTGGTGGTTTGCTATTCAAAATGCCTAGTTGATCAAGTATGTAATACAGAAGATTTTGTTTTTAAGGCTATTCTTATTTCTATTCTAAAATGTGTGTTTCCTCATCAGTGAATTTAGAGTCCTTTTCTGAGCTCACTGAGGGCTTGTAATGAATTACTGGGAATACCATGCTCAGAAATGTGGACTGGAGCTTTTTTTATGTTACCCCTTCCCTCCAGCTGTCCTTATAGGGTAACAGCTATGTCCAAGGGTAAAAGTGGAGGATATTTTTTCCTCACAAGCAAAACCTAATAACTGAACAGAAGAAAACAATGATGAACTGGAACTTGGATATGGTTTGATTATTTTAAAAGGTTGTTTCACTTCAAAATTTTAAATATTTCTATTTTTAAATGATACATAATTTTTATTTGTATTGTATTATTCTGTTAGGTACACACATATATTATTTGTTCATCGGTTATCTCATACTGAAAATCACAAGATGAGTATTTCTTAATAGCATTTTTTGGTAGCAAGATGTCAGGAATCCTGACTGGAAGTAGTAGAGAGAAAGGAAAAGAGATGTGATCGATGAAATAACTGGCTGATCCTCAGCCATAATATATGGGTGGCTGTTGGGCTGATGATGGAAATTGATTCTAGATAATGATGTGCCTATGATAGGAAGCATCTCTATGTTAGTAGTGTCTCCTTTCATTAGGATGATCTCTATGTGACTTTGGGGATAAAAATATAGAAAGCTATTATGAATTAATATATTTATGTTTCTTTAAGCCAAGAAGATTTTTCTTTCCTTCCTGACACGTTCACTATTTCAGCTTTACTTATGGTTGACTGTTCTCTTGATGAAATTAATATAGCTTTGTCACAAGTACAACTGACATGCTATGTTTATATTCTTGTTTGTGAATCTGACATCACATCTCATAAGAATCCATTCCCTTGCTGTCTTTATGGTCTCCTGTTGTCTTCACTTTGGAAATTTGAGGCTTACTTAGTAATTAAGATATACTGATTCAAAGTAGCTTAGGGTTATTTTCTGTAATAATTAGTGTTGACATCAAAGCACTAAAGCTTGAAAGTAAATAAGTGCACAATATACGGGTTTAGTTTTTCTGTATTTTTTTCTGTTGATAATAAGTATTAGAAGGATCTATGCATATGTATACATGTTGAGAAAATAAATATAGGTTTTTATTATTTGCACTGGCTGCAGCTGTTCCAGTAGCCTTAAATGTATTATTTTTAAAAAAATATTGGTATAGACTGTCAGCGGATGCCCATTTCTGAAAGAAGTTAAATTGCTCCTGGTTAAACACTGCCTCTCAAAGGCAGAGAGCTCATATGTCTGTCCAAAATGTCCAAATAGAAAGAGATACACATTTAGGATTCAGTGCATGTGCGGTAAATCCTATGCCCCTGAGACTTCCAGATGCCAGGCAGCCTTGTTGGAGCTACTCTGACAGTCATTTTGCCAAAGTCACAACTTCAGGATGTAAAAAGAGTGTGTATCTGTGGAAAGCTGAATATAGAGCAAGCCAGCACAAAGTGAACTGCATGAGTAGATATGTACGCTAATGCTAAATAGAGTTTTCCTGAAGCTACTTGTTTCTTCAGTTTAACCAAGCCTCCTTCGGTGAGCGTAAATAAAATGGTAACGACAAGAAACATCTAACCGAAATAGGTATCACAAGCACACAAGACCCAAACCTGTTTCTTAAACATTGCAGCTGTTTCTCAAAATTTTTCACAGTGCTCCAGTTATGAACTGAGTTCTCTTCCAGGGTGCTAAAAGGCTTGTTTCCAACTGGCTTGCCAGGCTTTACTGTTGCCTTGCTGTTGGCAGCAAGGCAGTTGAATTTGCCTGGACTGTTTTCAAAGTCTGAGGAAGGAATTTGTTGTGCATGTGCAGAGCGGCTCCCAGGTGTGCAGCAGCTCCTACACATCCTAGAACCGTGGATCTCCTGCGCTGCTGTGACAGTGCTGTGCTTCCTTAGCAGTCGTTTTCCAAGGGAGCTCATTTTTCTGAGCCAGTGATTTGGGAAACATAGGGGGTTTTCTTACCTTCCAGACACCAGTTATTTCCTACGTGCGTTATATCCAAGAGCTTATTAAATTTCAGTGGACTATTCTGTGAAGAAAGGTAGGCTTGTTCAGGACACCTAACTAACTAGGCTATCTACTTTCAGTTGATGGGAAAATCGTTACAGTGTTACAGAAGACTGAGTGCTGAAACAAAGGCCAGATAGGGGATTCTTTAATTGCATTAGTAGGTTTTATTCTCCCCTGCATTACTAATAGCGCTTATTTCCTTTTTAAACCGGTCCCTCATTCAGGTGTAGGCAAGCTGGTATTGCTGATGCTGGTTCTAAGCCTGAGACGGTGAAGAACTTGCAATGAAGCTGTCAGTTGGAACTCCAGGGTGGAGGGATGTATGGTAAAGACAAATCAGCAAGGAAGTTGTGTGAGGTCAGCTCATGAACATATGTATGGTCTTTGTGCATGTGAATAGGGAAGAAAAAAGGCATATCCTGTAAGAAGGGTCTGAAAATTTAGATTATTTAGAATAGTGATTAAAAAGTAGCAGATTGCTTTTGATTACTTACTACGGGGCATGATCCAGAAATACTGTCTTATCTAAGTTTTCCAAGTGTGTTTTCCTTTGTATTCTCCTGAAGGAATTTCCTTTTCCAGGCATAGGCTCAAAACTTCACACAGAGAGAAGAGAAAGAAGAAGTGGAAAAGTGAAAATGCCAGAAGTAGGGCCTAACATGTAATTTGGAGTAAACATCTTCCTAAGACAAAGTCTTAAAGGCAAGAGAGAAATCCATAGGATATCATGCTTAATTAGTTCCAGGTTTCCCTGATCTTGGTAGAAGTAGAGTAGCAGGGAACATACCACAAAGGTGTGCAAGTTCCCAGTGTAAAATGTCTGGCTGTTTCCAACGACTTCTTAACAGTACTGGTCTATTTTCTTGGTGGCCCAGAGTGTGAGTTTGTGTACTGGACCACATGATGGAGGCCATGGTGCGACATACAGGGTCACACTCCAGGTGTTATATGAGAGGCACGCCTGTAAGTGTATGAGGTCATCTAGTAGGAGGTCTAGGATGCTGTGACGGGAAGCATCTCTTCCAGTGTGAGTCTGTTGAGTGTGGACTTCCATTAAGAAATTGTGGTATTTCTTTTATTTTTTTGGCTCGAGCTCACTGGTTTTAATATGCAGTAGCTTTCTACTGGAAGTAGCCAGTTTATCATACAAGTATGTTTGCCATATTGATATGCTTGCTTTCAATTTATTTAAAGGAAAGACATTTATCAAAATATATTTGACTAATAGACTAAGCCTGATTTTATTTTAGAAAAATGCAATTTTGAAGAAATTATTTCCTGTAATTTAAATCCTTCCAGCAAAACATACCCAAGTAAATATTCTTCTATCAGTGATGCTAAGTCTCAGTTCCAGAGAGCCAGAATAAAACAGTCCCGCTGAAGCCCTTTTACCCTTTACATTAAATATTTCATTCTGTTAAGAGTAACACCCTTTCTGTTGAGCACTACTAGTAGTAGTTGAATACAAGGCTACATGTTGTTTGAAGGTAAACCAGCGTCTTCAATTTTAATAACATTTTCCCCTAAACAGTATCACTCAAAAAAAAAAGACCTTTTTAAATTCTTAATGACCAACTCATGTAGACAGGGAAGTTTCTTTGGTGCCATTATCTCTAGTCAATGCCCGCATGCTCTCCATGTGATCATTCCTGCCACATCGGTATGCATTATTATGTGCTCCTCCCTCCTCCAATTCATCCTCTCACCTGCCTTGTGGATGCAGCACTCTGCTGTTTAGAATCTTCTTCCAGCTGTGTAGCTTCTCTTTTTTGTTTTTCTTTCTTGTCCATAACGGATGGGTTTACGGATATTCACCAATAACAAGGGCAGTTACACAAGGTCACACAAAATCCCTCTTAGACCCTTTATCACATGTAGTGGCCCTATAAATCTGCAGATCCATATATCAGAGCTGTCTACTAAATGTAGACATCCACAAGCTAGGCATCTACACCCAAGCTAATCATCTTGACTTCTTTTGCAGTCACTGAAGAAAAACAGAGACTTCTTGAGTACAATTCATTAATCCTTAAAGTGGATGTATAAAATAAGTCAGATGAATGGAGCAAAGAGTAACTGCTTTAGATACAGAAATCTAAAACTCCCTGAGATGAGTTCTGGGTGTCTCTGCTTTTCAGACGAGGGACACTTTTCCTGCTTATTACAACATCTGCTACTATTCTGATCTCCAAATCAGAAGTCTCTGATGAATTGTGCATAATGATTTTCTTAGTGCTTATGACTGTCAAGTTCGTGTACAGAAGTGTGATCGCACTACTTAATCTTTGACTTCTCTTAAGAACCACAGCATTGAATCTCACAAGTGGCTCAAGGCCTGCTTTCTAGAAGATCTGATAAAAGATCTAGGTCTTTTGCATTTATTTACCTGGTTGCCCCCAGACTTCCCAGCTCCTAGTGGTAAGGCTCTGGAGGCCTTAGCGCAGGTGCCACCGATTTATGTAGTCAGGGCTAAGTGCAAACATCAGTGTGATCTACAGTTTTCTTTACACTAATGAAAACTGATACATTTTTCTCCTAATTACTGCATTTCTCTGTATCTCACATATTAAAAGTCAAGACTGTACTTCATAGCCTTTACATAAAGAACAACTTCTCTTTTTTGTTTTGGTAGGACCAGATCCTTCAGACATTTTCCTAGGCTGCTGCATGTCAAAAGCTGACAAATTCATAGGAATAAGTATTTCCAAGCAAGAAATATTGAAAAGCATGGTAGGATGTTTCAAAGCCTGCTGTAAGACCTGCAAGAAGAAGCTTCCTTATGTCATCAGTGCTCAAACTATGTTAGTGACGCTGTTGAAAAATATTTCTGTGCTTTATGTGTGCCAGGCAACTTTGCATTTGTTCCTGCACCAAATGCTAGCACGTCCCTGAAGTGTCCAGAGCTGACAAAGCAATTGTTTAAGCACTCGTATAATCACCTCCAGGCAATTCTGGCTGTGTAGCTCCTCTTTGGAGTCATACACTGTGTGTCAGTCTAGATGGATAGTACTGCAAACATAGAAAGTAACCTGTTTAAATCCAAGTTCTTCAATAGCTGTAGTCCACTTTACACTTCTCTCCAGAGCCCTTCTGGTACAGGGCTCCACTGGGAGCCTTGCAGTTAAGAGGAGGATCAAGTGACATGGGATGTGCGCTGCTCACTATAGCCTTAAAATCACCTGCTGAAAATCACCTTGGAGGGTGAATATACTCACTCGATTGTAAGGCTAAATCATTTGTAGCTTTGAGTAGTGACACATATGCACAATCACTGGCTCACGTGGTTAGTATGTAGTATGTATTCAGCATGCAGCATGTAGTCAGGTAGACTCCAAAGCTTGAAGAATTTAAAGTTACGTGACCTGTCCTTTTTGACAGTGAGATTTGAATTTGAAGAAATGTTTTACTTGGTTCAAAGCAAGATGATGTTTTTAATTTACCAAGGGAGGAACTTTCCAGTTCAAATAAGTCCTGGTTTAGACAGAAAGGGCATGGCTTATCTATATATGTGAAGGTTTTGGGCACCTTAGAGCATCCCAGATGACTCTGTATGTGTAGAATAGCCAATTAAACCGAGCATCTTGTGTCTAAACTGTTTGGAAGATAAATGGTTTTGGACTTGACCATGAACTTGGACAACACTCAAGAAAGAGTAGACGCATCTATGTAGGTTAGATTCAAATTACTTAATGCCTTTTAAAAGATACTTAATTACCATATTTCTGGGTGAGAAAGCTGTTCTAAGAAGCAAAAAATACATAATAAAACATTAAAGTATAAGGAGAGTGGAAACTGACTGGAGTTCTTTTAAATAGACACTGTCATTCAAGGTTCTCACCGCTATGGGACATTCTTATTGCTGTGGGTTCCTGGGTGGGGAAGAAGAAAATCTTTTCCTCTGCATATTTGGTTTTAGCTAAAGAAAATGAGCAAGACATACCAAACATCATTAAGCTTACAAAGGTTTCAGCTTAACATCATTTGTACAGAAAGGCTAGGTCAGTGATGTGATTTCTCTCCAAATCTGATTTGTCCATGCAGGCTTTCCATATACACATAGACCCCACTGACATTAATAAGAGCAGACCTCACATATGTCCTTTCTCGTATCCAGCTGCACTCCTGAACTCATGAGGCATCTGAACGACATTAGCTAAGATTGTGTCTTGCTTAGTAATAGATTAGTTCCCTTTTCCATGAGAGATGGCTTTGATATTATATGATATTATAGCTTATATAATATATCAACGAGGTGACGTTTTTTCCTGAGTCATTTCTGCTGCACACCCTAAATGCACATATTCTTAATAAAGCATCTGCTATTGTGGAAGAGAAATATCTAAGAGACCAGCAAGTGCGTTCTCTGGTAGCCAGAATTAAAACTACAGTGTCTTTGTTATGGAAAGATTATGGTTTAACAACTTTTCTTGTAGGGAACAAAGAACTATGTGTCTTACATGTATTACTTTTAGTTTTACAAAATTTCACAAATCTTTTACCCAATCGAGATTTTAATATTTATAGAACTTGTACTGAAAAATTTGTGTCAAATGAGTTTACCAAGTCATTCACTCTGCCTCAAAAAAGTCTGGGTGTATTAAGCAATACATGTCTCTCACAGAAATGTAATATGCTACAGGGCTTCCAGACAGTCATCCTGGATATATTTTGAAAAGTTTAAATATTTTGTTAATAATAGTTTGATTGAATTTTATTAACTTTTATAGTATTTAGACCTGTGATTTTGACGATAATGCAGCGTTAAGGGCAAAATCTAGATGATCTACGAGGGCTTTATCATTTCTAAGTTCTGTGACAATTTTTTTAAACATATAGCTACATATTCTAATGGAAAAAAGAATACCGATATGAACAAAACGGCCTTTGGATGGAGTTGTTGCTTATTTTGGAATTTTTGGTATTTAGTGTGAGACACAACTAAATTAAAATGAAAGGCAGCTTTCTACATTTTGACTGGAAAGGAGAGGAGAAAATAGTAGAGCAAGAAGTGGGAGTGCTTTGATCAGGCAACAGGCTCAGCTTTGCATGTGTTTCTCCGTGCAGGTTTAGGTTCAGGGTTTACCATTTGATAAAGATTAACTGTTGCTGCAAAATAACTGGATCTTTTGAAATATAAGTAATTTCTATGTGCTAATGCCTCGGGTATGCTGGGCTAAATGTGTCTAATCTTGAACACATACAGTATGTGGATGCAGCATACAGTAATACATGGGTGAGAGGACTCTTGCAAACCTTTTTAGCAAGCGGGAATCGGTTACAACTAAACTTTCTAACTGAAAGTCGGTGTGTATGTTTCAAATGCGGGTGTGCATATGCCAGACTCTTAAGAGCCCCACACTGCTCAACAACTGCTCATATAAACACCTATAGGATGAACTTATATATACACAGCACAACCATACTGTAAAGTACAGTTACTGTAAAGCTAATGTGAGTCTTTGCATGTCTGTATGCACACATAGTGGACATGCAAGTAGCAAGTGAAGACTGGACCAGTTTTTCATGACCAGATATATGCACATTTACAGTGGGAATGTGTATATGGTCAGTACATCTCAGGGGCCTCAACTTTTAAATAACTTATTTTCCTATTTTTAAGAATTTATTTCCTACTTAGACACACAAGTGAAAGTTCAGTTTGATAGGAATCCTTGCTCTTGACAAGCTCATACAAAGCTGTGCAATTGATATGGGAAAAGACATGAATAGTAGAGCTGGCAAAGCCACGACCAGTTTCATAAAGTACAGGTAGAGTCCTATGTTCACTGTAGAACAGCAAGGACATAACAGCTATACGCCTGGATTCCTTTCTGGTGGCCTCTTTTGGATTATAAGTGATAGCCAAGATTGTTGCTGAGATTTTTAAAACCTTAAAAAAATGGCTAGTAATTTGCAGTGGTAGATTCTTAATTTCTAATGGTAGATACCTACATTTAAATTTAGTCATTTTGATATTAATACACCATTTCTCAGAAAGAGTCATGAATGAGTATCAGTGAGAATGATCAGTTTTAACAGCTCCCATTATAAAGCCCATCATATTTCAGTGCCCTGCTCCTTGAATTAGATACCAAATGATAGGGGACGCAATTACAACATTTTAGTCAGACTTTGGGTTTGGGTACAGCAGTTGTATTGATGACACAGAAAATTACTGCTGGGAAAAAACAATATGGGGTCATGTTCATGGAATTAGAGCTGAGAGGTCATCATTACTATACTGAGATGAGTTTTTCTCATTTAAGATTGATTTTTTTAATATATTTTAAAACCAGGATTTGTAAAACAGACAATATGTAGACTGGAACTCTTGTTATCTTCTGGATATCTCTAAATGTATATTTATGCAGTAAAGGCTAGATTTTCATGAGCTCACTGATGATTTCACTCAGTTCCCCTGAAGCAATGTCTTTGGAGGCAGAGGTAAGACAGCACTGGAAATTCCATGGCAGAAGTACCCTTAGCAAAATGTTATTAGCTTTCAGAAGAATATTTCTTTTCCCTTTAGCAGGATAGCAACACTTTTATCTGTAATATAGTCAAGATGTTAACAGTCACGAGAAAACAGTTTCAGTGAGAATTTCCCATTTTAAAATATTATCTTCCTTTCAAGAATCAAGAAACACAGTTAGTACATTTAGAGCAGGCCTATTTATTACTTAGAAAATGTGAATTAATTAAAGCTTCAAAATAAAACTGTTTTTATGAAATCAAAGGATATTAAATATGCTACAGTATTTCTGCAAAATGTAAGGGACCAAGTTCAAAGTGTATTTTTGAAAAGAAAACCATGGTATTTTGTACATTTCCTTCTTTAAAATAATGAGGCTTGATTATTTTTTTTTCCATATAGCATACGCAAGTCTATATATTAGGAGAAAACACATGAAAAAAGATCATGTTTCTCATGGTACATGATATCCCTCTAAGGAGAATATTTTTTACTTTTCTGAAGCACGTATTAGCTTTTTGTAGCTTAGTTTTATGGGGCTGTATCTTCACATCCTCTCTGTGAAGTTTTCTAGACAAGTGTTAGGACCGTGATCAGACCTGTTGGTTATATTTCACCACCTTATTGATGCAGTTTCAGAGGAAGAGGTTGAGCAACGTCAAAGCAGGATCTGAAGTCCTGGAAACAGAAAAATGTCATTTGTGGTCTGTGCTAAAAAGAGCAGAACTACTTTGGTTTAGTGTTCCTTTTTTTTTTTTTTTTTTTAACCTGGTCTAGTGGGAGGTGTTCCCATGGCAGGTTGAAATTGGGTTGGGACTGGATGATCTTTAAGGTCCCTTCCAACCTAAACCATTCAAACCATTCTATGATTCTATGATTCTTTTGGTCATGAAATTCAATAGGAAAGTCAATATTTTTCCCTGCATCAAAAATCCTGTATCAAAATACTTTGGAGCATGTAGTAACAAAATATTTTCCATGTAACATGTAGTAACAATGGTGAGGGAAAAAAAAAAGAGAAATCTAATAATGCAAAATGTGTGGGCATAATTTACAATTTAAATTACCTACATAAAAGAGAATGTTTTATTAAAATACGTGAGTCATTCTCCAGTTCTATGGACAGCAGCATTAACTTAGACCTTTTCTTTAAAACTGCTTTTTAAACCTTTCTTCCCACCATGTGTCTGCCATACAGGTTAAACTCTGGTTCTATAAACCACCTGTATATTTTGTCAAAAATCTACGCATTTATTCCCAGTTATGAGGTACTTGTACTTACTAGAATTCTTTCTGATATTTAACCAGTAGACATTTCTCTGGGAATTTCAAGCAAAGTTAATATGCTTTTTGTTCTAAAAGTAGTTTCTATGTTTGTTTTTCTTAACAATGGTATTTAACAGATCATTTAACCTTCTTTAAAACATCGTCTACTGTACAGTTGAATATAGAGTACCATTGTTTTAAGTATTTTATTAAAGTGATTAGAATAAATACTAGTTTGTGTTAGGAAAGCAAAGAAATATGTTCCTGAAGACAAAACTGTTTCTTTAGGTGAAAACTTATTCCATATTCAAATGCTTTTCTTTCTGAAAATTGTTAGGAATACAATACATTTTGCCTTTTCATTTAATTTACTGTAAGTAATTTTATAGAAGCAGTTAAAAACTCCGAAGCAATGACGCTTTATACTGTACATAATTTTATGCACACATAGGCACACACAAACGTACCTCCTTCCTCACTGTATTTCATATTCTCTGTACTCTGCTGTTGGAGCCTTCAATTTTTCTTGGAAGCACTTTGCAAGTCCTGCTAGCAAAGGTTATGAATCAGCTAGGATAATCAGAAGTCTCTACAATTTTACTGTATCTTTGTCTATCCTTTCTTTCACCTTTCCTTTACTGCACTATCTTGTCTGTCTGATTCTCGCAGGAGACATGGATTACAACTGGTTGGACCATACGTCTTGGCATAGCAGTGAGGCATCCCCAATGTCTTTGGTGAGACATGTGGAGCCTTACCATTTAGTTTCCTTTATCATTTCACATTTCCTTTGTTTTATTTACACCTTTGCATGTTTTCTTTTTTGTATCCTTTTTTTTATCCCACACCTATAGGGGACAGTCAAAGGGGAAAAAGAAAAACTAGTGAGCAGGCAGTTTTGTCGGATTCTAACACCTTATCCCAGAGGCAAAAGAAAATGGTGTGCTTTGGTGGCCACTCTTTGGAAGAGGACTTGGAATGGTCTGAGCCTCAGATAAAAGACTCTGGGGTAGATACGTGTAGTAGCACAACTCTAAACGAGGAACATAGCCATAGCGAGAAGGTACTGAGATTATGGAGCCTGCATTTTAATCTGCTCATTTGGTCTTTGTTTGCTATCTGTCACTCATTAAAATAGTGCATAAAATAAAAGATAGGGTGTTTCTAGAGACAATGTAGCATTTCTTAAGGTGCAGAAAAGAAAAACAAATGAAAAGTCTCTGCATGCTTGCAGCTTTTACTGTTTGGCAGCCTAAGAAAAAAATTGAGAGGCATAAAGGAATGTTGTTCTTACGGTTGCATAATAGCATATCATGGTGTTACCTTCAAGTATAAAGTAATTAACAATAAGGATTCTACTGATTGGCTTATTTGATTTACTGTGTTCAAACTCCTGGGGCTGAAATTAAATTAATAGTTTAAACCCCAGGCGAAAAAGGGAGAAAATTGGGTCTCTCTGCACAGAAAAGTTGTTTTTCTTTTTTCCCTTTCACTGTCATGGTTGTTCTTTTGTTTTGTTGCCATGCCATTTTTGTGCAGTATTGTGCAGAATTAAAGGCTTTGCCATCTGCTTTGGTATTTTTTATTTTTGCTTTCTGTTTGGTGGAGATTATGATAAATCTTTTTAGAGTTATTAGTTGTAATGGGAGCAGATTTGTCTGTGCCTGCTAATTTTGCATGAAATAGAGCATGAAATAGTATTTTTCAGTGAAAACGTGTTATGATTACACAAAATAAAATGTTAAAATTTTATTAATTTTGCCAATATAAAAGTATAACTGTGCCCATGTATACTAATGGAATAATAACGTTCACTGTGACTATGCTTCATATGTGAAGTAATTATTCCAAGAAAGAAACAATACATTTAAATAGGGTAATGACTATACCTTCTAATGTATTCTATAATTTTTACTATACTGCTACTGAGAGAAAACAGAACACTGAAGAAGTTTGTCAGTCTTAGAGAAAACTGACATGTTTGGAATACTGGAAAAGGGAAACATGTCTTACATCAAATTTCTGTTTTGAGTTAAACTTCTTTTTCAGTATTCCTCTTATACTAGACCTCTACATTTTGGGGTTTTTTTTGTCAGTACTCAGGTGTGATTGCCACTGTGTGTAGATAACTATGTATAGTTGTCTGTATCTGTCTAATCAAGGTGTAAAGATCATTCGATATATCTACAAATTGGATTTAGTAAAATAGATAATGTTATTAAATGTTAGACATACATTGTGATGGACGATATAGCCAGATAAATATTTTCCAGCACAGTTTTCTGTCATTCTATTGCATTAAATATTGGTGTAATCATAATACTTTCATGGCATTTTTGAACTATATCAGGAAATGAAAAGTATTACTGAAATATTTTTATTTAAAATCCTATTCACTATATTTTCCATTAACACCATATGATAGCATCCTGTAACTTGGCAACCATCCAAAGACGGAGATCGTCTCATTGGTCGGATTTTGTTAAATAAGCGACTAAAAGATGGCAGTGTGCCTAGAGACTCGGGAGCAATGCTTGGATTGAAGGTTGGTAATGAATAATTTTGGAACTAACAACTCTTTCAGTTAAACTAGCTACCTTTATAATGAAGGTATTCTCATATTATATAGTGTATGCATACCGATATCTATAATGTCTTATCATTCTCAAAATTAAAATATAGAGACATTTCATATTAATTACCAAGAGTAATTTTACAGGGTCCCTGACAGGCTCAAAAAATTGTATTTTTCTGAAAGACTAGACATGTTTTCACAAGTTTGCTGAGAATGTCTGCTCTGCGAGGTACTAATTGCATCCTTGCTGGGCAAGCCAAGCCCTGTCCGCTTTCTTCAGTATTAAGGATTGCACCATGGTATAACTTCAGTTCCCCAAAAGAGGGGAGAAATGTGAAAAATAAATTACCTCTTTTGAAGACAGAGGGGACATCTGGAAGTTAATGAAATTTCAATCCAGAGCAGAGTCTGCCAATGGAAGAGCCTGGTTCCGTTTTTTTTTACCTTCTGATTGTTTGATTTGCTATATTTTAAATACACAAGACAGAAAATTATTTAATATTTGTTTTATATCATCACAAAGTAATGTGTTTGAATCTTTTTAATGATGCCCTACTCTTTGAACATATTATGAAACTATTTCTAGCTCGTATGTTGATCTCATTTTTTGTGTGATATTATTTGAAGTTCCAGCAATACCAGTACAAGAATGAGAATGAATTATACACAGTAAAGGAAACAATCATGTATTTATTTTGATTCAACATCCTTGTTGTGAGAAATCATTAAGAAGTTTGATTAATTCTCCATTCTCTATTTAGCATGACACTGACTCCACTTTGGGTACACAGATAAGGTTATAGTCATACACTCTGTATAGGGATTAAATCAGTGTGGTTACTTATATACTGACATGCTTTGGAATTTTTTCAGTTTTTTATTTAACTGACAAATGGTTTTATTTTGAAGTCAGTGGAGAAGCCAGTTGAGGATCACTTTTGGTATGTATATTACTGTTTTAATGTCAGAAAATGCAAGAGAAGAAACTAACAGTGCCACTATTAAGTACTTTTTGTTTAAACTTCTATGTTTAAAATTCTAAAATCTTCTGTTGTAAGGGTGACCTCTTCACTGACATTCATGAATAGTTTAGATTCAAGAGTAGCTACTTTTTGATCTCTATAGGCATCTGAAAAGAGTGATTTTCAGCAGTTAGTTATTCCTGAGCTGAATTTTCAAATATTTACATTACTGAAAGTAACCTAAACTGGATTTTAAATCCCAATATGAAGACTATTAAGAAACCTTAAGAATTTGAAGATTATGCAGTTGTAACCGATTCTGCTATGCGAATCTCCTAATTCTAAGGTAAATATTAAGTTCAAACCTGTTGAAGTTTCCTGTAGAGAAATCTTCAGAATAAGTATTTTCATCTGACTTGCCCAGCCAAAGTGAATGTGATTAACTGAGGTGTTTGATGCTTAGTGTGGACATCGTGAGTTCTGTTACATTAGTATATCTGTTTTCAGTTAAAAAGTATTGAAGTAAGCAGTCTAATACCTTACTTTTTTGGGGTGGTAATTTATAATACAGTGAAATACTATGCACGTATTTGCTAAAGTTTAAAAGCTGTAGCATTCTGTATTTGCACTGTGTTTAAATTACACAAATAGACAGAATAGGTACAAACATAACCTGTCATAACCAACAGACTGTGGTGTTTTTCTCAAGTGCATCTGTCTTATCTGGGCTACATAAAACAAGGAAATAATTGAATTCTTTCTGTTGCCAGAACATTGAAGTCATTTAAAATAATTTTCATTCTATGAAAATACTTCCTCTTTGAAACAGGTAGTAGGAGGAAAGATGACTGAATCAGGTCGACTCTGCGCATTTATCACCAAAGTTAAAAAAGGAAGCTTAGCTGATACAGTGGGGCATCTTAGACCAGGTATGTATCTGCTATAGATATACACTGCTGAATTGCTTTTCTGAAGGTGATAACAAGCGACCAAGTTTAATTAGATGTGAAATTATGTTAAATAGGTGTGATGAACTACTGCAGAATTCAAGCTGATATTCAATTACTAGATTATTGAAATTGCTACTTTTATGAAATATATAAATTCTCATGTTCTTCAAAATCATATTTTAATATTTTTATTCATAGAGTAATGATTTTACACTCAAAATAATATTCCACTGATGCCCTGCCCAGTCATTTTGTGGTGTATATTAATTTAGACCAAACCAAGCTATTACGAATGTGTGAACAGAACCAGCTCGGCTAAGAAACTGCTTCTATCCCAACATGCAAACAATGGATTGCTAGATTGGAGAATGTGCAAGAAATACTAACTATTAACATAAGAGCTGTCTGAACCTTAAATACTAAACTTGCAGAGGTAAATGGATCTTCAAGATAGTAAGTTGATGAAATATGCTGTTTTAAAGATCTGCATTTTCTAAAGAGCACGTTGAGATTTCTGTAAGCCACAGCTGCCAAAGCGAGTAAGAGCTATATCTTATTTAATAGGCGATCTGCTTGATATTATTGTTTCACTCAACTTCACGTATTTGAAGCTGAGCTGCAGAAAACCTTTAATACTAGGATTTTACTGTAGGAAAAACTTCAAACTTGTTCTACAACACAGGTTTCACAATGCGGTAAACTGACAGTAGAATGGCTTCAATTGTCATTGTAAGTACAGTCCACAGCAGACTTCCTAAGCAGAATGTTATTACTGAAATTATAGGTGATGAAGTATTAGAATGGAATGGAAGGCTACTACAAGGAGCCACATTTGAGGAGGTGTATAACATCATTTTAGAATCCAAACCTGAGCCACAAGTGGAGCTTGTTGTTTCAAGACCAATAGGGTAAGTAAGTTCGTAAATGTTTGTATTAAATATGCTAATATGGTCAAAAATAGGTTCCTTTCTGTGGTTAACTGGTGATCCAGCCTATAGTGGCTCTGAAACTGTGGTTATACTCTTTATTGTTGTAATTCTTCCCTCTTGGTTTTTACTTCTCCATTCTCATTTTTATGTAATATATATAAAATTATATATTCATATTTGGTCTATTTACTGAAAGTCTGCAGTGTAGAGTTTTGTCCAAAATACAGTATGCTAATGACATAATCAATATGCTTTGGAAAGTCTCAAATCCACCTTCTCATCATCTTAATCTGTGAAATCTATTAAATTATTTCTTGTTATCTAATACAGAACATATCTGAATGAATTATCACTATGTGGGACCTTTTCTTTGGTGCTTTACACTGCCCCATTTTCTTTACTTTCAGACCTGTCTCTCAATGTCTCAACTTAAATTTTTCTTGCATAGCAATAGGGCGTTTATAGTAGTGTTGTTATATTAGACTGTGAATACTTCCCCTTCTTCACCTGTTCTTTTTCTTCCAAGTTCCTACAGCCTACAGTCACATCCATCCCTTTTTTACTACTCCATGGGAAGCTCCAAAGCTGGTCACACCAGGGCTGTGAAGAGAGGGATGTTTATCACTGAATTTGAAGATGCCTACAGTTGTTAAGAATTTTCTCTTTTGCCCCACAGAATTTATTATGATATATATGATGGAACAGGACAGGTTGCTAGGTAATCTTATCTAGACTCCCTTTTCCATGTGAGGTTGGACCAGATGGTCTTTCAAGATCCCTTCCAACCTGGTCTGTTCTATGATTCTATAATTATATATTAATAAATCTATTTATCCCATTGTTTTGTTTAAGATGCACACAATTATCGTACCTTTATACAAGAAACATGGGTAACATAACAACTAAAAATCAAGAAGTATTAAAAAAAATCTAGAACCATATCATTTGAGGATGGAACTTCAGTGAGGATAATTTGTTATTGGTTCAGCTATAATAGGAACTTAATGTGTTTGACACATCAGGAGCTTAATGTGTAGGAACTTAATTTGGTTTGACAATTTTAAACAAACCTGATGATAATAACAAAACCTGCTTTATCTTTTCAGTGAGATGAGAGGTTTTCTCCTAAATACATATTGAATTGCAACCCCTTTAGGGTAAAGGCTTTATCATCTGTCCTATTCTTAAAAACCTTTGTATAACTTGAGAGTTATAGGTGTAATAGTAATGCTAAGGGACAGACTGCATTACAAGTAGAATATTGTCTCAGAAAAGGAGGTTTCAAATTAATTTCATGCAGGTGAAAGATATTTCATAGTGTTTCTCAAACAGAAGTTTTCAGCAAAGGTTTCAAGGAACTGCTCACATCATGAAAATATTCGATTTTTTTTCTCTTTCTGTATTTTATTCTTCATTTTTCAAAACCTCCTGTATTCTTTCTTCTGCTTTTATATTTACGGTCTGTGTTTACCTTCCTTATCATCATGTCTTCTGTTATGTTACTATGTGCTCCACTTGCAGTCACTAGAGCAGCTCATCTAGAATTCCTTAAAGTGATGTGGGCTCTCAAGATACCTTCTTCAGCATTAACTGCTTGCCACATAGTCTGAAGAACTGAGCCAGATCAGGCCTAAAAAGGTTGTTCTGTGTACTTGATTCCCCGTGTCTTTTTGCAGTAGTTGTAAAAGAAGGTTTTCACCTCCAAAACGCCAGTTACTAGTCTAAATGTTTATAACCGAAGTCTCAGTGATGAATACTTTCTGTAAGTTGGTAAGATTTTAGATTCTGGTTAGATGTATGTAACTCTTTGGATTTTGATATTGATGATATGACTTCATAAATGTTTTTCATGAGACTTGCGCTGATGAACTGAAAAGACCATATTATCCTCTCAGTTTAGGAGATTTCAGGTCATAATTAAATGGACTACAGAAATTGGTATCTTATGCTTGCTGAAGGAAATATAACACCATAGGTCTGTGTTCTGCCCCAGGGAATAAAGTTTCAATGTATTTAAAATCATTAAAAGTTCAGATTTACCAGATGTCAGAAGTGATGATTATTTCAGTTAGAATAATTGATGCCCACTTAAAGGATTTCACTTTTGCATTGAGGTATATCCTATTACTTATAGAGTCTCTTGATGGTCTCATGGCAACGCACTAACTCATGCCAGAAATCTTCAGAAAGTTACTGCCAATTAACTAAGAAAGAGAACTTGTTGTCACATCCTGATATTCTGAATACAAAAACAAATTCCAGTAAACACAATTGTTATTTCTTCTTCATTTTATTGTGGGTGGACTGCTATGAAAACTGAAGATGACAGCTAAACTGATAAAGGAAGATAAAACAGAAAGCTCCTTAAAACAAAGTCATACCATTTTGGCATGCAATTTATCCCTTTTTCTATCTTAAAATAAAAATTAACGGTCAAGTTTCTATTCAGTGTGAGCTAGCTGTCTGTTATATAAAAGAACTTATCTATTTTCTGCTTTCTAATTCGCAGAAATAGTTATTTTAAAATGCATGTTAATTTCATAGTTTCTTCTGTTTTGAATTTGGAAGGAATGATGTGTTGTGTTTTATTAATTATTCTATATAATCTACTTGCATATCTTAAAATGTAGAGATGCCTAAAACTACTTCTGCTTTATCTCAGTGAGAGTTCCTTGTAAGAAATATCATTCACACTGCTGTGAAATACTGGGATCTGTATGCTTTAGTAACATAAATGATAGTGTTCAAAGCTTTCAAGTTTATTGTTTCAGCTATCTATAGAAAATTCATATTCAATCTATTCACAGTGATAAATGTTTTCAAAGTTTTCTTCTCATCTCATATGATAAAAATAATTTTTTGAAACTACAGGTTAGGCCTGGGAGCTTATTTCTGAGTAGAGTAATGCGGTTACAGCAGCCGCATGCCTTCTGATTCAGTTGAATTATCAAGTACTGTGCATCAGTTCACTTGGAAAGTTTCCTCCGTCTGCTTACTAAAGCTACCTTTCTAGTGAGTCTGTAAAATGTTTGGAAATGGTATACCAAAAAGTAACTAGATAAATGTTATTTACATATAGTACAGACTCTTGTTCTCATTGCATGAGACAGTAAATATCACTGAAAGCATTTTTAACTTTCCCTTCCTTTTCATATACCTTTGTGGTGGGTTGACCTATCTGGCCGTCGAGAGCCCACCCAACTGCTCTCTCCCTTCCCTCAGCAGGACAGGGAGAGAAAAAAAAACAGAAAAGCTCATGGGTCAAGATAAGGGTGAAGAGATCACTCAGCAATTACCATCATGGGCAAAACAGATTCAATTTAGGGAAGATTAATTTAGTTTATTAGGAATTAATAAGAGAATAGGATAGGGAGAAATAAAACCAAAACTAAAACCACCTTCCCCTCACCTCTCTTCATCCCAAGCTCAAATCCCTTCTTTGTTCCTGGCTCTTCTGCCTGCCCTCCCGGCCAAGCTGTGCACGGGGATGGGGAATGGGGGTCACGGTCACTCCTCCTCCTCCCCCCCCCGCCCTGCCCTGCCCTGGGTATCTGCAGGGATCTCATGGGTTTTTTTTCTCACTCTTCTCTCTCACAGCTGCTGCACAGGGTTTTTTACCCTTTCTTAAATATGCTATCACAGAGGCACCACCTTTTTTGCTGATGGGCTCAGCTGAGCCCTGTGGTGGGGCCACTGGGGCCGGCTGGAACCAGCGGTGTCCAGCATGGGGCAGCCCCGGCCTCTCCTCACAGAGGCCGCCCCAGTGACACCAAATGTAGCTTTGGGGAAACCAGCTACACTGAAACACACACCATGATTTTAAATATTGTTCTTGGTGTGATTCAGAGCTGAAGCTTTTCAACTTGCTTAGGTTTGCTCAAATACCTCCAAAATGATTTATTAGCATATTGATAGTTTTTATTAGCATACAGTAATGTTTGCCCCTCATAGGAAGGATATGTTTCTCTGGGGGGTGGGTGGGCGTAATGAGGTACTCAGGTATTGGGACCGAGTGCTTTAAAATTCCATAGCTGTACACACAATTTAGTACAGGTGATGCAACCACTCGTGTATATGCAAGTATGCAATTTTGCCAAATGAAATTGCTCACCGTATCGAGTCATGGAAAAGGTAAGATTGTCCAAATTTGGGGTTCAAGGACACTAAAGGACGTAGTAGGATAGCCATTACTGGCAGTGTAGTATGTTTGAGTGAGGGTCCAATAAATTGAATTAATGTATAATGTCATAATAAAGTCTACTACTCACAGTTTTTGTCTGTTATTAACTCTGAGATTGTTCTGGTTTTTTTATTTACTGAATTATTTAATTTGTGATTGTGCAGCCTCTCTCCTGCATTCACCGAACCACTTGTTCTCTAGGCTTTAATTTGCCACTGAAATTATTTAGACTGGATAAAAGGTGAATCTTCTCTGTGGCTGAAGCAGAACATAAGCCTTTCCTGAGGCATTCCATGGTGGCTTGAGAAGTTTTATAGCGTAACTGAACTTTGAATATGCTTGTTATATAAAGGATCAGCCTGTCTTACTTTTCCTGATTTCAGGGACATTCCCAGAATACCTGACAGCACACATGCACAGCTGGAGTCCAGTAAGTTTCAATTGTGGGGTAGGAAAATCTTCTCTCTCTTTTATGTAAGCACAAATAGATTGAAAAATGTCATCTACAGTCAGTATAGCTCTTGTCTCTTTGTCCGTATTTGTCTCGATATGTCATCTTACTGTATTATCTATCTACTTTTGTTTAATAATAAACTATCAGAAGTCAGGATATTTTGATTTGTTTGACAATTGGTTATAAGCTTAGTCTATTTTTGATTGAAGAGAAAAGCATAATTCTAACTAATGTACAAGAACATTCATAGTAATTTTTAATTTCCTGTTTTGTTGATTTGCATTTCAGTTGGACCTTATAAACTAAAAATGGGGATGAAATTATCTTTATTTACAACCTGAGAGATAGATACTTTGAAATCAGAATACTTCTTCTTTATTAGAAATATGCAGCACTCTTTAAATCAGCAAAAGCAGTATTTCATGTGGGGAAAAAGAAATTGTTCTTTGGCTTAGATCTGATAAGATGGATTTCAGCCTGGAGTTATTTTTTGTCATTATTTTAGAACTCTCTTATAATGGGAGCCATGAATAAACGTGGTGGCATAAACTTGATTATAATAATATGAAAACTCCTTCAATAACTTTTCACCGATTAGCCAAGTCTTAAAATAAAATCCATTTTATGTTTTGTGAGATGTGGAATGTCTTTTGTATTTATAAAAATACTTAATTTTTGCTGTATGTGTCAAAACTTGTGCTCTTGACAGTTTGCAGACCTTATAGATTTGAAATAAAATGCACAAAAAACATTACATGCATCTTGATGTTTCTGTAAAAATTAATTGATCTGATTGTACAAGATAATATGTGCCCTTCAGAAGACTGAATTCCTTTGGCCGCAGTAAAATAGTCAAAGGGAAAAGTAACTTGACTATTTAGGAATTTTGGGCCTTCAACTTACTGACATAATTACAGTCAGAAATATTTTTTATTCTATATGCTTCAGATGACATTTTGCAGCTAGAATAAACTTGAAAAGCTTTTGATTGCATCTGATCACCAAAAATTGAGTATCATTATTTTGTAATTTTAAATAGATATAAATGTGATATTTATCACAACTTTATTGTATGTTTGGTTATATTTGTACAATTTTTCTGTAAAGAAAAATGCATAAGTGCTACTATTTAAAAATATTTTTATTTATAATTACAGGTTCTAGTTCATTTGAATCTCAAAAAATGGACCGACCTTCTATTTCAGTGACTTCTCCTATGAGTCCTGGCATGTTAAGGGATGTTCCACAGTTCTTGTCTGGACAACTTTCAGTATGTAAACATTTCATTAATATTTGTGTTGTGCTTTTTGCAGCATATACAACTCTCACTGCGGAGCGCAAGCTACCTCTAACATAAATTTCTTGTTAAACTAGCTAAATTTTTTTGTTAATGCTAGATATCTCAGTGTAGGCAGAGCAGTTTCATAAGGACATGCCATTTTATTAGCTTTTGGAAATTTTCTATATGTTGAATTATACATATATGTATGTATATATACCTAGTAAGCTAGACTGGTAGACTCAAATTTTCATAAAGGCCTAATCTTGGCCTCCGGTTATGTTTGTGCCGTTGAGTGTACACACTTTTCAACTGTAACACTTACATGTACAGTTGGTAGATTTTATTACATGTGTGCTTGGACATTAATATTACCTATTTCTTATGCACTAGCGTTCATATATACCTTTCCCCAGATACCCCTTTGACTGTTTACTCTTTGTACCAGTGTTGCTTACTTTTGTTCTTTGCTCTGATTGAGAACAAAGTTCATTACCTGAATGTTTTCTTTAAAAGGGTAATTTTTTGTACTAAACTGAAGAACTTGGGTTTTGTATGCCTTTCTCTGTCATTTACAACTCCAAAGTGTGATTTTTCAAAAGTGCTCAGTTGTGGCCTGATACACGTTGAATCAAATGGAAGCAGTGCAAAACTGGTGTTAAACAAGTTTGAAAATGTCACATTCGTATTTCTTCCAAGTTGTTTGTGTTAAGATAATGAGTGCACCATAAAAATATGCACAAATCTAAGCAGACGGTGTATAGGTTTCATAGAAATGGTTAATAGTATTGATAGAGGAGAGGAAGAAATATTTTTCTGTCTGTTCAGCAGCCATGTTGGCTCCATTTGCAATGCATGAGACTTCATTTGTTTTGCTCATCAGACCAGCCATCTATACTACATAATTTTTAATTTTCTGTAACTTTTGTACTTTACTACTTTGAAAGACTCAAATCTTTTGATAAATAGAAAACTAGAAATCTTGACTATAGAGTGCAGAATGCTTTGCCCTGCAATTACAATGACAAGGCAACATGGACATGAACTGTCATAATACACAGATTGAGGTTTCTGAGAACCAATTTACTTTTATAAAACAGCAAAAATTGTTGATAGTGGAAACAGGGAGGAAAGACATCTATTATGGCTAAATCTCATAAGAGATTAGGCTGTCAGAAAGCTTTGATTCCTAGCTCCCAGTACGAAATTCAAGATCCAGAGTTAGGTGCTCAGACATCCAGTGCACAGAGACTGCGGAACGATGACCCAAATAGGAACCACACAGAACTGACTTCCTCACTTTCTCAGTTTTGGAAACAAAGTATTCAGGAGTTTAAGATTAGGATTTATTAGTAAAGTGAGTAAGTCTGTTGATTTTGTGGTTTGATAGGATATTGCAGTTTGAGATGAATAAAAATAGTATCAGGAGATTTAGAGGTGTATTCTAATTTACTAAGAATAACAGATTTCAAGGTTTTATGTCTCAGACTGGCATATAAATTCAGTGTTCAGTTGAGTTAACTCAAGAAGGCATCATTCCTATTTTTAATTATTTTTTGTTTGTTTCAAGATGTACATGCCTTTATTAATAAGTTGATAGTATTTCTTTCCATCTAAGGAAAACAAATAATGTTAGGAGACATTTAAAGATCTTTCTTGCGTTTGTCCTCTTTGTATTCCCTTATATACTGTATGCAATCATATACAATAATCCCTACTACACAGTATCCTTGTTTCCCTCAGTGAGCAGCGGATAGCTGAGAATGCACAGCTCCAGTTGACTGACAGTGAGGTCAGAAGAGCTCAGTAACTCTCTAAATTAAAGTCCCAATGTAGAAACCTAACATTAGTAGACGATTCAAAATTTGGACACCTATCTTACCTCACCAGCTAAAGAAAAGTTGGAAATAGCTGTATTTCATGTTGTCGTGTTAATGGCACGAGCCAGCTCCTGCTGCTGTTGCCTCAAGGCTTTGGGAGGCTAGTGCTAAATCTTTTACTTTGTGAGGAAGGGTGGTTGTCACAATGTCTGAAGATGGTTTGGATAGATAGCAACGTGGCACCTAACTGGGCACATTACAATGTGTAGACTAAAATATATCTTTAGAAAAAGACGACTTTAAGAGAACTGAAGTATTCTACAGGAAGAGTTTTTTCAAACTAGTAAATATCTGTAGTGTCTTTTTGATCTGATACTTTAAGTTACTTTTGAAAAATCACAATTTTTTTGACTTTTCAAATTTGGCATTTTATGTGTCTTGAAGGTAGTGCAGTGAATAGTTTCTCCTTCACTTTTTAAAATTTTGGTTTCTCATAACTTTTTAAAGTTTTGAAATTTTGGAAGAGTCAGTGGAAAAAACCCCTCTTTATAGAGTTGGAGATGTTTTGAAAAATTAGAATGGACTGCGAGATTTTCTAATTTTGAACCTTTAGCAAAGGTGAAGTAATAGAGAAAAAAATGAATTTTAAAAATGTTCTGAAGTTCCAAAAAATATTTTGGTTTGAACACTAAAAAATGGATGAGCTTCTGTATTTTAATCATCTCTTTTCTGATAGAACAGTTGGTGAACACTCATTTGTTCCAAATAGCTGAGTAAGATGGAATGGAAGGAAATACTAAATTCCAAATGTAGTTGGGGATGTGCTCTTTATGGTGAGTACCTAGGCAGGAGAACAACTGCAGAGCCCGGGCAGCAGATGCTGCTGTTCTTTGTGGAAGTGGTCAGTTGATGTTCTGGGTGATGGTGGATTATTCAGCCAGCTGTGATGAGTCTGAGGGAATGGATGATAGGTAAGATTTTGGAGGTGTTTCCTGTATTTTTGGTACTTTTGGAAAATACCATGTAGTCCTGATGGGCCGTTGTTAGGGCAGCTGTGTGTAATAGGTTGTGAAATACAGGAGTTGTGGGCAGACGTGGAGATACCTACAGTTCGGGTGGAGGTCTGAAGTAATTGAATAAATACTTGGATAGATGCATCCTTATTCAGACAGTGCTACAGATCCTTCAAGGGTTTATATATTAATAGTGTTTTGGAACGTATTTCTTTATGTTCAGTATGGTCGCAGTTTAGCTGCAGTGACACCTCTCCATTATTCAGGGATGTTGTATGTTCAGTCTTCCATGTTTTCCTTTGTGTTGACATTGGTCTGTTTTCTTCTGTTGAAGTTACGGTGACAGTCCACAGCAGGCTATATAGGATTTCCCATGAAGCAAACCATCTCACATAGCTAGGAAATCTTTCCATTAATAATTATTATGCCCAAATACATATTTAAACAAACAAATTGTGTGCAGCTACAGTAAACTATTGTGTATTATAATTTACTAAGGTATATAAATATTTTATCTGTATTCTGCGTGTATTCTGTGCAGTTTATTTTATAGCTTTTTTGATCCACATTGTTCTTTCAGGGACATATCTGACTATTATTGCAATTATTGTTTTATTATTATTTGCTTTGTCTGGTTCCTGTTTCTGTGTTTTTTCACTGATTTGTTTTTTCCTTTAATATCATTTTGAAAAAGTCAGTATTCTTTGTGTGTTGGTGCTCTTTGCTTCATTACAGCATTCTGGCTACTTTTTCAATACTGCATGAAAAGTATGACTTGGAATGCTTTTGCAATAGTTAGGTTTAGAGGCTGATAACGTGACTAGAAGAATGTCTAAATGGATACAGGTATAAAATTACATTTTTCATTTTTGTACTGGTGGAAATTCTAACAGAAAAGGGATTCATTTATAAAATTAATCTATTTCCTTGTACAGCTGAACCCCAGAACCACTTCAGTAGATTTTCGATACATATTCAGTTTATAAAGCAATGAATATACAGGTATATTAATTATAGTTGTATTATCTGTAGCGTATTATAAACTGGATGTTGTACATTGTGAAGGACAGAATATGTCGGCATACTGGGGGGTTGAGGTTAAGTATGAGACATGCTCCCCTTCCCCCTTTCACCTTTTCCTTTTCCCCTTTCTTTTCTCCTCTTTTTACCTCTACATTTACATTGCTGTTGCTCTAACATCAAAGCCTGGAAAGTTCTCGGTAGTGCACACAATGTGCCTTTTGCCCTCCATTTCCAAGGCAGACTACGGCAGGTGAGGGTCCTCGGTGCATAGGTGGAGATATTCTATCCCTTTTAGGATTGCGATATTCTGGAATATCTGTATTTCTCTTGTAATATGGAGCAGAAGCAAGCTGAAGCTCTACTTTTATTGTACGTGAGTAGGCCACATATTCTGGCACCCATACATTGGGCTATGCAGTACTGTCTGTGCGAGGTGGGGGGGGCAGTGTGCAGCTGCTGCACCTCGC